>NW_025999998.1:5608140-5718124 GCF_001458135.2 Marmota marmota marmota | reverse complement strand
GTCATATGTAATGACAAAGGGTTCAATTCAGCAAGAGGATATGACAATCACAAATATGCCTCTAATAGTCAAGTACACCTAGATATAAAAGCAGATATTTCTGGCCTCATGGGAGGGAGCAAACCAATGAATCATAGCTGGAGAATTTAACAATGCACTTTCAGCAATGGACAGATCATCCAGACAGGAAATCAACAAAGAAATAACAGTTTCAATTGCACCCTGGAGAAAATAGACCTAAACAGACATCTACTGAACATTCCATAGAACAGCAGCATTCCATCAATACAGAGTTGATCATATGATGGGCCACAAAACAAGTCTTAACAACTTTAAGAAAACTAAAATTGTATAGCAACTTTTCTGACAATGCAACAAAACCAGAAATCAATAACATGAACATTTTGGGAAAAGTATACAAGCACATGATAATTAACTTATTTGCAAATAACCAACAAGTAGAGGAAGAAACCAAGAAGGAAATTTTAAAATTTCTCAACAAAAAAAAAAGAAAGAAAATGAAGACACAAAACCACCTATGGGATACAGCAAAAGAAGTACAAAGAAAGAATTTTGTAGCAATCACTGCCCACATCAAAAGTAGAATACTCTCAAATAAACTACTTGTTACTAGTTGCATTTCAAGCAACTAGAAAAGTAAGGATGAACTATATCCAAAATTAGTAGAAGAAAACAAAACATGAAAATCAGAGAAGAAATAAGTGAAATGGAGGCTAAAACAACAGATCAATGAAACAAACAGCTGTTTTTGAAAAAGACAAACAAAATAGGCAATCTCTAAACTTGACCAAAAATAGGAAAGAGAATACTCAAATAATATTACTGCTGGAAATGGAAAATTGTCTTTTTGAATTTAACATAATGTTTTAAATTTTTATATATGATTCTTGTTTGCATTGGATAAGCAAATTATTTTAAGATTAATGTAGTTGTATATAAGAGACAATTGAACAAAGGAACAAGAATTATTTGTTCAGGCAACAATTTCTGAATATATCTCACATATGCTTGAATTCTCTTAGAAGATAAAAGTAAGATAGGTTTCAATTCAATAGACACAAATTCTATTTAGACATACATCCTATGTTTTGACTCTTGATGCATGAAAGTCCAATGGATGCTGGAGCACCTCTAAAAAGACCATAACATAGAGAGAAAAATGGGGGAAAGAATGCACATTCCTTCAGCACTCATTTGCATCAGACACTTTCCATAGACAGTCTTAAATATTCACACTGTCTAGTCAAGTGGCCCTTTTCCATTTCACAGAGAAAGGACACATGTTGAAAATGGTCATATGCTTCTTCAGTGCAACAGTGGCAAATTGTGCCAGATATGGGCTCACCCTTCTGTGAAGACATATAAGGAGCTGCCAAGTTGCCTTTCCAATTCTCACAACAAAATAAGGACTGAGTACCTGAACAATCAACATCCTTTAGATTCATCAGAGAATTGAAGCCAAGAAAAGACAGCTCCCTCAAGTTGGAGAGAGAGGAGGATAAAGTGAATCTCAGAATACTGGAACAAAAACCTGCTGCTAGGGCAAGCCCAGGGCAGAAAAACATAAACTTTATCTGTTTCTAAGTGTAACCACTAAAACTATAAATCTTTAGAGGAAATTTAGAAAGAAACACAGAGAAAAGCTTTCAGAATCAATTGGGTAATGACTTCTTGGATAAGGCACCAAGAATCCTAGGAGACACAAAATATAGAGAAAGTTTACTACATCAAAATAAAAACTGTTGGGGCATCAAAAGATACACTGTCAAGAGAGGGGAAAATTCAAATCCAAAAATGGTAGAAGTCAGCTGAAAATTATATACAAGAGCAACTACTAACATTGAGAACACATTGAAAACTACTTATTCACAACATAAAAATGAATAAGCCACCCCCAAAATAGTAAGTGATTTGAACCTGAATTATTACAAAGAATATGACCAATAAGCATGCAAAAACTGGATCAGTAGAGAAACAAAAAAAAAAAAGTCAGGGGAATGGTTAAGTGTAGGTGAGTGATATCATTAACATGTTGAACTATATATACACCAAAGCCTTGCCCTAATTCCCTCCTCCTCCACCCACACCCTACCACTCCAGTTACCACTCAGTTAATCCCTATCAGGGGATCAAATCACTGAGTGGCTAAGTCTCTTACAACCCAATCATTTCTCCTTTGAAACTTCTTGCACTGTCCCGTATATAAGCTTCTGGGGAATACCTCATATCCAAACCATAAAATTCAGCCTCAGCCCCATGAAATCTAACAATTATCTGATGATGCAAAATACATTTAGTCCCTTCCAGTGTCCCCATAGTCTACAGTTGTGAGATTGTTCAAAATCCAAATGCAAAGTCTTTTCTGAGGCTCACACCAATCTCACATTGGGAGCTCCTGTAAAATTAAAAGTGATTTACAAATATCCAGCATATAAAGGTACTGAGTAAACATTTCCATTTACAAAAATAGGGGCATGGAAAGAAGGGGTAGGACCAAAGCAAGACCAAAATGCAGCTGGGCAAACAAGTCCTGTAATTCCATATCTGACACCTAGGGCGCATGGCATCTTGATGTTCTATCAAAAGGGCATGTGTAGTTCTGCCCCTGTGTCCTTGTTGATTGCAGCCCAAGTGACCTTCTTGTTGGCTTTCCTCTGCTTGATTCCTGCAGCTTCCCTGGAACGAGGTCCCACATTACTAGCATTTCAAAATCTCAGGGGTCTCAGCTTTAGTTTCCTCCTCACATATCTACAGTTTGCCTTCTCAGGGGGTGCCCACAGGGACTCTGACCCTGCTGTACTTTGTCTGGAATTGCAGACCTTCTTTGGAAATCTTGGTGGAATCCTACATGACCCCATAACTCCAGCATCCTGCATTCCTACAGAACCAGCACCACGTGGTTAATGCCAATGTCTGCAACCATGTTGAGCAGTTTTCAATCCTCCCCAGATCCTGGCTGTAGCACCCTCTGAGTTCCTGGGTAGTACAGTATATTGAAAATACTTTCTAGACCCCCTTGTGCAAGAAGGATGCCCCACTGGTCTCTTCTCAAGAGAATTTTCACCTTTACTCCCTTGAGCTTGAGATGGGTATGGTCTTGCCAGCTCCTGGAATGCCCTCAAGCCATCTTTCTTATTGTCTCTGAGCAAAGTCTTCAGCATTTCTGTGGTGGTGGTAATATCTTTAATAATTGCAACTTCCTTGGCCCTAGTTTTACTCTGGCCTTTCAAGTCCGAGTTTTTCATATCTTTCTCCCTCTGATTATCACAATAAATTTGGCTGAAAGTGGCCAGCAATATCCATGCTGACAACCAAATGCTATGCTGCCTGAACATTTTTTCAACAAGATTAAGAAGTCCATTGCTTTTAAAATGAGCCTTGCAGAAACTCTCTAGAAATAGGCAAAACGATGAAATCTTCACAGTCAGAACACAACATGAATGGCCTCTATTCCGAGCTCCCATGAGAATCACCCACCAAGAACTACTTACAATATCCTAAAGCATTTCCAGTTCACACTGCTAAATATCTCAAAAATTCCTGATGAGGTCCACAACCAAGTTAAGATGGCGCCTGGCAGTATGCCAAGAGGAGTGGTTTGTGAAGTAACGCCAGCAAGCCATTAAGATGATGAAGATTCCTTAATGACTGACTGCTGTGTCAAGATGAAGTCAATTAAGTCAAGCTGTGTGTAATTAGTTGGGTATATGTACCTCTACAGTCCGGCAGAGAGGCGGCTCCTGCTACCCTGGGTGCCTGCTACTTTGAGTTCTCAGTTCCTGCTGAGTTCACTGGCAATAAAGTAGTTCCTGCTTCAACCTTCAAGTTGCTTGTCACCTCTCGGTTATTTTGCCTAGCCGGACTTGGGCAGCCTAGCTGGACTACGGCATATGGTGGCCCATACGAAGAACGCCTAAGGGTAAGTGATAAGGTAAACTGCTTGCCCCTGAGGGCAGTGTGAGAGGATGGGTAACCATTTAAAGATTCTTCTTTCATTTTGTTTCGCTTTTGTTTTAAGTTGCCTGTCCCTGGAGATAGGTGGGATGGAAGAAAAACCACTCACATCTGAGGAAAAACTATTTGCATCTGAGGAACAGATAGGGAGAAAGGACGGATGGACATTTCAAGAGGATAGAAAGGTTGATATAATGAATTTTTGTTCCATTTTTGCTTCATTTTGTCTCGGTTTTGTTTTGCATTATCTTAGTGAGGGGTGTCTTCGTCACAGAAATGTGGAATTAAAAATTAATAAGAACCAAACTGAAAGGGCATTAAGTAAAGTGCTAGAGGAAGGAGGCAACTCAGTAAAATCAAGAACAGTTAGGGCATACGTTAAGACGATACAAAGGTGTAGCCCATGGTTCATTAAAGAGGGATTGTTAAATATATCACAATGGAACCATCATGGTGAAGATTTTAAAAAGATACAAAAGGAAAGCCCAGGAACTCTGCAAGTTGGACATTACCACTATGGACGTTGGTACAATCCTGTTTGCTTTGTCGAGGAGAAGACATCTTAGTTAGTCAGACAAGGGAAAAAAGTTTAGAGGAAGAAGGGCTATCAGGGGAGAAATTACAACAGGAGGTTGCCACTAACCTATTTCTATCACCAGAGGGCGTAAGTATTCAACCAACAGCTCCACCTACGTATACGGAGACAACATATGCTGAGTGGCCCTCAACCCCCATAGTTGATAGATGATATCCTGAGACAGGACCTCGAAGATTAGCATGCCCTGTATTTCAGAATGAGGGAGGGCAATGAATTCACCATGCTTTGGATTTCAAAACTGTGAAAAAGTTAAAAGAGGCTGTATCAACCTATGGCCCTTAAGCCCCTTTCACTGTAAGTATGGTTGAATCCATTGCAAGTTTAAACTTGACACCAGCAGATTGGGCTAGTATGTGCAGAGCTGTGCTAAATGGAGGACAATTTTTGCTGTGGAAGGTTGCCAATCAAGAATTTTGTATGGAAACAGCTAGGTGAAATGCAGCAGCTGGTTATCCTCAGATAAATATAGAGATGTTGCTAGGAGAGGGTCCTTACGATGGTCAGCAACAACAAATTCAATATGATCCTGCCATTTATTCACAAATCGCTTCAGCTGCGGTTAGGGCATGGAAAACTTTAAAAGGGCATGGAGATTTGCAAGGTCAATTATCTAAAGTAATACAAGGAACTAATGAACCTTATGTGGAATTTGTAGATAGGCTTATACAAACAGCAACCAGAGTTTGGGGGGATGCAGAACAAGCAATGCCATTAATTAAACAGCTAGCCTATGAACAAGCCAATAGATGGTGTAGGGAGGCCATTAGACCATGGAGAAATACAGATTTAAACACATATATTAATCTATGTAGAGCCATTAATGAACAGGGGCAAGTCTTGACAGCTGCAATACAACAGGCATTAGGAGCCAGGCCAAAAACATGCTTCAATTGTGGACAAACGGAACATTTTAGAAGGAGTTTCCCCATAGGAGGAGGGTTTAACAAAACTAGGTATCAAAGGGGTAGAATACCAGGTATTTGCCCACGATGCCATAAAGGGAGACATTGGGCTAATGAATGCCATTCTCAAACCACTGTAGAGGGTACTCCATATCAAAAAATGGACAAGGACCAGGTATTTACCCACGATATCGTGGAGGAAAAAATTGGACTCCATTGCCAAAAAATGGACAGGGGGGCCCAATGCTCCGGGGCCCACGAACACAAATATATGGGGCACTGGAGGAACCCAGCAACACCATCAGGGTAGTGCCCAGGACACATTATCCATTAGATCCCTCACTAGACAAACCAGAGGAAGCGCAGGATTGGACATCTGTGCCTCCACTAGAACAGTACTAACTCCAGAGACGGGAGTTCAAATCATTCCCACAGGGGTAAGTGGACCTCTTCCCCAAGGAACAGTAGGCTTGTTATTAGGACGCAGTTCTTCTACTCTAAAAGGACTTATGATAAGTCCTGGGGTAATTGATGCTGAGTTTGAAGGGGAAATAAAAATTATAGCCAGTTCTCCAAGGGGTATATCAGTAATTTCACCAGGAGACAGAATTACACAATTATTAATAATACCCAGCCTACATGATAAATTTTCCCAGTTGTACTATAGAAAGAGGTTCCAGGGGATTAGGCTCCACAGGTGTAGATTGGGCTATGCTTTCTTTGAATTTGGATTCTCTCCCTATGTTGAGGCTAAATATACAAGGGCATGAATTTAATGGGCTACTGGATACGGTGTAGACCTTAGCATCATCTCTCGTCAAGATGGCCAAAATATTGGCCATTACAACAAGCCACTCAAACGCTTTGAGGCTTAGAAGTGGCAACTAATCCCCAGAGAAGTGCAATGGTATTAGATTGGAAGGATCCTGAAGGATGTGAAGGAACTATACAGCCATATGTATTGGATCATCTTCCTATAAATTTATGGGGATGAGATGTTCTAGATCAATTAGGTTTGACATTAACAAATAACATCAATTCAAATGCGCCCACTATTATGGCTAGACAAGGTTATAGGAAAGAAAAAGTATTAGGAGAACAAGGACAAGATATAGTGGCACCAATACAAATAGATCAAAAAACAGATAGACATGGATTGGGTTTTCAGGAGGGGTCACTGAGACAATAAAAATTACTTGGAAATGAGAAAGGCCAGTATGGGTTCCTCAGTGGCCCCTGACTAAAGAAAAGATACAAGCAGCCCATGACTTGGTCAAACAACAATTAGCAGAGGGACATATACAACCTTCTGTGTCTCCCCATAATACTCCTATTTTTGTCATCAAAAAGAAATATGGTAAATGGAGATTATTGCAAGATTTAAGAGCTATTAATAACGAGATGGTTATCATGGGACCTGCTCAATCGGGGATTCCTCAATTGTCTGCTTTGCCAAAAACCTGGTATGTTTTAGTTATAGATATTAAAGATTGTTTTTTTTCCATCCCAATTCTTCCTGAGGATAGTCCACGTTTTGCATTTACTATCCCTGCGCTGAATCATGAAGGTCCTGATCAGAGATATGAATGGAAAGTACTCCCTCAAGGGATGGCCAACAGTCCATCTATGTGTCAAATTTATGTTAACAAAGCAATCCAGCCACTTAGAAATCAAAATCCTGAACTACAAATATTTCACTATATGGACGATGTATTATTAGCACACAAAGATAAAAACACATTGTTAGAATGTTATGCCACACTTACAAACTTATTAAAAAATTATAATCTAGAGATAGCAATAGATAAAGTACAATTGAATTTTCCGATTAATTATTTAGGAGTTCTATTATCCTTAACCATGGTCCGTCCACCAAAAATTCAAATACAGAGTAGATCAACTTAAAACACTTAACGACTTTCAAAAGTTGTTAGGAGACATAAATTGGATAAGGCCTCATCTAGGCATACCAACAGGAGAGTCGGGACCTTTATTTGATATCTTAAAAGGTCCATCGGATCCAAATTCACCCCGCATGTTAACACCTGAAGCAAGACAGACATTAAAACTTATTGAAACATATATGGAAAATATGCATTTGAATAGAATTGATATAAGTTTGCCTTTATTATTTATTGTACTACCAACAAAAAATATTCCTACAGGAGTATTTTGGCAAGAAGGTCCATTATTATGGATACATTTATCTTATTCTCCTAACACTATTCTTACTAGGTATCCTGAGACTGTAGGACAATTAATACTCAAAGGAATAAAAGCAGCAAAGGGAGTGTTTGGAATTTCTCCTAACAAAATTATCACTCCATATACTATGGATCAAATTAACGAGTTAGCTAATGAGTTAAATACTTGGGCAATAATTGTGTGCAAATCTATTTGTTCATTTGATAATCACCTACCGTCCAATCCTTTGTTGTCTTTTTGGTCTTCGCATCCTGTAGTTTTTCCAAAAATGACAAGAAAAACACCTATCATGAATGCTCCAAATATATTCACTGATGGGTCAAATAATGGTTCAGCAGCAGTAATTACCCCTGATCAAGTTTTACATTTTTAGTACCCGAACAATCAGCTCAAATGGTAGAGCTTAATGCAGTATTACAAGTTTTTTTGATGTTTAAAGATTCCGTATTTATTTTCTGACCATTTGTATATAATTAATGCTATAAATTCCCATGAATATGCCGGTAGGATTTCCCCTTCCTCTACTGTTTTCTCTTTGTTTTCTGCTATACAAAGTTTAATCTGGGACAGAAAAGATCCATTTTTTATAGGACATATCAGGGCACATACAGGATTGCCTGGAGCCCTTAGTTTGGGCAATGATTTAGCAGATAAAATCACACATGACATACATATTTTTTCTACACTAGAAGAAGCTACAAATTTTCACAAATCCTTCCATGTTAATGCTAATACTTTACGAAAGCGTTTTAAAATAACTAAAGAACAAGCTAGACATATAATAAAACAATGTCAAATTGTGTGACTTTTATACCATAAGTTAATCTTGGAATCAATCCTAGAGGACTGATACCTAATCATATATGGCAAATGGACATATCACACTTGCCAGAATTTGGAAAATTAAAATATCTACGTGTTACAGTTGATACTTCTTCCGAATATTTAATGGGCTCCCTTTACACCGGAGAAAAAACTAAAGATATTACATCTCATTGCTTACAAAATTTTGCCACTGTGGGCATTCCAAAACAGTTAAAAACAGATAATGGCCCTGGTTATACTTCTACTTCTTTCAAGCAATTTTGCTCATCATTTGGCATTACTCACATAACAGGAATCCCGTATAATCCATAGGGACAAGGCATAGTTGAAAGAGCTCATCAAACTACTAAGATGTACTTATTAAAACAAAAAGAAGGAATTGGGAAGGGATATAAATCCCCCAAAGAAAAACTTAACATAACCCTTTTTATGTTAAACTTTTTAAATTTGGATTCATCAGGACTTAGTGCTGCAGAAAGGCACATGTGTCCAAAAAATGTACATAAGCCAAAGGTACTTTGGAAGGATATTCTAACTGGACAATGGAAAGGTCCTGACCCAGTGATTGTCTGGAGTTGGGGGTGTGTTTGTGTGTTTCCACAGGGAGTACAGCAGCCGATTTGGATTCCAGAGAGACTAACTAAAGCGATATCTACAGACCAAAAAGAAGATGATCCGGCTCAAAATCCATAACACCTGATATTCAGAACCCCAGTTTAGCTATTCTTACATCTGCAATAATGGTTTGCCTACACCTGGAGGCTAATGAGGACCATTAAGGCTTATTTCAAATGTAAAAAACCTTGAGGCTTACTTGTGGGAATACCTTCAAACCCATATGCAAGTTACAAAAAGAATTTTTCTATTTTATTTTTTGAGGTCATATAGATCTAGGTTAATGTTTTTCTGATCAGTTTTATTTTTTTTAATCAACTGTGCAGTTTTTTAAACATTGCAATGGAGATTTCATCTGTGAAAAGCTACAAGGCCTTTACTGTTGTGATATGTGTGCACACTTGTGTTATGTGTTGTATGTCTGTATGTGCGTATGTCCATATATTAGGAGCACTCATGAAAAAATGGATCCAAATATTTTTTTATTCACATGACTTAAACAGTTTACTTTAAATTGGGTATTGTTTTTAAAAATGAACAAATAATGAGGTTAACAGATCTGTTTATTTACTATCACCATTTCTTTTCATTATATTTGATAATCCTGTTCAGGATAATGTAAATAATTTCCAGTATTACTGAAAAACCAAATGAGACTTCAGAATTACAGCTGCCATCATCACAACTGTTGCTGTTTCTGCTGTTGCTACTACAGCTTCTGCGATGGCTGTCACACAAACTGTACAAACTGTTGCATTAATATTTACTTCAAGAAGAAATAGACATATTAATGGATTCCTCTGCTTTAAGCTGCTTGCGGAACTTACCTGGACTATGTATCATTTATATGCATTATGAACTGATACAACAAATTGTAATTAGTACCAGGGTATCTTTGCTGATGGTGTCATCGGTGGTACAATTTTTCCAAAAGGAGCCATCAATTGGCTTGGTATCGTGGCGTTTTGAATCCTCCCCCTTATGTTTGTAGCAGGTTATCCACAAGTATGGCTAAATAAAGCTGGGCCGGTAGTCAATGATGGGTAAGATCCAATTGCAATGGTACCAACCTAAGATAGGAGGCTGACGCCTTGAGGTCAGCTCATCTGATTACGGGTAAGGACCATATGTATTATTGGACAACCTAAGACAGGCACGGTCCCTAAGCCATATACTTATTGTTTAAAAACAAAAAGGGGGAGATGATGAGGGCCACAATCAAATTAAGATGGCGCCTGGCATTATGCCAAGAGGAGTGGTTTGTGAAGTAATGCCAGCAAGCCATTAAGATGATGAGGATTCCTTAATGACTGACTGCTGTGTCAAGATGATGTCAATTAGGTTAAGCTGTGTGTAATTAGTTGGGTATATGTACCTCTACAGTCCGGCAGAGAGGCGGCTCCTGCTACCCTGGGTGCCTGCTACTTTGAGTTCTCAGTTCCTGCTGAGTTCACTGGCAATAAAGTAGTTCCTGCTTCAACCTTCAAGTTGCTTGTCACCTCTCAGTTATTTTGCCTAGCCAGACTTGGGCAGCCTAGCCGGACTACGCCAAATTCTCCCACCAATTCAAAAAGCTCAAAACCTTCTGAACCACATGGTCAGGTTAGTCAATGCAATGACCCCACTTCTCGATACCAATATCTGATTAGTCACCATTTTGCCTGCTGTGCCTAAAAGATTTAACCAGGACAATTATAGAGAAGAAAACATTTATTTAAGGGCTCATGGTTTCAGAGGTCTCAGTCCATAGAAGATCAGCTCCTTTCCTCAGGGCTTGAAGTGACACAGTGCATTATGGTGGGAGAGTGGCAGAGGGAAGCAGCTCACATCAGGAAGAAGAAGGAGACTCTACTCTTTAAATACAAATCTATACACCAAGACAATGTCCTAACTCCCACCTCCTCCAGCCACACCTACCACTTCAGTTACCACTCAGTTAATCCCTATCAGGGGATTAATTCACTGGTTGTTTAAGACAACCCTAATATTTCTCCTCTTAAACTTCTTTCATTGTCTCATACATGAGATTCTACAGGACAATTCATATCCAAACCATAATACCTGGTGTTAGGAGGTGATCCAACTAAGCTTGGTACTCTATTAAAATATTCCCCAAGAGGCTAGTTCCATTCTGTATTTGCCTATGGATTAAGCATTAAGCACTGCGTGCTGCCAAACCCCAGTAGCTGACGGGCAATTTCTTCAAGCCTCAGTAAATATGTTAAAGTTTCTCCTGGGACACAACTCAAGGCTTCTTACTCTGTGTGGGTGCAGAATGACCCTATTGTCTAACCCAGCCTTGAAGCCCAGTACACAACCCTGATCATCTACAGAGCTCAACCATTGTCCAGTTAAGGAAAACAATTGCAACCCTACCTTATGAGAGATGACCACAAAGAACAATCAGCAATTCTGCTTGTCAGAGTCCTGTCAGTGACATCTCCAGACTGTAGAGCAGAGGGAGCTTTACCATTTGACATATGAGCACAGAAGGACACTCAGCCCAACTAGAGAAGCTAACACAAGGTTTATCCTATGCAGCATCAATATCAGCTGGTTCATCCAGAATATCAGGCCAGACTGAATAGTTAGTGTTTGTCACTCACAAAAAACATCTGCAAAGGCAAGAAGAGATGGCCGTTGTATCATTGTAAAGGCACTAACAAAAAGATTATGAAAAATCAGGGACATATGGCATTACTAAGAAAACTAATAAAGCTCCAACAATGGACCTGGAAGAGACAGAGATCTATAAATGTTGGGCAATAGATTCAGAATAATCCTTTGAGAGAATTTAGGGGAAACCAAAAGAATATGGATATAAAGTTAAATTAAAATTAGAAAACAATTCATGAACAAAATGAAAAGGTTGACAGAGAAAAGTACAAACAATAAAAAAAGAAGTGTTGATCACAAAAAAAGTAATCATCAAACTAAAATTTCAATAGCTTCAATAGCAGACTTGATTAAACAGAGGAAAAATCAGTGGGCTCATACATTGGCCATTTGAACTTATCCTGTCAAAGAAAGAAACACAAAAAAGAATGAAAAATAATGCAGAATGTCTATAAGAATCATCAAGCACATGTAAGAACCTTTGCATTATGGGAATTTTAGAAGAATGAAGTAGGGAGAGTAACAACAATCATATTTAAGCAAATAATGGCTGAAAAATTCCCAAATCTGGTGAAAGACAAAATACAGTTGAATATAGCTAAGAGATCTATAATCAAATATAGCCTGCAGAGGAGTTTGCCAAAGACTCCATAATCAAATTACCAACAATCAAAGAAAAGAAAGAATGCTGAAAGCTCTCATAGAAAAGGAAAACATCTCATTCGAGGGAACTCCATTATGGCATTCAGCAGATTTCTCAGCAGAAACCCTGCAGGTCAGGGGAGAAGAGGATGACATATTCAGTGTGCTAGTGGAAAAAGTAAATAAAAGATTAAAACCCAGACACCCAAGAACTTTTTACTTGGCAAAACACTTCTTTACAGATGAGAACAGATACATAGACCAGAGATCTTGTGCGTACTAGAAGAAAAAAAATAGGCCCAAATTTGCATCATATTGCTTGAGACTCTAACTCAATAAGACTGTGGAAGCTAAGAATCAATAAATGGGATGGTGTCAAACTAAAAATCTCCTAGAAAAGGAAACAACCAACAACATGAACAGGGAGCCTACAGAATGGGAGAAAATCTTCATTACCTTCACCTTAGAATATTAAAAACCAGGATATGCAAAAAACTCAAAAAAATTAACACCAAAAGAGAAAGAACCCAACCAATAAGTGAGCAAAGGAACTGAACACACTTCACAGGAGAATAAATACAATTGATCAACAAATAAATGAAAAACATGTTCAATATCTCTAACAATTTGAGAAATGAACTTTAAAACTACACTGAGATTCCATCTCACTCCAGACAGAATGGCAATTATCAAGAATGCAAGTAGCAATAAGGATGAAGGAAACAGGGTTCACTCATATATTTCTGGTGGAACTGCAAATTGGTGTAACCACTCTGGAAAACAGTATGGCAATTCCTCAGAAGACTTAGAATAGTACCACCTTTTGACCCAGTTCTCCCACTCCTCAGTTCATACCCAAAGGATTTTAAATCAGCATACTACAGTGATGCAGGAACATCAATGTTTACAGCAGCTCAATTCACAATAGCTAAACTGTGAAACCAAACTTGGTGCCCTTCAACAGATGAATGGATAAAGAAAATGTGGTATATATATATATACAAAATGAAATATTACTTATCCATAAAGAAGAATGAAATTATGGCATTTGCTGGTAAATGGATGGAACTGGAGACTATAATGCTAAGTGAAATAATCCAGTCCCCAGAAAAGAAAGGAAAAATGTTCTGTCTGATATGTGGATGATAACCCAGAACAAGAGAGGGTAGAGAGGGTAAGAATAGAAGTTCATTGGATTAGAAAAAGAGTATTAGGAAAGGGAGAGAGAATGGGAATAGGAAGTACCAGAATGAATTGGACATAACTTTCTGTTGCTATGAATACATGACCAGTGTAACTCCAGAGAGGTGTGTGATGCAATTTTGTCAAAACATGAAGGTGTGAATACAAAAGTGATAAAAACAAGAACAGCTAAAGTAAAATGTTACAGATGCAAAGTATACAAAAACATTTTTACATAAAAATCATAAAAATTTGGGTGTGGTTAGTGAAGATGTAGAATTTTGTGTGTAATTAAAGTGTTTTGTCAGTTTAAAATGGCCACTTACATGAATAAAAGGTTTTATGTAAGACTCATGGTAACTGAAAATGTAAAAACAATGGTTAAAAAAAAATTCAAGAAGGAGTCAAAGCATGTTCCCACAGAAAAATGCTGAATTACAGAACATAAAAGCAAGATGGGGAAAAAGGAAGTGAAGGACCTAAGAAATATTCAATAAATGAATTATATAATGACAGTATTATTTCCTCGCCTACCAATAATGTAAATATGTTAAATTCTCCAAAGATTATAGAGTTTTGCTTGAGCAAATTTAAAAATAAAGAGGATCCAACCATATGCTTTTTACACACAGTTTCAAATAAGTCTTAATTATAGGGTGACTAAAATCATAAAAAATAACTTTGAATTCCAGTGGAATCTATACACCAATACCAGTTGACATTTTGAGAAATATACAAATAAGTGTGAATTAAACATCATTTTTCCAAATTATCAAAAAGTCACAGAGGATATTAAAATTTTAAAAATTAATAAAGAAAAGTGAAAACAGAAACATAATATGTAAAAATTTATGGATTGCAGCAAAAGTATTTCCAAGAATCTTTAATAGCAGCAATAAACACCTACATTGTAAATGAAGGAATTTATCAAATAACAAACTAACTTTATTTTTCAAGTAAATAGAAAGAAAACTAAGCTGAAAGTGAGCAGAAGATGGGAAAAATAAAGATTATAACTGCAATAAATGAAATAGAGGCAAGAAAAGTATAGAAAAATTCATCAAAACCAGGAATTGAGTTTTTAAAAAGATTAATAAAATTGACAAGGTGTTAGCCAAACTAATGGGTAAGAGAAAAAGAGTTAAGTAAATAAAAGCAGGAATAGAAAAAGACGTTACCACAAAATGTGACAGAGATACAAAAATTCTTAAGAGAGTGTGATGAAGAATTATGTATCAAGAGATTGAATAGTCTGTAATGAATGGACAAATTCCTAGATATATACCATCTACCAAGATTGAACGATAAGGAAATAGAAAATATGAAACACAATAGTGAGTAAGGAGTTTGAATCAGTAATGAAATATCTCCTGTCAAAGAAAAGCCCAGAAGAGATGGCCTCAATGCTACTTGAAAAATCATTTAAAGAACTAATTCCAGTCCTTCTCCAACTCATACAGAAAAACAAAATGGAGAGAGTACTTTCAATCTCTTTGGATGAGACCAGGATTATTCTGATCCCAAAACCAGACAAGGACACTCCAAGAAAAGAAAGTTGTGGATCAATATTCCTGGTGAACATACAGGCAAAAATCTTCAACAAAATATTAACAATGGAAATTTAACAATCCATAAAAGAATTAATCATCATAAGTGGATTCTATCCCAGGGACACAAGGATGTTTGAACATACCTTCATAGTTAAGTGTGATACACTGCATAAACAGAATAAGGGATAAAAATCATAAGATTATTCCAATACATGCAGCAAATCACTTAAGAGAATTCGCCATGCTTTCAAGATACAAACTGTCATCTAATTAGGTATGGAGGTGCTGTGCCTCAATACAATGAAGGCTGCAGATAACAATAATTCCATAGCTGAAATTATTCTCAACATCAAAAATATGAAAGATTTTTCTGTAAGATCAGGAGCAAGAAGGGGAGGTCCACCTCATCACTTCTATTCAACACAGTATTGGAAATCTTTGCTAGAACACTTAAGAAAAAGAAAGAAAGAAAAGCCACCCTAATAAGAATAAAAAGGCGAAATTGTTCCTATATGCAGATGACATGTTGTGCCAACTATAGAAAACCCTAAGAAATCCACCAAAGAACAGAAGGCAACTGGTTGAACTGATAAACCAATGCAGTAAAGTTGGAGATTAGAAATACAAAATACAAAAATCAGTAACATTTCTATATACTAATAATGAGCAATCTCAAAAGAAAATCTGAAAATAAATTCTTTAGTAGCAAGAAAAATGAAGTGCTTTAGGTGTACATATAACTAAGAAGGAAATATCTGCTTAAACAAAACACTGATGAAATTGAAGAAAATGCAGATAAATGGAAAGACAAGCCATCTTCACAGATTGGAAGAATTAACATAGTACAAATGTCTCTTCTGTGCAAATCAAAACTACACTGAGATTTATCTCACCCCAGTCAGAATGGGAGCCATCAAGAACACAAATGATAATAAATGCTGGAGAGTTTATGGAGAATAAGGGAAACATTTACACTGTTGGTGGGACTTTAAATTTATATATCCACTATGGAAGCAGTATGGAGGTTTCTCAAAAGAGTAGGCCTGGAACCACCATATGACTCATCTGTACCCCTCCTCTGTATTTATTCTTAAGAACTAAAGGCACCATACTATATTGATACATGCATATTCATGTTTATAGCAGCAAATCATAGTAGGCAAACTATGAAAAAATCCTAGGTATTCATCAACAGAATTAATGGATAGAAAATGAGATCTGTAAACACAAATGAGTTTTCCTTTATTCAGCCATAAGAGAAGAGAGAAATTACATCATTTATGGGAAAGTTGCTGGAACTTGAGAATATTATGTTAAGTGAAATAAGCCAAACTCACAAACAAGGGATATATGCTTTCTCTTATATGGGGAAACAAAAGAGTAAAAAGGAAATGAAAAGTTCAGGTGGGCGAATCTCTTGAAAATTGAAGGAAGTAGAAGGGATCAGGGGAGGCAAGAGGAAGGAAGAGGGGAAAGACTGGGAAATGATGTTGGTCAAATTATATTGTTATATCATTTTCATGTACAAGTATGTAACAAAGTATCCCTTCATTGTGTATAATTATAAAGTACCAATTAAAAAATATATAAATGAGAAATATAAAGACTTTTATAAACACCACAAAAATGTGAAAAATGGATCTACACATCTGATAAAATCTTGATGAAATTTTTAATATCATTTTTCAGAAAAAAAAATGTCATTGATTTTTAATTGAGCCACTGAAGACCCCAAATAGCCAAGACAATCCTGAGCAAGAACAAATTTGTAGGCATAACAATTTATGACATCAAACCATATTATAAAGCAACTATAATCAATACACTACTGTACAGGCTGAAAACAGACACATTGGCTCCTGGAAGAGAATTGAAAGCCCAGACAGAAGCATATTCATTTATGGTCAATTGATTTTCAACAAAGGTACTAGGAACACCAAATGGGAAGGGAACAGTCTCTTCAACAAATAGTGCTGGGCAAAGTGGCTGTCCACTGAGAAGGAATGAAAGTAGACCCTATTTCCTACCACATGCAGAATGAATGAAGCTAAATGAAAATTGATTGAAGAGCTTAGAATAAGAACTGAGGAAAAGTTCCACAAAGAGGTTCAGTAACAATTCATTTCAATATGATCCTGAAAACTTAGGCAAGAAAATAAAAATAGACAAATGAATGATATCAAACAAAACAGCTCTACACAACAAAGGGAACTATTAGTGAGATGAAGAAGCAACTCACAGAATGGAAGAAGATATTTGCAGACCATCCATCCAATAAGGGGTCAACATCCAAAACACATAAGGAGTTTGAACAACTCCACAGCAAGAAAATAAACAACCTTGTTTTTAAACCAGCATAGAATCTAAATAGACATTTCTTAAACAATGCTACATGGTCAACAGTCACAGAAAAAAATGTTAGGCAAGCATCACTAGACAAAATGAAAAGGTAAAATAAAACCAGAATACCATGTCTTAGATCTTAGATTTGCTTTAATCAAAAAGACAAAAAAAGTGTTGGAAAGGATGGGGAGAAAAGCAGTAATCCAAAGGATATCTGCACTTTTATGTTCATTGCAGCATTGTTCACAGGAGCCAAGATGTGGAAACAACCTATGTTTCCATCAATGGATCAAAAAAGAAAATGTGGCGTATGTATACACAAGGGAATACTGTCATTTGCTACAAAAGGAATGATCCTGGAGGACACCGTATTAAGTGAAATAAAGTGGGCCCTGAAAGACAAATTCCATACAATCTCACTTATACATAGCATCCGAATGAGTCGAGGTCCTAGAAATACAGAGCAAAATGATAGGTACCAAGGTTAGGAGAGGGGCTTGAGAATAAAAATAATGGGGAGTTGTTGATCAGAGCATAAAATATCTGATAGGAGAAAAAATGTTTGAGAACTGTTCCACAGTAGGCTGACCAGAGTCAATAATAATAATAATGTTTGGGGTATTTTCAAAATAAGTAAGAGTCAACTTCAAGTGCTTCACTGCAAAAAAGGACAGGTAATCAAGATGATGGGCACATGAATTAATTTGTTTTAGCAATTCTATATTTTGTGTGTGTGTGTGTATTTATATATACATGTCAAAACCTCTCCTTGTACCCCCTAAATGTCTACAATCGTGCTCTGTTAATTAAAAATAAAGAAGAAGAAAGTATAATGAGATAGAATTACACATTTATTAGGATATCTATCATTTCCAAAGGGAAAAAGCTAATGTTGTCAAGAATATGGAGAAACTGAAAGCTTTGTTCATTCCTGGTGGGAATGTAAGATTTCTTAACAACTTGAGAATGTAAGAACTATTGGCCACGTGATATAGTTATTCTACTTCAAAATCCTCATCCAAATGAATTACAGGCAGGGAACTAAAACTCCATATAGTCCAACAAAAAGAGTGAAGCTAGCATAAACTAGTAATAAAAATCCATCAATGTTAGTTCATAAGTTGGTGCAAATGTACCACACTAATGCAAGAGTTTAATAACAGAGAAAACTGTTGGTTTTGGTGAGCTCAGGGTGAATTAGGGAATCTCGATTTTCACTATATTTTTCTATGAACTAGAATGTAATAATTTCTGATTAATTAATCATTTAAACATAAAAATCAATGTTTTCCACAAAAATAAAACAAAGCACTTTGTAAAGGGGAAATAAATTTGTTCCTGCTTATAGTTGGTTAGTGCATATGCTGTGATTCCTACCCATGTCTACTGGATTCCAAAATCCCCCTCCCTGCTGAGTATCACTTGGTCCATTACCACTTGAGTTAATTTACTGACAAAGATAAATAATTGAACATCATTGTCTTTCAATGAGGTGTTATTGGTTCGAGAACAGAGAACATGTGTAACCCTATAGGTTAACTCCCAGTCTGCTTTCCTAGAACCTTCTCCCTTGTCTTCAGCTCTTGAGCTCACAAGCATTGAATATGATTTCTCAGTATCTTTTGCAGGCAGCCCTGTCCATGTGACACAGTTCTGGCTAATACAATATTAACACAACTTCGGAGTCTTTTTATTTCCTTCTGAACCATTACTAAGCATTCCTATTTCCCCTCCTTACCTGCCTGAAACAGACACTGAGAGAGGGAGATGAAACAGCTATCTTGGCACCAAAGGTGTAGAGTATCAGGAAGGAGCCTTATTTGTTAAGCATGGCTGACTTGTAAGCATGGATCTTCCTGCATCATTCAGAGGCTAACCAGTGTTGGATGCTTATTCCATAGGCATTGTTTAAACCACTGCTTTAGTGTGTTCTGTAATTCACTGAGAATACCATTCAAACCGATACATGTACAAGAACAGTAATTTTTATATAAGAATTGCATTGAGCGAATGTGATCGGTTTCTCGTGGTGTTTAGGTAGACTTTAGTAGCATAAGTACTGGATGTACTAAAGATACTAGCTGGTTGAGTATTGGTAGTAGATGGCTAACCACAGATTGTCTTTTGCTGCTATACAAGGAATTGATGGGTAAAAACTCTCCATCTCACTGCAGCCTCCACCAGCTTTTTACTCTCACTCCATTGCCATGGTCACATATTAGTTACCATTTGTCATCTTACTTTAACCTTTGTTATTAAACGATGGAAAATATGTTTTATACATAAGAGCCTAATCAAAGTGGGACAGAAAAGATGGATTGAAGGCACCACATTGAAAGAAAATTGGCATTGTCATAAAGCAGTAAATACACACTGTTCCAGAAACCCTGCCTCCATGGATTGTGTGGAGGACCAGATGTAGGACATGGATCAGGGTAGTAGTGAATAGCAGACTCATGCATCTGGGTGGGAGCCCTTTGTGCTCTCTGGTATGTAAGTTTCTGTAAGTTTCCTGGCATTAACCTCATTGAAAGCTCCATTTTAGACTGCAATCTTCCTGACTTCATCCAAAGTGGTTCGTGGTCTCCAAGGTTTTTAGTCATTTATGAAGCTGTGCAAAGTGGCTTTGTGAGGATTTAATCAATTCTAGAAGTATCATTGTCATTAGGTGTGTATGGAATTCAAAATGCAAATTTCTGTCTTAATCCATTTAAATTCTGTTTCCAGACATTTGATGTAATATATTACCTTCCCATTTAAATGCTGGCTAACATGTATGTATACGTAATTTGAAGGAACTGGCAAAAAACGAAGATTGCAGCTATGTTATTTACTTTTCTAACAAGTTTTCATATTACTCTACAATTGCTTTGGTTAAAAGAATGGTTTGTAAGTTATAAAACATTAAACATAAACTGTCTTTCCTTACTGAGTTAGTTCTGTAATATATATGATACTGAGTTGCTTATTCTCTTCTATATATGTCTATCCATTTATCTCCTTTAAAAATTATTTTTGTCTCTCAAAACCTACACCTGAGAATATAACCTTAGTTTATATGTCCTTAATTAAATAAAGGTGAGTGTTCAATCTGACTGCTTCTAATGAATTATTCAATAAGACATAACAATATTTAAAAATTAAAAGAGTCAAATCTTTGTGGTTTTAGGCATATCTAATCTAAGAATTAATGTAAATAAAAGCATTTGGTCCACTTTATGTAACTTCTGTTAGGCATTGCATTAAAATGACTTATGTGTGGGTAAAGTGACAAAGATTGAAAAAAAATTAACTAATGGCACTAAAAAGCAATAATGTAATCAGATTGTGAAAAAAAAAGACAAAAAGACTTTCAGCACAAGAAGTTTTACTCACAGAAACTACAATAACAGAAAGTACATTTCCTTTCACATCAAATGAAAAAAATCAAATAATATAGTCATTTCTCATATTCTAATAATCATGCAGCCAGAAAGAGATATCAGTAAAAATTTCATCAAGAATACATGTGAGCATCAGGTAAGATGTGCACAATTAGCTTCATCTTAGCAAAATTTAAGCATAAATCTTCTGGTACATTTACGTTGGCAACATTTCTCAGTCAGCGAATCTTCATTGATCCGTCGCTTTTTTCGGGAATGAGTATTCAAGCTTAAGTATTCTAATTTTGAAAGGCTATTTTCTGCTTCCCCTTGTCTATTGTGAATAATATCCTTCAACTCTTCAGGACTAGGCTTTGAATCCTCTATTGCAGGTTCTTGTCGTTGTAGCTCTAGTGACAATGGCAGCCTCTCAGATGGTGTTGCCCTCAGCTGCTGTGGCAAATTAGGACTGAATCCCAACATCATATTGAAGGCACCTGCATCTTCATTGAGGGAGGACGGCATGATATCTATTAAGTTTAAAAAATAAGTGGGGAGGGGGAGAAAATATTGATGTCAAGAATCATCAGGAAAACTGTAAAAGTAAGAAGAGACAAAAACGAAGGCATTTCCTCAATATACTTGAACAGTGAACAAGAAGCAGCAAGTATCCTGCTATCTAAGCAACCCAGTTTCCTTATATTTGAGTAGCTTAAAGTACTATAATCTTGTCAAAGTTCTGCTTTACTCCACTTGGTCCTCTGTCACCTCTTTTTCTCGTCATCCCCTCTTTGCTTTGACATTCATCTCTCATCTTTCTGATGTCATGCTGTTCATTGAATCACTAATTTAAACAAAAGATGGAAATTTTGTTTTCCTTTGGTACTAGAGATTGCATCCAGAGGCACTTAACCACTAAACTGCATCCCAACATCATATTGAAGGCACCTGCAGCTCACTGCAGCCTCCACCAGCTTTTTACTCTCACCCCATTGCCATGGTCACATATTAGTTACTATTTGTCATCTTACTTTAACCTTTGTTGTTCAAGCAGTGGAAAATATGTTTTATACATAAGAGCCTAATCAAAGTGGGACAGAAAAGATGGATTGGAGGTACCACATTGAAAGAAAATTTGCATTGAGGCAGAGTCTCATTAAATTGCTTAGGGCCTTGCTATGATACTCAGGCTGGCTTTGAACTGGTGATCCTCCTGCCTTAGCCTCCCTAGCTGCTGGGAGTACAACTGTCGATGCCAGTGCTCCATGCTGGATTTTGATTTTTTATCTTAGTAATTTTTCCATTACTAAAAAATTTTGACTTATGATAGTAACCCTTAAAGAAGACCATAATAACCTTAACCTATCCAATCTCATGGTGGCAAGCTACTGCTTCAGAATAAAGTTTAAAATGAGGAATTTCCAAGAGCTCTGATATAATTAGCTGAGGATATGTCTCTCACAAATCTCTTTAGCAATCACTTTTCCCCAGACTATTTACTCCAAGTCAATAGACTTTGATATTGAAAAGAGAAACAGGTTAGAAGAACACAAACAAAAAGCAAATACAAAGCAATCTCATATTTCCAAGTTTGAATTAGTAAATTCCAAGATTCTGTGGTATTCTTTATAACTATTATACAAGAATTATGAAATGAATGGCATTATATCAATCTCTGACAATGTAGAAAATAAATTTAAATCATACTTTAAATCCCATAAAGAAAAGTAAATGTGCAGTGCTGCAGACTGTAGCCCCGGAGTAGCGCCTTCTCTGCAGCACATTGGAACTGCGCTGTGACTGCCAGAGACTGCCCAGAGGATCGCTTGCAGCCACCACTGCTGCCCACAGAGCAGGAAGATGTGGGACACATGGATTTGAAATTCATGTGAAAAACCGCTTTGGGGGTGTGAATGTGATTTCTGATGAAACTGGATTGGAATAATTTTCATAGTGTGTGTGTGTGTATGTGTGTGTGTGTGTGTTTTCTGTTTAAATTTTGCATTTGACTTAGAGTGCCAGGAGTAAATTTGTATATTGCAGGGTGGTCCTAGCCACCTCCTTAATTTGGGTACTGTTGGATACATTCTTGCTGCTTTACTTCAGTGAATGCAACAAATGTGATGAGAAAAATGAGAGAGGACTTCCTGCTAGGAATGTTCTACAGCCAGCATAAAAAGCTCATGAAGGTCCTGGAGAAATGGGGAAACCAGTTGTCATTCTTAAAGAGGATCAAGAAAAGATGAAAGAGATGTTTAAAATCAATCAGTTCAATTTAATGGCAAGTGAGATGATTGCAAACAACAGATCTTTACCAGATGTTAGGTTAGAAGGGTGTAAAACAAAGGTGTATCCAGATAATCTTCCTACACAAGTGTGGTGATTGTTTTCCATAATGAGGCTTGAAGGACACTTCTGTGAACTGTCCATAGTGTCCTTAATCGCTCACCAAGCAATGATAGAAGATACTGATCTAGTAAATGATGCCAATGAAAGAGACTTTTTGAAAAGACCTCTAGAGAATTATGTGAAGAAACTAAAAGTGCGGGCTGGGGATATAGCTAGTTGGTAGAGTGCTTGCCTCACATGCACAAGGCCCTGGTTCAGTCCCTAGCACCATAAAAAATACAAAATAAATAAATAAAAGTGCCAGATCATGTAATTTGAATGGAACAGCATTCTGGATTGATCAGAGCTAGATTGAAAGGAGCTACAGTGACCAAAGGCCAGGTGATCACCTTCTTAGATGTTCATCACCAGTGCACAGTGGGGTGGTTGGAGCCTCTCTTAGCAAGGATCAAACATGACAGGAGAACAGTGATATGTCCTATCATTGACGTGATCACTGATGATACTTTTGAGTACATGGCAAGCTCTGATATGACCTATGGTGGATTCAACTGGAAGCTCAATTTTTGCTGGTATCCTGTTTCCCAGAGAGAAATGGACAGAAGGAAAGATGATTAGACTCTTCCTGGTAGATCACCTACAATGGCAGGAGACCTTTTTCCAGTAGACAGAGATTATGGTCAGGAAATTGGAACATATGATGCTAGAATGCTTATTTGGAGAGGAGGAAAAACTAGAAATCTCCTTTAAGATTTGGCAATGTGGAGGAACTTTGGAAATTGTCACTTTCTCACATGTTGAACATGTGTTTTGGAAAGTTACCTGATCCATACACATTTCCAGGAGGCACAGGGCAAATTATCAATAAAAATAACAAACAACTTGCAGAAATATAAATGGATGAACTCAAAAATCTTTTCTATCTAATTTCTCCAGGTGTGACAAAGATAGATTATGGGGATATATCTTCAAGACTTGGTCTAAGACACAAACTACAATACAAACATTTTTCTTGGTACTTAGAGAATATTTACCCTGATTCCCAGATTCCACATCACTATTTTTCGTTGGGAGAGATATGAAATGTGGAAACAAATCAGTCTTTAGATAACATGGCTAAAAGAGAAAATGAAAAAGTTGGAATTTTTAATTTTCATGGTATGGGAGGCAATCAGGTTTTCTCTTATACTGCCAATAAAGAAATTAGAACAGATGACTTTTGCTTGGATGTATCCAAACTTAATGGCCCAGTTACCATGCTCAAATGCCACCACCTAAAAAGCAACCAGCTCCAGGAATATGATCCAGTGAAATTAACCCTGCGGCATGTGAATAGTAATCTGTGCCTGGATAAAGCAACAGAAGAGGACAGCTAGGTGCCCAGCATTAGACTTCAATGGAAGCTGGTCCCAGCAGTGCCTTCTTCAAAATGTCACCCTTCCCGAAATATTCTGAGACCAAATTTTTTAGAAAAGAAAAAAATAAGGATTGAATGGACTACCTCAGCATGCGTTTCTGCCACATTCTTAAGTAGCAAAAAATGAAAAGTGTTTTCCTCCTCTACAGGATATAAGGTTTATCAGCCATTAAAACTCAGACTTCTCTAGCTTTTCACTTCCTGTCCAAGGACATGAAACTGCATAGTAGTGAGACTCGCACACTGATGTTTACAAGATTGAAACAGTCTCTCATCAAGAATCATGGAAAAGAATATTCAGACAAGGAAATAGTCAACACAATGTGCTTTCTAGAGAGCTGCATCTTTTATGGTTTGCTCGCACATCAGTAATTTCTGCTGGGTGCTGTCAATGAAGAGATTATCAAGATTTTTTTTCCTGATTAGAACTGGTAGCCAGTATATTAATTATTGACATAAAAGCAAATATAAAAGAACTGGAACCAGAATCATTAAAACAACATTGAAAAATTATATTAAACAGGGTTTAAATAAAATTAAAACAGAACTATGAGAAGTACAATTTGAGGCTGGGGATATAGCTCAGTTGGTGGAGTGCTTGCCTAGCATGCACAAGGCCCTCAGTTCAATATCCAACACACACACACACACACACACACACACACAGAGAGAGAGAGAGAGAGAGAGAGAGAGAGAGAGAGAGAATACAATTTGTTACAGTATGGTATCAAATTTCTATATAGATTTTATACCTCAGGAAAATAATACCTCAGAGAAAAATAACTGATTCCAATGACATACATTTGTTTTCATCTGTGATAGTCATGGATGCTTTTATTTTCCTTGGGGTGCTGAAAACAAGCTGGGAGAAAAAGCTCTTTGAACATAGTTTTAATTTCTTTCTATAATATTTTTGTTTGATTTGTGGGCTGTTGAAATTGTGATTTTTAATTGCCTTCTAAAAAATGGAGATTTGACATGATGCCTGGTCTCAACTGAACAAATTAGACATCTCAGTTCTTCTTGGGTCAACAGGCTGACAATCCAAGTCTTCTGTCTCTTCTTCCTCCCTTTTCTCTCTCATATTCTCTCTCTCTCTCTCTCTCTCTCTCTCTCTCTCTCTCCTCAGATGTGCTTCATTGTCAAGTGCATACTTAGATTAGATTATTGAGTTGTAATGTTGATCTGCTGTTGTTTTTAAATAAAATTTGACTAAAAATGTTCAATTGGCAGTTTTTAATAAGTTAGCCAAAGAAGTGAAGCTCTTGTTCCATATTAATAGTCCTGCATTCTTTCTTAAATTCCATTTATGTTTAATTGGTTTTTTCTCTGATTTTTAATACCAACAAATCACCTATTAATTAAAAGTTACATTTTTAATTTCCTAGAAAGAAAATCCCATTGCAACATTGTTTCTGATATATATTTTTTCCTTCCTGTTTTGAAGATTATATTTAATGGCATTCTTTTCTTTAATTTTCAAAGACTCACTGCAGGTAGTGCTATTTCTAGTGCATAAGAATGTTTCTGAAAGTCACATCACTAACGATACTTGCCAAACTGAGCGTCCGTGAAGTTTCTTATATCCTATTCAAGTTCATCAACATCAAGCACTGTAGATGTTTTAGGGTGAGGCTATGATACAGAATGCATAAATTGTCCCCAGGAAATATGAAATGATGCAGGTGCTGGATGGAACTTTTTTCTATTCCATGAGCTGTGTAATTCTATCTTCAGTAGGCCTACTGCTTAAAACAATCAAATGTCTAATCAATAAATTATTTTCATGCTCAAAGAAGAAAGAAAAGTAAATGTATTTATTTTGCACATTGATTCTACATGAGGATCACTTATGTATACTATATGCAAATGGTATCACAAATCTACTTTGTGATAAGTTACATACACCATATAAAAATGTAAAACACTTAATTGTTGGTAATTGAGCTTGCTTTCTCTGGATTTAATAGAACCCTCTATGGGTTTTCACTGCTTCTTTAACTTGGCTTCCATTTAATCTTCCTAAATGCTTTAGAAATAATAAACATATTTTTTAAAAACCAATCCATATTTGAACTGCTCCTAGTTCTGAGATTTTGCTTTCAAAAAAAATGTATTCATTGCAATTTCTAAAACTTTAGAAAGCAACAATAAAGTCTTCAGCTTTCCTGGTCTAAGAAGCAAGCTTCCCATTTCCCTGGTGTCCTTTATGTTTTTTCTGTACTCATCAAGTCATTTTTGTTTCTCTTCCATCACCTCTGTCACAGTTGAAGTACGAGACCCAATTCAAAAGGTGGGGAGGCCAGGCTCCCACCACAAGGTACATTCAAAGGGAGTGGAGATAATCTTCGTGGCATAGGCCACTGCCAGTTTTTGACAAGGAGGATAGTCACTAATTCTAAGACACTTGCTGTCTCACTTTTCAGGACCCCAGCAGAGGTCTCATCATGCTGCAATGTATCCTTTGGTACAGAAACTAGAAGATAACCAGCTCACCAGCTCACTTTTTGCCCCCTTTCCTTTGAATAGGAGATGCTCCACCTAGGAGCTAGGTTACCATCATGCCTGCCACCTGACCTACTCAGCTTTTCCTCTGGGGTCCAGGACTGTACCTATCTCCTGCTGGAAATTGTGCAGCATCACCTCTTCTGTGGCTTCCCCCATGTCCCCACAGTGTTGACATGGTACCAGGTGAAAAGAATACCAAGTATCTCTTAGATGAGGCTTTTTGCTATTCTTGCATTTCTCCTCCCTCTGGCAAGATTCCCTTCGAGGTTCTTTCAATAAAAGCAAGTTATAAAGGAAAGGTTCAAGCTGGGCAACAAACACCACTAGCAGGATGACATCTCAGACTTCCTGAGTCCCCTTTGGATAGGTTGGCAGGCCCATAGCAACCAATGGGAAGTGATGGACCACTGGTGGCGGATGGGGGAAGCCTAGGCAAACCAAAGCTCTCACCTGCAGATCTCCGATGGGGATATCTCACTGGCCTGTTCCAGGTCGCATGGCCACAAATGTTGATCACTTCTCGGACTAATTGGCGACCACACATCTGAACAACCTCTTCCCACCATCCTGGTTGGGGTGCTGTGGAAACTTGGCTCAGCAGCAGCCAGATTCCTAGGAGGTGGACCAAGAACAGGTGAGACATCTGGGCCTTTTTTCTTGGCACTGGCAGCCTTTCTCTAGAGAATGCAACAGATCTCACCCACAGACCTGAGCCTGTGCGGCTTCCCTGGCTTCAGCCTGCTTTTCCTACCTGGCTCAACCAGGCTTTTATATTCTCTGGGCTCTTGCTCAGCTCTTGAGCCAATGGTCCCAGCTCCACCCTTTCCCCACCCACCTCCATGGAATTTACTCAGCTCTTGTTCACCCTCCCCATCTTTCCTCCATTACCCCATTCTTTTGCCCTGGGCCTTTTTACATTGAACTTTTCTTCTCTTTTCTTACCTTCAAACCATTTGGTGTACTAAAGTCATTCTCCATTTGCAGCCTTTCCTTTATATAGAGCAAGAAATGACTGTTACATTGAATTCCATCACCAAAAATAAAGTAGTATCTTCTTAGAACCCAAAGTTTTCCAGCATGCATATTTGCCACACTATCTTCTAGCCTAAACAAGATAAGTTGGATAAAATAGTATAGAGTCTGGTATATCAACCCATAAAAGATATGATGCATTAATGGATAAATTGTTGACAGGAGAAAAAAACTGGATCTTACTGTGAATCCTAGTTAAAACACACACACAATAGGTTTGTACAGTCAAATCTTAACTTTATAACAGACATTCTTCATGGTACTTGCCTTCTCCTCTGGGAGACATCTTGATTGTAAACAATATTGTAATATGAATATTGTAATGTGAGATTATATTCTGTATTTTTATAGATTGGAGAAGAGAGAGAGAGAGAGGTGGGAGGTGGGGGTGGAGAATGAACAAAGAAAAAAGAAATGAAGAAGAAATTGAATCCCACAATCTAAAAAAAAAAAATGTTGGTAACATGTTTTAGCACACACAAAAAAATGTGCTTTTTTCTTACTGTAATCTATATTTGCTGCATTTGGTAAGAGTTGACTTTTTAGAACTTTATTTTAACTTTAAAAATATTCAACAGAGTTTCTGGTCATATGCTCATTAAACAACTCTGATAGATGTCCAGGGAACTTTTATGTGCAAATAGGTTTGTTTGTTTTTTCCAACAATTCATATGCTTGCATGCATAACCTACTCAGCTGTATTAGCTCAATTACAATTTCAACAGGGCCCAATTAGCATTGGTCAAATGTGCACTGTACAATTATTAAGATCATACCTAATGAAAGCTGTGGAATGGTTAGAGGCATTGCTGTTTTAAAAGGGGGTTTCATGAAGACAAGCATTAAAGAGAGTCTTCTCAAAATTGAAGTTCAAAGATATTTTAGGGGGACAGGGGTTAAGAGTTCTTGCAAGAATAATCCATTTTCAAATCTGTCTTCCAAAGGAATCACTCATTGCATAATATAATTTTGACTAATGTTTTAATTTTTAATGTGCATTTTTTAGAAGAGGTGCTTAACAGTCCATCTTGATTTGATATTTATATGGGTAAGAGAAGTGTCAAGTTTCAATCTTCTACATGTGCTGTTTCCACAGTACCATTTATTGAAGAGACTGGCTTTTTTTCAATGTGTGTTTTTGGCCCTGTTATCAAGAATCAGATCTCCATAGGTGTAAGTGTTTATTTCCGGGATATCTATTCTATTCAGTTGGTCTATGTGTCTGTTTTCATGCAAGCACTGTGCTGTTTTGGTTACTGTGGTTTTGTAGTATGTCATAAAATCAGATACTGCAATGCCTCCAGCTTTGTTCTTTTTGTTTAAGATTGCTTTAGCTATTTGTGCTTCCATGTGAATTTTAGGATTGTATTTTCTAGTTCTGTGAAGAATGCCATTGGTCTTCTGATGGAGATTGCATCAAATCTTAAATCACTTAGTGTAGTATGGACATTTTAACAATATTAATTCCTTTAGTCCATGAGCATGGGAGGACTTTCTACTTTTTTTTTTTTTTTGTATCTTCACTTTCTTTTGTCAGTATTTTGTAATTTTCATTGTAAAAGACTTTTGCTTCCTTAGATATAGTGATTCCTAGATTCTTAATTTTTGTTTTTGTATTTTCGTTGCTGACATAAATGGGGTAAATGTTTTCATGATTTCTCATCAGCAAATTTGTTACCGGTATATAAAAATACTACTGATTTTTGCATATTGATTTTGTATCTTTTACTGAAATTGTTTCACTTCTTATAGTCTTTCAGTGGAGTCTTTAGGTTTTTCTATACCTAGAATCATATCATCTACAAACATATAATTTAAACTCTTGCCCTCCTAATCAAATTCCTTCAATTCTTTCTGTAGTCAAATTGCTCTGGCTAAATCTTCCAGTACTCTGTTGAGTAGTGAGAGTGGATATCCTTGTATTTTTCCAGATATTAAAGGAAAGGCTTGCAGCTTTTCCCATTCACTCTGTATCTGTCTATGATTTTGTCACATACAGCCTTCCTTGTGTTGTTATATATTCTTTCTATACTTAATTTATTCAGGGATGTTATCATGAAGAGATGTTTAATTTTATCTGATGCCTTTTCTGCCTCTGTTGAGATAAAATCTCACTAACAGGCTGGCCTTGAATTTGTAATCCTTCTGCTCTAGCCTCCCAAGAAACTAGGATTACAGACATGTGCCACCATACCTGGTTAAACAAATTTTAAGAATGAGTGTCCATTCTTCTCAAACTATTCCAAAGAATTAAAACAAAGGGAAATCTTCCAAACTCATTCTACCAGACCAGCATCCTTCTGATATCAATAGGAGACAAGAACACAACCAACAAAAAAAGAACTATAGGCCAATATCTATGTTTATCAGAAATATTGGCTTATAGTTTTTGTATGTTCTGTCCTTGTCTCAACAAAATACTAACAAATCAAATCTAAAGGCCTATCAAAAATGTAATTCATCATTTCTAAAATAGATTTATTGCAAGGATGTAAGGATGTTTCAATATACATAAATCAGTATTAACTGAATCAACAGAATAAAGGAAAAAATTCATATGATCAGCTTTCACAAACCTTCCTTATCATATTTCAAACTGCCAATATCTCTAAACCATTGAGTTGTATATATTCCACAGGAATTTCTTATCATTTTTTGAAAACTTCACCAAGCTACCTAGATTTCCATTTCTTCCTAGGACAAGCTTTCATCCTGAATTATGTTCTCTTAACAGTAAAAAACACACCTAGGCCAACTCAAGGTCAGGATCTATTCTGCCTGCACAGAATATCAATTTGCCCACAGGATTTTGCTGACTACAGATGAGAAGTACTCTAAAGAAAAAAATAATAATAACATAAAATAAATTAACCAAGGTTAGCACTCCATCATTCAACCCCATGACACTATTAAACTAGCAGTTGTGGACTAGAACTATCGTGCAAGCCTCAGAATTAGTGATGCCACTGAGTCCTTATCAGTGGAATATAGGTTTCCAGTTGCTTTTATTCTAGGCATAATGATTTGTGATGAGCCAAATCAACTGTCATTAAAGTAGCCGCCAGAAGAACAAGTTAACAAAACAAATTAACAGGTCTGTAAGAACATCCCACTGCTAACCTTGGTATTTGGAGCAGAAATAGGAGATTCAAATTCAACAAGTCGGTAAATGAAACTTGGCAACAAATTTGATCTATCTACCACTGGTAGCACTTGAGTCAGCTCACTCCCTTCATGAAAACTGTTCTTCCTTGACTCCATTCTTACTTTCTAGACCTGTCTCACTCCCCCAGCTCCCAACCACTCTTGGATTCCTGGTATACCTGGAGCCCAAGTATGCTCCAGTCTTCATAAACCACAGGTACTAACCCAAATTTGCCAGAAGAAAAAACAGTGGAAGTGCTAAATAGTCAGACTTGAGGGATATACTAAAAATGCTTTCTTCAAATTAGACAATTGGTGATATACACGATATTTCTGAAATCTCCTGTGGGCATCCACATGACCAAACTCTAGGGAGAACTACTTATCCTATTATAGAATAGACACATACCAAGGCCAAAAGATGCCACACTGCCAAATAAGACACTTTAATACTATTTTCTCAGGAAGAGTTTCTTCCTTACCTGAAATGGTGGAAGAGAAAAAATATCTAGGCTCTAGCTAGTTTCAGTAGGTTAACACATTTGAACATGCATGTATTGAAACTGTTGAAGTCTATAAATTAAATTGCTAATTTTATACGGTTCATACTTAGATTATATTGGTTGTAGATTATTTTTGCAATATGAGTCTGCACATTCCCCATCCTTTCTAACCTGTGTCCTCCTTTTAAAAACTAAAACATTAATATGATTTTTCTAAATAGCACATATGGTATTTGTGCATTCAAATATTTATAGAGAACACTCTATAAAACCAAACCAAACTATTCAAAACTATGCTAAGACTTACTTAACCAAAGTCACATTTCTTAAAAAGATGCACAATTAACACAGTCTTGCTGTAATAATATTATGGGAAAAGCCAGGTAGTATAAGAAAGGAGTACAGAAACTGAAGTTTATACCAAGAGTTTTCTTTTGTTATTGCACATTTATTCTACACATTTATTATGTTACACTTTTATTTAACACTGTAATAAATATCCCTTAAAACAAAGAAAAACCATTGCATTAATACAAAAGTCAACATGCTATCTAGACCAATTTGCTTATCCACTCTCTTGGCAGGTTGGCCTTTCCAGGGTCAGGTATTATCGCAGAGTCTCTGCCATAACTTCAGGAGAATTAGGTGATAACAAAGAAGATGAAGTTAAAAATGAAGCTCCTTTAATGATGCTACTTGAAACCTCCAGGAGAGTTTGCAATATAAGTGTCCAAGTCTTCTCCTTATTTACCCACTGTACTACCACACTAGCTTACTCCCTCCACTCCCATATTTTAAAAAATAAACTCTCATTTTCTTCAAAAGAAAAAGTGGTCCAGAAAAGCCAAAAGGCAAAGCTTTAAAAACGCCAAGAAAGTATCACCTTATTGGACAGTGGACTTTTTCAGGGCTGGTCATCCTTCTCTGGGGCAATATGGATTTTGGAGGTTTCCTGTTTAGCCTGGTGGAAGACCACGCATAGTATCTCTCCAAAGCATGGGCCAGAGAGTACCTCAGTCTCCCAAAGTGCTACTGTAATCATCTCCACTACATGCTTTTCAGTGCTAAATAATAAGCCAAAAAATAAAGTGTCATTCACTGCAGTTGACACTTAGTAGCCCTGCCATATGCATTTGAGGGTTGCCAGGTCTACTCATGCAGCACCATTTCCCTACTTCTATGTGTGGTAATAAGTATCCTTTCCTCCACTGTTTCCTCAAGAGTTATTGTCAAAATTAGAAGCAAATCCTGCCTAGGCTCTGTCCCCTTGAAGGTGATGAAGACAAAGTGACACTTTATGGTCTGCAATAACCAGCCCAGTCCTCTTTTCCAAAGCAATGAAAGGGAAGGAGAACCCAGTCACTGAACTAACTTCATTTTGACTCCATCTTATCTTTGTAACTCTTTTTACCTCTCCTTCTGAGTTCTCCTGAGCCATTCTCTTCTAGAGTGATGTTGGATTCCAGAGACAAAAAAAAAAAAAAAAAAAGCTCTAACAAACATCTTGTGACATAAGTCAAAACTATGTGCAAAATAATGGCAACTTTCCTGTGGTAACAAGGCCCCATGTGACAAGACTCCTCCTGACAAACCCTGAGATAATGATGAATCAGACCACACCTAAACAAGATCACCTGATTTGGTAGCTCTGCAAACCATCCAGCTATGCAAACCCCAACCTTTTCCCTCAATCCCCTTTCAATCAAACCTCCAACTTATTGTCATCCCCTCAAACTCAGGGTTTAGACATGGGTCCCCCTTATCTCCCCAGTATAGCTATATTGATCCAAGCTCCTTTTCTTTTTTCCACCATTAATTTTCTATTTAGTTCTGTTTTAAGGCAAGGGGCGAGACCTGATTTATTGGATCCCCAGAATCAAGCCTCTGGTCTAGGACTTAGTTACAAAAGTCTTGCTTAGTGAAGGAGCTGTGCTCTGCAGTGGACCAGGGAACCAGATCACAACTGTGGAAATCTCCCCAGAGGAGCAGTTCTCAGTCATTCACCCAACTTAAGGCATAAGGCTTGTTATGTATTGTTATGTGTGTTGCTTAAGGTTTGGATTTAGCTATTCCAGATTTGTAGGCATCAACACCAATAGGAAACAAACGAATGTGAATAGGGGAACATAAGTTAAGGGGATAATTCTATGAAATGGGTCTACTGTGCTGATTTCACATTTTCTTTTAAAAAGCAATTCACCTGCAGCCCTGCCTACCTTAAGTCAATAGAACATGCTAAATTCCTTAGCAATAAACCTATTATCTGCAGACCTGTAATGCTCCTTCCTGACAATAAGTACTGCACAATTTATCCTAAAGGAGAGCACCAGATGAGACTTTAATGACTCTTAGATAGACCACACAGAATTCAGAAACACAGGAAAATTAGAGCTTATCAGGGTGGGCCAAAGTGACTCAGAGTTGCCTTGGATATTTACCATGTGCAGTGGAGACATGGAAGTCTGATGCAATCCTGCTGTCAGTCAATAGTCAAGAGAAGTACCTGGTCAAGGCTCTCTGGAAACTTCCCTGGAACTTCCAGTAAAACTGCTTGGCAGTAGGAGTTGACTCTGTCCTCTCTAAGAAGATGCACTTTTTTTCCTTTACAGTGTCCCCATTTTTCTTCTCCTTCCTTTTTAACAAACTCATGCCTGCTACTTTTAGTGACATCAGAAATCTATCAGAAACAAAGAAAGAAAGGAAGGAAAGAAGGAAGGGAGAGAAGGAGGGAGGAAGGAAGAAAGAAATCTTTCTGGCATGATTGCAAAAACCACTAAGCAAGAACTGCTGTGGCTCTCTTCGCTTCCTGGCAGGTTTGTGCTAACAGCCACCACTTCTTCTGCTTGATCTGCAGAAAACCCTCTCGCTCCATTTGCAAGCAAAATGACTGACCAGACTTTAAGCTCCTTAAAAATGCCCAGTTAATCATTTTGAACTGGTGTAAACTGCCCTCATTAAATTCTTTAGAAGGATTAAATACGGGCAAGGTAATTCTTCATACCATCTTCTTCCTCCCTCAGCCATGATCTTACCTCACTACTTGGGAACACAAATAAACCAAGCCATCAGGGCTTCAGCTTTGCTGAACTCTGTATTGTTCAGTTCCACCATACTTCTCTGAATGGCCAGTGTTTTTTAAACTAGTATACAATATAGTGCATTTCATGGCAAACCATCAATTTAATGAAAATGGGTGCCAAGGAACAAAAGATCCCAAATTAGTCAACAATGTTATAAACCAAATGTAAAGTATCAAAATCTGTTCTGGAGTTAGCAGTAACTCAAAATCCAATAGCACATTTATGCACACATACACATACATGTGCACATGTACACAGACACACATACATTTTATTTAACATCTTGGTGATACAACATTGTGATCCTACCCCAGAAATCAATGATGTGTGACTCTATAACTCTAAACACACTGGCACTGAGAGGAATGGGGGGATTTGTTTCCAGCTCCTTTGCTGGGGCTTTTGACCATTACAACTTGAAATTCCTGGTTACAAATATTTTTTTCTTTCTTTCATTTTGGCCCCAAAACTCACACAATCTGGTACTAAACTTAAATTTTTTAAATGGTTCTTATCACTGGGTAGAATCAAACTATTACTAGTTAGAGTCAAAATCATAAAAATAATACATTTTAATACTATTTAATGCCACCATATTGTCTCACTTACAGTCTTAGAAATATAATACAAGGAAGCAATGGTAGCATTGCCCCCATTCAATTCTGAGAACAGAACATCACATTCTTTAGCTTTTAGACATCTTAGACAATCATTTGCCACATGAATGCCATGAGACATCAATGACCTGCCCAGAATTTTCAGAGTCTTCATTGTTGAAAGCCATCACTGTCTAGGGGAATCTTAGGTTTCCTAACAAGTACCAGGTCCCTTGGGAGCACTAAGCAATGAATAAATGTCAAATTCTCCCCATGACCAAAGGGCAAGGGGATGGAAAGTGTGGAGGAGAAAGATCTTTGCTTTTAGGTAATATCATCTAGTTCTCTGTTTTTCAGCTCAGCATTAGCCTTGCATGGCTAGTCCATGGTGTCCCAGAACAGGGGCTGGACAATACTCAAGAGAGGTCTTTTAGAGAGATCATCATCCTAAAAGTCTTCCGTCAATTACCCACTCTCCTCATCAAACAAAGGGAGATGTTCTAATGGGCCCCTGCCTATATGTTGTTCTGGAGATGATCTTTCCTAGTGTACCTCTCAAATGTTTCAGGGTTCCTGAAAGTACCTAAGCAACTATGCCAAATAAGAATCCCAAAAGCATAGGCAGGTATACTATTTCTCAGCAAGTTGGGAGAAAGAGGTATTTCACTAAAATTGGTCACTTCCCTTTCCACCTTCCTTAACAAAGTACACCATTTCCTATGCACTCAAGTTTGACACTTCACAGTCATCCTTCTTCCTCTGAATTGATCTCAAATTTGTCACATGTGTTTTTGAATTGTTCCATTCATACCAACCTAAACCTGGAGATAGTCATAACCTTCTTATGTGGGTTTTTCCAATCCATATCCCCTATACCTACTGCTGCTAAGCTAATAGTCCATAAGCATTTTCTTTGCATCTCCTGCCCTGCTGAAAATCTCTTTATGTTCTGTACAACAAGCCAAATTGCTCTGCAAAAATTCCAAACTCAACAAATTTATCAGCAACCTAGTTTTCCACTATTCCCCAAAAGGATTTCTTTCCTTTCATTATTATTTCTATCCTGCAACTTTCCTAGTATTTTCTCTTTTCCAGCCCCCAGGAATTTCTATCTTTCATGACACATGGTTAGAATCTGGAAACAGATATGTCAATTCAAACCTTGGGCCCATTTCTTTCCAGCTCAATGTTTTGGGGTGGGTTACTTTACTTTTACTAATCTGGTCTTAACTTTTTTCATAAAATAGACATAAAAATGGATCAACACCATTATAGACTTGTTTTCAGGATCAAATAAAGCAAAATATATACAAATATATATGACCACACTGAGTACCTCAAAGTATATACTTAGTAAATATGGGGTTTCCTTTCACCTCCATTTTTTTCAGATCTGACCCAAGTCTTACTGAAATCTCACCTCTCACACAAAATCATCAAACATTTCAAGGTTCCTTTATCCCCTCACTGAACACAAACAGTACATTACACAGGCCTTGACTTAGCATTAAATCATGTGTTGTCTTATACTGTTTCCAAATTACTTCACCTCTCCCAGTCTATCCCTTTGTTTAATTATAAGTTCATTAATGATAGAGGACAACTTCTATCATATAGGAGTTTCTCAATCAAGTAATCATATGATTATGTCAAAGAGGCATCCAAAATAATACATAGTGATTCTCACTGCCCTTTTCTTTCTCAATTCTTTACCTCTTCACATGTCCTGTGCCTGACTTAGGTTTCTCTGTTGTGGTTTCTCTCTCTAACCATGACCTTCTGCCCACATCTCTAGACATTTTATGACGACAGGGCTATATATATGACTATTTTGTTTTATTTATAGTGCTGAGATCAATACCAGGGCCTTGTGCATGCTAGGCAAGTGCTGTACCACTTAACTATATCCCAAGACCATATGTGACTGTTTTTTAGAATCACTTATTAGGACTAGAGTAGAAGATGGATTAGAGGAAATCTGCATTTTTAGTTGCTCCATGGCTCGGAATTCAAACATCAGGTGTACTACTTCTCAGCAAGTTGAGAGAAAGAGGTATTTCACTAAAATTGGTCAGTCAGAGTGTTTTAGAGACTCAGAAATTTTGGTACATTGAAAAAAGAAGAAAGAGTCCATTAGATTCAAGCCATTTGTGGCAGCAGCTATGGTAGTAGTGCTGATTCACCACGGAGGGAAAGAAGAACATGAAGAGAAGCGTGACAGACAAATTTGGTGTGGAAAAACCTGAGATCAGAAAAGCATCCAGAACTTAGCTGATCCAGAGGTTGCACTGTGCACTGTTGCTTGAAAAGTGATCTGTGTTTCTCAACTGGCCACAGAAAGCTGTGGCAGCAGCCATCTTGAGGCATCCACATGTATCTTGCTGCTACAAGAGACTGGAAAATCACAGCAAATATTTAAAGACTGCCCCAATGAGGACCTACTATGTGCTCTAGGGTACAACTAGAAGAATTTGAGTGAAATAGGTGAAAAGAGAATTGTACCCAGGGCGATTAATATCAGAAAAATGAAGGGGATCCCAATTAACTTTTCTTTTGAGATTGGTCACTCATTTGTCAAGATGAAGTGGGTCATGAATTGAACAGGGTAGTTTGAATACACTTAGTGACTTACTGGAAAGGATGTGTTCATGGGTAGCAGATTGTGTGAAGGATTGTCTCTCCTGCTCTATGAGTAGAATTCTTCAATGGCTCTGGACATTCAGAATCTCAACAGAGATTGGTATCTTCCTGGCCCTAGGGATTAGTTGATCTAATCTCTCTAGACCAGACACCATCCAAGAAAGTCTGTAGGAACACATTAGAATGAAGACCGAGTCACTGGAACTTAACTCATAAGGCTCTGCAGCATACCTACCCTAGGAGTGCATTGATCTGGTCTAAGACAAAACTCCAGTTGACAATACTACCCACTCTACTCATGGTGAGAAGAAAAGCTACGAGCTATTTCACCAAGCTTCATATTTCAACAAACTTCAGTTTTAGGCCACTCCAATTGGCAGGACAGTGAATAACAGAAAAGAGGTAGGAGTTAACAACCCCCAGCCACCATTGGGTGCCCTCCTTTGCACATGCTTGTGTGTGCTCTCCCACACCCCATTCTCTCTCAGTGTGGCCCAGTTAGAAATGGAAAGGACAATTGAACATAGGAAGTGAACACTGAGTTTTATTGACTATGTTGATCACCTCAGTGGAGACAATTCCCTCATTTTACAATAAGAACGTTTCCCCTTTTCTTTGCTGTTTTTCTATGCTGATTAGTTCATGTACATATATACACAAAAATATTTGGGATTTTTTTTCTATTTTTTAGTATTTCTTAATGCAGATATTTTTCTTTACCTTCTTTTTTGAGGGCTGTTTTTTGGGTTTCTTTATTTTGATTTTGTTTTGCTTTCATTTATTTCTCTTTTCTAGTCCTACTAACAGCTAAGTTCTCTTGTTCTCTCATCCTCTCTCCTTTTACTAGTATTTTTTCCTATTTTTCTCCTCTCATTATTACCATTCATCCAACATATCTTCTGCATTGTCTCTGTTTACTTTTTGAATTTTGTAAACTCCATTTCTTCTCTCTAAATGAACTGTTTTCATCATCTTTTAGAATTGGTTTGTATAATTCCTGCCCCAAGTATCAATGCTGTTGCTATTGTTATTGCTGTAGAAGACATAGTTGACACCTGTTGTTTGCTTTAAAGCCAGATTCAGTTGATGGTTACGTATTGTTTTTGATGCGGGCAAACACTGATCCACAATTCCTGCTGCATTGATTGTCAAAAGCAGTGTCAATTTCGATGCTGATTCACCACAGAAGAAGGGAAAACACAGAAAAACACAGAACAGAGAACAAAGATAGGAGAGGAATGCCACTTTAATAAAGAAATGGAAACAATGAAAAGAAACCAAGCAGAACTCCTAGAAATGATGGACACAATTCATCAAACTAAAAATTCAACTGAAAGCATCACTAACAGATTAGATTGTGTAGAAAACAGAACCTCATCACTTGAAGACAAAACTTCAGGCCTTGAAGACAGGGGATATGACCTTGAGTACACAGAATGCAATAAAGGGAAAAAATCATACGACATGACCAGAATACAGAAGAACTATGAAACAACGTTAAAAGACCAAATATGAGAATCATTGGGATAGAAGAGAAGATGGAGATAAAAATAAAAGGCATAAAGAACATTTTCAATAAATTATAGAAAAAATTTCCCATATCAGAAATGAGATAGACATACACATACAGGAGGCATACAAGACCCTAACTAGACCTATTCAAGTGAGAAGCTCTCCAAGACATATCATAATCAAAATGCCTAACATACAGCATCCCTTCATGTTTAATATACTAGAGACATTAAGGATAGAAGGAACTTACCTCAACATTGGAAAACCTGTATATGACAAACTTAAGGCCAACAATATATTTAATGGAGAAAAACTGAAAAGTGTCCTCTAAAAACAGGAACAAAACAAAGATGCCCACTTTCACCACTCCTATTCAACATGGTCCTTGAAAATCTAGCCAGAGCAATCAGGAAAGAAAAAGAAATTGAAGAAATACAAACAGGAAAAAAAGAACTCAAATCATTTCTGTTTGCTGGTCACTGTCTATGCCCAACCATCTTTCTTTTCGTTTCTTCTTTAATTATCTACTGATAGAGAAAGCAAAAGGTGGGAGTTGTTCACCCCTTCCTGTTTTTGTATTGCTCTCTGAGTTGTCAGTTGGAACAGCCTACAGTTGAAGCTGTTTGATATCAGACTATCTCTGCCCAAATTTCTGAGTCCTTAAGCCACTTTGAATGTCCAATATTGAATTTTAATGAAATGTGCCTTTCAACCACCTTGCTGAGACTCTATACACACGCTGCTTGGGTTTCAAACTATGGCATGATTTGGAATGTAAATTTCCTCTACTCTGTCATCTTTTCAAAATAATAAATTCAGCAGCATTAAAACACACCAGAAAACAGAACTTGCTAGCAGCTTTTACTTCTGGGGAGCATAAGCAGAAAGAACCTGGTTGGAAGGATAAGAAGACAAAAGGAGCAATTTTGACTGTTGCTCTAACAAACCTGTCACAAAAGGATTGGTACAATGAGCTCAATCTGTTATTTAAACAAGAGTGAGATGCTTAAGTGTTTGCCTGCTAATATCTGGTTAAATTATGTATCCACCTAAGGGTGTGCTCACAGCATTGACAAAACAAGGAATTTTATCATTTTCTTTATATCATAAGCTAAGACTCCCTCTTCCTTTCTGTTTTCAGGAATTTGAGCCACTGTGAACTGAAATATCATCTAAATTTCTTTGTATTTATGATTTCTGAATATCATTTTAATATTTGTATTTGTAGGCAATATTCAAAAAAACAAATCAAAATAAACAACAAAATGTGGTTAAGGATGAGAGAAACTTAAGAATGAAATTATGGGTAAATCGGAACCAAGGAAACTACTTTCTAAGAATATATTTTCTGGATAATATAGTGGCCAAGGAAGACAAATGTTGATTGCATGTCTTTCAAATTTTTTTGGAGGCTGGAAGGGATTAATAAAAAAAAAAAAAACTCCAGTCAATAGAAATTAGGTTATGCTGCATATTTATATATGTGAAAATTTTCTTATCAGGAAAGTTGGTCACAAGTACCTTTTTCCAAAGTATGTTATGTACATTTATAATGAAAGATGACACACTTTTTCAAAAAGTCTCAGGCACATTAAATTACTATAAATTGAAGAAAACCCACCCCTAAAAACCGACTTAAAATGGATCAAAGACCTAAATGTAAGGCCAGGAACTATTAGAAGAAAATATAAAGGAAAAATTTCAAGACATTGGGACAGGCAGTGGTTTTTCTGGATGGAACCCCAAAAGTGCAGGAAACAAGAACAAAAATTGGCAAATGGAATTATATCTAACTAAGAAGCTTCTGCACAGCAAAAGACACAAGAAATAGAATGAAGAGAAACTACAGAATGGGCCTATACTTATGTGTGACTTCCAGAGCTCCTGATGAGGATGAGAAAGCACAAAGAATCCTTTGGTTTCCTGGACAGTCAGGGGAAAACACTGGTTTGAGGTCCTTCAACAGTTGTGAGAAATTACATGCTATTACTTCCTACCAATTTCCTACTTTCCTTCTATTCCTCTGCCAATTCCAGGTGGCATCATTTGTGCTTGATTGCATGGTCTTAGACCAGCATTCCACCTAAGTAGGCCTTGGTTCTAACCCAGTGTTGTGTTAGTCTTTGTGGGATGTGGGCTTAGAAAATGACATAGCTATATGGCTTTGGTGGTCATAGGTGTGACACAGGAGCCTAGAGCTTGTCCATCCACAGTGACTGTGCTCAGAGTACAGCAGATTTATGCAGTATCTGACCACATGCTGATAACTGTGGTGGAAAGGCACTTGGGCCTACCCTGGCCCCAGAGAGAGGATTATGGGGACAGCCTACTTTTTCTAGGTCTTCTTTGTTTCTTTCTGAATGATACACCAACTGTACATTTGGGACAAATCCATGCTTGGGTTATTGTCCAGTACTGAAACAATAAATCACATTAACAACATACTCCAGGCAAAGCTGGATTTGTGCACCACCCATTGCTGAAACAGTGGAAATGACTATAGCATCACAGAAAATAACCAGCTTGCTTACAATTTCTTGGAGAGATAGGCAAAAATAATGCAAAAGGGTAGAGAGTTTATTCAAAGACATATGACAGAAAACTTTGCAGACTTAGAGAGGACATAAGTATCCAGGGAAAGAAAAGTCAAAGGTTAAGAAAGGGTTAAAAATATGTTCTGCAAGGCTGCAGCAGAAAAGAAACAAATAATAATAGGGGTATCTCAGTTCACTTGACAGCACACTTCTTAGCCGGAACTTTATAGGGCAGGAAAGAGTGATTTGAGATTTTCTCTTGTATTTTTCTTTTATATTGGTGCATTATAGTTGTACATAACGTAAAGATTTGTTGTTACATATTAGTAGATGCACACAATATAATATGTAATTCAGACAATACCCCTCCCTAGTGCTTTCCTCCTCCCTCCTCTCTTCCACCTCCTGGTACCATTCCTCTATTCTAATGATCTCACTTTTGCTTTCCATGTAATCACTCCCCACCTTTCTTTTCACTTTTACTCTCTGACCTTCAATATGAGAGAAAAGATATGCCTTGGCCTCACATATGAGAGAAAAGATATGATCTTCTGACTTTGGCCTATTTCACTTAACATAATGTTCTCAAGTTCCAGCCATTTCCAGGCAAATGACATAATCTCATTTTTTATGACTGGATAAAACTCCATTGTGTATGTATATTGCTTTTTCTTTATCCATTCATCTATATTGATGGTCACCTAGACTGGTTCCATAGTTTGGTTTTTGTGAATTGTACTACTATAAACATAGGTATACACGTATAACTATAGTATGATGGTTTTAATTCTTTAGGATAAATACCTGGAAGTGATACAGCTGAGTATAATTATTTATATATGTATATTCATATATATGTTCATATATTTATTCATATTTATTCAAATATATATGTTCATATATTTATGAATAAATATATGAACATATATATGTATAGCTTTACATATATATGTATATATGTATAGCTTTACATATATATTTTTTCATATATATTATCTTGATATATAATTTCATATCTATCTTCATATGTATTTTTATATGCGTAGTTTTGTTTGTTTATTTTTGGCAACCTCCATAGTACTTTCCATTGTATTATAGACCCACCATGTGTATCTGGGTCTATAATTTGTAATCCTACCAACAGTGTGAAAAGCTTCCTTTTACTTCACATACTCTCCAGTATTTATTATTATTTGCTGAATCGATGGCTGCCATTCTAATGTGGTATGAAATCTTGATGTAATTTTGATCGGAATTTCCCTAATTGCCAATGTTTTTGAACATTTTTTTTCATATATTTGTTGGCCATTTGTACTTTGTCTCCTTAGAGTGTCTATTTAATTCATTTTCCCACTTATTAATTGGGTTATTGGGGTTTTTGATGTTAACTGCTTTGAGGTTTTTTTTTTAAACATTCTAGGAATTAATGCTTTGTAGATTATTAGCCAGCAATGATTTTCTGTAAATTCTCTCTTGACATCCCTAATAGTTTCCTTTGCTGTGCAGAAGCTTTTTAATTTGATGCTATTCCATTCATTAACTCTTAGCATTATTTCCTGAGCTTTAGGACTTCTACTGAGAAAGTTGGTGCCTGTACTTATATGCTGGAGTGTTGACTGTCCATTTTCTTCAGAGTTTCATACTTTCTGGTCTAATTCTTAAGACTTGATTCATCATGAGTTAAGCTTCATTCCACTTTTATGCAGGGTGAGAGTTAAGAGTATAGTTTAATTCTTCTGCATATGGATTCCCAGATTTCACAGTCAATTTGTCTAAAAGACATTATTTTATTCAAGGTATAATTTTGGCACATTTGTCAAGGATCATGAGTGTAAATGGGTGGGTTTGTCTAAGTGGCTTCTATCCTATACTATTGGTCTATGTGTCTGTTTTATGCTGGTACCAACTTATACCACTAGTATAATTTGAAGTCAGGTATTATGATTTTTTTTACTTACAATTTCTTTGGTTATTCTGGGTGTTTTATTTTTCCAAATGAATTTTAGGACTGCTTTTTCTAGTTCCAGGAAGAATGTCATTGGTATTTTCATGGAGATTGCATTGAATCTGCATATTGCTTTTGGTAGTATGGCCATTTTAACAATATTTATTATGCCTATGCATGAGCATGGGAGGTCTTTCCATCTTCTGAGATCTTCAAGTTATTTCTTCAATGTTCTATAGTTCACATTGTAGAGGTCTTTCTGCTCCTTGGTTAGATTTATTCCTATGTATTATTTTATAAGGCATTTTGAATGGGATTATTTTGCTAATATTTCCCAGCAGATTCATTGCTGGTATATGTGAAATGCTTAATTTTTGTACATTGTTTTTGTAATTGATACCTTGCTGAATTTGCTTTATCAGTCTTTTGTGAGGTTGTTTGGATCCTATAAGTATAGAATCATATTATCTGCAGTGATAATTTGAACACTTCCTCTCCTAGCTTTATCCTTTTATTTCCTTCTTTTGCCTAATTATTCTGTCTAGAATTTCTAGCCCTATATTAAATAAGAGTGGTAAGAGTGCAAATCCAGGATGCTTTCAATTTTTTCCATTTACAATGAGTTTGGTGTGGGGGTTTTTTATATGTAGCCTTTATGATGTTGAGGTGGGATTATTCTATCACAGTTTCTTCAGTTCTTTTATTGGGAATGCATCCCAAATTTTGTCAAAGACTTTCACTGCATTTATTGAAATGAATAATTATTTTTGTCCTTAATTTTATTTATGTGATGAATTACATTTCTTGATTAGTATATATTGATCTATCCTTGCACCTCTGGGATAAAACCAGCTTGGTCATGATATACAATCATCTTAATATGTTGTTGAACATGATTTGCTAGTATATTATTAAGGGTTTAAGCATCTAGGCTCTTCAGGGATTTGGTCTGTAGTGTTCTTTCCATGATGTGTTCTTACCTGGTTTTGGTATGAGTGTGATACTGGCTTCATAGAATGAATTTGGAAGTGTTCCATCCCTTTCTATTTCATGGAATAATTTGAGGAACATTGGCATTAGTTCTTCTTTAGATATCTGGTAGAATTCAGTTGCAAATTCTTCTAGTTTTGGACTTTTATTTTTTGGAAAGCTTTCTATTAATGATTCTTTCTCATGGCAAGATATTGGTCTTTTTAGGTTTTCTATGATCTCTTGATTCAATTTTGGCAGATTGTATCTGTCTAGAAATGTATTTATTTCTTCTAGGTTTTCCATTTTATTGAGGTATAAGTTTTCTAAATAGTACCTAATCAGCTCCTGGGTTTCTATGATGTCTGTGGTTACTTCTTTTTCACCCTAGTTTTATTCATATTTGTCTCCTCTCTTTTTCTTTAGGTATTTTTGGCTAAGGGCTTAATCAATCCTCTTTATCTTTGCAAACAACCATTTCTTGGAGCTGGGATTGTGGTTCAGTGGTAGAGTGCTTGCCAGGCATGTGTGAGACAATGAGTTTGATTCCAGCACCACGTATAAGTGAATAAGGGTTCATCATCAACTAATAAAATATTTTTTAAAAAAAACAATTCTTTGTTTTGGTCATCACTTGTAATTTTTTATTCTCTATTTCATTGATATTTGCTGTGATCTTAATTATCTACTTCCTTCTACTGGTTTTAGAATTGGTTTGTTCTTTTTCAAGGACCTTGAGATGCAGCATTAGATTTTACATGGGTTCTATATGATTTTCTTATGTAGATATTCATAGTTATAAACTTTCCTCTTAGTACTGCCTTCATAGTGTCCCAGAGGTTCTGGTATGTTGTATCACCATTCTCATTTGAGTCTAAGATTTGTTAACTTTCTCCTCTGATTTCTTATGTCATTCATCATTCAAAAGTGTACTATTCAATTTCCATATGTTTGTATAATTCCTTTAGGATTTTGACATGTTGATTTCTAATTTAATTCCATTATGTTCTGATAAGGTACAAAGCATTACAACTCTTTTTTTTTATTTGCTAAGAGTTGGTTTGTGGCTTAAAATATTATCTATTTCAGAAAACATTCCCAGAGCAGCTGAGAAGAAAGGATATTCAGCTGTTGTTGAATGAAATATTCTGTAGATGACTATTAAGTTTATAATATTTTTCAGGTCCAAAGTGTATTTACTGAGTTTATAGCTGGATGATATATCTAATGGTGAGAGAGGGGTATTGAAATCATCCAGTATTATTTTACTGGGGTCTATCTGAGGCTTCAATTTGTGTAGTATCTCTTGTATGTGATTTGTTACACCCAAGCTTGGGGCATAATATTTATTACTATCATATCCTCGTGGAATGGTCCTTTTATCAGTATGAAGTTACCTTCATTGTCTCTTCTGAATTATTTTGCTTTGAAGTCTGCTTTTTCATTCATGTGAGAATCTACTCTTTCTTATTTCAAACTTTATTTGCATGGGATATCAATTTCCATCCTTTCACTTTCATTCTGTTGCTATCTTTGCCTGTAGGGTTAATCTCCTGCAAACAACATATAGTTAGCTCTTGTTTTTGAATCCATCTGCCAGCAAATGTCCTTTAATTTGAGAGTTGAGAAGATTTATCTTTAGTGTTATTATATAGAGATATTTATTAATTCCTACAGTTTAAATTTATTTCTGATGTTTAAGTTGTTTCTGTTTCTCATTTGCTCAGATACTCTTCAAATGAGATTTCTACATTTGTGAGCTCTGGGAGGTTTTTTTTTCTTCTGTGTAGTGTATTTCTTTAATAAAGTTCTGTTGTGCCTGCTTTGTAGTCGTGAATTGTTTTAGTTTCTGCTTACCTTGGAAGGTTTTTATTTCCAGTTTGATCTTGGAACACAGCTTTAGAGGATCAAGCAATCTTGGTCAACAATTATTTTCTTTCAGTACTTGGAACACAACATTGAGCCCTCCTAGCTTGTAGCATTTATGCTCCAAAATGAGGAGTGATTCTGACTGGTTTGCTTCTAAATGTGAACCATAATTTTCTCTTGGGGCATTTAAAATTCTATCCTTGTTCTGTATGTTAGGCATTTTAATTACAATGTGTCATGGAGAAGTTATTTTTTGATCTTGTCTATTTGAGATTCTGATTTCTCCTCCATATTGATATCCATCTCATTCTGAAGGTTTGGGGGATTTTTTATTATTATTTCCATTAAGAGGTTACTTATTCCGTTAGCCTGCATCTCACAACCCTCCTTAATTCCCATGATTCTTAAATTGGTCTCTTATTGTTGTCCCAGTGTTCTTGTATGTTCATATCATGGTTACTTATTTTCTTTTCTTTAATACTGTCTGAATGTTTAATCTAAAAAATTGTCCTCCAGCTCTGAGCTTCTGTTTTCAGCATGGTATACTCTGTTAGCAGGAATTGCAACTGAACATTTTATTTGATTATTTGATTATTATTTTTTTGATTATATTTATTTATATTATAATATAAATTATATATTTATATTTGATTATATTATATTTATATTTGATTATATTTTATTTGATTATTTGATTATTATTTGAACATATTATTTGATTATCTTTTAGTTCCACCATTTCTGTGTGGGTGTTTTTCTAAATCTCTATCTGCTTATATAAGGTCACCTATATATAGGTGAAGTTTGAATGTCATTAATTTGTGAGTGTGCTATATTTTGGCTGAGCTTAGGACAGTAGAATAGTCTCTGCCATAGTAATCTGTTGTGTTCCTGATATGTTCCCAGCAATTTACAGGACAATGAGAAACAAACAATAGCAACAAAAAATGCAAACAATATACAGCATTAAAAAGAGTACCCATTTCTGCTATGACAGCTACAACATTAATCACCACAAAAACAGGAATATTGAGATCATTATGTGGAAACAGCAAAAACAATAAATAACCATGTAGTGGATCTGGTTTTAAAGCAACATCATGTTTCTCAATGTTATCCACAGCATAATAATTGCAACAAAATGAGTGGTGGAGGTAGAAGTTATGTAAACCAATGAGTTATAAAAGATGTTATAATCACAGTTAAGAGAACTGACAATGTAATAGGAAGGTAGAAGAGAGTTTACAATGTACATATGTGAGCAGAGAGAATGCAGAAGAGATGTCATAGATGATCTACAAGAAAAGAAATGAAAAAAAATAGGAAAAAAACAAGCAAAAGTAGAGTGAAAGAGAGAACAAAAAAAATTAAAGCATGCATAAAAAATAAAGAAATAAAAAATAAAAACCCTAAAAGATAAAGTAAGGAAAATACATTTTTTAAAATGCTAAAAATGAGAAAATATAAACAAACATATATATGTATGAACAAATAAACACAGCAAGAACACCAAAACACAGACAAAAAAAATCAAACAAATCAAAAAGGAAGGGATTCTTAATTTTAAAAAAAATACAAAATTGGATATTTATTGTCTATGCCCAACCGTCCTTCTTTCCATTTCTAATAGGCCCTGAACTGAAAGAAACAGAAAGGCAGAACAAGAACTAGAGGTTGGTAATACAGTCCTCCTTTCATGTTATTCACTGAGCTGCCAGTTGGAGTGGCCTAAGATTGAAGCTGGTTGAAACAGCTCTCAGCTTCCCTTCTTACCAGGCTAAGATAGGTTAGAGTGCAGAGTACTGCCAAAGGAGTTTTGCGTGCACAGACCAGATCAAGGCACCCCCAGGGTGGGACTGCTACAGAGTTCTATGAGGGGAGTTCCAATGGTTGTGTCTTATGTCTAATAAGGCCCTAGAGGGTTTGTTGTGTGGTGTCTGCTCTGAAGATATTAGCTCAACAAACCCTAGGGCCAGGAAGATACTGATCTCTGTTGGTAGTCTGAATCTCTAGAGCTTCCCAGGAATTCTACTTGTGGGGCAAGGGAGTCAGTCCTCCACACACTCTGCTGCCCATGAACACAACCTTCCAAGCCTTAATCCCTTAGAGTATTCACCCCTGCCTGTTCAGATTCACCACCCTCTTCCCTGGACACTAGAGATGCAGAGTCAAAGGAAAAGCCACGTTAGGTTCTTCTTCTTTTTTATGACTTGAATCCCCCTGGGTAAAATTTTCTCTGTATCTCTTTCACTCACATACTTCCAGGTACACCCTAGGCCATGTGGTAGATGCTTGCCAGGGCAGTACAATCTCTAACCTCACAGTAGCATCTATAGAGTCGCCACCTCAAGATGGCTCCTGTGTCAGCTCTCAGTTTGCCAGTTGAGAAATACAGAGCATTTTTCAAACACCAGATTGCAGTGTAGCTTCTGGATTAGATAAATTCAAATTGCTTTTCTCATCTCAGGTTTTTACATAACAAATCTGATCATTGTGTTTCTTTTTGTGTTCTCTCTCTCTCCCTTGTCTGGTAGACTAGTGCTATTGCTGCTACAGCCTCTGGCTTGGATCCAATACTTTCTTGTTTGTTCAATTCAACTGAATTTCTGAGTCTCTAAGACACTCTGACCAAAATTGAATTTAATGAAATCCCTCTTTCACCCACCTCACTTTGAAACAATACTTGTATTGCTTGAATCCCAGGTTATTGGGCAACTAGGAATGCAGCCTTCCTCTAATCTGCCATCTTCAAATCCTGGAAATTTTCATAGAAGTTAAGGGAAAAAAATCTATCACCCCCCAAAATTGTATTCGGCAAAGTTATTCTTTAGAATGGAAGAGGTGATAAAGACATCCCCCCAAACAAACAAACAAAGAAGCTGAGAGAATATGCATTTATCAGACTTGTTTCACAAGAAGAGCTAAAGCAAATGGAAAGAAAAAGATGTTAAAAGTAAGAAAACATAGGAAGGTATAACCTCATTGGTAAGAATGATTATACAAACTTAGAATGCTCTAATATTATAAATTGTTCATATATTTAGTATGAAGACCAAAATAGAATTAAAAATAATAATTACATTAATATTGTAAGCCATAGGCAATCTAGAAAGATGTAAAATGAAATATGAAAAATTCAAAATGCAGAAAGAAATGGAACACAACTGGAGAATTGTCTTCATGTGTTTTCTTTTATGCATTGTTTTGTTTCTGTTCTTATTTTTACAATTATGTTAAGTTGCTATTATCTTGAAATAGCTAGTTACAATCAAATGATGTTTTTGTGAACCTTATGATAACCACAAAGCAATAATATATCATAGGATATCAAAATATAATAAGCAAGGAATCAAAACACTTCTAGAGCAATTTGTTTCTCAAGAAGAGAAAGAAAAAAAGTGACAGAAAGAAACTACAGCAAAACCAGAAAAAAAATTTATAAAATGGCTGTTATGTGGCATTACTTATAAACAGTTACCCTGAAGGTAAATAGCTTGAATTTTCCAATTAAAAGACATAAAGTTGGGCTGGGGAGGTGGCTCAAGCGGTAATGCGCTCGCCTGGCATGTGTCCACCAAAAACTAAAAAATTAATATTAAAAAACTCTCTCTATCTCTTAAAAAAAGATATACAGTAACTGAATGGATAAATAACAGCAACCCAAGAAACTTATTTCATATCTAGAACACATAAAGACTGAAATCAAAGTGATGGAATGATATTCCATGCAAATGGAAACCAAAAGAAAGCTGGAGTGACCATACTTATATTATAGAAAATAGACTTTAACACAAATGCAGTAAAAAGAGACGAAAAGGTTATCATAGAATTATAAAAGGATAAACTCAGCAAGAAGAAACAACAATTCTAAATATATACACCTCTACTATTTAAGTACACAAATATATAAACAACTCTTCATAGGACTAATGAGAGAGGGCAAGCCAATGAATCATAGTTGGAGACTTTAACATCCCATTTTCAGATATGGAAAGATCATCCAGGCAGAAAATCAACAAATGAATAAGCAAATTTCAATTGCACTCTAGAGCAAATGTACCTAACAGACATCTACAGAACATTCCTTCCAACAGTGGCATTCCATCAACACATGGAACATTCTCCAAGGTAGATCATACAATGGGACACAAAACAAGTCTTAACAAATTTAAGAAAACTAAAATCATATTGATTATGTTTTTTATCACATGTAATAAAACCAGAAGTCAAAAATGTGAACATTTTTGGAAAGTATACAAATGTATGAAAATTAAACAACTTATTTGTGAACAACCAATGGATAGAGGAAGAAATCAAGAAGGAAGTTTAAAAATTTAAAAACAAATGAAAATGGAACACAACACACCAAAACCAATGGAATACAGCAAAAGAAGGACTGAGAGGGAAGTTTATAACAACCAACAACCACACCAAATATTAGAATTATCTCAAATAAACAATTTGTTACTACATCTTAAGCAACTAGAAAAACAAAGATGAACTAGATCTAAACTTAGCAGAACAAAATCATAAAGATGAGAGCAGAAATAAGTGAAATGGAGACTAAAAATAACACAAAGGATCAATGAAATAAAGAGCTCATTGTACAAAAAGAAAAAACAAAATTGCAAACCCTGAGGTAGACTAAGAATAGGGGAGAGAGGACTCAAATAATTACATATCACTACTTAATAAAAATAGATGCTTTTCTTTTTGACTTAGCATAATGTTTAAATTTTTACAAGTGATTATTGCTTGTCTTAGATAAGTAAATTATTTTAATACCAACATAGCTGTAGATGAGAAACAATTGAACAAAGTACCAAGAATTATTTGTTCAGGCAGATAATTGGACAAAGTGACAAACTTCATATATGCCTGGATTCTCAGAAGATAAAAGTTAGGTCTCAATTCAAGAGCCATAGATTCTATTTAGACATACATCCTGTGCCTTGACTATTTATACATGAAAACCAAATAGATCTCAGAGCACCTCTAAGCAGAAAGTAACACAGAGAGAAAGAAGGGGAAAGAGTACACATTCCCTGAGTATTCATTTGCACCAGACACTTTTCATGGATAGCGGGGGTTTTGTTTGTTTGTACCAGGGATTGAACCCACATGTGCTTTTAACAACCCAGCCACATCCCTGGCCCATTTTAAAATATTTTATCAGAGACAGAGTCTTGCTGAGTTGCTCAGGGTCCCTTGCTAAATTGCTGAAGCTGGGTTTGAACTCAGGTTCCTCCTGCCTCAGCCTCTTGAGTCACTGAGATTACAAGTGTCCACCACCATGCCTGGCTCCATGGATAGTCTTATAGGTGTCTTCATACTGTCTAGTCAAGTAGCCATTTTTCCTTTTCACAGAGAAAGAACACATGTTGAAAATGGTTATATACTTCTTCCATACAACAGTGGCTGGTTGTGCCAGATATGGGCTCACCCTTCTGTGAAGACATATAAGGAGCTGCCAAGTTGCCTTTCCAATTCTCACAACAAAATATTGACTGAGTACCTGAAAAACCAACAACCCTTTAGATTCATTAGAAAATTGAAGTCCAAGAAAAGACAGCTTCCTCAAGTTGGATAGATAAGAAGATAAAGTGAATCTCAGAAAACTGGAACAAAAGTCCAGGAACAAAAACCTGCTGCTGGAGCAAGCCCAGGGCAGGAAAACTTAAACTTTAATCTGTTTCTAAAACTATAAAACTTTAGAGGAAATTTATAAAGAAACACAGGGGAAAGTTTGCTGAATGAATTTGGTAATGACTTCTTGAATAAGGCACCAAAAATCCCAGCAGACAGAAAATATAGGTAAATTTTACTACATCAAAATGAAAACCTTTGGAGCATCAAAAGACACACTGTCAAGAGAGGGGAAAATTCAAATCCAAAAATGGAAGAAGTTAGCTGAAAATTGTATACCAGACCAACTACTAACATTGAGAACACATTCAAAACTACTTATTAACAACATAAAAATGAATAAGCCAACTCAAAACTAGGCAAGTGATTTAAACCAGAATTACTCCAGAGAAGATGGCCAATAAGCATGTGAAAAGAGATATATCTCAGAAGGGATATGCAAACAAATGGGGAGCAGGAGAGTGATGTCAGCAAGAAGTAATGAGGTTGATATAGTTCAATAGTCCCACTACCCCTAACCCACAGAATCAAAGTATCAAATACTCACAGCCAATAATATCTTTGTTGATATCCCAGAACTCAGAATTGAGGCTAAGGCACCTGTTACACAGTAGAATTGACAAAAACATGTTTGACTGATAAGAGGAATGATTTCTTTTTAACTGTATACCCCTATCACAAGAGGGCACAATGCCACACTCAGTAGAGTCTACTGGGCCCATGGTTCCTACCTTCCAAAAAGAGAGCTAGAGGGCATTTGTTCCCCACCATTCTGGTACTCTTTGGAGGGAGTTCTCTTTTGTCTCATTTCATGGGAAAACCTTGGCCTCCTCACCTGTGGTCAGTTAGAAGCAAAGAGCAAAGATGGGGTTCTTAGTGAGTACCATGCATATCTGGGTGGTTGCTCTGCATTTTGTCTAATAGGGGGCACAACACCAGAGAGACCAGCTAATAACATAGTACTGCAGGAAGGGTGGTTCATAAATCTGCCAGGCAAAAGTCCCTAGGCAGCTTTCCAGTTAGATTCAGAATTCTCCTTAAGCCTTCCCTAGGCAGGAACACAAGTAGAGATCAACATTAACCTGTAGGGGAGCAGCTGGCCTTTCCCAAACCCAGGGTTGTTGAACTAAGCCTTGGTATTCTTATAAAACTAACCCCAGGCCAAGAGGCAAGTTTTATTCTGTGTTTGCCAATGGAAGGAGCATCATGCCCAGCCCAACCTCAGTAGCCGAGTGGCAAATTTTCAAGCCTCAGCACACTGTTGAAGCTTATCCTTGTGCACAACTCAAGCCTAGGTCTGGAGATATCTGTGGAGTATAGCATCTGACCCTGGCTGCACTGTGTGGCTGAGAAATGACACACAGTTCTCACACATCCTTGAAGCACACAGCACTTCTCAACCACAGAACCCAAACGTTAGTATTGCCCAGTTAGGGCAGACACATGCAACACTATACAATGAGAGATGATTGAGATTATCACAAAGACCAGTAAATAACTCTGCCTGTCCAGAGTCTAGTCAGTGATATCTCCAGACTTCAGAGTAGAAGTAGGATTACCTTCTGACCTCAGAGCACAGAGTCTCAGTAGAATCAGAGAACCTAACCCAAGTTCTACCTGTGTGGGGTCAATACTAGCTGGTCCATCCAGAATCCTAGGCTAGAGTAAATATCTAGCATCTGTCACTGACAAAAACATTTTCAAAGACCAAAAGAGATGGTCATATCCTCAATGCAAAGGCACCAAAAGACGGATTGTGAAAAATAAGGGAACTATGGCATCACTATAGTAACTAACAAAGCTTCAATAATGGACCTGTAAGAAATAGGGATCTAAAAATGATTAACAATGGATTCAGAATAATCTTTAAGAATTTAGGTAAAACAAACAAACAAAAAAAAAGAATATGGGTAGAGAGTTAAATAAAAATTGGAAAACAGTTCATGAACAAAATGAGAAGTTTGACAAAGAAATAGAAACAATGAAAAAGAAATATTGGAGATTAGGTAATAACCAAAATGAAAATTCAATAGCAAGCTTGAACAGCAGGCTTGACAAGTAGAAGAAAGAATCAGTGGGTTCATTCATTGGACATGTGACATTATCTTATCAAAGGAACTAACACACACACAAAAAAATAAGAATGAAAAATAATTAATTTATAATATGTCATCAAGCACATGAAACATTTTTGCATAATTGAAGTTCCAGAAGAATGGGGTGAGGGAGCATTCCAAAAGAAATTTAAGAAAATAATAAAAAAAAATCTCCAAATCTGCTGAAAAACAATATCCAGGTAAAGCAAGCCACAAGATCTCCAATGAAATTAACCACAGAACAGTTCACCAAAGACTCCATAATCAAATTACCAACAAAGACAAAGAAGGACAAATGAAAGCAGCAAGAAGGAAAGAAAACATCACATTCAAGGGAACTCTATTATGGCTTTCAGCAGATTTCTCATCAGAAACACTACAGGCCAGGAGAGAAGAGGATGATATATTCAGTATGCTGAAGCAAATAACAAACAAACAAAACACTGCAACCCAAGAACCTTTTATCTAGCAAAGCTATTCTTCAGAAGTGAGAAATGCATAAAAGTTCTCCCAGACAAATAAAAACTAAAAGAATTCATCATCACTGGTAATGCTTTGTAGGAATTGATGACGGAAGATATTTAAACTGAAATGAAAGGTTAATAACACAAACCACATGAAAGAAAAAAATCCTTAAAAATATGTCATAACAGTCATATTCAGAAATCTTCCAATATTTAGTGTAATGTGCATTGAAATGCTGTCAAACTATGAAGGTTAGAAGACTGTTTCAGTCAGCTATTTTACTGCTGTGACTAACAGATCCAACCAGCAGAATTACAGAGGAGGAAAAGTTTATTAGAGGGCTCACAGTTTCAGGGGTCTTAGTCCATAGAAAGCTGGCACCATTCCTTGGGGCTGGAGGTAAGGCAGGTGGAAGAGTATGGAATAGAAAAGCAGTTCTCATGGTGATCAGGAGGCCAAGAGAGACTCCACTCTTCAGAATTAAATACATACTCCACAGCCATGCCTCCTGTGATTCACTTCCTCCAGCCACACCCCACCTTCCTCCAGCTACCACTCAGTTACTCCCATAGGAATTAATTCACTGACTAGATTAAGCCTATGACCCAATCAGCTTTCCTCCAAACCTTTTTGTATTGTCTCACATGTGAGCTTTTTGGGGGATACCACAAAGACATAAACCATAACAAGGACAAAACTATTAAAAATAGGAACAGATAAATAAATTGATACAGGTTGCAAATTAGAAAAATTACAAGTTTTCAAAAGAAAATCATAAAAATTGGGGGGATGGCAATAAAGATGTAGAATTTTGTGTGTAAAGTTTTTATTAGTTTAAGCTGGCTTATTAAAAGGATAATATGTTTAATGTAAGATCTGTGGTAACTATAAACATATAGAAGTTACATAAAATATAAGGATTTAAAGCATATTACTACAGAAAGCTATTGAATTACACAGTATAAACACAAGACAAAAAGAAACATGACCTATAAAACATTCAAAAAATAAATTTAAAAATGGCAGTATCATGTACTTACCTACCAATTACCTTGCATTTATATGTCTTAAAATTTTCAGTCAAAAATTATAGTGTCTGAACAGATTTAAAAATTTAAAAATCAAAATCCAACCATATGCTTCCTCTTAAATATATGAGGACTAAAATTATATTAAATATCTATTTGAACTCCAGTGGAAACTATAAATCAATAACAGTTGACATTTTGGAAAACATACAAATGTGTGCAAATTACAAAACATTCTTCCAAATGACCAAAAGGTAACAGAGGATATTAAAATTTTAAAAAATACTGGAGAAAAGTAAAAATGGAAACATTTTATGGGATGCAGCAAAAGTATTTCCAAGAGTTTTTAATAGCAGCAATAAACACCTACATTATAAATGAATGAAGTTCTCAAATTAACAACATAGCATTATCTTTCAAGTAAATAGGAAGAAATCTAAGCTGAAAGTGAGCAGAATAAAAGAAAAATAAAGATTATAACTGCAATAAATAAAATAGAGGCTAGAAAACTATAGAAAAATTCAACAAAGTCAGGAATTGTGTTTTTAAAAAGATAAATAAAATTGACAAGGCGTTAGCTAAAATAATGGGTGAGAGAAAAAGAGTTAAATAAATAAAAGCGGGAATTAACAGAGACATTACCACAAATACCACAGAAATACAAAAGTTTGTAAGAGACTACTATGAAAAATTATATATCAACAGATTGAATAATCTGTGAGAAATGGACAAATTCTTAGCTATATACAATATACCAAGTTTAAACAATGAAGAAATAGAAAAATATGAACACACAATAGTGAGTAAGGAGATTGAATCAGTAATAAAATATCTCCTGTCAAAGAAAAGCCCAGAAGAGATGGCCTCACTGCTACTTCAAAAACCATTTAAAGAACTAATGCCAGTCATTCTCAAACTCATACAGAAAAACAAAATGGAGGGAGTACATCTAAACTCTTTAGATAAGGCCAGGATTATTCTGATCCCAAAGCCAGACAAAGACACTACAAGAAAATAAAATTGTGGGCCAATATTCCTGGTGAACATAAAGGCAAACATCTTCAACAAAATATTAGCAACTGAAGTTCAACATATCTTAAAAGAATAAATCATCATGATCAAGTGGATTCTATCCCAGGGATGTAAGAATGTTTCAACATACACTAATAGTTAAATGTGATACACTGCATTAACAGAATGAGGGATAAAAATCATACTATTATCCCAATACATGCAGCAAATCATTTAAGAGAATTCACCATGCTTTTAAGATACAAACTGTCATCTAATTAGGTATGGAGGTGCTGTGCCTCAATACAATGAATGCTGTAGATGACAAACCCATAGCTGAAATTATTCTCAATGTCAAAAACTTGAAAGCATTTTCTCTAAGATCAGGAGCAAGATGAGGATGTTCACTTCACCACTTCTATTCAACACAGTATTGGAAGTCCTTGCCAGAACACTTATGAAAAAGAAAGAAAGAAAAGGCACCTTAATAGGAATGAAAAGGTGAAATTGTTCCTATATGCAGATGACATGATGTGCCAATTATAGAAAACCCTAAGAAATCCACCAAAAACAAAAATAAAAGATGACAACTGGTTGAACTGATAAACCAATTCAGTAAAGTTGGAGGATAGAAATGCAAAATACAAAAATCCATAGCATTTCTATATACTAATAATGAGCTATCTGAAAACGAATTCTATAGTAGCAAGAAAAATGAAGTGCCGAGGTGTACATATAACTAAGAAGGAACCATCTACTTAAATAAAACACTGATGAGATTGAAGAAAACATAGATAAATGGAAAGACAAGCCATCTTCCAGATTGGAAGAGTTAATATAGTACAAATATCTCTTCTATGCAAATCAAAACTACACTAAGATTTATCTCACTCCAGTCAGAATGAGAGCCATCAAGAACACAAATGATAATAAATGCTGGAGAGTTTATGGAGAAAAAGTAACATGTTTACACTGTTGGTGGGACTGTAAATTAGTACAAGCACTATGGGAATCAGTATGAAAGCTTTTCAAAAGACTAGGGATGGAACCACCATATTACCAATATATATCACTTCTCAGTATATTAAAGAACTAAGGTCAGCATACTATAGCAATACAATAACACCCAAAGCCAGACAAGGATACTACAAGAAAAGAAAATTGTGGGCCAATATTCCTGGTGAACATAAAGGCAAAAATCTTCAACAAAATATTTGCAACTGAAGTTCAACATATCTTAAAAGAATTAATCATCATGATTAATCATCATGTTTATAGGAGCACAATTTACAATAACAAAACTATGGAACCAGCATAGATATCCTTCAATGGATGTATGGATAAAGAAAATGTAGTATATATACACAATGGAGTTTTATTCAGTCATAAAGAGAGTGAAATTACTGGCAAATCACATACAAAACACACTATAAAGAAAGTGCACCATGATCAAGTGAGTTTTATCCCACAGATGCAAAGTTGGTTCAATGTATGGAAATCAATAAATGTAATACATCACATAAATAGACTTAAAGATGAGAAGCACATGATGATCTTAATAGATTCAAAAAAAGCATTTGACAAAATAGAGCATCTGTTCATATTCAAAACACTAGAAAATCTTAGAATGAACATACCTCAATATTGTAAAAGCTATATTTAATAAACCCAAAGCCAACATTATTCTAAACAGAGAAAAATTGAAAGAAGTCCCTCTAAAAACAGGAACAAGACAGGGAAGACTTTTTTCACCACTTTCCTTCAACGTATTCCTTGAAAATTTAGCCAAAGTAATTAGTCAAAAGAAAGAAATTAAATGGATACAATTAGGAAAAGAAGAGCTCAAACTACCCCTATTATCTGGTAATAAAGTTGTATATTTAGAAGACCCAAAAAACTCCATCACCAGTAAAATTCCAGAACTTATAAATGAATTAAGAATAGTAGCAGGATACAAAATTAACACTCATAAATCAATTGCATTCCTATACTATAATGATGAAGCAGTTGAAAGAGAAATTAGGAAAACCATCCCATTCACATTAGCCTCAAAAAAAGTACTTAGAAATTAATCTAACAAAAGAGGGGCAGGTTTCCTACAATTAAAACTAAAGAACATTAAAAAAAGATATTGAAGAAGACCTTAGAAGATGGAAAGATCACCCATGTTCTTGGATAGGCAGAATTAATATTGTTAAAGTGGCCATACTACCAAAAGCACAATACAGATTCAATGCAATTTCCATCAAAATTCCAATGATGTTCTTCATAGAAATAGAAAAACTGTCATGATATTTATTTGGAAAAATAAGAGGTCTAGAAAAACTAAAGCAATCCTAAATGAGAAAAATGAAGTAGGATTCATCACAATATCAGACCTTAAATTATACTAGAGAGCTATAGTAACAAAAACAGCATGGTATTGGCACCAAAATAGGCAAGAAGATCCCTGGAACAAAATAGAAGACAAGAGACAAACCCACATAAATTCAGTTACTTCATACTGAATAAAGACATGCACGCGTGCGTGCGCGCACACACACATACGAGATAGCCTCTTCAAATGGTGCTGAGAAAACTGGAAATTCATATGTAATAGAGTAAAATTTAACCACCATCTCTCACCCTGCACAAAAATAATGTCTAAATGGATCAAAGACCTAGCACTTAGATCAGAAACCCTACACATACTAGAAGAAAATATAGGCCCAACATTTCAAAATATTGGCTCAGGAACTGACTTTCTTAACAAGAGTCCTAAAGTACAAAAAAAATAAAATTTAAAAATCAATAAATGGAATGGCATCAAACTAAAAAGCTTATTAGCAAAAGAAACAATCAAGAGTATAAAGAGAAAGCCCACAGAATGTGAGAAAATCTTTGTCACCTGCACATCAGACAGGGTGTTAATTTCCAGGATATATAAACAACTCAAAAAACTTAACACAAAATGAATAAATAAATAGCCCAATCAATAAATAGGCAAAGCCACTGAATAGATCCTTCTCAAGAAGAAATACAAATGGTCAACACACACATAAAAAATGTTTAACATCACTAGCAATTAGAGAAATGCACATTAAAACTACACTGAGAGTTCATCTCACTCCAGTCAGAATGGCGGCTATCAAGAATACAAGTAATAACAAATGTTGGCAACGATGTGGACAAAAGGGAACACTCATACATTGTTGGTGGGACTGCAAATTGGTGCAACCACTATGGAAATCAGTATGGAGATTCCTCAAAATCCAGAAATTGGACCATTATTTGACCCAGTTATCCCACTTCTCAGTATATTAAAATCAGCATATTACAGTGGCACAGCACATCAACGTTTATAGCAGCACAATTTACAATAGCTAATGTAGGGGTTCTGTGTTTGGGATTGGGGTCTCTGATAGCTTCATGACTGTGGCATGCTTGGTGGCTAAGGAAGTTTCTGTGCAAAGACACAGAATGCCTGGCTGATAGGAAATGCCAGGCTGCTGTAGCAATGCCCTCCCTGCATGAGGAGGCTCTGTGCTAGAGTCTTATCAGCCTTGACCTTAATCTCAGGCACACAGTTCCTGAGAATAAAGAAACACTCTTGTTAGACAATCACAATGTTTCAACAAGCTCTGCTGCTCCTGAACCTCTTCAGGTAATAGTAGCTTTAAACAATGGACTTTCTTGAGAGCTACCCAAAGCTCCTAACATTACACATTGCAACTATAGTATGTAACTGAGGAATAAACTGCATAATGTTGCTAACTCTGTAACTTACCTAATTGCACAATGAACTATAATGTATTACTGATACCAATGACCTAATGTAACCTATTGATATAAATAAAGCTGGCAGCTTGGCCATTCTGCCATTCAGCCATCTTTCCTGCCTCTGCATCTTGTCTATGTGTCTCTTTTTGTTTTCCCTACAAGCTAAGATATGGAACCATCCTAGATTCCCATTAACAGATGGGTGGATGGATAAAGAAACTGTGGTATATTTACACAATAGAATATTACTCAGCCACAAGCAGAACGACTTCATGAAATTTTGCAGTAAATGGATGGATCTGAAGACTATCTTTCTAAGTGAAATAAGCCAATCCCCAAAAAAACCAAAAGTTGACATGGAAGCTAAACTACAGTATAAGAGGGGAGGGGAAGAAGAGAAGTTCAGTAGATTACACAAAGGATAACAAAGGGAAGGATGGGAGGAAAAGAATAGGAAAGACAGTAGAATGAATCTAACATAATTTTTCTATATACACATATGAAAAATACCTAAGTGAATCCCACCATCATGTCTACTGACAAGAATGAGGTCCTAATTAGAATGTGATATATTCCATGCTTGTATAATTTTATCAAAATTGATTCTACTGCCATGTACAAGAACCAATGAAAAAAAAATAGAAAAAAAAGAATTTCTTAGAAAATCAAAATAATCCACATCATCCATTAAATTTCTTTCCTACTAAAATAGTGTTATGATTAATCTTCAAATAATTTTAATATAGCTTTATGGCTATCAAATACTTTGCAGTAATAAACATAATTTTATTTATAATTGAATTTTCTACCAATTAGCTAACATAAGAGATAACTCTACCTTCTAGAATAAAATAATGTGGAAATAAAATTGTTTTCTATATTCACAAAACTGAACTTCTTAAACTAAGACATCACTCTCAAATTATAGCTACATCATTTCATTGCTAGATATAATAATTTGATTTTACTAATTTACCTTCTTGGAGAAAGTTTATGGGGAAACATAAAAACTAGCACCAGTATAATTATTTCAGGATATCTTCATTCAAAAATTTCCTGTTTCTCTAAGCTCTTAGTATCTAAATAGAACAGAGGCAAATCTAAACACTGTAGTTATATAAATTAAAATCACACTTTTAAAACCAAGAGTGAGAAAGAAAGAACAAAATTAGCAGACTAGAAAAAGTGAATCATGAAATAAAATGTGACAAAAATTTTTAAAAATTACATGATTTACAGGAAAATGGATGGAACACATTATGTTAAAATAACTGGAAAGTTCAGGGTCACATGACTTCTGAAATGTGGAAATTAGAAAATAAAGTGGAAAAGAAAATTGGGGGTGGATCTCACCAAAATTAAAGACAGATCAGTAGAGTAGAAGAAAGAGAATACAGGGAGGGAGGATGATGGGGAAAGAGAAAATATTAATTATCATTTGTCATTTTACTTGCATTATTACTCAAGTAGTGGGAAATATTTTTTACTTATAAGAGCCTAATCAAAGTGGGACATAAAAGAGATTGAAGGCATCACATTAAAAGAACAGTGGCCGTATCATGAGAAGCAGTAAATACACACTGATTCCAGGAAGACTGCCTCCGTGGATTGTGTGGAGGACAAGATGTAGGACATGGACCAGGACAAGGCTGAAGACATGTACTTCTGGGTAGTGGCCCTTTGTTCTGTCTGGCCTGTAGGTTTCCTTGGCATTGTCCTCATTCTTTTAGCACTCTCCCTGGCTTTGTCCAAGGCATTTCATGGTCTTACAGCCATTTATGAAGCTGTGCAAGACAGCTGTGAGAGGAGTTAGCCAATCCTGGAGGTTTTGTTAGGATCAGTCATGAAATATAGGAATTTCTTTCTTAATCCCTTTAAATTCTGATTGCAGACATACATGACACTGAGTTGTTTATCCTCTTCTTATATGTCTATTAGGATGTGGGGGAAAAGGTACACTCATACATTGCTGGTAGGACTGCAAATTGGTGTAGTCAATATGGAAAGCAGTATGGAGATTTCTTGGAAAATTGGGAATGGAACCACCATTTGACCAAGCTATCCCACTCCTCAGTCTATACCCAAAGGTCTTAAAAACAGCATACTACAGGGACACAGCCACATCAATGTTTATAGCAGCACAATTCATAATAGGTAAACTGTGGAACCAACCTAGATGCCCTTCAATAGATGAAAGGATAAAAAAACATGTGGCATATATACTCAATGGAATATTACTCAGCAATAAAAGAGAATAAAATCATGGCATTTGTAGGTAAATGGATGGAATTAGAGAAGATAATGCTAAGTGAAGTTAGCCAATCCCCCCCCAAAAAACAAACACCAAATATTTTCTCTGATATAAGGAGGCTGATTCGTAGTTGGGTAGGGAGGGGGAGCATTGGAGGAATACACAAACTCTAGATAGAGGAGAGGGGTGGGAGGGTAAGGGAGGGGGGCATGGGGTTGGAAATGATGGTGGAATATGATGGACATTATTATTCAGAGTTCATGTATGAAGACACAAATTGGTGTGAATATACTTTGTATACAACCAGAGATATGAAAAATTGTGCTATATGTGTAGTAAAAATTGTAATGCATTCTGCTGTCATATATAAATTTAAAAAATTAATTTGAAAAAAGAAATCTATACTTCAGAGATATAGAATGCTAATAAATATGTGTGATCAATAGCCTATACATGTGTTATTATAATGTTAAAATCAATATTATACAATATATATAAATCATATAATAATAAATATAAAATATTCTAAAAAAATTTTTGCTCTTTTTTTTTCATTTTTATCTCTCAGAACAGTTCACCTGAGAGTATAACCTCAATCTGTATATCCTTGACTAAATAAAATTCATGGTGTGGAGGCCAGCACAGTGTCACATGCCTGAAATCTCAACGGCTAGGGAGGCTGAGGCAGGAGGATCATGAGTTCACCAAAGTACTAAGCAACTTAGTGAGACCCTGTCTCTAAATAAAATGCAAAATATGGCTGTGGATGTAGCTCAGAGGTTGAGTGTCCCTGAATTCAATCCCTGGACCAAAAAAAAAAAAAATTGAGATTGTCGAGTCTCACTGTTTCCTACAAATTACAGGATTTCATTCATCTTTATGGTGGAAAAATATTCTACTGTGTGTCCATTCATCAGTCAGTGGCCACATAGGTTAGGATTTTTCTGGGCTATTATAAATCGGTCCTCAGTCAACATTGGATTGGAAGTCTTTTTGGTATGCTGATATCCTTTCCTTTTTTATTCTTTTGGGATAGCTGGATTATACAGTAGATCCAATTCTAGTTATTTCAGGACCCTCCATACTTTTCTGGATATAATTTACATTCCTAACAACAATGTATAAGAGTTCTTTTACTTCACACCCTTGCCAGCATTTATGTTTTTGTTTTCTTGGTTTTTGTTTGTTTGTTTGTCTTTTTGATCATTGCCATTCTGACAGGGGTAAGATGATATCTCATTGTAGTTTTTATCTCCATTTCTCTGATGACTAATGATATTGGGCATTTTCATATATTTGCTGGTCATTTGCATTTCTTATTTTGAGAAATACTATCCAGATCACATGCCCATTTTTAAATGGATGGTTTCACTGGTACTGACTTTTTTGAGTTTCTTTGTCTCCTGGCTATTAATCCCTAGTCATAAGAATACTTTGCAAAATATTTTCCCATTCTATTACTTCTTTTTTAACTGTGAAGAGTATTCCCTTTGCTGAAAAGAAGCTTCTTAGTTTGATAATTATGTGTTTATTTTACTTTTATTTCCTGTGTTTTGGGGTCATATCTGAAAAATCACTAATTATACCAATGTCTTGAAGTATTCCCTCCATGTTTTCTTATAGTAGTTTCATAGTTACTGGTCTCATTTTTAGGAGTTGATACATTTTGAGAGAAATTTTTTAATATTTATTTTTTAGTTTTCGGCGGACACAACATCTTTGTTTGTATGTGGTGCTGAGGATCGAACCTGGGCCCCACACATGCCAGGCAAGGGTGCTACCGCTTGAGCCACATCCCCAGCCTTAGGAGTTGATACATTTTGAGTTGAATTTTGAAGAAGGTGAGAAAATGGTCAAGTTTAAAACTTCGGCTTGTGTTGTTTCCCCAGCACATTTATTGAAGAGACTGGCTGTTTTCCAATGTATGTTCTTGGCACTGTTATCAAGAATCAGTTGTACATAGAGGTGGTTATATATTTCTGGGATATATATTCTATTCAGTTGGTCTATGTGTCTGTTTTCATGCAAACACTGTGCTATTTTGGTTACTGTGGTTCTGTAGTATGTCTTAAAATCAGATACTACAATGCCTCCAGCTTTGTCCTTTTTTTTTTTTTTTTTTTGAGATTGCTTTAGCTATTTGTGCTTCCATATGAATTTTAGGATTGTTTTCTCTAGTTCTGTGAAGAATGCCATTGGTTTTCTAATGAAGATTGCATTGAACCTTAAATCATTTAGTGTAGTATGGACATTTTAACAGTGTTAATTCCTCCAATCCATGAATATAGGTGGACTTATCACTTTTTTCTTCTTTTTTTTTTTTTCTTTTTGGTATCTTCACTTTCTTTCATCAGTAATTTTCGTTGTAGAAGACTTTTGTTTCCTTAGATAAATTGATTCCTAGGTTCTTTTAGTTTTGTTTTTGTATTTTTGTTGCTGACATAATGGGGTCATTTTCGTGATTTCTCATTAGCAAATTTGTGACCAGTTTATAAAAATGCTACTGATTTTTGTTGATATTGTATTCTTTACTGAAATTGTTTATCACTTCTTGTAGTTTTTTAGTCTTCAGGTTTTTCCATACCTATATCATATCATCCACAATAGATAATTTAACCTCCTGCCCTCCTAATCATATTTCTTTTATTTCTTTCTGTACTCCAATTGCTCTGACTAAATCTTCCAGTACTCTATTGATTAAGAGTAGTGAGAGTAGACATCCTTGTATTTTTCCTGATCTTAAAGGAAAGGCTTGCAGCTTTTCCCATTCACTATGTAGTTGCCTATGATTTTGTCATATATAGCCTTCCTTGTGTTGTTGTACATTCTTTCTATATTTAATTTATTCAGGGATGTTATCATGAAGAGACGTTGAATTTTATCTAATGCATTTAATGCCTCTGCTGAACGTCTTGCTAATTTGCTCAGGCTGGACTTGAACCTGTAATCCTCCTGCCTCAGCCTCCCTAGAAACTGAAATAATAGGCATGTGCCACAACACCTTAACCAAATTTTAAGAAAGAATGCCCATTCTTCTCAAACTCCTCCTGCCTCAGCCTCCCTAGAAACTGAAATAATAGGCATGTGCCACAACACCTTAACCAAATTTTAAGAATGCCCATTCTTCTCAAACTATTTTTTAGTTCCAAAAAATTAAAACAAAGAAAAACCTTCCAAACTCATTATACTAGAACATCATCCCCCTGATACCAATAGGAGACAAGAACACAACAAACAAAAAAGAACTATAGGCCAATATCCCTGATACCCATCCTTATCTCAACAAAATACTAGAAAATCAAATCAAATCTACAAGCCTATACAAAAGGTCATTCACAGATTCAGGATGGTTCAATATACATAAATCAGTAAGTGTTAATCACAATAACAGAATGAAAGACAAAAATTACATAATCAACTTACACAAACCTCCCTATAATATTTCAATCTATCAATATCTCTAAACCATTGACTTGTACATATATTCCACAGAATGTTGTTGACCACAAATTAAGTCTTCTAAGGAAAAAACAAATTGAGATTAGCACTCTATCATTTAACCCCATGACACTTTTGACTGGGAACAGAAGGTTTTCAGCTGTTAGTTCTCATTTCAGAATGAAAGGGAGATTGCTCGAATCAAAAAGGTGGTTAAAACCTTTAAACTCAAAATTGTCTGAATCATGAATTACAGGGAATGGAAACTCAATTTTTCATCAATAATTTGATGTTACCCCACTTTTGAGTTTGAAAATTAAGTTGGCTGTTTAAAGGATTCTGATATACTTTATACATAGCAACAAACATTTTTATAACTGTACATTATCAAAATTAATTGTATTGGCATGCTAAATAAAATCTGATAATTTCAGTTTAAAAAAAAAAGTCTTACTCAATGAAGGAGCTGATCTATGCAGACTATCAGGAAACCAGGACATGTGGAAACCACCCCAAAAGAAACAGTCCTAAGTCACTCACCCAACAATGTTGCTGCTAGCTCTTGAGACTTGGATTTAACTGGTCCAGATTTATAAGCATCACCACTGATAGAAAATAAATAGATGTGAACTGTAGGAACATGAGGTTAAGGGGATAATTCTATGAACCGGGCTGATTCTGCTGATCCCACATACTTTCTTCTAAAAAGCAATTTACCACAGCTCCTTCATTCTTCTTTGGTTTGTATAGAGGGAATGAGGAAAGGGATGAGGTTGTGGGGATGGGAAGAATGGTAAACAGAAACAGACATTACCCTATATACATGTATGATTACACTACTAGAATAACTCTGAACCATATACAGATAGAGGAATGAGAAGTTGTACTCCATTAGTATACTATATGTCAAAATGCATTCTACTGTAAAATAAATAAATAAATTTTAAAGAATAAAAAAAATTATGCTGACTCATAGTGGGGTAGGCAGGGGGAACATGGGAGGAATAGATGAATTCTAGATTGGGAAGAGGGGTGGGAAGGAAAGGGAGGGGCAGGATATTAGCAAGGATGGTGGAACATGATAGATATCATTATCCAAAGTACATGTCTGAAGACACGAATTGGGTGTCAACATACTTTATATACAGAATTATGAAAAAATGTGGTATATATGTGTAATAAGAATTATAATGCATTCTGCTGTCATTTATTTTATTAATAAAATAAAGCAATTTTTACCTGCCTGGCTTAAGTCAATAGAATATGTTAAATTCCTCAGCAATAAACCTGTTATCTGTAAACCCAAAAGGCTCCTTATGCCAATAATAAGAGTACAAGTTACCCTGAAGAGAAGGGGTAGATCTTATTTTATGACCCTTATATAGACCAGATTCCAGAATTCAGGGAAATGGGATCCTCAAAATTGTCAGTATGAACCAAAGTGACTGAGAGTAGCCTTCAATCTTTACCAGGTGCATTGGAAACTTAAAGTCTAATACAATCCTGGTCTCAGTCAAAAGTCAAGAGGTAGACCTGGGTAGGACTCTCTGGAAATGAATTTCATGACTACTTTTTCTATTTCTATGAAGAACTTATTGGAATTTTAATAGAAATTGCATTGAATGTCTACAGCACTTTTGGAGTATGGCCATTTTCACATTATTAATTCTGCCTATCTATGAATATGGGAGATCTTTTGTTCTTCTAAGGTCCTTTTCAATTCCTTTCTTTAGTGTTAAGTATTTTTTATTGTAGAGGTCCTCTATTTTTTGTTAGATGGATTTGCAAGTATTTTTTAGGCTATTGTGAATGAGATGGTTTTCCTAATTTCTCTTTCAGATACTACATTATTGGAGTTATGGGTGCTAGTTTTATATCCTTCAACTTTGTTGAATTCATTTATGAGTTCTAAAAGTTTTCTTATGGAGATTTTTGGATCTTCTAATATAGAATCATGTCATGACAAACAGGAAGAGTTTGAGCTCTTCTTTTCCTATTTGCATCCATTTAATTTCTTTCTTCTGCCTAATTGCTCCAGCTAGAATTTTAAGGAATATGTTGAATAGAAGTGGTGATAGAGGACATCCCTGTCTTGTTCCAGTTTTTAGAAGGAATGCTTTTAATTTTTCTCCATTCAGAATGATGTTGGCCTTGGGTTTGTCATATATAGCTTTTACAATGTTGAGGTATGTTTCTACTACCCCTAGTTTCTGTAGTATTTTGAATGTGAACAATGCTATATTTTGTCAAATGCTTTTTCTGCATCTATTGAGATAATGTGATTTTTGTCTTTAAGTCTATAGATATGATAAATTATGTTTATTGATTCTGTATATTGAACCAACCTTGCATTCCCTCAATGAACCCCACTATGCTTTTTGTATGCAATTTTCCAGTATTTTATTAAGAATTTTTGCGTCTATATCCATCAGGGATATTGGGCTGAAGGTTTCTTTCCTTGATGTATTTTTGTCTGCTTTTGGTATTATGGTGATACTACCTTCATAGAATGAGTTTGGAAGGTTGCCTCCTTTTATATTTCATAGAATAATTTGAGGATGATTGGTCCTGGGTTCGATCCTCAACACCAAATTAATTAATTAATTAAAATAAAGTAAAAAAAATGTAAATTCATGTGTGAGTGTGCTTATCAGCAGTACTTCTCTTGAGATAGAATTATGAATGAACTCAGTTTTAATGCCAAGATAAATCAATACAAGTGAATGGCTTGGTGGTTCCTAGGGGTCCCAGGATCTAGTTATGGTGCACACCAGCACAAACCCCATGTAAGGTCTTTAGCCAGGTCAACACTTGTAAGAGCCTCAAAACTATACTTGGTGAGCCCTGGCTAGAGTATATCAGGAAAGTTTGGATAACATGATTGAACTTAAGGGGGGGGAAATACAATTCCAGATTTTGACGTGGTCTACAAATCATTTTAGGCATCCATTAGCTACCAGTATTCTTCCTACCATTTCTTTGTTCCCATGTTCTCCAGGGTCCCCAGTTAACCCATTATTAAATGATGGAAAATTGCTTTCTCCTCCCTCTATGACTTCAAATTAGTTTCCTAGCACTGTTCGTCTTTCTTTTTCCTCAGAGTATCCTCAAGGCCAAACCCCTAATTCAGGACCTCCAGTCAGTGCTCAAGTGGACCACTCTATCTTATGTCATTGCTTGAACTCTAGGATTTTTCCCTTCCAATCCACTAATCCTGGTAAAAATCCAAAATTGGATTTTTTCACTCAAATCACCCTAATTAGAGTTCAGGAGTTCTTGGTGTTACATCCAAGGCCCTCCAAGAGTTGAATTGTGTCGCTAGGTTCATTTCTTTCAATTCCTACATGTGCCAGGCATGGTATCAGTTGTATCCCACATTTCCAGCTATGTGGGAGATAACAAGTTTAAGTCCAGCCTGGTCAATTTAGCAAGATCATGCCTCAAAATATAAGATAAAATGGGCTGGAAATGTTGTTCAGTGATGAGTTTCACTAGGATCAATCTCCAGTACACACACACACACACACACACAAAGTTTCCCAGCTGAAAAGTCCCTTGCCCCAGACAGCAGAATGATCCTTTGAGTTTTGCACATATGGTCCTGCACTTGTTCAAGCTCCTTTTCCTGAGATACCATTCATCCAACTTTCTTTTTCTTTGTGGAGAATGTATATGCATCTTTTGAGACTTGGCCTGAGGTTCTCTTACAATTACAACATAATTGTAATTGCATGAACATTGATATGTCATCAGCTCCTTAAAGATAGGGTCCCCATCACATTCACGCTTGCTCCCACCCTCAGATTTCATCACTTGCTACTCCCCCTGACTTTCTTTCATTCTTTGGACATATGGAGTCTCAGAGCCTTTCCTATATCTCTTCTCTTTGCCTAGAGATGCCTTCTCTGACCCCACACCCTGCTCTGCTCTTCACGACTGGCTTAGTCATCATTCAGGTCACAGTTCAAATGTCACCACTGCAGAGACACAGTGTCTGCAGTTCCAGATCTAAAGAAGCCCTACCCTATGCTCCCAATCATTCTCTTAGCATCTGGTTCCATTTCCTTTGAAGCATTCATCACCACAAAAAATAACGTTGTTTATCTCATGTTAGTTTGCTGCCCTCCCTTGTTCTCCCACCCCTCTCCAGAACTTACTCATATAACCAGGATGTGGGTTTCTCTTATTCTTCACTGATATAGCTCCATTGCATACAACAGTACCGGTCACACAGTAGCCTTCAATAAATACCATTGGAATGAGAGTAATATATGCAGGGTATACATCTGAAGGAATAGTATAAATAGAAGTATAGGTTTCCCAGTGAATCCAAATTAACCAATGTGATTCTATAACATGTACAATCAGAAAAATGAGAAAGTATATTCCATCCATGTACTTCAAAGTGTATAAATGCATTCTACTGTTGTATATAGCTAATTAAAATAAATTTAAAAGGTAAGCATTCCAATCAACCTCCTTCTACCTCTCTCAACTATGTCCTGAGTCATTATTTGAATGTTGCCACATTTTGTGTTTCATAGCACTTCTTTGCATGTTCAATATAAGACCTAACTATTTCAAGGTTTTTTCCAATACAAACAGTGTAGCCAAACTATTGAGGTTCAGATCCAAACTCTACCCATGTATGACCTTGAGCAAGGAATTTCACCTCTTTTTGCCCCAGTTCCAACATTCATAAAATGATACCTCATGGACTTACTAGGATGATTACAAGAACATGTACACAACACTCCAAACAGTCTCTCCATAGCAAGTTCAGTATACATGTTAGTCATTGATATTGGTTGTTTGCTATTATGTGGGGACAGGGCACTATTGATAAATTGAAACAAAAGAATCACCTGTAACAGTTGAATGTGATGCAGAGTGTTTATGTGCCAAAAAAAACTGTAAGCAGCAGGATATTTGCTTCCAGGCAGTATAATTTATTATTTTTTATTTAGATAATTATAAAACACACATATATATGAAATGTAAAATTTTTTGGAGTACCCCCATGATTTTGTGTTGAATGTTATAAACTTTATTTTAAAATATTTCAACAAAATTCATCTTGCATTTTATTATTTCAAAATAAAATCCATTATATCAAAATCTTGAGCATTTAAAAAAATTATGAAAAACCATGATTCAAGCCAACAATTCTGTGCTTTGAGAATCAGTGGGTAAACCCTGCTTCATTTGTCCATGAGAAATTTACTCTGTTCCCTTCTGGCTTTTTCAAGGCTTTCAAAAGTGATCATTCCTTTTGGGAGCTGCAGCATACTCTTTTCTGTTTCTAGTATGTCCTCAGCTTCACCTTAAACAAAGCATAGATAGATATATGCAAGGTGACAAAGTGGTCATCAGCATGTTGTGAGATGGCCTGATTGCTGTGTTCCTATGACAAGCTGTAACACCATATGGGGCCATGTCCTCATATGCCACAGTTAAACTTTTCACCCATTTTCCTCAGAAGTAATGCAATGCACCAATGCATACCAGAGAAAACACAATGATGAATTCTGAAACTTGTAGACCAATCAGATGCCAGAATTTTTTTGAAACAAGGCAGCATTTGAAAATGAGAGGAGAAAGAATACCAAGATGAGCAATATTTCTTTCCTTGAACCAAAGCCAGGATCATCAGTATTAATTGTGTCTGAACTCTATGTAATTTCTCCATTTCACGATGAAATGAGATGCAGAAATTACAGTCATTCCTGTTGTCCCTTAATATAAATGAAGTGACAGGAGAGAAAGTCAATTCTACTAAAAAAAAACTCTAATTTTTCAGGAAAGCTATGTTTTGACCTGAAATCACTCACAAACACCCAAAATAATATTAAATATTCTGTAGTCTGTAAACATGCAGGCACACACATGAACATTGTTTTTATACATCCCCAGACATTTTTATATATTTTTTTGAGACAGGGTCTCACTAAGTTGCTTAAGACCTCACTAAGTTGCTGAGGCTGGCTTTGAACTTGCGATCCTCCTGCCTCAGCCGCCCAAGCTTCTGGGATTATAGACATGTGCCACTGTGCCTGGTGTATATACCTTTTTTATAAATAATTCCTCTTTCAAACAAGAACTAAACAATGTAGTAATTTCTTGGGCCCAGTGACATTTGCTTTTATTACTGAAAACAAATTAACAAAAATTTTAAGAATTTGTTGTTGACATTCTATAACCCTGCATATGAATGAAGACAACTGCTTGCTATACGTACTCCTCTTTTAATACACTGTTTAATTAATTAATAAATTTCTATTGACAATTTATAAGTACATACTTAGGGGCATAGGTTGATGTTTGTATTCATTTATACATTGTATATTTTAAAATCATGGTACTTAGCATATCCATGACCTTACTCATTTATCATTTCTTAATTGTACTCCAAACCCATGAAGCAGGCTACAATTTTCAAATTATAAGAACATTTTAACTATCTTCCAACATCTTTTTTGCCTCAATTTTAAATACCAAGTAAAAAAATAATAAAATTATATATAAATAGTTGGCCTTTGAGGAAAGACTAGATGTTTTCCATGTAAGATTCAGTCAAGCAGGAATTGCATATTTTAGAATCATCACTATTAGCAGGGGAAAATACATAATCTCAACTTTCTATTGTGATGTTTCCTGATGGATTATAAAGCTGTAATATTTTTAAAGGAAACTCACATAATTTGCCTTGAAATATGAAATTTTTGATTGATAAAATTAATTTCCAAACAGATAATCAAATTTTTCTAGAAAAAAAAACTTGCTTTCCTTTAGTAATATGTTCAAGTGAATGCTATACAATGAAATTGATATTCCTTAATATTACAAATCATCTTTTACGAGGCACTAAGAATTCTATTCTCCATATAAATAGGCATATTTGAGCATAGACTAGTGAATTCTTAAGCAGATGAGTAATATGAAACTGATCAGGCAATGGACATGAAATTTAATATTTGTAAATAAGTTGTGTACTGTTTCCATCTTAAAATGAGTTTATATTCCAAAAGTTAATTCATAAATTAGTGTTTTTGGAACTCAGAATGCAACACAGTAGTAATGCTATCAATCAATTTCAAGGCTATCTACAAAAACTGTTTAGCCCACAATACAGTTAAACCATGATACCAATAGTACCTGAGTCTAAATGAACATCTTTTCTGTGTGGAAAATGCATTTCCATTTTCAAATGGAAATTTTGAAGAATCCCTCCATCTCCCTAGGCCTGGGAATGAAATGTTCTGCTCTTTACTCCCAATACCTGGAGAGGAGTGTACAACTCTTCCTTTGCCATACCAAACCAGTATAATAGAACAATGATAGGCTCATGGCCCAGGACAACACAGGTTGGTAAAGCCCATGATCAGTGTGCTCTGTATTGAAGGGTTAAAAAGAAGGGACACAGGAATCTTTATTAGAGTGTGAATCTCGGAGAAGTGGTAGAAATTTGGGAGACACTTATGTCCTAGACTAATGGGCAACCCTATCTCCCTAGAACAGGAATGGCTTCTTTGGCAGCAGCACCATCTTCTAAGGTAGCAAGAGCCAGGATCCTGTGAGAATAGTGTTATTGCAGAGAGTATTTAACAACCAGCTCTCAAAATAAATAAATAAATAAACCTGTTTACTATAAATTTCACATATATATATAGCATACAATAAAGCATGTAATACTCTTGATCATAAATTTCATGTAGCAAACTGATTCTCACTGAACATTTTTGCTGATTTTTGTGGAACTCTTGAATCCATAACTAAACTATATTTGCAGTTGATGAGAGAGTAAAATTTCAACATGAATGATGATTGATGTTTTCATATACACTAGGAGTAGAACAAAAGTGAAACAATGATGATTGTATTGGAACTTCACTCATTTGAGAATGTTGTGAACAACTTTGCTAAATCAGATAATAGTTTTTAAACACTTGAAGAATATTTTCTTGCATTTTTACACTGTTCACAATATAAAAGAGCTAGTAAGCTTTTTCACTGCTGTGACTGAAAGAGCTGACAAGAACAATTTTAGAGGAGGGAAAGTTTATTTGAGGGCTCATAGTGTCAGAGGTCTCAGTCTATTAACAGCAGACTCCATTCCTCAGGGCTCAAGGTGAGGCTAAACATTATGGCAGAAGAGTGTGGCAGAGGGAAGCAGCTCACATGATGATCAGAAGCAGAGCTAGAGACTCTACTCCCCAAATACAAATATATATATATCCCAAAGCCATGCCCCCAATGCCCACCTCAAGCCCTGAGGAATGGAGTCTGCTGTCTATGAATTGAGACCTCTGAAACCATGAGCCCATAAATAAACTTTTCTTCCTCTAAAATTGTTCTTGTCAGGTCTTTCAGTCACAGCAGCAAAAAAGCTGAATAAAACAGAAATTGGTCCCGAGAGTGACCATGTGGTTCATCAGCATTTGGAGCCTTTTGGAATTGGTATGAGGAATACTGAGATGGTTAGCAGTGCAAGCTGGAAATGCTTTAGATTATTGTAAGCAAAGGTTAGTGGACGATTCCGGTGGGAGCTCAGAAGACCAGAATGCCAATAGGACTGTGAACAGTGAAAACAGGGCTCAAGAGAAAAAGGAACACACTATTGGAATTTGGAGTAGAGGCCATTCATGTTATGGTCTGACTGAGAAGTAGGCTGAATTTTGCCCATGTCCAGAGACTTTCTGGGAAGATGATTTCAAAAGCAATGGACTTCCTAATCTGGCAGAAGATATTTCTAGACAGCATACCACTCAGGTGGTGACACAGACATTGCTGGTCATTTTTTAGCCAAATTTACTATGATAATCTGGAGCAAAAATCAGAGCAGAAAGATGTGAAAAACTTGGACTTGAAAGGCAGGAGAAAAACAGGGACTAAGGAAGTTGCAGACCTTACTACCACTAAAGAAATGCTAGAGACCTTGCCCAGAGACAATGAGAAAGCTTGAGGGCATCTTAGGAGCTGGTAAGACTACATCCATCTCAAGATCAAGGGAGAAAAAGTAAAAATTCTCTTGAGATAAGACCAGTGGAATACCTTTCTTGCACAAGGTGGCCTAGGAAGTTTTTTTCAACATGCTCAGCTACCCAGGAACTCATAGGCTGCTGTAGCCAAGGTCCCTGGAGACTTGGCTACTGCTCGAGATGGTGGCAGACCTTGGTATCAACCCATGGTGCTGATTCTGCAGGATTACAGGATGCTGGAGTTAGGGGGTTATGGAGGCTTCCACTGAGATTTCAGAGGAAGGCCTTGGAGGCCAGGCAAAGTGCAGCAGGGTCAGAGTCCTGCAAGCACTCCCTGAGAGGACAATGTGTGGAGATTTGAGGAGGAACCCAAAGCTGCAGTGGAGATCCCCAAGAAGTGCCAGTAATGTGGGACGTCATCTTGGGAAAGCTGCAGGAATAGAGGTGAGACAAGCAAACAGAAAGGCCACTTGGGCTTCAACAAACAGGGCCACAGAAGAAGATCTACACAAGCCCTTTGGAGAGAACATCATAATGACACGGCTCCAGATGCCAGACACAGAATTACCCGACTTATTTCCCCAGCTGATTTTCAGTCTTGCTTTGGTCCTATCCCTTCTATCTAGGCCCCCTACTTTTCTGAATGGAAATGTTTACTCTGTACCATTATATATTGGTTACTTGTAAATTGTTTTGATTTTTATAGGAACCCATAATGCAACTTTTCCCTGAGTCTCAGAAGAAACTTTAGCCTTGAACTTTGAGCAGTCTCAGGACTGTTGAGTCTAGGGGGAATAGACTAAATGTATTTTGCATTGTTAGATGAATATGAGTTTTTTGGGGTCAGGAGCAGAATGTTATAGTTTGGATGTGAGGTGTCCCCCAAAAACTCACATGTGAGAAAAGGCAAGAAGGTCAGAGAAGAAATAATTGGGTTACAAGAGCTTTAACCCAATCAATGAATTAATCCCCCGATGACATTAATTTAGTGGTAACTGAAGGCAGGTGGGGTACGGCTGGAGGAGGTAGGAACTGGAACATGGCTTTGGGGCAGATATTTGTATTTGGCAAGTGGAGATGTCTCTCTCTCTCTCTCTCTCTCTCTCTCTCTCTCTCTCTCTCCTTTCTGATCATCATGTGAACAGCTTCCCTCTCCCACACTCTTTTGCCAGGATGTTCTGCTTCACCTCAAGCCCTGAGGAATTGAGCCAGCCTTTTATGGACTGAGAACTCTGATACTGTGAACCCTCAAATAAACTTTTCTTTCTTTATAATTGTTCCAGTCAGATCTTTTAGTCACAGCAGCTAAAAAGCTGACTAAAACAAATGGCTACAGATACAACAATTTAGCTTAATTACTACTATTATTTGGCAATTTTTTTTCATCTATTTCTGAAGTCTAGACTATGGGTTGGCAAACTTTCATGAAGGGTAAAACATTTAGGCTTATGAGTTCAAATGTCTCCATTTCAATGACTCAGCTATTTCATAGTCATGAGAAAATAGTCATAGATAATGAAAAAATAAGTAGGCACGGATTTGTTTCAGTAAACCTTTATTGTCAAAAATAGTGAGCTAGACCAACCCCTGATATAGAAGATCAACAAAATAAAAATTTAAGCCTTGACTTGGCATTTAAAGTTTTCCATGGTGTCAATACTCCCACTATGACTTACCTTATGCTACCACTGGGATGTCACTAAAATGAAAGTTTTAATAAGTAGATATGTACTGGAGATTGAACCCAGGGGTGATTTACCACTGATGTACATCCACAGCCCTTTTGTTTATTTTTTATTTTGAGACAAGGTCTTGCTAAGCCTCTTAGGGCCTTGCTGAATTGCTGCAGTTAACCTCAATCTTGTGATCCCCCTGTCTTAGCCTCCTGAATCTCTAGGAGACTTACCTTTCATTCTTTGTAGAAGAGTACCATAGCCCAAGTCATACTGATAGATGAAGACGAAGCTTAATGGAACTATAGGGAAGAGGAAGGCTGGCTTCTTTTGTTTTATTGCTCTGTTTCAAGAATGAAAAAAAAAAAACATTATCAAGGAATAACCTGTAAATACATAGATCCATACTTGAAGAAAAAAGGATACCTGCTTTCTGGAAGAATGTCCTCTATGGCAGAAGTTATTTAATTCATTTAAATCTTGTAGGGAAATAAGAATTCCCTCACCCCAAATCCCCCTCTTTTTTTTTTTTAGTACCAAGGGTTGAACCCAAAGGCAATTAACCACTGAGCCACATCCCCATCCTGTTTTTTGTTTGTTTGTTTGTTTGTTTGTTTTAATTATTGAGACAGGGTCTTGCTATATTGCTTAGAGCCTCGCTAAGTTGCTAAGGCTGGCTTTGAACTTGCAATCCTCCTGTCTCAGCCTCTTGAGCCACTGGAATTACAGGTATGCACCATCAGCTGCTCATTTTTATTTGACTTTGACACTCAAATTCCTGTTTTTAAAATGGATGAAGATTAAGAGCTACCATTCAGGGACTGCAGAGAAAAACCCACAAAGGCCCCCTATCTTGGTGTCAAGTCAGTCCTCTCCCTAATTTACAAAGTGGAGAAAAGGACAGATGAAATCTAAGGAACTAAAGGCAGGATTTACTATTATTAAGCTGGTTCTACAGAGTTACCACCAAGGATTAATCAATAAGAGGTTTCTTTGTTTACATGTACACTGTTTGGACCAAAGTCCTATTTTTGCCAAATTAATGTGATTATAGTAAAGACAAAAGAAGCAGATTATTTTTAAAAAATGTTAAAGTAAATAGAAAACATACCCAGCTGTTAAAAAGATGGTTGAAATGCCATAAAATGTTCCAAAATATTTGAGGAATTCCCGAGACCAAGCAACCTGCATGGCCATTTGTCTTTCCCTCATTTCATTCTGCAACGTTAGCTGCCTTTCCAGCTGAGGACAAAATGAAAGACAATATGTGGTTACTTGTCTTTGAATCTAAATACAGAGTTGATAATCTGGTTTTCCAGTGGATTTTCATTCTTAATTGTTTTGAGTCCTTTTTTTTTTTTAATCTCAATAGACTTTGACTAAAGTCCCTCTGGACACTGATCCCCAACTGTTACTTTGACTGTGAAATTTTGGAATATATACAGAATAGATATTGATATTCCATGTTTGCTTTCTGAGGTCTTAATTGCATTTGGTCCAAGCCTCAAATATATGTTCAACTTTTTCTATTATATGTGAGGAAAGATCTATGGATTTTTAAACATAGATACATCTTATCTGGCTTTATTGTTACCACTTGCATGAAACTAATTTTGCCTTCCAAATCCATCCAACTACAGATTGAGATTCACTTTGAGCATCAGATCCATATCACAATGTGACAAGGAGATAAAGAGGTGCTATTTGGGGACATCAGTGGAGATTTTTCTTTTCCTCTTTTTTTTTTCTTGTGTCAAGTTCTTTGCCAATTTAGTCAGTGCCTTTTGCTGCTTTGGAACATAAAGCAAATAATAGTTCAGAACACAGGAGTCTGAATATCAGAGTGCGTTTTTAGGAAATACACAAAGAAGTAACAGACTGAAATCCCAAGTCTATTATTTGAAGAGAATCCGACTCTGGAGAGACAAAAGTATTGTTTTCCTTTTGGCTTTTTAATCCTAAAATATTGGGACTGCATATCAATAGTAACTCTGGAGGACAGAAAGTCTAGGTTTTATGATGAAAGAGTAATAGCATGACTCAGTTTCCTTGCCATTCCCTCTTTGTATAGTGGGTAGGAACTGGGAGAGGAGAATGAGAGTTTCCATGTAAGATAAGTCTTAGCTATTTGGGGGTTTCTTGGGGGTTAAAGTACCAGGAAATGTAAAGCAAACCTTAGATGGACTTGGGGTTCACAAACAAAAGGATTTGTGGCCCTGCCTCCTATTGAGAATTCTTAGAGGGGACAGCTACAGTAGGGTAGCAATGGTTCTGGGGCATATCCAGGCATAGTCTCTCTCATTTATCAATGGGTGTGGAGAAAGTCTGCAAGATTTCCATGTCACCTGGAGAGGGGCACAGGAGAAATACAAAAATTTAAGGCAGGTGGCATATCAGAGTTGCCATGGGACCCCAAAACAGATACTTGGTAGTGATTATAAGCTAGAGACTGAGAAGACAGCTGGATCTCAGAGGATTCACAGCACCCAAATCTGTAAAGGTGGTGACTAATCCAGCCTGGAACATGACTAGATGCCCTCAGAGAAAATCACCTGGTACTGCCCAGGTTGATCAAATAGAAAATAACAGCAAAAAGGCCTGCTTCTACCAGATATGCCTCCCCTAATATCTGATCTCAAACCTAGATTGTTCCAAGGAAAAAAAATGAACAGAGAAAGAGAGAGGGCAAAACTAAATTCAGTATGAGAAGTGAGTTTTAAATTGAAGTAATTAAATCATTTTGACTTATCAAAATTCCGTTTGCCCTCATCAGTAGAAATAGAGGTTCATTTTGAGCTCAGAGAGTAAAGAATAAATAATGTATTTTGTGTACATGATTATTTAGTGTATGAAATCCACCCTTGCTGTGTTACTTATTCACAAAATTTAGATGATATTTCATATCATTTCCCAAAGTTATGTAAATGTAGCAATCATTGATATTTTTGATCAAAAGGCATCTGGATCAAACAAGATATGGAAGAACTCAAGATTAGTAGTTCTAAACCGTAGTTTACCACCATGAGCATCTGGGGAGTTTTTCAAAGTTCCAATGCCCAGACTCACATACCAAACCAATTAAACCAGGTGGGACCCATTAAATCAGGATCTGAAGGTGGAATCAGGTCTAAGTATTTTTAAAAGACGTCCAGGAATTCCAGGGGGCACCCAGGATTAAGAAGCATTGCCTGAAAAGAACTAACTCACAGCTTAAGTTTTGTTTTTTTGTTTGTTTGTTTTTTTCTACCAAAGATCAAGCTGAGTTAACATTCTGGAATGAATGACCTGGGAACTCTCAAAAATTATGAGGGTTTTTAAGGGTGGAAGGACTAACCAGTATTGTCCTATTATAATGAACATACAACACTATCAAATGCATACAACTTTACATCACAGACCAAACCTCAGTGTAGACAAATTTTATAAATCATCCAAGAAGTCAAGAAGAAGAAGAAGAAGGAGGAGGAGGAGGAAGAGGAGGAGGAGGAGGAGGAGGAGGAGGAGGAGGAGGAGGAGGAGGAGGAGGAGGAGGAAGAAGGAAGAAGTCGTTGTCGTCATGGGATACAAGATGGAACACAGACTGTGACAAAATACTCTGATCGTATTACAAATGTGTGATATAACCTCACTGAAGGGATAGAAGGAAAGGAATGATCTAACTAACCTGGAAAATAGTGTTTTGTCTAGAAACTATAGAACTGAAGATTAAAAGAACAACATGAGCATTGTGCTCTATTTGGGAAAAATATTTCTCACAGGTATAGGTTAACAATTCTGAAACGGTTTTACCTGTCTACTGGACAGGAACAAACAAGGAAGTTGATGGCAGATGGTGGGAGACATGTTTCTAACTATTGGAGATTTTAAACAAGCAAGGGGAAAAGGATAGAATAAACCATGTGGTCATGGATTAGAGTCATGACATCAGTCTGAACTCATGGTTAGGTTAATGTGGATGCATTTGGAGAGATAACAATTCAGATATGCATGCAAAATGAATTGGTGTAATCATATACACCAACTTAGTTCTGTCACTGGGAGGACACAGAAGTGATCACAGCCTTTTGCCAACAAGCACACCCAATACTCAGATGTAGGTTCTAATACTACTCTCCAATAAAACTTTCCCCCAAAATCCAAAACTTCTAAATTATTATCAAAAACTCTTTAAAGCCTCAGCTCCAAACAGTATCTGGTATGTTATAAACCCTATTAACTGAGGTTAAGACAATCCTAGAACTTAAGTAAAAATCATAAGGATGTTTTCTTTCCTCCTGGATGTCCCCCATTTGAAAGAGTACAGACTTCTTAGTTTAATATTTAATGTTCGACTGTCAATTCTAACAATGTACAAAGCTAAGAGCTCTACTCTGCAATCCATACATCAAAGAGTTACAGAATCAAGAAATAATTTTTAAAAAGATCAGAAAACCCTTAAGCAAACCAGGATGCTTGTTTCTAATTTATTATGGCAACTGATACACATAAAAATTATAATGTGGCTTCCATGGAGTTTTATTCAGCCATAAAAAAAAGAATGAGATTATGTCTTTTGCAGGAAAATGGATGCACCTGGATGGAACACCATGTTAAGTGAGATACGTCAGACTTGGAAAATCAGTGTTTGTATGTTTTCTTTCATACAGGGAAGCTAGAGAGGGAAAAGGAAGGAAAAGAGACCTCATGAAAATAGAATAGAGAACAGTGGTATAGAGAAAGGGAATGGGGAGGGAGAAGGGGAGAGAAATGGGAGGAATGGAGGCATGAAGTAGACCAATTTATACCGAGTACATGTACAAATATATCACGATGAATTCTCTATTATGTATAATTATAATACTCTGATAAAATTTTAAATAATAATAATGATTTTGTTGGGCTGGGTTGAGGCTCAGTGGCACAGTGCTTGCCTAGCATGTGTGAGGCACTGGGTTTGTTTCTCAGCACTATAAATACATAAATAAAATAAAAGGCCCACTGAAAATTTTTAAAAATATTTTAAAAAATAATAAAAATCTGTGTCACAGTGTATGTGAAATTCTGTGCTAGTTACATATATCAACTTTTCCCCAAAATCCTAGGTTAGTCTCTGAGTTGCAGACAATGGAATTCACTCTTACCACTAGCTTAAACAAAACAAAATTAATATAGGATGTTTGGAAGCTTAAGAATTTTGGGGGGAGCCATGTAAATAAGTTTGCATTCTACACTTTCAGGAACATAACCAGGAAAAACTCATTCAGAACTTGAGACTACCCTGGGGGAACCACACAGCTTCTGCCATCTCCACAGATGCTCAGGATCAAATACTGAAACTCCACATCCATGACTCCCAAAATACCAGTCACATCTACTACAGTGCTTACAAGAAGACACAATGTCTTCTCAAAGCCTTTACACCACCTATTTCACCTACTTCACCTCCCACGTCACCTTCAATGGTGTTTTCACCTCTCAAGTCTCATTGAAGGGTGCCTTTATCTCCCAAGTCTCCTTCAGGGCTTTACAAACTCCCTTGAAGAATCAGGCCAGATGTGAAACCTCACTGCAGGGGAGTTTGGGAAACTTGTCTTTGGCTTCTAGCCTCTATTGTTAGATAGGCATGTTGTAAGGGAGTTTGAGTGGAATGGAAGTTGAACAACCTATTCCCTGACACTTAAGGTACTATCTCAATTTATAGTTGAGGTAACTTAAGAGCAGAGTTTGAGTGATTTCCCTTTGGTTACAGTTAATAAGTGCAGGTCTGAGATTCAAACCCAAGCCTGCCTGCTCTAAACTCAACCTTGCAGTCTACTGTAAGTAAACTTGCAAAAATTGAACCAATATCAAAAATAGAGGTGGAATGGACAGGGTATATGAGTGCCATCTCAAATATCTTTGGCTTTCTGTATAATGAAGTATTTGTTTTTAAAGGGAGGGAAATTCTGACACATTCTTCGACCTGGATTAACCTTGAATACACTATGCTTAATAAAATAAAATGCCATCATAAAAGGAAAAATATTATATAATTCCACTTATATATGAAATAAGTACTAAAATTCATGGAGACAAAATACAATGGTGATTTCCAGGGACTGGGGGGAATGGGGAGTAGAATTTAATGGGAACAGAGTTTCTGTTACGGAAAATGAGTATGTTCTGAAGATGTTTGCTGGTGATGGTTGCACAAGGAAGAGGCCTGGTGCAGAAGCTGAGTGCAGGCCTCACAGTAACACTGACTACATCTGAGTCCTGATACTACCACTTACTATCTTTGCACCCTTGGGCAAATCCCTTAATCTATCTGTATCTCAGTTTAATCATAAATGTGGATAATCATGGTAAACACCTGAAGGGGTATTTCAGCATACTTCAGCATACTGAAGACTTTATTATTAATGAGAATAGCATGTGGAAATAGTAAGTTGATTTTATAAACAACTAAATTTAAAATGCACCTCTCTTCAATCTAGTAATTTCACTTTCCAGCAGTGTTACCATTCAGTAAACACTAATTTTTTTCCTCTTCTTCCTTTCCTTTTCTTTTTTGTTTTTATTTTTATCATCATTATCATTATTCCTATGTAGCTATATGTTCTGATGTGGAAGTTATTGTTAGATGGGAAAAGTAAAGTATAAAGAGGGTATACTATGCAACCACATGTCATTTGTGTGCACACACATACTCATTCACTCATTCCAATATGCCTAACTATGTACTTCCTTTGAAAGACTATTAAGAAACTAGTAATAGTGGTTGAATCTGAGGAGATGAACCAGGTACCTGGGGAGAGGGGTATAAGGGAGCTATGATTATAGACAGACCCTCTTGTTCTTTCAGAATTTTGGTTCATGCATGAATCAAAAATATTACATTTGGGGTTTTTTTTCTTTCTTTCTTTCTTTTTCTTTTTTTTTTTTAAGAAAGAAAACAAATTTGCTAAGCCAACATTTCAGAATGAATATGTACCCAGGGTGCCTGAGAAGTAGATGTCTATTTTTCCATCTGACAACAGGGAAGTGAATAAGTAGTGCAATCTTTATACAATTAAATGTGCTGAAGCTTTGTACAATCTACATTGTAAAGGCTGTCTACAACACTAGAAAATGATAAGACAGTGTCAACTCAAAAGGCCTAATACAAAAATGTATAGAATATGATAACAACTAAACAAAAATAAATGTAACACAGGAAAAAAATAAGAAGAAATGGTAGGCATGGCTGTATTGGGTAGCACTGTGGTAATCTTTTCTTCTTTCTATATATATGCATTACATAAATTTTGTTTATGAGTTGTTTCATTCCTTTATAATAAAAATGATAATAAAAAGAAGAAATGTAGGAGGGATTACTGGTAGTGACTTTTTTTGATATTGATATATACATATATATGAACTAATAACATTTTTTAAGTATAAATCCATAATGGTGCTGGGAAACAAGGAAGGATGACATCAGCAAGCCAGAAATGTTGAGTTCTGAAAGAGATAAAGTAGATGCAATCAGTCAAGATCAGGCATGTTCAGGGGGTGTGGCCATAGATAAGCAGATGCAATCAGAAGGATGGTAACTCCAGAGGAGAAGAAACTATAATCTAATGCTATGGGGAGGACCAGTAGGTCTGTCTGTAAAAATGCTGGAGAAGCTCTAAATTTGGGACATAATTTAATGATTACCTATGCAATGACAAATGATACTCTTCCCTTTCAACACATACAGATATGACTGCTTGTCCCCAGCCAAATTTTTCTCCAAAGTGGAACATTTCTTGGGGAAAGCTCCATTCTAGGGTACGTGGTCAAAGATAGAAGAGGTTCTTTTGAAGCAATTGTGTACTCCAACAGAGAAGGGAGAAAAAAAACAAAAGAGAAGCAGTAACACTGGGACCTGAAATATGGCACCATGCTCCACCTAAGTATCAATCTTTGCTCTTCAGGGTGTTTTTTTTTTTCAATGTTTTTATTAGTGCTATAAGGCTAAACATAATAGTGGGGTTCATTTTGACATAATCACATATGCATGGAAGAAAATTGCTCCATTTCAGTCCCTAGTACCTCTTACCTCCCTGACCCTCCTGACATTTATTATTTTATAAATTGGTACTTTTGCTCATCCATACTAAGGGAAGTTTTTTTTGTTATCCCATGTTGCCCATTCCATAAAGCCCACAGACTGCAGAGAAAATTCAAGCTAGCTACTTACATTAATCTCCCTAGTTTTTCATCATGCATGTTAACAGGCAACCAATAGCTATCAGACTTCTGATGGAAGCAAAGAGTATAATAGAGAAGGAGCAAGATGCATTAAAAAGTGGAAGATAAAAGGAATTATTCAGGACAGAAGAAAAAATGTAATCCATATGATCAGAGTCTGCTTTCCCTATTTCTGCATGTATCCCTGAAGGGAAATTGCCTTCAGGGAAAGGATTTCTCTAGCTGGCTTGCAGTTCTAGGTCCCACTAAGGTAGCCCACAAGGGGGCTGCTGGCACTGTGCACAAGATGAAAGAATCTTACAATCAATGCTGAAACAAAAGAAGTCAGCATAATACACTACAAACCTAGGAATCCAATGTGTAAAGATAAAGAATAGACTATGCTGCTGGGAGTCGGGATAGAGATTATCCTTACGTAAAGGAAAGAATGAGAAGGGGTCGAGCTGAGGCTTACAGTTTTGTTGAATCTATAAAAATTAATTGAGCTGTACACTGTAAAACTATAGAAAGCATATACAATAAATCAAAAAATTCACTGGAGTGGAAGGGAGAAGGGATGGAAATGGGAAAGACAGTAGAATGAGTTGGAATCAACTTTCCTGTGTTCATATACAAATATATGACTAGCATAACTCCACATCATGTATAACCACAAAAATGGAAAGTTATACTCTATATATGTATAATGTGTCAAAATACAGTATAGTGTCATGTATAACTAAAAAGAACAAATAAAAAAATTTTTAAACACACAAAAAGATACATTAGTAAAGAACTTTTAGACTTTAGTATAGCTTTAGAATATATAAAGCAAAACTATTTTTTTAAAAAAGGAAAAATTTACAAGTTATTAGCAATAATGGTAAAATTTAGCTACCCCTTTTACTCCTCACACTTCAGATAGAGCCCTAATATCCAGAGTATACAAAGAACTCAAAAAATTAGACAATAAGATAACAAATAACCCAATCAACAAATGGGCCAAGGACCTGAACAGACACTTCTCAGAGGAGGACATACAATCAATCAACAAGTACATGAAAAAATGCTCACCATCTCTAGCAGTCAGAGAAATGCAAATCAAAACCACCCTAAGATACCATCTCACTCCAGTAAGATTGGCAGCCATTATGAAGTCAAACAACAACAAGTGCTGGAGAGGATGTGGGGAAAAGGGTACTCTTGTACATTGCTGGTGGGACTGCAAACTGGTGCGGCCAATCTGGAAAGCAGTATGGAGATTCCTGGGAAAGCTGGGAATGGAACCACCATTTGACCCAGCTATTGCCCTTCTTGGACTATTCCCTGAAGACCTTAAAAGAGCGTACTACAGGGATACTGCTACATCGATGTTCATAGCAGCACAATTCACAATTGCTAGACTGTGGAACCAACCCAGATGCCCTTCAATAGATGAATGGATAAAAAAAAAATGTGGCATTTATACACCATGGAGTATTACGCAGCACTAAAAAAATGACAAAATCATGGAATTTGCAGGGAAATGGATGGCACTAGAGCAGATTATGCTTAGTGAAGCTAGCCGATCCCTAAAAAATAAATACCAAATGTCTTCTTTGATATAATGAGAGCAACTAAGAACAGAGCAGGGAGGAAGAGCAAGAAGAAAAGATTAACATTAAACAGAGACATGAGGTGGGAGGGAAAGGGAGAGAAAAGGGAAATTGCATGGTAATGGAGGGAGACCCTCATTGTTATACAAAATTACATATAAGAGGTTGTGAGGGGAATGGGAAAATAAACAAGGAGAGAAATGAATTACAGTAGATGGGGTAGAGAGAGAAGATGGGAGGGGAGGGGATGGGGGATAGTAGAGGATAGGAAAGGTAGCAGAATACAACAGTTACTAATAGGGCATTATGTAAAAATGTGGATGTGTAACCGATATGATTCTGCAATCTGTATTTGGGGTAAAATTGGGAGTTCATAACCAACTTGAATCTAATGTATGAAATATGATATGTCAAGAGCTTTGTAATGTTTTGAACAACCAATAAAAAATAGCTACCCCTTTTACAAGTTTACAGATCTAATTTTTTGAATGTAGGAAAATTGAGGGTTTAAGCAATTAAATTAACAAGCTTAATCGTGTATATGTGTTATGCTCAACAAACATAGAACAATATTCTTTACAAATATTTAGAGAACATTGTAATATACCACAATAAAATGTCCCAATAAATTCAGGCCTTTTTTTAATTGTAGTGCAGTAAAAGTAAAAATTAAGACAACTGGATAATTATTGTCTAGCTATAAGAATTCAAGAAAATTAACTTAAAAAAATACTATTAGAAGCAACAATATAATTTCATGGTATGGATGAATGTAAGATCAACAGACAAAAGTTAAAGATTTCCTATGTGCCAAAACCATTAAAAATCAATAATACAAATACTGTGTAACTCCCACAAAAATCCTAATCAGAATTCTGTCAGAAATTACCTTAATAAACTTGACAAGCTCACTGTAAAATATACTTAGAGGAAAAACTATACAAGAAAAGAAAAGGTAATTTTGAAAATTGTCTTACCTTCCAGACATCCAAAGTTACTATGGAAACATGTTCAATATGGTAGACATTAGCTATATCTAGGTATTTACATTAAAATTAAAAATTAAGTTTATCAGTGGCCCTAGTCATATTTCAAGCACTTAATATCCACATATGTGTGTGTATGTGCATACGTGTAAATATAAACTCATGTTTATATAAACATACATAAAATGCATACTTTCAGTTTATCAGATATATGAATATATAAGAAACAAAAGAAGTTTAGCAAATAATAAATCTGCAAATCAATAAAATGAAGTTAACACAGTAGAAAAAAGGGCAAAGGTATAAATAAACATTTCACAGAAAAAAATACAAAATAAATACAAAACTTCATTAGTAGTCAGAAAAATAAAATTTATATAATATGCATATCTGATTTTTTATCATATACATACAAGTTGGCAATACCCTGTCTTAGTAAGAGAATATGAAAAGGGCACTCAAATACTGCAAGTGGGACACACAAATGAGTACGGGAGTTTTGAGGATAATTTGGCAGCACCAGAAGACAAAATACTTGGGCTTTCTTCTCCTGTAATTTTAGGTTAGGAAGGTATCTACTGAAATATTTGTATATCTGATCAAAGACATCTGTATGAGACTTTTCAGTATTAGCATTATTTATTATATGGGGGCCATCTAAATACCTACCAATAATGAAATAGTTCAATAAATTTTGATACATTCTTAATGTAGACATGGGATTTAAAACAATATTAAAAAATGCTAATATTTATAGAATGTTATAGTTATTATGTGCCAGATACTATTCTACTAACTTATTTAATAGAATAAAACTCTAGGGCTTGGGTGGTAGTGTTATCACCAAATTGCATTTTCTCATGAGGGCTTCTCTGATCCTACTTTCAATTTGCAAGGCCATGCTGACAATGTTGGACTTCATGGGGAGCCACCAAAAACAACAGTGATGTGATTATATTTGCATTTTAAAATGGCCCCTAGCTACACTGTGTGGAATAGAACGGAGGGGAACAGAACTGGGTGCAGGCAGACCACTAGGAATTTTTCCACAGTAGGATGGTAGAAATGGGGGAAAACAGATGGGCTCCAAAAGGCATAGAATGGGTAGGAACTGGTGAGAAACTGGATCTAGGAAAAGAAGGAGAGAAGAATCGGCTCCCTGTGTTGGGTTGAATGATGCCCCCAGCAAAGAAATAAAAAAATATGTGTGCATCCTAATCCCTGGAATCTAAGAATGTGACCTTATGTAGAAAAGAAATCTTTGCAGATGTAATTAAGAATCTTGAGACGAAGCATCCTGGATTATCCCATTGGGCTCTAAATTCATTGACAAATATCCTTACAAAAGACACATGGAGGAGAAATGTGTGAAAATGGAGGCAGAGATTGGGGTGAAGCAACCACAAGCCAAAGAAACTTGGGGCCACCAGAAGTGGGAAGAAGCAAAGAACAATTCTCCCTAGAGTCCTTGTAGGGACATAGTCCTGATGACGATGACACACCTTCACATTGGACTTCTGGCCTCCAAAACTGTGAAAAAATGAACTTCTTCTGTTTAAAGTCACCACATTTGTTAAAGCAGCCCTAGAAGTGAAGGCCCTAGGACACTACTCTGAGGAATGGCAAACTAGCAAGACACTAGAAAAGGAAATTGAGGACATAAAAAAATGTACAGGTGATCAGATCAAAACTAGATAGGATAAATGTTTAATTATATCTGAGTAAAACAATAATTTCTATAAAATTTCAGGTAAAATTTATAAAATAATTCATATTCCCCATTATTTAGATGTTCTGTTAGCAAGGAAGGAGGAAGCCAATAGGGCATGCTATGCCACACTTTATGAGAATTGGCTGGATGTGAAATAGAATGAAATCACACCAGGACAATGATATATTTGGATAGTGGCTTGTAACCAGCAGAGAAAGTCAAAATCTCACTAAAGAGTGAGATTGATTTTCATATTAATTCTTACTTATGGAGATAGCATACTGGTTTAGTCCAAATCATCTGTGGAAGGAAAACCAAACTGTACAGATATAAGATGAAGAAAGACTGACTATATGTAAGCACATCATGAAAAAAGAGCTAAGATCATAATGTACCAAATTGAGACATGAGTTAGAAATTCATAGCTACTCTTCACTAACACACAGAACATAATCATCACCACCCACACAAAAAACAGAGTGCAGATTCCAGCACAAGAACTCTGCATAGCTTCTGTCACGCAGAAAGTACCTAATTAATTTGAATTTCTTCCCCATTCCCCAAGGTGTAGTACTTAAATTTATAAACACAATATAATAATTTTGATAAATGAGTTAATTTTTCTCAGATATTTGGTATTGCTCAAACCTTTACTTAATAAGAATAATAACAAAAACAGTCAAACTGAGGGAAGACAAGGTCAGAGATGGGGAGACAGGTGAGATAAGGTCAAATGGGGGTTTGACTAGGAAGAACAGGTCAATGGGATTTTATAGGTTGTTGTAAATGAATGTCCCAGGTTTTATTCCTAGTGATATGAAAAGCTTGTGGAAGGTTTTGAGGAAAAAAGTGACATTGTGATTATTATTTCTATAATAGTTCATAGTTATATCTCAATAAATGCTTCTCTAGCCTATAAAATTTAAGACAGCAAATAAATATTATGATAACTTTTTTTGAATTGGTATAAACTTATAACTCTCCTAATGTTTGTTATTTTTGTGGCCTTCCAGATAAATTATTTGGGTTGAAAAAGACACCTTAATTGATGTCTTAATAGTACCTGTATGTTTGTTCTAGAGAAAACAGAAAAAGAGAGTCTGCTTGTAAAAATCTTATGGGGAAGGGATGGTCAAAGGGAGAGGAAGGCAGCCAAAATCTGTGATATACTGTTCAAAAGACATTGTTGAGAGGCAGTTCTCAAAGGGTCTCCAACATTTCTGTATGCCTTGTGAGCAAAGGCATTAATTTCCTTTTTTCCAGATTGTATTTTGAAGGATGCTGTTTAGAAAAAGCCTTGGAAAACAGAGAACATCTGTTTCAGGAGATAAAGATGGGCGAGATCATTGTCCATTATAAAACATTTGGGTTCCTTTAGCTCAGTCACCATCTCCTGTAATAGAGCCCACTGCATATCCACATGTTTCCTGGCCCTGTTCACATAGCTCCCATGGGACTTGAGGGCACAGGGAACCAATGCAAGGCAATGCTAACACACTCAACACTGCTACTGACATGTATAATAAAGTCCTTCTTCTGACCCAGGACTGCTGTCTCTTCTGCCAGCATTCATAAAATTATGCAGGACTAACTTACTAACCTGCAAGTAGGATATAGTCTCAGATCTTGGAGAGTTCCCTCTACAGTTCTTGGATACTGGTTGATGTTAGCTGAGAAGAAGCAGGGGGAAGTCTTCCTGGGGCTGAAAATGTTCTATCTATTGATCTGGGTAGAAATTTTATAGATATAAATAGAAATTTATCAAATTATACATTTGATTTTATGTACTTCATTGTGTCTATGTTATACCTTAGCATAAGAAGAAAAGAAGAACTTTTAAAGTGACAAAGATAAAAACGAGGAGACCAATGGAAGCTATAACATTAATCCAGGCAAGACATCAGGGAATGGAGCAGAACTACGGCAGTAGAAGTGGTGAAAAGTGGTTAGGTTCTGGATATGTTTGGAATTTAGGACTGAAATTACTTTTCTGATGGACTGGAGAAAGGTATGGGAGAGAAAGGGGAGCATATAGTGTCATTTATGGAACTGGGGAACACCACAGAATTAGCATATTCAGTTCAGTAAGGATGAGGAATTGTGTTTCGGACATGTTAGTCTGAGATGTTTATGGACATCTAGGTGAAGTGTCAAGTAGACAATCTTATAGATCACTCTGTAGTTATGGTCAAAGTTCAGGTTATAAATATTAATTTAAACACATTTGGAATTATGAGACTGAACAAGATTGCCTAGACATAAAACTTGTTGGCTGAGAAGACAATGGCAAACTGAACCAGGGCTACTCCAGGAAGGTGCAACCATCAGAGAGAAGTGGAGGCAAAGGAGACTGAGATTGATGGCATTGTGGGGACGGGGGCAGAAAAGCATGAGCTCCAGGAAACAACTGAGAAGTGTTTTTCAAGGAAGGAGTAATTAGTGATCGGCTGTATCAAAAGGTGCTGAAAAATTAAGTAAGACGTCTCTGAGATATTATAAGCATATTATTGATTAGTGAACATCTAAAACATTCCTGTGTCAAAGAAAGCCCCCAATAATCACAGAACATATAAAGAAGATGCATAAAAATCTACACAAGGCCAGGTGTGGTGGATCACACATGTAATCCCAGTGGCTCAGGAGACAGAGGCAGAAGAATCACAAGTTCAAAGCCAGCCTCAGCAATTTAGAGAGGTGCTAAGAAACTCAGAGAGATCCTGTCTAATAAAATACAAAGTAGGGCTGGAATGTGGCTCAGTGGTTGAGTGACCCCGAGTTCAATCCTTGGTACCAAAAAAAAAATCTATACATGAACCCATTGTTCTCAACAAAAGATCATATTTTTTGCATTGAAGAAAATAAAGTTCACAAATTTGTCCACTCTTTTCCTCTTTCCTCAGTCCTTGAGGTTTTGACTTAGAATGAGCAATTAGAGAAGATCTTCTCCCCATTTAGTCTTAGGGAATGAGCCCTCAGTCACTCAGATCCTGAAGATAATAGAGAAATGAAATGTTCTTGGCCTATTCTATACTTTAAATACTGCCCAAACTTTTGAGGAAATGTCTCTCTTTGGGGAAACAGGACTGCTATTTAAGTTATGTTTCAGTTTCCTCATGTAAAAAATAAGAACAGCAATAGTGCCAATCTCAAAATTTGTTACAAGGATTATAAATGTCAATATATGCAAAGAATTAACAATAGTGCCTAGCACATGGTAAATGCTAAATAAGAATTAGATATTTAGTATAGCATCATTGTATTATCAGTATCCTCCAGCTAAAGACACCAGGAAAATACCTACAGTAAGAAAAGCCATTAATGTAATAATTTATTACATTATTGCAATGAAGGAGACACACTATAGAAACTATGGGAAGCCTCAGTAAAAGGATATTAGAAAGAACTTCCCATAGGACATAGACTTCTGTTAAGTGATTTGGGAATGGTCGATAAATGATCTGGAATGGGTCCCATCAGGAAATGGCATTTGTTCTATGACTGGATATCTTATGACTTCACTAGAAGCAGGAGGGACAAAGCAGGTCCATGTGATAAACAGTAAAGATATAGTGGTATGCATATTAGCCAGAATGGGGATTCTTGGTCACCACTGTAGTCTGGACAACATTCATGTTGTCCTCTGTGTTTTAATATGGTTACAAAATGCTCTTGTTTTTTGTCTTACTGCATCATGGTCACGGCATGGCCTTATCTGATGATGACCTGTGACATTTCTATATTCTACAGGAGAACACCATGGCCTTGCTGATCGCTCCAGGGAAGAGCCCAGCTGTGAGGGGTGTGTGTGTGTGTGTGTGTGTGTTTTAATCAGTATAAAATGTCATGTGGTTTGAGGAGGAAGAACTTTCATAGTTTACAGTGACACTATCTGAGTAATGTATCATGAGACAAAGCCTGGGGGTGGCCTAGAGCCTGAGGGTGGCCTGGGGCCTGAAATGTAAAAGGGTAGGAAGGTTGTAGCATGGCCAAAAGGTGTCTGTGGTCATATATTCATTCAGGAGCCCCAGCGGAGTCAGACCAATCAGAGCAGGCTGTCTAAGAGGCTCTGAAACTGAGGTGCCAGCATTTGTCTGCCTCAGGCTAGGGTGCTATTATATAAAATCCCAGAAATTTCCAATTCTGTGTCTAATTCAGACTTTATTATATTCTATTTGCCTTTCTCCATGTAAAAGTAGCCTTGCAAAACCATGGGACTGGCAGGGAAGACCTGAACCTGTTGACACCATTATTGAATTGATCAAGACAGCCTGGTGCTGGACAACTTTCAGAATCTGAAAGATCAAAGGAAGGGGAAGAGGAACCTCTGGCAAAAAGAGTCAAAGAGGGAGGCTGTGAGGGCCTGGAGACACTTCCTGTCTGGATTCCATAACCACAGTGTTCAAGAGTAGAAGAGGACACAATGTCGTCATTCCTATCTATCCTCTACAATTTTTATTCTCTTTGGCATGCTATAAATCACTGTTATAGTTTGGATCTGGAATGTCCCCCAAAGACTCATATATTGAAGAACTGGTCCCCAGCTCGTGGCATAACTGGAAGGTAGTGAAAACTTTAGGAGGTAAGACTTAGTTGGGAGAAGTAGATCACTTGGACCATGCCTCTGAAAGTTTATTTTATCTCTGTCCCCTTCCTCCCTCCCCCACCCCCTCTTTCTCTCTCCTTCCCACCATCATGAGGTAAGCAGCTTTGCTCCACCATGTCTCTCTGCCATGATGTTCAGCCTCACCTCACACCCAAAGTCTGAGGGGCTAAGTGACCATGGACAGAAACCCATGAAACCAGGAGCCAAGATAAATCTTTTCTCCTTTAATTTGATTTTCTTAGGTTTTTGACACAGTGATGGAAAACTGACTCACACAATTATCAAATCAAATTGGGGTCTATTACTTTGGAGCCAGAGAGACCCCAATCTTCAAATCAGACATCCATGGTACTCCTCTAAGATGCAACTCTTCCACCTATAAAATGCATTTACTAACATATTCCTTGAAAAACTGTTGTGAGGCTTAAGGATAGTATATGCTAAAAAGCAAGCTCTGATGTCACCAATATTAGAGGACAGGGCCAAGTCAAATCTACAATACTGTTGCTTTTCATCATTCACATCAAATGGGGATGTGTGAAGTGGAAAAGGAAGGAATTTTTAAATGTCTTTAAACTATAAAATAATTAAATCTTTTCTAAAAAGTTTTATTTACTAATGGACTATTCAACACTCAGAAAATTGTAACACTGGGGATATTTTTTCATTTGCCCATCTTAAATAACAAAACAGCACATTTTCTAAGTGTTCTAAAGAACATTTAGCGTAACCCAATAGATGGAAAAATACTTTGCAGATTTATGTTGGCCACAGAAGACCCTAAAAACTTGACTGGAATAGTTAAGCATTTGTGTGTGCTTATAGCATCATTAACTAAATCATTGATTTGAGGCTGTCTTGGATCATGTAAAATGGCTTTCATTTGTGCTAAATCTGAATAGGATTAATTTTCTTTGGAATAATTGCAGTTTATGATACTTGATTTCTCAGGGTGAAACAGATAACAGCCAAGATAGCACAGAACATTGCCTGAGGATAAAATAAAGATAAGGGAAGGAAGTCATAAACTGCTGCCAAGACTAGTTTATCTAGTTTATCACAATAATTCTCCTAATGGTAGGATACTTTGGTTTCATATCAGAAGATTACACAAAACTCATTTGTCACATAATGAATTGTACACCTGGATACAAAAAGATTGCCACATTGACTATTAGAGTCTTTGATCAGTAGAGCTAATAAACTGGAGAAGATCCAGCTCTGCTTTCTCCTCATTGCTCTGTGATAAGGGACACAGATTTTGGAAACTGTCCTTCAGGTTTTATGGCCTTGAAGTAAGAGTAAGTCTGCCCTTTTACCATGGTGGAACCAAGAAACAAAGCAGACAGTCCCATAGGTATCTTGATGTGTTCAATCACAATGATGCTTTGTCCAGTTTAACTGTCCTCAAACTATTAGTAAGCCAAGATGCACTGGAGTGGGTAACTTATTAGGAATGTTGGTTGAAAAAGCCCCACAGGTAATTTGAATGAACTGTCTCACCCCCACTGCTACAATGCAAAGTGAAGGGAGGGCATGTTTCTCTGTGTTGGACAATCCTAGGCTCATCTCCTAGGCTCTCACCTCTTAGAGTTCTAACATTTGTACTGACATCTAGAGGAAGAAAGTGGATAAGGCAGCAAATCTCTTAGAACAATGCTGGGAAATTGGTGTTTAAACAAATCAAGGCTCATGCATGCTAAGAATGCATGCACAACTCTTGTGCCTTTGGATTTCTTCTGTTTACATTTTAGACAATATAGTAACAGATATATCATCTAATCTCTTCAGGATTACTCCTGGGATGTGCTATGAGGATAAACTAAGAGATACTTGTCAAGCTACAATAGATGCTCACAATAACATACTAACATAATTCTGAGTAGATACTTAAGGTTAATATATTTATGTAAACCAATTGCCAAAGCTGATGGATGGGTTAACTCGCTGCTAGCTCCAGCTTGTCTGTTTTTCACTGTTTCTATTTTACCTCCCTCTTCTGTGCCTTACTTCCTAAATAATTAACCCATAATGTCAACTTTGCCTATAAAGAAGAATAATGGAAAAGATCAAAGAATAATACCAGTAATCCAACCTCATAATCAGTAATTTTTCTTTGAATTTGCAGAAACTAGGAATGTCTAGAACACCTGGTGACCTATGGACAAAATCCAAACCAAGTCAAGAGAACTAATTACTGCTCTGAATTAGATCATCTAGTGCCTGTCTGGGTATGGATAAAATTAGATTCTTCAAAGACCCCATGTAAACTTTTGCACCTGTGATGCCTAGCAAGATGGAATTTGGGTCACAATTCTTCATCTTCTCTCTACCAGCTTATTATCTTCTCCCATCACTTTCTCTCTAATCATTGACTTCACTGGGCAGCAGCAGAATACATACATGCACACACACACACACACACACACGTGTATATATATACATTAAAAACTGAATCATGATAATAATATACAGATGTTGACTGATTTGAGAAGAAAATCATCTTACATTTTACTGGGATGTATTTTTCTTTGATTGATAAATCTATAGAAATTAACATCTCCATAGACCAGCCTTCTATATAGCATTGCTATTTTTATTATAAACATAAATCTCATACAACCATTTCCTAATGAACTATGAACACATCAGTTTTTATGTTACCTTTGTTAAGTGAAATTTTCAAACGTCTAGCAATCTAGACTTTCTGACGCAATAACAGGTTTTTTTAACTACTGGGAAGTAAAAGCAGAAAGCCTGTATGACATGCTGATAAGTTGAAGACAGGGGGAGGAAAGCAGCTCAGGACATGACAGCCAGGAAATGGGGAGGAAGGAGTCATGGCCAGGGAAGGGGTCAGAAGAAAAAAGGGTACATCCCCTGTGACCCACCTCAACTAGCCATGTCTCACCTGCTTACCAGTCAGTCCATTCAAACTAGGATGAACTGTTTATATTACAGCTCTCATAATGCAATTATTTTAACTCTAAATATTTCTGCACTAATTGGAGCTTTGCAGGGACACTTCATATTCAAACTATAACAAAAACTGAAAGGTATTTTTGTCTAAGTCCTGTTCCCCCAACCCCACTCTGAGTCCCTTCTTTCTCCAATTTATTGCCTTTTTTTTTTTTGAAGACTAGAATTGGGAGACATAAAAACTCAAAGAAGGGCATAGTTGAGATCAGTATGAATAAAAAACGTAGAAGGGAGATTAGGATATCCAGTCAGTGGACAGCAAGAAATGCAAGCAGATCACAAATAACGTTCTTTCAGGTGTGAGGTTCTCCCTGGATGAGCTGACAGGGCAGTGGGTGCATCCTCACCTTCCTCCTTCTTTCCCCCAGAGGAACTATCAGGGCTTATACTCCAAAAATGCTTTGCTGCTCTATGAAGCCCTGAAAATGGCACAAGCCATAACCTGAAGAAGTCCACAGATAATTTAGTCTCTGAGTTTTTCATATTAAGATGCACTAAGCTTTCATTTTCATAAAACTATGAACATGCGGGCATTCTTCATCCACTGCACCCAACCCCATTACAACTATGAGTGATTTAAAGTAAATAGCTGTGCCCTTGGGATCTTCTCACAGAGAGATCTGCATCTGAAATGCCTCATCTTTATCATAAAGCTTTAGGAAAATTATGTAGTGTTTAAATATTTTTTATAGATAGCATCATGCATTGTTATGCCACCAAGTAGTAATGGGGTTCAAAAATCATTTCATCTCCAAATATTCCACTCTGGCATGTTGATTATTTCAAAGTAAAAGATAGTAATTGAGCAGTTATAGTTGCTAATGTTAAGGTTCATAACTATAACTGCAACTTTTGTTGTGTTTTTTGTCTTATTTATTTACATGCCTAAAAAGAAAACATATTTGCAAAAAAGATTTCCCAAGAAAAAACATCACTCATAATTTTCTCACTAAATATAATTTTTAACTCTGAAGACTTCATGTTCAAAATTTCCTCAAAATAAATATGACTTTAAATTTCTAAATGCACAACTGAAAATAATTATTTACACTGTAAGCTTACATTCAAATTATGTACAATGATTTTTTAAAAAATCAAATGATGTGCCCTTCTTTAATAAAAATTTAAATACTAAGTGACACAATTTTATTATCATAAAGAAATAAATTTTTAATCTGATGGCCCCCATATTTCTAATTTGTCTATGATAAATATACCAGAACTGAACCAAACTAAGCCTCCCACATCACTGGAATTATAGGTCTGCACTACTGGGTCCAGCTAAAATTTTTGTTTATTAAGCATGATCCAAATACTTCTTCTTCCAATGAAAGTATTATGTGTAATAACTTGAACCACCAGAACATATGAATTAATATTATAAAAATATTTAATCTTGTCTTTTTATCTTTATATCCTTATTGACCAGTATAGGGACTGGCATATAGTCAACATTTAATAAATACTGAATACATAAATCACTATTAGAACATTCTCTTTGGGGTTCTATCCCTAACATAAACATTAATGTGAAGAGACAAATGAAAATATTAACATATTTAATGGCCTATAACATGTTTAATGACTACTTGTCACCAATATGATATAATTCTAACATGTATTTCCAGAAGTATTCTAAGGTATTGCTTTGCAAATTCATGCTCAAGTATAAGAACAAAGATAGAAGTTGGGGTCTTGGGAGACTTTAGCCTCAAAACCCTAAGAACCAAATTAGATAATATTTTAAAATAATGGTCTTAGAAATAATCAAATAACATTTTATCTTAAATATTTTTTAAGGAAAGAAAAACTTCTTTTGCTGGCCTTAATTATTACTCCTAGTTTGTGGGGAAGGTGACTAATGTTAGTATTGAGGCTGTTCATTTTCAGGTATACAAGTTTAGTGTTCCATTACTCAATTTGTACAATAGACCTCCTGTTATGCTCAAATCATGAAAATTAGAAGAAGCCCATCAAAGATATAAATAAATAATAAAGACAATAAGTTTAAATAGATGAGGCTGAAAATAGTTGCAGATACAATTATGCTTCTTTAGAAAAATGCATTAATTTGTTCACATTGAAACTCTGTCCAATGATGTTGTGTGTGGCATGGCATTTAGAATGAGCTAAACATCTTATAGAACAAACAAGAAAACTTAATAAAGCAATAGAGTTAATAATTAAGATGGTGTACCTCCAGTACAGTTCTATGGCCTGTACCCCATACAAAAATTAGAATAGATTTCAAATCTCTTGACAAGAAAAACTGAAAACAGGAAATACACAAGGAACATTAAAAATAGTAGAGAAATTTATAGGAGAGACAAAACCTAAGAAAAATAATTTTCCCATCTGGGTAAACTATGAGGGAAGTCTGAGTAGAAATAAGTATTATTATGTTACATTTACATAATTATTGGTCCATTATAGAATATAGGAGCCAGCACTGGATTATTCTAAATAAACAACAAAGATTAGAATGATTTATCTACGAAAATTAGGCACTTTATTTAAGAGTGAGTTGAGAGACCACAAAACAATTCTTTGTGCTGTAAATTTTGAAATGGTTCATACTTCACAATTAGAATATGTTTCTACTAAATCAGAATAAAACAAAATCACAGTTTTAAACATATACTTAAATTTTAATATTATTCTTACATTCTGTTTTGAGTTAACCTCTACCCTAAATACAAATATATCAGTGCTAAGTATGAATGTGAGGACGAGGACACAAAATTATGAACTCACTATTGGTGGTGACAGATGGATCAATCCATTACTAAATGAACTTATGTACTTTCATGTAAGATCTGGTTCATAGCTTTCCCTTCAGTTGATTCAAGTCTCTGCCCAAATACTTCTTCCTCAGAGAATGGCCTTCCTTGAATCCCACATCCCTCTCTAGTGTTCATCACATGACTTTACTGGACCCAACAGTATTCATGTCTGTTTATCTGTATCTTTCCTATTTAAAAGTAGACTCCATTTGAGCAGTGACTTAGTTCAAGTCTGTATTTCACTACTTTAGATGGATATACAATAAGTATTTGCTGAATGAAGAAATAAAAGAATGAAGTAGTGGTCAGCATGGAGGGAGCTGAGGTATTTCCCCTAAAAAAAAAAAAGAAAGAAAAAAAGCCACTATTGCTGGAGCCTTGGGAGAAGGAGCACCTGCTGCAGGCAGCTATCACAGATGCCGCTCTGAGATCCATTGAATTCATGGGAAATAAAGGCATGGGAGTGTTGGCTGGCTGTGGTGCAAACCTGCTGAGGTTTATGAGCTTCTTCCTATCTTTGTTCCTAGCACGAGGCACCCAAGGGATTTCACATCACTCCCTTGTCTATTCTATTTAATTTAATATAAAAAGAAAAAGAACTGGGAAATTAGAATCTGAAGGACAGCATAGTTGAGATTTGTGCATGTAAGAATGTTGTAGAAAAGTTACCAAATTTCAAATGTATAAGATAAAGCAGAACTTGGACCATATCATTTGATGACAGGTAGCAGGAGATTAATTAATCCAGTGAATTATGAGCAACCAGGAGCAGACAGCTGAACAGGGTCCCCTTCAACTGTGAGGTTTTCTGATGCTGGGCCAGCTGATAGGGCAACAAGTTGAGTCCTCAACTTCCAACCCTGCCACCCCTACAAAAAGGGAACATCAGAGGTTATGCTCCAGAAATGCTTTGCTGCTCAGATTAAGGAAGAATGAGAAACTTAAGACCAGTCTTGAAACTTCAGAATGAACAAGTCAGGAACTCTCTAGAAGTAAGGCACTTTTAATTGCAGAAAGATATAAATACTAAACTTTAAAAAAAAAAAAAACAGGTAAAGTGATCCATGGGAAAAGTTAACTCTGTTAAGCCAAGAAAGTAACATAACATTTCACCTGGAGGAAGGAAAACTGAGAGAAGTGAGTAATGATCTTCCCTCCTTAAGCAACTGCTTTGAGTGCCCCTGGTGAAGAAAGTCTATAGACAAACATTTCATCTCTAAGTCTTAATATTAAGATGTGCTAAGTTTTCAGTTTGGTAAAGCTATGAACATGATGGGAATTTCTCCCCCATTACACCCAAGTTCACAATAGAATATATGAATGGCATAAAGCAAATGGATGTGCTTTTTAGATCCTCTCATGGAGGAATATATCTGAAATATCTCATTTTACACTATAAAACTTCTGGGAAATTATATCATGTTTATACATTTTTTTAGAAGGAAGCACCATATGGTGACATGATGCCAGGGGGCATTTTACCACTAGGTTGCTTTTCGTCTCACAAAATACATGAAGAAGACAAAACTACCGCTATGTTCATTTACTTTCACCCACGTTTCTTGGGATTACTTGTTCTTCCTTCTATCTCTCACAACAGACAGATTGCTGGTATTTTTTTTATATATTTTATGTATTTGGATATCTAGTTCTTGTGAATGACAGTGTTCAAATATGAAATTTCTAACTGGTATATTTATTAAAGGGTTATAGAAACAAAATATTACTTAGAAATGAATTAATTTTTAGAGGTTTAAAAAAAATCTAACCTAATATAGATTTCTTTGCTCATAAGTACCCTAAACTTTAAATATACAAACATTTTAAAACTAAAAATATGAACAAAAGTTGAATTAAAGTATATATTCTCAATCAGAAAATTAGCAGTAGTTACTTCTTTAATATTTATTTTTATAGTTGGACACAATACCTTTATTGTATTTATTTATTTTTATGTGGTGCTGAGGATCAAACCCAAGGCCTCGAAATTGCTAGGCGAGCTCTCTATTGCTGAGCCACAAGCCCAGCCCAGTAGTTAATGTTAAGGTAACTGAAATCTAGAATTTCAGTTCACTGTGCTGTTCACTTGTTTGTGTAAATAGTAAGATAAATTTTTAGTTTTTCAAGAAAAGCAAATTACTCATAATTGCCATTCTGTTATAGCATTTAAAACTTTGAGATCTTTATGCTCAAAATTTCCTTAAAGCAAATATTGTTTAAAATTAATATATTTTGCCAGCAGTGGTGGCACTCACCTGCAATTTCAGTGGCTCAGGAGACTGAGGCAGGAGGATCATGAGTTCAAAGTCAGCCTCAGCAAAATTGAGGTGCTAATAAGCAACTCAGTGAGACCCTGTCTCTAAATAAAAAATACTAAATAAGACTGAGGATGTGGCTCACTGTGTCTCAGTGGTCAAGTGCCCCTGAGTTCAATTCCTGACACCACACCCCCCCAAAAAATTAATATATTCCTTTTTGAGCACATAACTAAAAATATACCTCAATTTGGCATCAAAAGAATGCACAATGATTGAAAAATCAAAATGTGCCCATAAATAACAAAACTTCAAATCCTAAATAACATAATAAATAATAAATAAATAAATAAATAAATATCCAATGTTCCCCACATTTATAATTTACATTTAGTAAATATACTTGAACTGAACCTAACTATGAACTTAAAACTAATATCATTAATTTTCCTAATAGATTCAAAATTTTGTTTCCTGAACATAATCCAAATATTTTTTCTTCTAATAAAAGCACTACATGAAATAAGTTAAACCACGTCAGAACATACAAACATAGTAGAACTTTTCAACCTTGTCTTTTCATGTTTATATCCTCATTATCTAGTACAGGGTCTGGTAGTCTGCCAATGCCAAGGAAATATTGAATAAATAAATCAGTATCAAAAATGAAATTTAAAAATAAACTAAAAACTAAAACTTTAAAAGAAACAAAACTTAAATAAAAAATAAATCAGTATTAGAACATTCTCTTTGGGATTCTATCCTTAATATAAACATTAATAGAAGCAGCAAAAGAAAAAGCCAACATAGTCAATTTCACTGCTAGGCAGTTGTAAAATATAATTCTGACACTTTTCCAGAAACATTCTGAGGCAATGTTTTTTCTAATTTTTGCTTAAGTTTAAGAACAAGTATAGGAAAAGTGGGGTTATAGGGAGATATCTTTAAAAAATCTTAGAAACCACATTAGATAAGCTTTTGAAATAATTGGCTTAAAATAATATGAAGGCTTTACTCAGGAAAAGACCTCAGGTTATACCTCTGTTCAGATATTTCCCCCTCAGAGACAGCTTTTTCATTCGTATATATGAAAATAAAGTAAATGAAGGCTATATATGGGCAGTGAATCTGTTTGTTCATTGTTGTATCCCCATCACCTTGAATAGATGTTTAATAAATATTTGTGAAATGTGTGAATCAATGAATGAATGAAAGGGGGGATGAAGTAAGGGTCAGGCAGTTAGTGGGCTTGTAAGTATTTCCCTAACCAAGTCCAGCCTGGCTGGGTCAGGAGGAGCATAGTCACTACAGGTAGTTGTCTGAAATGCTGACCTGAGGTCACTGAATTCAAAGGGCACAAAGAGACAGCAAATGTCCGCTGATTCTGGTTGCACTCAACATAACCCCTAAAGTTTGTGAGCTTCTTCCCCATTTCTAAATGTGACTCTGAGGCAGCCCTTTGGAGCCCTGGGCACTTCTTTCTCTACCTTATTTCCATTTATTTAAAAACTAGAACTGGGAGGCATAAAACTTGAAGGAAGGCATAGCTGAGGCTATGTAAATATGAACTTCATAGCAGAGAAATCGAAATATGAAGGAAGAGGTTAAAGCTGTGTCTGGACCACATCTTATGAGGACATGTAGCAAGGAGATTAGATTATCCTGCAGATGGACAGCAAAATAGGGTAAACAATAAATAAAGTCTCTTTCAAGATTGAGATTCTCTTTGTGACTGCAAGCAAGCTGATAAGGCAGCAGCAATATCCTAACCCATTCCCCAATTCCACCCATCAAAAGGGAAACACCAGGGATAGGGATGCTCCAGAAATGCTTTGCTGCTCAGATTTGGAAGAATGAGAAACCTACCACCCAGTTGTGGAACTTGAGCATGCCAGAGACCCTCCAGAAGAAATATAATCTTTAATCACAGAAGAAATATAGAAGCTGAACTGCCTAAAGAGAACACATCAAGTGGTCCAGGGAGAAAAAATGAATTTTGTTAACCTGCAAAATTGGCACAAGCCTTCTAACGGAAGGAAGGAAAACTGAAAGAAGTGAGCATTGATCTTCCCTCCTTCTAGCAACTGCTTTGAGTCTTTTTGAGGAAGGAAGCCCACAGAAAACAATTTGATTTCTGAGTGATTAATATTTAGGTGCTCTAACTTTTCATAAAATTTTGGTGATTCTATGAGTATGCTGGCATTTCTACCACATTGTACCCCAACCCACTATAAAATATGAGGAATATAAAGCAAAGAGCTATGCCTTTGAGATCCTCTCACTGGAGAGGTCCACATCTGAAATACCCTTTTTTATACCATAAAACTTTGGAGAAATTTAAAAGCATACTTTTAAAAAGGAAAGAAAGCATTTGTAAATGATGGCTTTTGAAAATGAAAGCTCTAATAGCTCTATTTATGAAAAGGGCAAATAACAAAGCACTGTGTAAAAAAGGAAATAATATTAAAAGGCTTTTAAAACTAACTGAATAAAATTTCCTTTGCTTTTTAGTGTCCTAAAGTCTTTGCATATGCAAATATCTAAATGCTAAAAATATGAACAGAATATCAAATTAAAATATTCATTGCCAAATAGACCTTTTGGTGGTTTGGATTTTTATTATAATATGTGCAAGGAACGATTCATGAGAAGTCTGTGGGCTGAGTAAGAGTTGCTACTGTTAAGGTATAGGTCTGCTGCTGCATTATATACATTATAAATATATAACTATATACATTATAAATATAATATATAATCAGAGTTTTTCAAGAGAGGAAAATCACTCATAAACCCACTACAATATAGCTTTTAAAACTTGAGGTCTTCATGTTCAAGCTTTTTTCAAAACAAATATGGCTTCAAATTAATATCTTTATTTTAAGTACATAACTAGAAATAATTATTTTATAACAAAAATTGACATTTAAGTCACCAACAATAATTGTAAAATCAAGAGGGTATTTCCATATATAACAAAAATTCAGATCCCAAATGATACATTCATATTACTATAAAAAAAAATCTCTAATATAATGGCCCACATGTTTCTAATTTATCTTCAATAAATAATATTTGAATTTAACCAGTAAATCCAAAACTAACATCATTAATTTACAAAATAGATTCAGAGAACACAAAATTTTTGTTTACTGAATATAATCCAACTATCTCTTCTTCCAAGAAAAATACCATGTAAAGTAATTTGAACTATTTCAGAACACACAAATACCATAAAATTTCTAAACCTTGTCTTTTTATCTTTAGATCCTCATTAGCACAGGGCCTGGCATACAGCTGTCCTTAATAAGAATTGAATAAACAACTTGGTTTTAGAATATTCTTCTTGGGGTTCTATCTTTAACATAAACATTAATAAGAAAATTCAAATGAAAATGCCAATATGCTCCAACACACTGCTAGGCAGAAGTATAAGGTAATTCTGACATATTTTTCAGAAACATCCTGAGGTGTTACTTTACAAATTCTTATCTAAGTTTAAGGATAAGTATAGAAGTGAGATTTAGATAGATTTTACCTTCGAAACTCCAGAATCCAAGCTCATAGGACAATAAAATAATTGACTTTAAAATAATAAAATCAGATTTTGGCTTTCAAACTTGATTTTTGAAAGCAAGAAAAATTATAACTTACCTTCATTGTACCCTGTTAATTTTTATTTATTCATTCATTATTGTTATTTTTGGCAACAGAAGTGAGCATCTAAGGTTGTCATTTTCTTTCTTTTTTTTTTTTAAAAAAATATTTATTTATTTATTTTTCGGTGGACACAACATCTTTGTTTGTATGTGGTGCTGAGGATCGAACCCGGGCCGCACGCATGCCAGGCAAGCGCGCTACCACTTGAGCCACATCCCCAGCCCCTAAGGTTGTCATTTTCAAGTATAAATGATTTTATTTCATTACCCAATCTATGCAACCAACATTGCTGTCAACTTAAGACATAGAAATTAACAGAAGCCACAAACATAAAAATCATAATTAAGGCAATAACTAGTTCTAATATCAAAGGGACCGGAAAAATTGTTGTAGATATGCTTCTCTAGAAAAATACACTAAAACTTTTGTTCACACTAAAACTTTGTCTAACACTAAGGTCTGTTGCAAGGCATTTGGAATAACACAGATCCACAGTATGGCCTAGATCCAAGAGCAAGGCAAAAAATGGCTCCAGAGCCTCAAATAAGCTTTAAAAACGAACAAGAAGATTTTGTCTCCTCCACCCCCAAGCAGAGGATTTCACCTAGGAACCAATATGTACCACTCTCATTTGAAATAAATCAGCATTATTTACTTGGGCTTGATGTCATATTGTTAATTTACTTGGGCTTGATGTCATACTGTTAATTATTACATAACTAAATAAAATGGTATTTGGAAAACAGCATTTAGTCTATCTTATTTTCCCAGTATGTACATAAGTTGTAGTTCTGTAATGTATCTGTGGTTCCATATCTAGAACTGAAAAGGGACATCAATTTTATTAAAGAATCAGCTGCTTTATTGTAAATTTTGTATAACACACTTGAGTTCTAGGTCTCTTCTCTGTGGTCAGCATAAACAATCATTATTTTATTTAATGTACATATGCAATGTGGGAATCAAAGAAGAAATCACCAACTAGTTCAGAGAACTAAATTGGGACCAGAGTTATAGAAAAGACAGGTCTAGTTTTAATTTATAATTTTGGTATTTATCTGAAGCAGTCTTATAAGCATCACATTAAATTTGCAACTGCCAGAAACCTTATTGTAGTTTGAGATTAACTTAAAATATTACCTTTTTAGTGCTCATGATAAATACAGGTACCTTTTAAATTTCAGATAATGTCTTATACAAAAACATGAACATGCTCATTATCTTCTTCAATATCAACAGGAAATAGAGAGTGCACGCCCTCTTAGACTTGAAAACAGTGTAACTAAAAAGAATTTAATTAAAGGACAGTGTGATGGGGTTTAAGCAACCACAGTGATAGGAAGGCACCAGAGTCTGGCAACAACAGGAAGTCACTAGCACTTCTAGTGCAGAAGGAGAAAGGAAATGGAGCTGGGTAAGGGTAAGGGTGGAGTCAAACAAAATAACCAACATAGTGGTTGCCTGATTGATATGAAATAATGATTTGAAGCAGCATGAGAGAATATGTTCAGAATTCTGGTTTGTATCAGACTTAAAAGTCTTAGAAACTATTAAAGGTAAGCAATGATTTTTCAATCATTAACTTTAAAAAAAAATTCCAGTTAAAAAATAAATGTGGTTACAAACAGATTGTAAATAGTTACAAAGTAAATGATAAGTATGGGAATAGATGTCAAATCTCTGGACAAAAAAAAATATGGAAACAGGAAATATCCTTATGCAATGATTGTAATCAATCAGCTTTAAATACATGATTCAGTACAATCTCTACTCAGTAACTCCCTAACTTTGTGCTGGTTTCTTTGCAATATTCGACATACCACCCAAGTCACGTTGCTATTTACTGAACTCATTTTAAACTGGGAATGTTTTGTTCTGAAGTTTCCTTAAAAAAAAAATCATGAGAACCCAGAAATATCTTTTATACAAAAGGATGGAAGAAGCAGAAATTCCATTTTTGTACAAGTTGAACACAAAGGAACACACCATGTTCTTTAGGTCAGGTCACAGGAAACTTTTGGAATGTCCCTGGTTCTTCCATGGCTCTGGAGGGAACACTCACAAATGTTCCCTAGTGTTTCAGAGCTAAGCATGCCCATGGGGATCCAGAGATCCAAGAAAGGCTGTGGGCTGACAGGCAAATTGGCCCCTCAGCCATTTGCCAGGATTGATTGTTCAAAGTGCTAAATATCCTACATGGCAGTGGTGAGAGAGAACTGGAAGAGCATGTGCTTACTCTAAAACTGAAGGTATAGGGATGAAGAAGTTTAAAAAAAAAAAAAGATGACAAAGAGTGAAAAATGGGAAAATGAAATTCAAGATAGAAGAATAAAATAGTGATTGTGAGCAAATGGAGAGGAAAGTAGACAACAAAAAAAAGGGAACGTTATTGAGCATATACTGCCACATGACCTAGTACTTCAATATTGTCCCATCTTAGAGATGAAGAAGCCTATGTTATTTACACACAGTCATTGTCATGTCCCCCAGGAAAGGGGGGAGAGGATCAAAGGCTGGGGCTGCAATGTTATCAGTGTATAGAGATGGGGTCTTTGGAGGTGGTTGGATCATGTGGGCTCTGACATCATGAATGGATTAATTCATTTATGGATTCATAGCTTAATGGGATTCAGGAAAGGGGCTTTGTTACAAAAACAAGCCCTCTTGCTTTGCTTCATGGCCACCATGAGGTGGGAAGCTGTGCTCTTCCACACCATAATAATCTGCCTCATCACAGGCCCAGAATGATGGAGCCAAGTAACCATAAACTGAAAACCTTGAGAAAAATCCTACCTCCTTTTAAATTGTTCATTGGGGTATTTTGCCACAGCAACAGAAAGCTGCCTGACACAGTCATTCAACCAGTAAGTGATGAAGGCAGGGTTGGACCCAGATGTGTCTGACTCTAATGCCAGTGACCTTCCAGTTACACACAAAAGAAAATGAATCCACAGTCCTTAGCAGTCATACCCTGGACTTAAACCCTGTAAGTGAGAACCTGAAGCCTTGCCAACCTGCCTGAAAGTTCAGTCATCCTCTCTCTTCATAATCTTTTTTTTTTTTTTTTTTTTTTTAAACATATTTATTTTTTTATTTATTTTTTTAGTTATTGGCAGACACAACATCTTTGTTGGTATGTGGTGCTGAGGATCGAACCCGGGCCGCACGCATGCCAGACGAGCGTGCTACCACTTGAGCCACATCCCCAGCCCCTCTCTTCATAATCTTAAGTCTCAAAAAGAGTAAGACCGATTCCTTCTTGCTTAAGCAATAAAGGACTAAAAACAACATAAGGTTCACTCCAATCAGAAAATAAACTTATAGCTTCAGAGAAAAAAAAAGAAAAAGAAGAGCCTTTTGATTTTCTATAACTAGATTCACTGGTTTCACTTAAGTTTGTGAACAACCCTAGAACCAGTGTGTCCCCCTCAGAGAAGTGAATATAAGTGTTTGGTCCCACTTTCTGGATGGGAGGGGCAGGTAGCAAAGAGTCAGCTTGGTGGCTTGACCTTCATTTGCCTTTGTAGACATGTGTCTATGGCACCAACAATCTTCCTAATTGTTTCATTTTCACTCCCTATCATTCCTAGACAAAGACCACTAATAAGTCAAGATTTCCTCTATGAGGGGTTACATAGATAGGATCTTCATCTGAGGCAGTTATGGACTTAGTCTGTAACCCCAAATCTTTGCTGCATGGTAGTTAACTTTTTTAGGCTCATAAAGAACAGACTTCATCAGGAGGAATGAAAGTTCAAAACCAACCTCAGCAACTTAGCAAGGTCCTAAGCAACTTAGCAAGACCCTGTCTCAAAATAAAAAATAAGGGCTGGGGTTGTGGCTCAGTGATGGAGTACTTGCCTCACATGTGTGAGGCCCTGGGTTTGATCCTCACACCACATTAAAAATAGATAAATAAAAATAAAGATATTGTGTCCATCTATGGCTATATATATATATATATATATATATATATATATAT
>NW_025999998.1:5461116-5607218 GCF_001458135.2 Marmota marmota marmota | reverse complement strand
CCACATCCCCTCACCACTCCGCCACTTCCAGAGCTCAGGGTACCCGGTCTTTGTCTTTTTGGTGCTCCTCCAACTCAGCACAGGTTCTCCCCCTCCAAGTCTCTGCTCTTGCTTTCCTTCTGCCTAAAACCATCTTTTCTTGACTTTCTTTTGGCTTACATTTTTAGTTCCCTCAAGGCTCTGCTCAAATGTCACCTTTTTGAGAGGTCCTCACCATCTATTCCACTGAAAATAGCATCTCCCCACCAATCCACATTCTCCTGAAATTACACCCTCAACCTGCTTTTTTCCCTCACAGAACTTGATACCCATAACACACTCTGGCTAGTTGGCTTGTGCCTGCTCTCCTGTTGGCATGTAAGCTCCATGAGGGAAGGACTTGGCCAGCATCATGCACCTTCCAAATTACTGCCTAGACTAGAGCAAGGCTTCACAAATATATGGTGAATAAATGAATGACACTGCTAGTAATAAAATTTTGGCTCACATTACTGACCTTGCTGAGTGTTACATGGGGTCGATGGTCTGTGCTAAATTCCTGCACAGGTATCACCTCATTTAAACCTCAGAGCAACTACACAAAGTATAATAATCCTTATTACTAAGCTATATACTTTAATGTAGGAAATGAGACCTGCTTACAATCAAATATTGATTGGGTCTTATCCAAAGGACACAGATGTCAAGTTGAAAGATCTCCCCCCAGCCAAAACTGGGACAATTTGAGCATCAAAAACAATGATGACTGCAACTAATTAAAATACATCAAGAGTTTATGATCATAGTATACAAATAAAAAAATTATTTTGTTAAATATGTATATTGCTCTGATATCAGTTCATTATTATGAAAATGGCTAAATTAAAGGAAAGGGTCAAGAATTCATTTTGTGCTTTCTGTACCAACTGACTTTGCGATATCCAATAGTTAGTAAAGAAAAGTTCTTAATAAACTTCCAGCTAATAAATACAGAAAGAAGGAATCTTTTTAAATCACCATTTTTCAAGCCCTAATGAAGTAATATATATAGGCAATGATCACAAATGGGTAGTAAAGTCATACAATTACAGGTTGGTGGGGAACTTTATAAGGGATAGGTCAGGCCGACATCACTGAGAGTAAGACAACCAGGCCTTATGTGCTTGTGGTGTGATGTACAAGCTCCACTTCTAACAGATCCTTGGAAAAGAAAAACTGAGCCTGAGTCTCAGCAAAACCTTGGATTATGCCAGCATCTAGGAAGAAGGAAGGACAGGCAGAAGGATAGAAGAACATGTTCAATAATTTAATGAGGAAGCCATCAGGGGATTGCTTAGAACAGATGACCTGGCTTCTTCAATAAACAAATGTTATAGCAGGTCAAAAGGAAGGGATATTGTCACAAATTAAGAAAGAGTTGGGAGCCCTACTAACCAAGTGTGATGGAGAAACTGAGATGAAAACTGTTTGGGGGCAACTTCCATGATATGATTAACAGACTTTAGGAAGACTGATAAATAAAATTATTACAAAAGAAAAAATAACTTGCTCGGATACTTATTTCAAACAATTATAAAAAGACATGTATGAGATAATTGAGATGAGGGATCACAATAGAAAAGAATTATTGTAAATTTAGTTAAATATGGTTATTAATAACCATATTAATTATGGTTATTAATAACATATTTAGTCACTGCTCCACTAATCTTTAGCCCCAATTGATTTGTCTAATAGCATTGTGGTATAGCATACAATCTGTTGGAGATTCATACTGAAGTATTTACAGTTAAGTTGAAATTTCCCATAAAGTACATTCCAGCCAAAACCAAAATAATAATAATAAAGGTAAAGGAAGATGTGATAGAAGAAACAAGATTGCCAAAATATTGGTTTAAAATTATACCTTTTCCTCTCCTCTATATGCACATTAGCAAGTTAGATTTTGCTGGTAGCTCTTAATATTTCTTTATTAATTGGCAACATTATACAACTTCAGTTAATTTTTTCAATAACACCTAGTTGACTCATTTTCTGAATATCTGCATGTCTGAATTTCTCTTTTCATCTGCAGTATGTACAATGTAGCTAAATATAGAATGAGGGGGTTTTCCTCTCAAAACTGAAGATGTTGCTCCATAATCTTCTAGCACTTTGAAAATATCTGACACCAACTCAATTTTGGTTCATAAACATTACAGAATTTTCAGTTCTGAACACGATGTTGAAACTTCTGGTTGCCACTGCCCCTTGGACAAAAGCAAGAATTGCTTGGAAGAAGAAATCCATTTAGCAAAGTATCATGTGGCACATGTTAGGCATTCCATAGAAATTTATAGAAATGGACAAATGACTATTGAAATGGCTAAGAAAAGCCTCACAGTATGTGTTTGAAACTGTTTTGTTTTTATTAGTACATTTGGAACAATGTCTTTCATGTGCTTTTAAGGAAAATGAAAGGAGTCTCTAAATCCTGACTTCATTTTTTTACTATATAGGTTAAAGTCTGTTTTTCATGGGTTTTTGTTCTGTTTTGGTTTGAATTTTTGTCTTGATTTTTTTGCTCTTGTTGTTTTGTTTTTGGTTTTTGTTCTGTTTTGTTTTGTTTTGTTCTTGTTTTTTAATCTTCAGTTTGTTGCCCAAACTTTGTAACAAACAATGAATAAATATTTATTCACTGCACAACTAATCTTTAACTATAATAGCAATGTAGCATAGCATGGACCTATGGAATCTGTCTCTCTGCTTTAGACTTCCTGTTTCCATCCTATTTCATAACAGCAAGATATTTTTCTGACAATGAAGTGAAATAAAATTGCTTTAGGTGTGCCACCTAGTGGCATTTTAAGAAAGCATTCATTTTTATAGGAGTGAAAGCTTGCTAATTACCTATCTATCATCTTCAATAAGAGGTTAGAAAAGGGAATTTCTAGTGGGAAATTGAAGATTGCTCATGATTTGAAAATATCATTACAACTAAGAGTGTGAATTCCCTCCATCTTTCAATAGAAGAAAACATTTCAATTTCAGACTTAGAAATTTTGATTGACCAGACCCCAATGATTAATTTCATGATTAAGTTACTATGAAGTGAAAACTTATTTGGTTCTATCTGCTACATAGATTTTATAAAATCACTGTCAATCACTAGTTATGTTTATGTAACATCACAGAGAAGAAAAGGACAAAGCTTCTCATCCTGGGCAGTGTACTATGAACCCCTTAGAAAGCTTCAAGTATCAACAATGACACCCACACACAGCCATGAGGGATCCAACTGGTCTGGGGCAAGACCTAAATATTCAAGAGCCTCTGAATGAACCAAATGTACAGCCAGGATTGAGAACCTGGCCACGGGTATAGGAGATGTTGCTGAATTTCTAATTTTAGTCCTTTTCCATGAAAGAAAAAACAATAATAAGTAATTATTGAGTTGTGTTTTTTTTATTTTACAAATAAAGTAGAAATAAAACCCACTAGACTAAGGATTCAAGTAATTATGCTTTCTGTAATAAAAAGCTTGCTTATTTATTCTATCATTTCCCTTAAAGAAAATAATCAACACACACATATAATCATAAGCTAAATATATTATTTAAGCATGGTATTTCAATCAGTATTTTTGTAATTTCTCTTTTGAATATCTTATAAAGACAAGTCATTCTCCATTCCAGTGGTCCATGTCATCACAACTGCAGGGTCTTCTTCTGTCCTACGGACTTCTGGGACAGAAGGTCAAGTACAGCCTAGCTTTAGCAGTTTGGAGTCACTCAACAAGTAGGGAAGAAGTTACATATGGCTCCAGAGAATTATGATAACATAATTCTTAAGTTTAGTGGAGGGGTAGTTGATGTTCATTTTACTATACTTCATAATTTAAACATTTATTATAAATATATTCTGTTGTGTCAAATACCTCATGATACTTTAAAAAAAAAGAAAGAAAGAATAGCTCTAAACCTAAGAATGATCGGGAAGTTTAATTCTTTTAAATACGGAACATTCAAGGATGAACCTGATCTTCCAAAACTATTACTATGTTTCTCTCAAGGCTGCCCAAATTAGGATCAGAACTTATTCAAGTAGCTTCAGGGTTCCAAGACTTGTTCAACTGTATTATCTATATTCTCCTGGTCATCCTTCCTTGAAATTAACAGATAAATAATAATCAACAAGGAAATAACAACCAATGGAAAAACTAGTCTTCTTAACCAGCACATATGTTAGGAGAATCAATCCCCCATGTCTCTGGGTCTTCCTGCAGCTCTTACTGGGTAGGACAGGGATGCAGCTCTCTCTTTGGGCACTTTCCCATAGTTGTGGTTAGCAGCATTAAGCAATGAGGTAGCATCTCCTCCTCATTAAATTGCAGGTTTGCTTGACACATATAATAAAAGTGGTAGATTTCACAAGACCCAGTGTTCCTCAGTTATGTCACAAACACACTGTATTTATCTCAACCTCCAACTAGGCTCACCTACATCCCCTCCATGGGAAATGGAGTACATGGAAAACTGCTGCCAACACGCTGTGTGCTGTGCTGTGAGAATAAGGTCTTCCACAAGCATCTGTAAAATCATGACAAGCTAACTTGCTAATTTACAAGTCAGGTAAAAACCAGTTTGGGCAACAAGAGTGAGATGATGATTGAGATATGGCTTTCTGGAAAAGATAATGGCTCTCATTGTTTGAGTTAGAGGGTGTGAGTAAAATCCCTAAGATCTCATAACAAATTCTCTCTCCTCTCATAGACAGGAGGGTAAAGTAACACACTGTCCTGTGTGTTGAGTGAGATTGAGCAACAAAATTTAGGGTTGAAAGCTGGGGATATAGCTCAGTGGTGAGTGCTTGCCCTGCTTGCACTAGGACCTGGGCTCCATCCCCAGTATTGCAAATAAATAAATAAATAAACATATAGGGTTGAAACAAGCTGCCCAAATAGTTCTTGAGTTATGGCAATGCTTTCCTCTGGGGTTGGTGAAAGGAAGGATGCTCTTATGACAATAGGGCAGCAGGTTCCACAGCCAAAGGCAACATGATGTGGCTGCAGCTGCTGAAGCAAGAGGTCCCTGAAGCCTAAATAAATGGTGTCAAGGATGAGTATATAGAACTTTGGGTCAACTGAAATCATTAGAAATGTATTTGCTGAGCTGTGGCAAGAGGCCACTTGAAACTAAAAGTAAATACAAAAACTTGCTTTCCTGTGCCAAGCTGTTTCTCAACTTCCTTGCCCTCAGAACCTCATTCTGTGTACTCTCCTCCCCAACTTGAGATCTTTCAGGAAGAAGTCTGGGTATGATAGGGGAACTTTGAGGAAGGACCCAACTTTTATGGCTCTGTTGGTTGCAGGTGCCAGAGTCTACTTGGTCCCATGGAGAGAGTTGTGTTATGCACCAAGATGGCCCAGGTTACCAAGGACCAACCGAAAGCACTGTGGTACCAAGGAAGGCTAAAAAGTCAATTCCCCTGAACACAACCAGGGGCACACAGGAGTGTCCATTCTGTGATGAGGAGTCAAAGAACAAAAAGTCCTTCCTACCCTTGTGTACTCCCGATCTCCCCCACCCACCTACTCTCCTGATATGATAACCCCTGAAGTATTTATGTTAAACTCTTTTTTGTGTGTTCCAAATGGGCAGGGAGATGGGTGTTGGGGAACTTGGATTCAACTGGTAAAGTTTGAGCAAAGTTTACAGTGAAGAAGGAAAATTAGAGGGACCTTGAACCAATTCAAAATACTGTACTGAATATCCACCCTTTCCCACTGCATACAAATATTTTATGAAATTGATGTGTTACATGTTTGTATTATAAAACCCATAGTGAACCAGAGGATCTGAATGTCCGACCCCCTCCCAGGTGGTCTTACAGAAACATTGTAAGCTCCCTGGAAAAAATAGGGAAAATGAAAGGTGACCTGCAAAGAGGCTCAATGCCTTGTACAACAGCGCCACCTGGTGGAAATAGCACTAAATACTCTTGGTAATGTTTAGCCAAGACTGCAGTAACAAGAGAAGGGCCATAAACTGGCTGGTTTGAGCAATGCAAGTTCATTTTCTAGGTCCTAGCCAATAGACCAGTGGGCCTACTAGAATAATATGTAGGCCCAACTTTCAATCATTTCAGCTTAGGAACTGGCTTCCTCAATAAGACTCCTAAAGCACAAGACGTAAATCAAGAATCAATAAATGGGATGGATTCAAAATGAAAAGCTTCTTCACAGCAAAGGAAACCATTAAAAATGTGAAAAGATAGCCTACAGAATGGGAGAAAATATTTACCACATGCACCTCAGATAGAGCATTAATCTCAAGGATATATAAAGAACTCAAAAAATTCACATAAAATAAAAATAACCCAATCAATAAATGGGCTAAGGAATTAAACAGATACTTCACAGAAGAAATAATCAATCAACAAATATTTGAAAAAATGTTCAACACCTCTGACAATTAGAGAAATGCAAATCAAAACTCTACTGAGATTCTATCTCATTCCAGTCAGAATGGCAATTATCAAGAATACTAGTAACAATAAATGTTAGCAAGGATGTAGGGGGAAAAGTTCATGTATACATTGCTAGTGGAACTGTAAATTGGTGCAACCACTATGGAAAGCAGTATGGAGATTCCTCATAAAACTTGGAATGGAGCCACTATTTCACCTAGTTATCCCACTCCTGGTATACACTCAAGGGACTTAAAATCAGCATATCCCAGTGACATAGGCACGTGAATATTTATAGCAGCTCAATTCACATAGCCAACCTATAGAATCAACCATGGTGCCCTTCAACAGATGCATTAATAAAGAAAATGTGATATATATACACAATTGAATATCATTCAGCCATAAAATGAATGACTTTATGACTTTTGCCAGTAAATGGATGGATCTGGAGACTACCATGCTGAGTGGAAATAATACTGTACCAAAGGCCAATTGTTCTCTCTGATATAAAGATGATAACACACAATAAGAGGTGGGAAGAAAAAATAGAAGTTCAGTGGATTAGAATGAGGAATGAAGGAAAGAGAGGGAGAATGGAAATAGGAAAGACAGTAGAATGAATCAGACATAACTGCCCTATGTTCCTATATGAATACACCACCGTGAAACTCCACACCATGTACAACCACAAGAATCAGATACTAATTAGAATAACTAATACTCCACACATGTATAATATGTCAAAATACACTCCACTGTCATGTATCTCTAAAAAGAATAAATTAAAAAATAAAACTTAAAAGACAATGATGTGTTTGAGAATATGACTGGCCTGGTCATATCTCAGTTTTGCATAAGAGAGTAATAACCACTCTCTGGGGAAAACTTTATCCCCCACCCCACTCTTCCATTTAAGACAATACTGCCATCTCAATAGGGTCCTAGATTAACAGGACCTAACAGATATTTCCCTAAATGCCTGGATTCACCTTTGGTTCAGCTAAGCTGAAAACCAGTATCTACACTGGAACCATTTGGCCTCAGCCCCAGCTTTGTAACACCTGGTCACTGGGATCAGTGTTAAAAACGTCAAAGCTGTTCCCAGAATCTGACAAATCAGGGTATTATCATGAGCCCAGAATGTCCCTATACATTCTTGCAGGTTAGGTCAAGAATGAAGGCCCTAACTGCTCTTTACATGGGTCATTTCTTGCTTGTGCTTCAGTGAGCCATTTGAGGAATGAGACAAAAGAAATTTCCTCTCTTCTTGCCCTCACCCCTTCCTTGCTCATGGCTTATTATAAATGCAGTAGATTTCAGAAGCTAAACATTCCTCAAATGTGACACAAATCCACTGTATAGCACCCAACTAGTCCTTGCCCATCTTTGTCACCTCCATGAGTCTTGCAGGGCATGGGGAAATAACACCAACATCATGATTATGCTGCTTTCTATGATGTAAGTAATGAAGTCCTCCATCTCTGCTCTAGGTGTCTCTGGGCTTCTGTAATGAGTTTTCCATTAGGCTAAAATTCCCCAACCTTTCACAGACCCTGACCATCATGGGAACTATAGTTTCTAAAGATCTTTGACCAGGATGTTCTAAGTATCTGACATACTTGACTGATTTAAATATCTAATATTTGGTCTCTTGTAGGTCACTTTGCTCTGTTATAATAATTCAATTTTCCATTCTTTCAATTGTTCCATTCCCCCAAAAGAAATCTTTATCTTGCACAGGACACTCTTATCAGTCTTTAGTAGCAATAACAACAGCAATACCTAATATACCCTAATGCCTACAGGCACTTTTCTAACTACTGGAGGTGTGATTTATATAATATATATTGACTTTATTCCTTAAAACATCTCTCTGAGGAGGAATGTTATTACCTCTAGAGTACAGATCATGAGACTGATCTGTACTTATACAGTTATACAGTTAGTCATGGGTGCAACTAGGATTCAAATCCAGGCAGTCTGGCTTTGGTCCTCATTAAATCACTAGCTCTACTGTCTCATAGTAGAACCTTCAACTCCGGGCACTATAAAGGATAACCGAGACCTAGAAATCTTTATCTAAAATCTTAAGAAAATAATTTGGGTCAAACTTTTAACCCTTGATTTTGAATTCCAACATTTCAATGTACGTTTTGACAACTTTTATTAGGCAACTGGACAACCCTCTACTGTGCTTGGATCTTTTTTTATCTACTCATTGTATAATCTGATGTAAAGGTATCATTATCTGTATTAGTTCCCTACTGCTACTGTGACAAATTATAAGAATTTAATGATTTAAAACAACACAAATCTATTACTTTATAGTTGTGAGGTTTAAAGTACAAAATGGCCTGACAGGACTTGGTCCCTCTGGAGACTACAGTGCAGAATCTGTTTGTCTTTTCCACGTTCTAGAGGTTACCTGTATGCCTTGGCTCTCAATCCCAACTGATTCCATCTTCAAAGCCAGAAGTAGAACAGTACAGTACCTTAAAATCCCCACCCCCTTCCTTCTTTACTCTTATGATTACAATGGACCTATCTGAATAATCCAGGATAATATTCCCATCTCAAACTCCTTAGATGATCACATTATAAAATCTCTTTTGCTGTGCAAGGTAACATTCTTGACATAGTCACAGTTCCTGGGAATTAGGACACATATATCTTGGGGAGGGCATTATTCCACCTATCATACTCTTAAGTAGTTATCTCTTTCTACAGAATGGAAATTTTGACACAAGTGTCTGGATTGGAGACTTAAACAAGGACATTCACCAGATTATTAGCAATCCATTTCATCTTGTCTTTGAGGAAGAGGCCCCAAGAGCATTTTAGGTTTTTTATTTAATTTTTTGGAAGGGGAAGGTCAAAAAGAACAGCCGAAGTACAAGTGATAGAACTTAACCATTGTAACAACATAATAGCTTAATTGTTTCAAAACATACCTGAAGTCGGGCATGGGTAAGCATGAACTCTTGTTGATTTTTCATGTTTTCATTCATAGATTTTGAAAATATAAACCCCATCTTGATCTAAAGTGTAAAACATATAAAGAAAATTTAAATAATATACTATGTACATCCTTGCATGCTCTGCTTTGGGCAACCAAGACCTTATGACAAAGTGAAAAAAGAAAAACTTCTGACTTAGAACACAGTGTAAATTCTAGTCCTTACTCCTTATTAGCCATCCAGCTTAACCATCTTGGCCATAATTTACTCACCTAAGTATAGCTGATTGGATCAGACCATTTCCAAAATCTCTCTCTACTCTATAAAGTATATATTTCCTAGTTTTTCTTTCTGCTATAAATCTTGAGAGCAGGTTGGATAGCACTCATCCTCTTACCCACTATACAGGTGGACAATAAAACTTGCATTTCTGGAGAGTTGAATCAGAACATACTTTGAGTATCTTGTGAACAGATTTTTCTGTGCTCACTGAATTTGTGTTTTAAGAAGATTTAGGTGTCTCAAGATCAGTACATTAATCCTGCCATAACTTGTGTCCCTCTTCAACATGTCACTTATTTAAACTCATTATAAATTGAAAATATCATTGTCAAAAATGCATTTAATATCCCTAACCCATCCAACATCATAGCTTAGCCTAGACTACCTGAAACATATGCAGAACACCTACATTAGCCTACAGTTGGGCAAAGTCATCTAACACAAAGCCTATTTTACAAAGTGCTGGATATTTCATGTAATTTATTAAATACTTTACTGAAAGTAAAAACGGAATGGTTGTTGTATATTGTAGCCCAGGAAAAGACTGAAATTCAAATTTTGAAGTATATTTTCTATTGAATACATGTTGCATTTGCACCATAATAAAGTCAAAAATCCTAAGTCAAACCATCATGTAAATCAGAGATTATCTTTATCCTCTACTTTATAATCTTCCCTGAGAAGTACTGTCAATTCTGGGTGGGTCAGAATTCCAAATTTTTTTCTCTATCCAATTGGGTAGATAGAGAATACACTTAGTTCTTGATTTTACTTTTAAAAGATGGGAAAACCCAGGGAAAGTCACAACTTCTCTACCTTCCTCAACAATGTTGCTGATACTGCTCCCCTCTAGTAGGCTGATGAATAGTGTGGTAGAGCTCATGTGAGGGTGGCCAGACTTAATGCTTCATATCCAGGAGTCACAAATATTCTCTAAGAAGCCCAGACAGCTCCTATTTTCCTATCCTTCCATATCAGGAAATCTTGGGTTCTGGCTAATTTAGGAGATGTTGGAGGGGGTATTTAATGTCAGGTAGAATGGTTTACCCCTGCCAATGGTGCTCCAGGTGAGTGGGAGCCACAAACCAGACTTCAATGGCTTCCCTGTGTTCTGGCTAAGGACACAGCCTAGAATTATTGGGGCCAATGAGCCAGAATCAGCATTAAAACTGGGCAAAAGAGAAAAGACAGGACCCAGAACAGACCTGGGTAATCATAAGGTTCTCTCCCTCTGTTCCACTCCAACACCTGTGGCCAAAGATAGAGGCCACCTAATGAAGGTAGAAGAACTAGCAATTCTCTTCTTTCTAAAAGTTTTAGCACCCCATGTACAGACCAGACAGCAGACCTAGAACTTGCCTAAAATGCTCCAGCAATATGTTATCCCTCTTGACAGTCTCCATGGTGTCTACTTCCCACAGTGTTTGCATAAAGCAAATGATGCAGTACAAGAACTTTGGCTCAAGTCATTGCCGTTCCTTATTATTTTTTCTTTTGCATATGTACAGAATGATTGAATTTTTACATCTGCTGCAAACATAAAGAAAACATTTGTCCTCTAGTTTTTATGCACACATTCTGTATGTCACCATTCTGTGTCCCTTAGAGTGCTTCTGTTTGTAAGGGGGTGGGATCTCCCCTGAAGTGGGACAGTCCTCATGTCAATCATCTAGAGAAGAGAAATATTCTATAAAGTTAGGATTTAGATTTACCTCTTTCTGGGCCTTGCTTCCTTGGGACTGGGCTTATAGTTCAGACAGATTATGGGACACTCCCAGAAAGAAGGGTTAAAGGTGGAAGCTGAGCAGAAAGAAAATCTCTCTTTCGAGAGACTACACCTGAAAATTTGTGTGCCACACCTTGTAAACTTCGCCCTCAATGGAGTTTTTCAAACCTCCTCCCTTTTCTTACTGATAACCAATCCATTTTCCAAAGTCTGGGAGTGTTCCTTAAGATGTTCAGAATATTCTCAATTTTCTGTCTCCCACTTACAAAAAAAATTTATCAGAAAATAAGCAATAGAAATAACTTTTATTTCATTGATTTTTTTATGAGATAAGTCTGTCAAAAATCCAACACTTTATCATGGATTACAAATGTTTTACTACTTTTACAATGTATGACACAGGTGAGTCTCAGAAGGCTGAGAAAATTGACTTGGGATCTCTTCTGCCTTCATTACTTGTGAGACCTCGAAGAGTCTGTAATGCTCCAGCCCTATCTAGGCTGTCCTATAGATTACTGAGGGAAGATTTATTTGCCCTGAGGAGAATTGCACAATCCAGGCAGTCTTTCCTTGGAAACCTGAATTTGATTTTCAGAGAGAGAATATGAATTCCATGACTTCTAACATCCAAATTTCTGCACTTATTTCCTGATTAAAAAAAAAAATTGTTTGAATTTATGACTGGTCACATAATCACAATCATTTTCAATAAAGGTCTGTGATCCAAACTAGGCCATTCCCCTCTGCAAATTTCAACCCGGTGACAGGAGGCTTTCTGTAATAATCTCCACTCTCGATTTTGGACGCAATTTCTGTAATTGAGACATTCCCCTCAAGTGGCATGCTGATTTCCTCAGCGACTTTTCCCAACTCCATTCTAACAATACAAAGAGACCTCAAGCCAATGCAAACAGAACCAGCTTTTCTGAAATGAGGTTGGCAATAGCTATCAGCACCAGGGGCAGTGGGAGAGCCGCCTCTCCAGCCCCGGCCCGGGAGCTGCGCCGGCCAACGCTGCGGTGCCGACCCTCCCTCCCCACACGGCCGCGGCGGGCGCTCACTCACCGGCTATGAGTAAAGGGGCGCGGTGACCAGGTGATGGCTGCCGAGGCCTGCAAGCTAGGGCCCCCTAGTACCGCGGCGGGGACGAGGCCCTGCCCACAGAGCCTCGGGATTGGCTGGCCATGACAGTTGTTAAGAGCCCCAGCCAATCAGTGCGGCCCTTGGCTTTCTTAAAGGGCCCGCAATCGTCACAGAAGCCGGCGTATTCTTCCAGTCGAGGTGAGAATGGAAGTGGAACAGGTGTGTCGAAGAGGCAAATTCAAAAACATAACAACTCAGCAGTCGTTTTGTTGTTGTTGTTGTTGTTGTTGTTTGTTTGTTTGTTTTTTGTTGTTGTTTTGGGGTTTTTTTGGTAATGGAATTTGTATTTTGTTTACATTTTTATATTTACAAAGCAATTTTCTCTGGCCTGATATTCGACTTGTAAGGTGCACTAAAACATGATGTCGAATTGTAATGTATTCTATTTCTGTCGTGTATTTTTTATTTATTTTTTTATTTATTTTTTTAGTTTTTTTTTGTCGTGTATTTTTTAAAAAATAAAATCAATAAAAGATTTTTTAAATAACAAATAAATAAATAAAAAGAACTGGGGATGTAGATTCATGCCAATTTCCTCTGGGTTCAATCCCCAGTATAAAAAAAAAAAAAAAAAAAACCTAAAACATGATATAAATAAGTACATTGCAATGCTAAATAAAGGACAGAAAAATATATTAAAAATAAACCATAATCAGAATATTTAATTTTTTTAAAAGAAGGACTAGGTCAATTTATATAGTTTACTGTTTAGAAACTAGTACTGTTAAAAAGATAAAAAGTATTCTGAAATAACTTGAAAAGTGGAAAGACATTATAAAACAGGTTCTTTGAAAATGTACTTCAGCTTCACCATGACTTCATTGGCAAGTTTTCAAATAACAGATGTTTATTAAACACTCAGTTTTAGTTAATGAGTTGGGGTCTCGGAACAAAACAGTTGATCACATAGAAAGAGTTTTAATCCTTCCTCTTGGAGCTTTTGTTACCTGGTAAGGCAGAGGGCATTTCTGCATGTGTATATATATTCACATATGTATACACTTGTATACATATGTGTACATTCTACTAACTGGCTAATTTAATAGGGGTATTACACCATTGCAATTGTAGCTGATATTTGACATCTAGTGAGCTTAAATGGTCTTTCTTGATTTTGCCAGTTACATTTCATCTTAAAAATGTCAGCAGTTGTTTTTAAGGCAGAAGAAGTAGAATGGAAATCTCAAATAAGTGCCTGTTTCCTCAGCTGGAAAGCTGCCACCATTCAAGTAGCAAAATATATATACACAAAAGGAACAAACTTGACCAGAATTATGGGTTCTTTTTTGGATAAAGCCATATTTATCCTCTGCTCCTCTGAGAAATGCCCACTTTTCATTCAGACCAGCAATTTCTATCTTGAGTAAACCAAGTTTCTCTCCCAGCCTCCTTGAGAGACTATTTGAAGAGCTATCTTTTGTTATCAAATGGCCTGGGGTAGTAGCATAGATTTCAAATGGATTTCACTAGTCTCTGGCCTTGAGAAAGGTCCAGCCCTCAGTATTTAGCTTTCAAACACTATTTGTTCAATGGCTGAATGGGAAAATTGCAACAACATCCCCACTTCCAGTTGTGGGAGCAAGAGTGTGTTGTTAGGAGCAAAACCACGAGGAAGTTTAAATTTTTAAGGGATGTTAAACTGTTCCACGAAGTAGGAAGTAATATTTGAGAGCATGGAGTAGTGTTTGAGTGCACATACTGGCATGAACACACCTAGATTCAATTTTCAGCTGTCATTGTCACCCTCTCACATTATCACCTCTATCTATAATAGAATTAAAAACATCTAATTTATTGGGTTATTAGGACCAAATCAGATAATATAGTTAGACAAACTGTCTGGCATAAAGGATTTAATAAATTGTAGTGGCCAGAACAATGAGAACTGTTACTAATTCTAAGTCTGAAGGAGAGAAAGAGGGGGAAATTACCAAAACCAGGTGAGATTTGAAGCTGCAGCTGCAGGAGAGGTTACCCAATAGCAGCCATATTGTTTATAGAGAAAAGCAGTCAATGCCAACCTTTGGCAGAGCAGGATGAGATTCTATAGTTGTAGCCGCTGTTGGGACCTCACTTCAAAGTGGAAACAGAGTGAAGATAGAAGGCCTACTTCTCTGTCCTTCCATGCTCCCATATCCTGTCAGGTCTTCCATTGGCTAGATCCACATGACAGCCAGAAGACAAGGAAGTCAGGTTGACACAGTCTATGGTAGTCAGGCTTCTAGGCGCAATGCCTAGAGGGAAAACCAGAAAATATGCAGTACACCATTTCTCTGATCTTGGGTTTGTCATGCTTGAAAGTCCTAGTTCAAAAAGAAGAAATGCTTCCACTGGAGAATCCAGACATGGTTCTAGGGAATTGGAAGTTGGAAGTGCCCTCTGGTAATTTTGGTTCATCATAGTGACAAAATTGAGAAGATTGATCCCAATTACTAAAAGGAAATTGAGTTGCAGCTATTCAAGAAGGGCAAGGAGAACTATGTGTGACAACCAGAGATTCACTGGGTATCTCCTAATCCTCTCATGAACAATAATAATGATCATTAGATAACTGCAGTAAGCCAATAAAGTTGGGACCAATTAAATTTCAGATTATGCAAAAATTGAAGTGTTATATCACTACTTCAGGTAAAAAAGTCCTGATCTACCAAGGTGCTGGCAGAGGGCAGAGGGAACATGAGTGAATGAATAGGAAGCTATGGTTATCAACTTTAGCTCAGCAAGAAACTGGAGAGGCAGGAATTATAGTAGCTCCACATATAAAGTGTTAATTCAATATTCCTTCCCTGCCCCTTTTCTCCTGCTACCTTGCATAAAGAGTACTGGTGAAGACAAATATAATTTAATAATTAAGTGAGAGTATACCTGAATTGACCTCAATTCAAGGCAATGTGGTAGCTGATGGGACTTATAGAAAATCAGAGCCGGGGGCTGGGGTTGTGGCTCAGCGGTAGAGTGCTCGCCTAGCATGTGTGAGGCGCTGCATTCAATCCTCAGTACCACATAAGAATAAATGAATAAATAAAATAAAGGTATTTTGTCCTACTATAACTGAAAGCAAAATATTAAAAAAAAAAAGAAAGAAAATCAGAGCCAAACAGTAGTTAAGGGAATAAAAATTGCTTTTATCCAGTAACTACTGAAACAGGAGGGAAAAGGAGCTCTGTGGAGAACTGGGTTCCACTTTAAATATAGCAAGGAGAAGTGGAGGTTTATAGCTAAGAAACAAGGGTGGTAGAAGCAGTCAGTGGATGAAAAATTACTAAGTGGAGACCTGAAGGACAGTGGGAATTCTTACTAAACGGATCTAAAAATTCTTGATGAAAGCAGGTAAGAATGATCAGAGATCACCTGAGAGGTAGTGGAGAATGAGGAATTTGATCAGATATCGAAGGTAATCATAAATCCACATCCAAGGAATTTTCTTTAAACTGTCTTTGCAGGATTCTTGCTAAAATTGACTCTGCAAGGAAGAACACAGGAGCCTGAGTTCAAAGTCTAAGTGAGGAGAAGGCTTCAAAAAGCCTTATAGAAGTTTGTTGTGTTTAACACTAGTCACACTTCATGATTCCTGTGAGTAGGGGATCAGTTTCCTATTCATCTGAGCAAAGGACAAGAATGATGCTGGATGGTAAAGTCCATAGACTCTCTGGCTCTTCAGTTTGCCTTCCCTTATAAACATTCTCCTCCCTTCCTTGTACTCACTGGATGGCCTCTTAGGAAAGCATCACCTGGGCTCTCCCCAGCTGGTATCCCTTTGGGGCTTTTGCAGGAGATGAAAGACAGGAAGGAAGAGGCATCAGGGTATGTTTTCTCTATTCTTTCTCTGGTGGTGGCTATGTTCCTTCACAACTGCACCTCCTGACAAGTGTTCCCTCCTCCATTGTTCCAGATTACTGGACGCTGGACATACTGCTGACCTTATGCTACAGCCTAGACATGACACAGGCTTCCCATTGTTACTAGACTCTCTAGAGACCTCAGCTTGATGGTTCTCTTAACCTACTCCACAGCCTTTTAAATATTGTCTTCATTGATATGTTTTTAGTTGAGCCAACAAATAAAATTCCAATCCTGATTGCAAACCCTCTATACCTTAAATTATATATACAATTATAAATATATTACATATAGGATATTGGTCATAATTTCAAAATGTAAGTGAAAAAGATGAGCATGAGAATATGCCTAGGGAATTGAGAAAAATCATGGTATAGCTATAGGACACATTTTATGAAATGTGGGCTAAAATGATTAAAGGAAATGTTTCAATACCAAGTGACATATAATTTTAACTGGTATGTAGATTACATCCAGTTATACGAATTTGTGAATATACATTTTTATATTTTTACACACATACAAATGTGGGCTTTTTATCATCTTGCATTATAGCATGAGAATTTTCATGTACATAACATTCATACTACTGATTTTTAACAACTATATGATTTTCAGAAGATGTGTGTACAACAACTTCCATTTTTAACATTTCTGATTTTTTTCTATTGGGAAGAACATCATAATAGGCATCTTAATGTATATGTAGCTTTTTGTATTTTGATTAGAAATACTGGATTAAATAATATAATACTTTAGAGAAAATTAATGTAAAATTCTCCACTCAATGGAAACTCCTTACACCAGGATGGTAAAATTGTTCAATAGTTCTCTATCCTTCTAAAAAGTCTTAAAAAATAAAATAATCTTAAAAAAAATAATGAGTTTGAAGGTTCAAAATGGACTTAGAGCACACCTCCAGCAGCACCTCTGCCTATTCATCCTTCCTATTGGGCACTGACTCACTTCCATTTGAAATAGACCCCAACTGTGACTGCACCAGTAGTGGTTCCTGCAGATTGTAAAGAGAGCAGATGTACTGTCTGCAAGAAAAGCTATTGCCATGGGCCACGCCAAGTGTGCCCAGGAATGTGTCTACAAAGGGACATCAGACAAGTGCAACCGCTTCCCCATCATGGAGAGAGCTCTGCTCCCACAGGTACATAGAGTGACATGTACAAACTGCATTACTTGTCATAGTCTCCTGACCTATTTGAAGCATTTCTTTTTCTATGAAGTATGTGTATGATAATAAAAAACAGTTGCCTTAAAAGAAAGGGTGTGCAGGAGCCATGATGCAGGCCTGTAATCCCAATAGCTCAGGAGGTTGAGGCAGGAAGATCAGGAGTCCAAAGCCAGTCTCAGCAATTTAGCAAGGCCCTAAATAACTCAGCAAAACCCTATCTCTAAATAAAATATTTTTTAAAAGGGCAGAGGTTAAGCGCCCCTGGATTCAATCCCCTGTACCAAAAACAAAAGCGGGGAGGGGCTTTGGATGTTTTCACAGGAGTATGAAACTTCTGCCATTAATCTGAGAACCAGTTTAGCCAAGAACCTCAGCTTGTAAAGAACTGCAAGTAGTTGCAAAGTGTGGGACTGAGGGTAAATGCTCTTTTAAACCATTCTGGAATGGGGTTCCCTAAATTCCAAATTTTAATTTTTCACTCCAATTCTGGGGCACGACTGTAGCCTGAGCACAATCTGGACCAGACAATCATCATAGAAACTCTGTAGGAGCCTTGTTTGGACTTCCTGCATTCCTCAACAGTGACACCTTGGAACAATGTGTTATGTGTCAGCAGAGAACTCCTTAGGTCCTGTATTTTCCCTGCCTAAAGATTTTTAAATTGAAGAAGAATTTACATACCATAAAATTCACCACTCCAAAGTGTATGTAATTAGTGGCTAACATATTTAAAAACTGTACAAGCATCACCACTACTTAATTCCAGAATGTTTTCATCAGCCCCTACAGAAAACTCAAGACTGGGAGGAGATGGGGTGGGTTGCATGCCTGTAATCCCAGCAATTTGGGAAGTTCAGGCAGGAGGATCACAAGTTCAAAGCTAGCTAAGTAACTTAGTGAGGCCCTAAGCAACTTAGTGAGTTGCAGTCAATCCCATTCTTCCCTTTCCCTGGGCCCTGGTAACTCCTAATCTAATTTCTGTTTTTATAGATTTGCATATGCTGGAAATTTCATAAAAATTGAATGATCTTCTGTGTCTGGTTTCCTTTATTTAGCATACGGTTTTCCAGGTTCATCCAAGTTTATAGCATGTATCAGTTCTTCATTTTATGTTCCAGTGTGTAAATACACCACATTTTGTTTTATCTATTCAAAATTGATAGATATTTAAATTGCTCCCACTTTTTGCTATTATGAATAATACTGCTAAGTTTATGTGAACATATTTCAGTTTGCTAGGGTATATATGTAGGAGTAAAATTTCTATAGCATATGATAACTCTGGGTTTAACTTTTAGGAGTTAAACAAATATATAATGCCACTAGCAGTGAATAAGGACACCAATCAATCCTTTGTAGGTGTTAAGAGCAGACACTGGAGACATAATGTCTGGGTTTGAATCCTAGTTGTGCCATTGTTCTAGCTGTGTAAGCTTAGATAATTTCTTAAGTTGTATGTCTCAGTTTCCACATCACTAACATGAAGCCAATAATAGTAACTTCCTCATAGGATTGTTATTACATTTTAATAAGCTAACATATATAAATCACTAAGACAGTATCTGACATTTTTTAAAAATCCTCTTTTAGTATCACTGCTCCTCTTAATCTTTATTGTTATGATTATTGCATTTTGTTTTATTAATTTTAAAAGTAATTATATAGTTTGTTGAGGTTTGGCATGGAAAAACAGTATTGGAAATGACACTCATGTTAGTGGGCAGGAAAGTCAAGGAAAGCTTTTCTGAGCAGGGACGATTATATTTTAGAGTATAATCTGAATCAAACCAAGAATTCACACAGTTCGGTCCAAGCATGCAATAGCATTCTAAGAAAACTACTGGTGAAGCATTACAGAATGATCAAATGTTCTGTACAGCATAACCTCTTAAAATCTTCTTTAGATATTTCTCTTTCCAGATTTTTTTCACTCACAGTAGCTGCTTGTGTCTATATTTTTTCTCACCTGTGATGTCACCATACCACTTGACTAGGACCCTGCTAACTTCCTTCTGAAACTTACGAAACTCACATGACACTGTTCTCAGTCTGTGAAACTCAGTCTCTTGTAGCCTTGAGAAATTCAGTCTACTCTTCTACCTGAATGCTTCTGTTTTTACAGAAAACATTCCCCGAAGACTGATGAGTAAAATGATCTACCTTATTTTTTGTGTGTGTGATATTGTGGACACTCTTGGTCTCCATCCCCATTTTCTGGCACACAACTTCTAAAGCTTTGTAATTTCTTGAGGGACAGTGGTAGTAGGTGCATCTTTTCTTCTGATAGCTTATCTTTAATCTAGTTCCTGACATAGAGCTCCTAAAGCCATTGGAATTTCCTGAGTCACAGGACTGACTGTCTTTGGTCCTGAATAAGAGATGGTCATCAGAGACCAAGACATGATCACAAGTTTGGAATTTTCAGCCCAACCCCCACCCTCCACAAGGGGGAGAAGGCTGAAGATTGAGTTAACAGTTGCTGATGTGTGTGTGAAGAATCTCGCTATTCTCCATAAAGATCTAGAGAGTCCATGGGGCTTCTGAGTTGCTGAACACCTGAAGTTTTCAGAGGGCTTGGAAGCTCCCTGCCCCTTCCCCCATACATCACCCTGTGTACCTCTTTATCTGGCTGTTCATCTGTATCATTTGTAATTTCCACTACTATAAACTGGTAAATGTAAGTATACTGTTTCCCTAAGTTCTGAGAGCCACTCTAACAAATTAATCAAACCTGAGGAGAAAGTCATGGGAAACCACAATGCGTAGCTGGTCTGTCAGAGGTTCCAAGGGCCTGGACTCAGGGTTCCCTGAAGTAGGAGCCCTCCTGTAGGGCTGGGCCCGTAAATTGTGGGATTTTTCTGTAACTCCCCATAGTGTCAGAATTTAATTGAATTCTAGAACACTTAATCCATATCTGCTGGAGAACTGCTTGGTGTGTAGGGAAAACTCCATGCACACTTTGGAGATCTTAAGTGTTCTGTGCTGTGTTGCATATGAGAGTAGGGAAAAGTTTGTTTTAGTTTTTCCTATCTTATTTACATTATATATTCCCCTTTTTTAAATAGTTCTCCACAAGAAAGACACCAAAAAACCAAATCTAGACCTCATCTTCTTTCTTTTTCTCCTCTTTCTATGGTAATCATTATTGAAAGTACTGCACAGCTTGGCCTAGAAGTGTCCATCAGAGTTCTTCCAAGCCAACCTGTGACCAAACATGTCCATGTTAGAGCTTGTTCTTCCCCATGCCAACTCACCATCTTCCTCTTGCCCTCTAAAAACATGTGGAAAAGAGGAATTAACATGTTAAAATTTTCGCAGTTACAGCAGGTATTAACTATCCCCTTTACTAAAACCAAGCAAATTAGGGTTGGTTATTGCCGTATCTATTGGGAGTCTCAAATATAGGGAAATGGATACCAAATGATCTTACTTGAGACCAATTTTATGATCAGAAGTAAAATAGGGCTACCCTTTCCAACCCAAACCTAAGCTAGGCCTCACTGTGTTGGGAGAAATTGCTTTTCTGCATTCCCCAGGGACTTGCCTAAAAAAAAAGTTAAACTTAATGGGGTAGACGTATTTCTGTATTGCTCTCACTCACCTGGAATCTTGTTATTCTGTCTTACTCTGAAAATGCTGCCCCCAACTTCTCCATTCTCTCAGCCTTTGCTTTGTCGGTTCTTACTAGCACAAAAATCAACAAAAACTTCTGGGTTAAGAGCCTTCCCTTGAGATTGTGAGATGTCTATAACTCTAGACTCTAATTCACATTTTTATTTGGTTTGTCCATGCACAGGCATCATGAAATCTATGCTTTCCACTTAGTCTCCTCCCTGCCCTGAATGATTCATCCTAAGTTCATATGCACCTGCCTTAATGCCAATGCCCAGGCCAATGGCACTGTTCAGCCAATGAGGCTTTCCCTCTGTGTACTTTGTCAAAGAAATGTTCTAACCTCTACTCAGAACTCTGCTCTCATACCTGACCTGGCATTCCCCACCAATTTCTTCAACTTCTGAGGGAAGCAGTTATTTCCCAGCCTGGTTAACAGTAAGCCCCAGGAGCAGGGCTAAGGCCCTGAACCACTCCCAGCAACTGCCACCAACTTCCTCTCTATTTCCAGAAAGGGTTGTAAGTTTATCTTCAGAAATTATTAGTCTCTTGATTGCTAATTTCCCAGTTGTCAATGTAACAGAAGACTTTTGTTTTTGTTTTCAGACTCTTTAGAGTACTCATATAATCTTGGTGAAAGACTGGTATAGGTTATCTGGCTGTGGTACCTTACTCTGGAAGAGTATATCACTAATATCTATCAACAGGTCCTAATGATTCTACTTCCAAACTGTCATTTGAAATTTGTTTACAGCAATCACTCCTAAAGACCTCTCAGCTTCCATGAACATAAGGCCCCTGTAAACTCCAAACTTCAGAATGTCCACTAGGTTCTTGTGTTTTAAACTATCCAGTGGCTTTTAATTGCAGTTAGAATCCAGCCTCTATCCTCTATCCAAGATTTCAAGGCCATTCAAGATGTGATCTAATCTACCATCCCTTTCTTTCCTCTATACTCAGGACACAATGATCTTTCCAGTCTTGAAAGTTGCCTGGCTCCTCCCCTGGCTCTTACATAGTCTTTGCACCTATTCTTTCCTAAAATATATTGTTCCTAGAGATCTTTTCATGATTATCTTCACAATTTATTTTTCAAAAACCATCTCTATGTATTCCCTAACCACTGAGTGAACACCACACTTGCACACTCTGTTGCATTATTCTTCCTACATTCTAATTCTTTTTTATTTTTAGTAGAACTCTTTGGTATCTGAAATTGTTATGCATTAATTTATACTTGGAATGTACCTCTCTCAGAACAGAATGGCCTTGTTGCCTTTTCAGGAAAAGGTGGGGAAAGGAAAAAACTACTTCTCATTCTTTTATGATGAGCCTACATCATAGCAGATATAAAGTGCTCCAATTCACGTGGAGGTAACCATAACTGGTCTTTGAATAAATACTTACTCATACCAAAACCAAACCAAAAGTAGTTGTTCCCTTCAAAGTAGAAGTTTCATAGAATTTTAGGTTTGCGAGTCATGTTTTATCAGTTTACAACCAAGTGTCAGTATAAGATAATGCTTCTGGAGATCATTCTATATGAGACATTTAAACAAAGTTGTGGGCTTACATCAAGTAGATGACCCATGAGTACCTGTTTCATTTGTATGACATTCACTTAGGTTATTTAGGATATTAAATCAACAAAACATTTCCCGGCATCTCCTAAAAACTCATCTCCCTACTGCAAACTCTTATTTAGTGGCTTTCTGTTGATTTATCGAGAATCCCTGGAATTAAAGCATTGACCACAAAGTGTTCCCAAATTCTCACAGTATTTACCTAGTTCATAACTATTTATACATAGTTTTGTGCACTTGATAAGAACAGGGAATATTTTTGGAGACTTTGTTTTTGAGTCCCTGTGACCTGGGAGCTCCTCAACAAAGGCATGAGCTCTACCACACATCAGGAGAGGAAGGAGATAAATACAGCACTAAGAAGGGAAGCATCTGAGTGTCAGGTGATGACAGCTGTTACTCTCTGGTCCCCACATATTAATAACTTCTGAAATCTACGTTATTGTTTTGTGGAACCCGGCTTAAGTATTCTGCTCCAGGAGTCTTTAGCAAAGATGGGACAACCAAGGTCAGGGGTTGGAATGGGAACAGTGGGAGAAAAATGGGCTTTGCAGAGGGTAGTGGTTTACCACCCTGCACAATTCAAATAAAAAATGGGGATAAATCTGAACATTGTCTTTTCATATAATAAAGTGGATTTTAAAATATTCGATGCAAACGAAGCAGTTTGCCAATTTTTGTTGTTACTGCTTTGTTTTGACGTTCATCTCTCTTGTTTAAGGGAAGAAAGTGGCAAGTGGAGTACACAGAGGCAGAGTGAAAGGTGAATTAATCTAAATCAAACTAGATAGAAGAAGAAGAGCTGGAACTGTCCTTACAAAGAATTCTTGATTTGATTTTTCCCCCTTTAAACCTTAAGTCATCTGTTTTCAAAATTTCAATATGAACATCACTCACCTGAGAACAGTATTAAAATGTCAACTTCCAAGACCCCCACCCCATCCTGCCACATAGTTCAGATGTAGCAGGTCTATGGCAGAGCTCTAGAATCCATATCTTAACACTTACCCCAAGTCAACCATGATGCAAGTGACCCTAGAACATTACCAGGGCATGGTACCACACACATGTAATCCCAGTGACTCAGGAGACTGAGGAAGGAGGATCATAAGCTCAAGGCCGGCCTGGGCAATTTAGAAAGACCCAGAGTCAAAATAATAATAAAAAGGGCTGGAGATGTAGCTCAGTGGTAAAGTGCTCCTGGGTCAAATTCCCAGTACCAAAAAGAAGGAGGAGGAGGAGGAGGAGGAGGAGGAGAAAAGGAAGGGAAAAAGGGAGAGGGAGAGGAGGAAAAGGAGGAGGAGGGGGAGGAAGGGAAGCACATTGGCAATGATGAGTTTTTACCTCTAAAAATGAATGAGGGGAGTGAATGGGAATGGAAAATGGTGACATTCGAGGTGACCAAGGTGTTTAGCTTTTCAACCCTGGGTAGTCACTGCTCTTCTGTCTCAGCACTTCTCCATCCACTTTGCCCAAATCATAAAACACAGTTTCTCAAGATAACACTTCCTAACACCCCAGTTCTTTGGATTTATGTATATTTTTAGAGCTGATAAATGAAATTTCTCTTTTTCTAGGCACATTCTGTTTTTCTATTTCTGGAGGATACCAAAAACCTCATTAAGAAGTTTGATCAATTGCATGGGAGTATGAGCAGCTGAAGAGAAGAAAGAGATGAAATAGATGAAAAAAGAACACAAATCCTCAGATTACTAATATGCAAATCCCTAAGCACAAGCTGAGTAAATACCTTCAATTCCCACTAACAGCTTCAGAGAAAGGCAAATTTTATTCACTTCCTGCTTTCCCTGCTAATCATTTGTGTAGACCTTTCATAAAATAATCAAAAAACAAAACATCCCTCTTTCCAGGTTTAAAAGGGACTCATAGATTATAAATACTATCCAAGAGAATATGATCTAATCCTGATGACTTGGTAAACTATTTGACCAAGATAACTTAGCTGGCTTGTGGTAGGTGACTCTAGAGCCATTTTTTTAAAGATCTTAATAGTGACTAGCAGATCATGAAGTCTATTTCCTGGATCTTGAACATTATTTTTAGAAAAATTAAACATTAAAAAGAAAATGTCAGAGGTATTAATTACATACACAGCCACTGTTGCATGAAACATGTTTATATATGTGTGTACACTCAACACACCTGTACACAAATATATGCAAATTGGATTACCACATAAAGTCTATATTTTTATCACAGGTTAGACCTTAAGTTGGGAAACCTGTTCTATTCCATTATATGGCCTCAAAAACTATTTGAAAGAAGGAGCACTGGAACTGGGTCTTCAAAGTCTGTTACAATTTTACTGATACCAGAGAGAATCCCACATTTCCTACCAGATCTCTAAGGAAGTATCATCCTCAGTATTTAAAAATTAAAATCTGCCAGGCATGGTGGCACAGGCCTATAATCCCAGTGACTCCAGAGCCTGAGGTAGTAGGATCTCAAGTTCAAAGCCAGCCTCAACAACTTAGTGAGGCTACCTCAAAATTTTAAAAAAATTTAAAAAGGGGAGCGCTGGGATGTGGCTCAGTGGTAAAGTGCCCATAAATTCAATCTCTAGTACTAAAAAAATAAAAATCTGTAATGCCTTCTGTGAAAAATTGTACTGGGGAAGCATATGCCACAATCAAGCCAAAGGCAATCTCAATATTCATTCATCATGCAGTATTTTGAATTGTAGTTGAAATGAATAAGCCGGAAAGGCAAACGAAAATGAATTCAATTGATGGACAGGAGGAAGGAAGGAAAGACTTAGAAGTCCAACAATGGGCATTTTTAAGTAAATTAAGACACCATACTCTATTGTAGTCACATGATTTCAGTTGGGGAATACCCTCTGATTCAGAGTTTCCAGAAGGGTGTTATTCATCATCTAGAATATGCTTCCCCAACTTAGATCCCAAAGATGGTAGTATAGCAAGGATCCAGAGCATTCTTAAAAGGTAATATAGCTCAGCTTGTGATGGGAAGTTCTTTTAATGACAAAGCAATTGAAGTTTCACTATGTCGAGGAACTTTGAGGAAGTCACAAAAATCCACAATTTAAAAATATATTTCCTATTATACACACATAACTACTTTCTAGAGTAAAAACCAAAGCCTTATGAGTCTGTTGTTTACCGTGTATATGTTGTACCAAGGTATATCAAGTAATATCAAGATGTTCAGTCACCTTCCAAAGGTTCTTATTAGAACGGGGCAGAACCTGACAGTAGAATTTACTAAGATGTCCTGGAGTAAGAACAAAAGAACCTAAAATCAAAGACTAAAATCTTTGTGATTTCAGGTGTTTGTTTATTTTCAATTTTTGTTTAAGATATAATAGATGTAAGTTTATTTTAGTTTTGGGCACTGTTTGTTAAGAGTAGTTAAGTTAGATTCTTTTTTTTGTTTTTTTTACACATTTTTGGCACATATAGTTGTATGCCGGATTTTTGTTACATATTTATACATGCACGCAATATAATTATACAATTTGGCCAATATCATTCCCTAGTATTTCCCCTTTCCCTCTTCTTCCTCCCCTATTTTTTTTCACTATAGTATGATGACTTTAATTTTTTAGGATAAATACTGAGTAGTGGTATTGCTGGGTCATAGGGTGGTCCCATGCCTAGTCTTTTGGAACTGCCATGCTGATTTCCACAGTGGTTATACTATCCCACCAAAGTGTAAAAGTGTTCCTTTGTCTCCACAACCTCTCTAGCATTTATTACTGTGTTTTTGATGGCTGCCATTCTGACTGGTGTGAGATGAAATCTCAGCTGCAGTTTTGATTTGCTCTAATTGCTAATGATGCTGAACATTTTTTTTCATGTGTTTGGGAGGCTTTGTAAAAAATTTTTTCTTTTGAGAATATCCATTTAATTCACTTGTAGAGCGCTGTTCTTCATGAAAACCTTACTTACAGGAAAAAGCGGGCCTGGAAAGTTTCACTTTTCGTTTCGTTTTCACATTTATATATCCCAAGAACCCAGCAGGCTGGGAAAAGCCCACACACCTAGTGGAATTGCCCTGGGGCGGAGCTTTGTGCCAGAGGGCGGGGACGCCCTCTCGCCTGCGAGGTCTTTAGAGCGCACACACGCTACGTCCCCTGGTCGCTTAATCTTGGGTACCGGCTCCTGACTCTTTGCGCAGCCAGCCACGAGTCTCCCCACCCGCAGGTAGGGAGCGTCCTTCTCCCGCCCCGCACCCACTCCAGGTGTCTCTGGTCGCTACAGGAGGCATTTAAAAGACAGGGTCTTTGGGATGGAGAGAGGAGAGGGAAATGGGAAGTGTGATACTTTGTGGTGCAGCAGAACTCATTTGTATGGTAGGGTTAAGACCTGAAAACAGGCAATATATCTGGCCTTTTGACAGTTGCTGTTGTTTTGCACTAATGTCAATCTTTTATGTGAGTGCATGTGCATGGATACGGTCATGAGAGGTAGCTGGGTCTAGAGAGAAATTACTAGATTGGAAACCGGGACATTTGGGTTCTAGTCCAACATTAAGTTATCACTTGTAATATGACTCAGGGTAAGTCATCCCACCTTCAGCATCTCCTAAGGTCCCTTCCAGTCTTGAGATCCAGGACGCAAAGGCCTAAGTTTCTTGCTGTATCTGCTTGAAAGATCAAAGGGAATCCTGGAGGAAGAGTGGAAGAGCCTAAGAATAAAAATGTTAAGACATTTCTTAGATACATTGACTTTGACCTGTGTCTAAATTCAGTTTGGGATTGCTTTAAAACACAAGGAGTAAAAGTACCATTGTTCTAACTAGTTGTTATTATTGTATATTTAACTGTGAATGCTTTTCTATGAATTAAGTAGCCTTCTAAAATATTTTTTAATTGTTGCATTTCGTGGTGCTAGGGAACCAATATTATGAGATTACTCTCCCATTGCTGAACATAATGGTTATTCATAGGGTTCACTACGCTAGCCATTCACCAAACCATTGCACATAAGTCTCTAGGAAATTGCCAATTTTTGCCTTCAGATAAACTGTAGAAGTGTTAATAGTCAGTGTCTTGTATATTTGGAAGACCTTTTCATGAATATTTAAAATTGCCTTCCAGAAAAGATGTACCAGTTGACAATGACAGTGGTCAACAATATATAAGGAGAACAATGATACTCTGAAGAAAAAACAAAAAGTAGATTTTTTTTCGGTGGAAAGTGATAGGTGGAAGCTACATGATAGCAGTCAGAGTATGGTCTTTCACAAAGCCTGAGAAATAGCTTGGGGGTTTGAAGTCGCATGGGGAAATTGTACAAGAGTGATTCAGTGTGACTGGGGCAGGGGGATGAGGTTTAGTACAGTTTAATAGAGCTTAAAAATTTACTAAAGATTTGATAGATCAACTCTCTTAGTCCTTGCTTTTACTTTTGAGAAAGAAAACTTGCATTGTTGCATCTTCCTCATAGCCGTCCTACCCTGGGAAGATAGAGACATGGTATCACTTCCTTGGTGTTTGTACTGGACTTCTCCCAGGGGCAAACCCACTTCCCCATCCTGAAAGAGCCCTTGTTTCTTCCCCAGGTCACATTTCATTGCTCGTGAAAGTGTCCACTCTTGTCTGGGAATTCACACAAGGTCAGTTTCTTACCAGAAGAAGATATCAGTGTTCTCTTGGACCAACTACTCTCATGTGAGTTTTAGAGATCAAAGAACACGTTTATTTACATGGTCTCTTTCCTCCCCCTTTTCTTCTCCCACTCATGATAGTTGCACTCCAAGGGAACAAAGCCTTAGAGGAGAAGGGATGATGAAGAATTAGGTAAATATCAAATCTAACCCATCACCTTCAGTAAACTTTAATTGCATCTAAAATTTCAACCAGATTCATTAAAGGATTAAAACTCCACCAGAGTATGCCATAAACATTTTCAAAATTAGTTGTAACCCACAAGTGAATTTAGTGTCTCTCTGTTTTATTCAACAGTGCTTTGCTTGTAATTAGGGGTATCCCAAATCCTCTACTGCCTGATAAACATATTTGTGTTTATAATATCACATTAATATTTTATAATTGTGCTATAATCAATACTGGCTCAACGAAAAGACACTCAGATGCTGCAGCCTCATTTTTGCAACCTTTGTGTCCTCAAAGGATTAGTTATATTTCTGCTTCTCATCTGCAGTGTAGCTGGAGAGGAAAGAAATAAGAATTGTGCACCTTGAACTAGCAAGAGGATGATTCATTTTATTTTTAATATTTTCATATATGCATTTTTAATATGAAAGAAACATGTTAGCATAACTATACAAAGAAGTTATCAGATAATTCCCAAAGAACTAAATGATAAACAAACCCACAAAAAATTCAAATTGTACTTTTCAGTAATGAAATTAGGAAAATAATTTTAAATAATGCCAGAGGTGGATGAATATACTATATAATGGTACCAATTTTCCAGAATAAGTCAAGAACCAAGAAAATATTTTTTCTCCTTGATCAGCAATTCTTTTGGGGGAAATCTATCTTTAGGGGCTAACCTGGGGCCTGGCACATAATAAACACTCAATAAATAGTTTCTGAATACACAACACTTGTGATTTTTTTAAATTGGCAATAATTTGATACCTAACAATAAATGAATAAAAGGAGACTATTAAATAATGTCTATGAATATCACACACCAAATGGAAAACATTTATCATAACCTTCAATAAAAAATGAATATTAAATGTATGTTAACATTCTCTTCTTTTAAAGATTCATAGGGAAAAAGACTGAAAGAAAAATATTTTCCTGAAATATAATGGTCACAGAATTTCTCAACCTTGGCACTTATTGTTTTCTAGGCCAGATATGTCTTTTCTGTGGGAATGCTGTCCTGTGCTTCAGAGCACCTTCCTGGCCTCACCCCTAGATACCAGCAGCAACTCTCCCCTGCCCAAAACCCGTTTTGACAACCAAAAATGTTTCCAGGTTATTTATTACTAAATGTCCCTGCATGACAGTGATAAAATAGGGGGTTTTCTCCTTCCTTTCTCTTTTTTCTGTAATGTGGTTATATCAAATTTATAATGAAGAAAAACATTAGATTAATATCCTTATTCTACCTCAATATTTGGACTCCATTTCTGGGGTTCTTCCATTATAACACTTTAGTTTGCCAAAAACTCATCATTTTTTTTCTGATAAGAAAAGTAAAACCATTATTCATTTGAAAACTCAGAAAAACACTGATGAAATCAATCACAATCCCATTTATCCTTTTTCTGTCTTTTCTTCCTTTTAAAAACTATAAGTGGGTGAAAACTTACTTGCCTTCCCTCTAATTTCACTCATAGATATGATCATTGTCGGTATTTTGGACATTTCCTATGTCTAAAGACACACACACACACACACACACACACATATACACATACACATACTTTTTATTTGTTGAACAAAAATGGATTTCTGCTTCATATACTGTTCTGAAGTTCTCTTTCTATGCCTCCTTTTGCAAAAGTAATACATATACATGTACTGAATTCTATCCTTAATGGTATCATATCAACAGAACAAAATTTATTTAACCATTCAGACCATCTAGGGTATTTTTTTTCTGTTTGGAGCTATTATTAACAATGCAATGTCTTTACATATATTATTGTATGTATTTGTTTGTGGGTTTGTATGATAGATTTTTAGGAGAGGAGTGAAAGGTCACAGAGACATATACATTTGAAATTTCAAAAAAGATTACCAAATAGCCCTCGAAAAAAAGATATACAGCTTCTCCTTCCCACCATTGATGGGCAAGAAAGCCTATTTGTTTATGTCCTTATAAACACCAAACATTAGTAATCTTTGTAATTTTGGTCAAGCTAATAAGTGAAAATGGTATCTTATATCCTAAATATACATTTTATTGGTGCCATCCTTTCCTATGTTTACTGGTATTTTTTTAGTCTCTGAGCTGTATGTTAGAAATTATTACTTGTTTTACTCTTGGGTTACTGTAATTTTCTTATTGATTTTTAGGAGCTATTTATATATTGGGAACATTAATCTTCTGCTTTATATATCTGTAGCATTGATTAATTGTGTGTATTTATATAGAGGTTGGAGAGATACTGACTTTCTTATCAAAGTGTATAAATATAACACAAAAGACAAAAATGTGTTAATAAATAAATAGCATGGCTGAAATACCACAAATTTCTCTTCCTCCCCTACTTGAATATGAACTCCAAGAGAAGAATGACTTTTCTTTTATATTCATTGCTATATCTCCAGTTCCTAAAATAGTGCCAATCACAGAAGAAGTGCTCAATCAATGGTTTGCTGAATTAAAAAATCAGTAAAACTTTAAGCAAGATGACAAAATGAAGAAAAGAATGAATATAGATGACTCTGGGAGAGTGACCACAAGACATTCATATCTTAACATAAATTGACCAACTCTCTCATCTTCCCATCTCTTGTAACTAACAAATTCTGTTTATTGAGAGAGTAGGATTTGTAGTTTGGAATAAGTGAGAGGCATAAAAGATTTTGAGGGATGCATCTGGCCTACTTGTTATAGTAGAGTGGAAGTCTTGAAAAGCCAAAGGTTAAAATGAAAATATTTAGTCATAGAAGGAAAAAAAATATTGGAAGGTGAGAAGTAGAAGTCAAATTTTCCTTACTTTGAAATTTTTGCATAGGGCACATTTGAGTTTCTAGATAAGTTACCGTGCAGAAAACATGAAATAGCTGAGAGGATTTGGGCAAAGTATTTTCTTCTTGGCTTTTGTTGAGTGTACATTACAATTTACAATTTTTTTTCAGGCCTGTAACCAAATTTAAAAATGCTCATCACAGTAACTCTATTCACTTGGCTTTATGTGGTTCTGTGCTATTAAATAAAGGTATTTAACTTCCAAATTCCCCTGCTATGGTTCCACACTTAGACATCAGTTATCACCTGGTTATCAGGACTATTTCACTTAGAACTGCCAAGTGCCCTCCTGTTGTGCTATGTGTTCAACTGTTGAATAAAGCAGTCTTCTTTTTGTGTTTTCCATAACTAGGTCATTGCAAAAAGATGAGGATGTTTAATGTCTTTATATTCACATCCTTCTGTCATTTGCTGAACGGTAAGACACCAAATCCTTTCATTAGGTTCTGTATTTTAACTATTTTAACCATGAGTTAAAAACTTAAATAATAATTTTAAGTGGACATAATTTGTATAGAGAGAACAGTCTACTTATTTCATTTAAAAAAAAATCACCTGTGTCATTGTATAAAGACAGACAAACTGAAAGAAACAAAATTCAATGATTTCCCATGAATACCTTATTGAAAATTTCTAGAGAAATGGCCTATACGTACATTATTTGCTTGTATTAAACCAAGCCAGGATCACAGTTGATATTGCTTATGACCTGCTTTTCCTGATGAAAATATTCTAAGGAAGAATTTTAGTGTGTATCAAAGTTTTAAGGGTAATACAGCACTGGTAACATACTGGGGCCCTCTCTAAATTTCCATATCCACTTACCTCTGACCAGAGAATGGATCAAAAATGCGGGGGAGTAAGAAGAGAAGATTATGAAATCTACCACTCAGGCTGTGTTGAAAGCAAAGGACATTCTGGGGATGTCCATGTGAAAATAGGTCTCTGTGGTTATAAGTTCTCCATCACCATATAATATTTTTACAGGAATGTATGTTTACAAATTGCAGGGCAACTTGTTTAGCTAGTTTTATAATTCTAATGCAGGGATCAGAAATAGTGTCCCAAAACATGTTTCAAGCCCACTGGATAAAACATGTATTTTAAGGAACTAAAATCCTTAAATATAATTATCTTATAACTCACCAGATAAGGTGATTGCAAGCCCTCTACCCATTTTGTAAATGTTTTAAGGAATTTTCTATGTTCTGAAGATTTGCCATCTTTCTTTTCAGCCTTTAGTATCACTGTTCCCAAGGACCTGTATGTAGTTGAATATGGCAGCAATGTGACAATCGAATGCAAATTCCCAGTAGAAAAACAACTAGACTTGGGTTCATTAGTTGTCTACTGGGGAAAGGAGGATGAGGAAATTATTCAGTTTGTGAATGGGAAAGAAGACCTGAAGGTTCAGCACAGTAGCTACAGGCAGAGGGCCTGGCTGTTGAAAGACCAGCTCTACCAGGGAAATGCTGTCCTTCAGATCACGAATGTGAAATTGCAGGATGCTGGGGTTTACTGCTGCATGATCAGCTATGGTGGTGCAGACTACAAGTGGATTACCTTGAAAGTCAATGGTAAGAATTATTGTAGATAAAGAAAGCTAAACCTTAATGAAAAACATATCCCAAGTGTTGAGAGCTTATCATTCTTAGAAGTTCAGACTTAATTTCCAACAGAATACCAGCAACCTGTTCACTAATTCATTCATTCATTCATTCATTCATATACTCATCTAGTGAGTACTTCTTTGAGCACCTTTTATTTGGCAGTCACTGGTGACCCAGAGTCAAGTAACACAGAGCCATGTTATACAGTATGTTCAGTTTTCCACATAATAAATTCCCAGTTTTTACTTTTTTATTATTATAAAAGCAATACATGTACCTGCAAATAATTTGGATGCTATGAAAAGGAATAAAATGAATTGCAAAAGCTTTCTTCCTCCCTTTACCACTATCTTTCACAGCATGCAAATATAGTTAATACTATTTGTATAACCCTTTGGAAGTTTTTTTTCATTATTTTAATTCAATTGCTGTTTTTTAATTTTATTAGGTCTGCTGTATTTTCCTTCCTTGGAATGTCTGTATGTCTCAAACCCCAATAAATATATTTAAAACAAATCCCATAATTAGGTTCACATTCAATAACAGTTTAAGCCAATCTATGAAGGCAAAAAATAATCACATCAAGTATAAAGAAAGCCATTTGTCCCCAGAGATGCCAACAAACTCTGATCACCAAGCATGTATTTATCTTAAGAGTGTATGCACCAGTGTTATCTTGGAGTGTTGAAGAGGAACTGTAAGTGTTAATTCCTGAGTACTGACCCATAACTATGTCATCAGGTCACTAGAGTTCAAAGTATTGGGTTGGTACTAGCTAAGGGAAGGAAAGCACCTTAGCTGACCACCTCTGCTTTCACTGTTGAGTTTCATAGAATTGAGAGGTAAAAAGATCCCAGGAATGAGCAGCTAATCCAAACTCCCACAAAGAACAAAAAAAAACCCAAAGGATCTTCTGTTTCTGGTTTGTTTGTTTATTTGTTTGTTTTTGTATCACGGATTGAGCCCTTAACCACTGAGCCTCATCCCCAGCCCTTTTTATTTTTTATTTTAAAACAGGGTCTTGCTAAGTTGCTGAGGCTGGACTTTGAACTTGCAATCCTATTGCCTTGGCCTCCCCAGCCACTGGGATTATAGGCATGTACCACCTCGCCTGGCAGATCTTCTATTCTTATACTCCCCATATTTACCAGAATTCATTCATCTCCCCTTGGTCTTCCTATTCCTAAGATAACTATCATCAATCTGAAGGTCCATGATATAAACAGGAAAATTTAGATTTATTATGAAAGATCACTGATAATTATAAACTCAAAAATAAAATTATATAGTGATTAGGAGAAATGCATCCATTTTATGGCACATTACTGGGTGTCTGATGCTGGCTTAATTAATGCTACTGATGTTAAGAAAATGTCACTTGCCTCATGAAGTAGACTTGATTTTCATTATGTTTTACCATTTGTTTCTCCTTCAAGACAGTCATGGGAAAAAAAAACTTGGGATATGGTTGTTTAAATTGTCAACTTTTCTTGGGTTCATCAGCAATATTAGGTATCTATTGTGTTCAAAGGCAATTAAATAAATTAGCAAGCTTTAAGCCATAAGCTTGCTAGATCTAGGATGGGGTGAAAGAACATCAACCTGGCAGTCAGGAAGAAGGAAGCATAGAGTTTAAGTTTCTGTTTCCAAAGGTCTCTGATCAGCCTGTCAGGAGTATGCAGGCAGATGGCTGACTTTGTAAATGAGAAAGAGTTTATACCAGGTTATCTGGGGCTCTATAATATCTCTTCAACATAATAAAAGATCTTCTAGCACTGAAGGTTTTTCCTAGGAGGGGTCCTTGATGGAGCAAAGCAAATGACCAAGCAGATTTGACACCTGGTTTGTTAAGCCATTCCATTTTGTTTTATAAATTAGCCTCTCATCCCAAACCATCTTGTTATTTGCATACAGGAAGATGAGTTGAGCTAAAGCAAGTCTCAACATTCTGTGTTGAGAACAAGCCAGCCACCAAGCTTCAGTTGCACTGAGGCACTGCCACCTGTGGACATTTGGTGGCTACACTTGCACAATTTTACAACCTAAGGAAATAGAACTACTGAGTCACCTCCTTATGCAAATGATTTCACAGTAATGCTCTTGGACTTCTCTTCCCATCACTGCAAATATGTGGTAACACAGCTCCCCACAGGGAGTTTACTCACCACGGGGCTTTATAAGTGAAGCATTTCAAAAGTGAAATTTGGAAAGGTTTGGTTTTGGATTAACTCAATTCTTATCACTTTGGGTGTTATTGCACCTTTTGTGAACAGGTTATAATATGTGGAAATTTATTTCCAATGGTGTTCATCAGGAACTGCCACAAGAGTACACTTCAGTATTAAAAGAGGAAGAGAAGCAGCTCTACCAGTACTACTGCTAACACTTGGGTAGCACTTCTATGGGTTAAGCTCTGTATTAAGCTTTTTTGCCTAAATCATTTCATTTAATCTTCAACATGACTCTTGTGTAAGGTGAATATTTTTCACATTTTACTAGCTCTGAAATTTGAATGTGTACTTTTGATAGGTATCTTAGATTCAATGATATGTGGCATTATTCTTCCCATTTTAAGAATGGGGAAACTGAGGGCTGAGAAATCAAGCAATTTATCCAAGGCCATCAGACTAGTAAGTGGTAAAGCTGAGTTCTAAACCCAAGCAGACTGGCTCTAAAATCTGTCATTAATAATCATGTTTTTCTGCCTACCTTTATACCTCTGGCATGTGTATCAGGTTGTATGACTTCAAAACTACTTTGAACTTTTCTTAATCTTGATCAACCAACATTAGCATAGTGCTCTAGATCTAGTAAACCAGAAGTCAGCAAAAATTGTAAAACATTTTAAACTAATGTGTGTATAATTATAAAGAATATACTTTGTACTAATATATAGATTGTATTATAAGGAATTGACATTTTAAAAGGCAAAGAGGATGACTTTCACCAACTTCATATGGTACATGATATGTTCTAGGAATATACAAAAATAGACATTTCAAAAGGTAAAGTAAAATTACCAAGCAATACTTTTAATATCTTGCTAATTGAGATGCTTCTCTCATTAGTTTATATGGCAAGGCATAATGAACCTTAGGGTAAAATTCATCATTAGCAAAGGTAGACAGTCTTGATAATCTTGAGGATTTTAGTCCACACTTTGTCAAGTCCAATTAGGTCTTTATTGTTTTAACCTCATAAAGTAGTTGATAAAAAAAAAATCCCTTCTGACATTTCCTTTTGGTTTGTATTTAAATTACTAGTATTATCTTCAATTCTTGGTTTCTTTGTGGAAAAGTTTTTAATTAGTTGTTCATTTCATGAGAATATTAGTTAAAAGTAGATATTAGAATTTGAAAATCCATAGTAAGTACAAACTGGGTCCCCATTCTCCCTTTGGTGTTGTGAAAGTCCTCTTCCTGTAAGACCCCTGTGTGGCTGACTGAGACCCAGTGTCAAAAAGCAAAGCTTGTGAAGCTTAAATTATTTTTTAATTGATATGACAGAAATGCATATAAGTGGAAGTTCTAGCATTTTCTTCCCATACCTTCACACATGTGCCCCACTTTAGGGACTAATGCGCAGCTATGTACTCAGTCCTTGTGGAGTGAACCACTCATTTGTTAGCTCTTAGGGCTGCATCATATGTGTACTTGCTCCTCTGTGTGAAACAGCATCCTTCTTCACCCTTCTTCCATTAAAAATGATAATAGAAGGGTTAAAAAAAAAAGGCAAAAGCATTTTAACCCTAGTATTTATCACTAAGAGTAAGTTTAGGTTGAAATTCTAATTGCCCATAAACCAAGCTCTGTGCTATGTGAACTTGATCCTGTTATGTTAATAGCAGTTTGTGAAGTATAATCAGTGGATTCATTTTTAAGTGGTCTTTAAATACGACAGTTAAAAGATGGATGGCCCAATTTTTTTGTGTGTTTCAAAATCATAATTATATTGATTTAATTGGTTGTGATTTCCTTGATTTAAGAGCACCAAAACATCACATCATTATTTATTTATTTTGTTTTAAGCTAGTCGCTTTGTTAAATCTCTGTGAAAGTATTATATCACAAAGCTTTTGTTGTGTCTTTGGTAAAGAATTGGAGAGTTATAGATGATTAGTTGTTCATTAAAGTATTAGGTATAAAGCAATTGTTATGTCAACAGAATTAAAAATATGTTGATGTACTTGTAATGAGTAAACATGAATATAAATCTTATGCTATATATAAGCATTAAACAATCTACTAGAATAGTCAGCAGACTGAGTATCTTAATCCTAAAAAGTTCTCAAACCAATTATCTAAAAACTGATTAGACTTTCTGCCATGAATATAATAATTTAAAGATGTACTAAAATAGCAAACATAAAAAAAAAAATTTTAAATCATATTATGGTAACCCAGATGGGATCCTAGAGCGGGAAAAGTTGGTGGAATGGAATAAATGATGGAATGTGGTTAATAGTGATGTACTAACATTGGCACTTCAGTCATAGAAGTTGTACCAGAGTAATGTAAGATGTGAATAATGAGGGAATCTTGGTAAGGAGTATATAGTAACTATTATTTTTACAACTTTTTTGTAGATCTTAATCCATTCTCAAATTTAAAAATGTACTTAAACTTTAAAAAGGGTCACTAGGAACAAGTATTAATTTTCACAAGTGACATAGTATGTCTTTTCAAATCTAACTTCTGATCATTGTCTCAAAGTTGAACAAGTAAATGACTATCAAAATCAGTTTATTCAATTAAGTCTAAGGTATAGTGCGTGCTAGCTATAAAGGTTCATGTTTATGAAGACAGCTTTACAATAAAACAAAGGAAATATCCAGGATTAAATTTAAGAAGAAACAGAGCCCTTTATGAAAGCTATAGCATTTTGCTGGGAAAAACATAAAAATGTGAATAAATAGACATTTCAGTGGATTCATTTTTAAGTGGTCTTTATTTGAATAGAAAGACTACTTGTTTAAAGATGACAGTTTACTTTAGTCTATATTTTGAGTCCAATACATATATTAACATAGTTTTTAAATTTTTTTATTTGTTCTTTTTATTTATTCATGAGAGTAGAAGGTATTTTGACATACATACATGGAGTATAACTTCCCATTCTTGTGGTTGTATATGATGTGGAGTTACACTGGTTCGTGTATTCATATACCAACATGATTTTTATAGCAAGACAGTTGTTTCTTAAAGCTCAGACTTGGCCTGTGCTTGAAGAGAAGTGTTGAGGTCAACAGGCAGGGCTTCCCTACTGCTAAAACAGCTGACCATGAAGCCTATTTCTCTGAGAATCAGCCTGCATTGATAGTTTCTAATGTAGACAACACCAAGACACATGTCTAGAGAAAACTTTCACTTCTTTTTTTCTCATGACGCAGCCCCATACCGCGAGATCAGCCAAAGAATTTCTATGGATCCGGTCACCTCTGAATATGAACTAACATGTCAGGCTGAGGGCTACCCTGAGGCTGAAGTCATCTGGACAAGCAGTGACCACCAAATACTGAGTGCTAAAACCACCATCACCAAATCCCAGAGGGAAGAGAAGTTTTTCAATGTGACCAGCACACTGAGAATCAACACAACAGCTAATGAGATTTTCTACTGTACTTTTAAGAGATTAAGTTTCACAGAAAACAATACAGCTGAATTGGTCATCCCAGGTAATATTCTGAATGTGTTTACTAAAACATGTCTAACGCTGTCCCCTAACAGCTACCATTATGCCTGCTCATCATAGTCATTCAGTGATGGTTGAATGAAAGAATAGCATAGTACTTACAAAATGTATGCCATTATGCTATTCCCTCACTTCCATGCGTCCAAGTCATAATGCTACTTAATACACATTCAGCAAATATTTATGGAATATTCCCTACTTGCCACGTAGTATATTAAGGATTGGGTATTTGTAGAAGAATAGGACACAGTTCATACTATCCAGGAAACAGGTAAGAAAAGAGGCAATCCAGTTGTATGTTGGAAATGCTCTTGTAGTTGGGGCATCAGGAGGAACCTGAGAACAATACTCAATTCAGGACTTGTTTTAGGAATCCAAAGTCTAGCATATCAGAGCTGCTCCCTTCTCTCCACAGTTTCTATGCCAGGAAGCAAAGGGAATGTACTTTTTTATCTTACTCCAAATGTGGGAGATCCTTTCTCCCCATGCGCCTCTCTCAAGCTATTCTATAGGTTTTCAACTCAAGACATCCTGGTTGGACCATAGAATGAAAGGCTGCATGTCCCTGGGTAAATACTAGACTTTTGTGGGTTCCACATTCCCTGAAGGGGGTATATATATAAGGCAAGGTTTTTGTAGGGGAAAAATAAGCTATAGTACATGCAAATGATTTGAGACCCTTGTGAGCACAAATTCAAGTATTTTTATTCCCACTACTCAGCAGTAGTAGGTAGAATAGGAGACAATGTCTGATGAGTCTTGGGCCATTTTAATAAGTGAGGAGGATAAGCATGATGATTAGTACAAACCCAAAGGTGTTCTGATGAGAAGTGCTTTTCACTGCCCCTTCCCCCCTATAGATGTTGACAGAAAAACTCCATGTACTTCAGAGAAAACTACTGGAAAATTGGATAGAAAAGTCAACCCATTTGAAAAACCAATCCAGGGTGCTCTTTTAAACAAAAAGAGCGAAAAGGCTTTAAAAAATAGAGATGTTGTTTCTGGGATTGGCCTTCAATTAAGAGCTGTATTAGTGGACTCCTGCCATTTAAAAATTGTCTTATGACAACTTATTTGTGTGGCAACTTGGAGTAAGTCACCTAACGGCTATGAGTCTGTTTTCTCAACTGCAACTTGGGGATTTTTTCTTACCTGGTATGCCTAACTTGTAATGTTGTTTCGAGACTCAAAATATGTATGAACAGGCTTTATAAACTAACAGGCTTTATAAACAAAGTCCAGCTGCTGTTGTGACTTTAAAATTCAAAGTAGGAAGTTAGGAATCACGGGTCTCAGCTGATAGTGAGGTTAAGCAAGAACAGACTTATGGTGAAAGAGGAGTTAGCAGTCTCCAAGCATGCATGTGCTGTGGGATCCCTTTAGCCCCTGCATCAGACTGCAGACAGAGAAACTGGTGAGAGAAACCAATGGTGTCCCAAGGTGTTCAAACTCAGGAAAAAGATAACAAGTATTGGTCCTTGCTCATGACCATGGATGTGGAGAGGCAGAAAATCCTTGAACAGTGCCACTTGGCCTTCCAGGTTCCACAGTGGGCCATCCTTGCCATGTACAGTAGACTTCCAACTTCTATATTAAAGAATGTAAGACAAAGTAACATAGTGCATTCTGCCATTTAATATTGAGCAGGCATTCCCTGTGGTACTACGTAAGCACCACACAAGAAATTTCACCTCACAAGAAATTTCTTAGCCTTTCCATTTTGTAGTCTGGTTAAAGGACTTGCTATAGATCTCAAAGCTGGCCAGTGGGGCCAGAATTAAGTCCCAAGTCCATCTGTCCAAGTCCAGGCCTTCTTCCACTTTTCCATGCTACTTCTATTCTCTTGTCAGAGAAATCTCATCATTCTAGCCAGGAGCTTCAGGATTTAAGAAAATTAACCTGAAACTAAATTAAATTAAACTTCAAGGGATGATTATTTCCCTGACTAGTTCCCATGAAAATTTTCTCTTTGGTCTTGTTTTCTTTTTCAGAACCATCAACATTACTTCAAAGGACTCATTTTGTGAAGCTGGGAGCTGTCCTGTTTTGCTTTGGTGCAGCATTGACAATCCTGTTCTGCTTAAGAAAAAATGGTATTTCTTTAATTGCAATGGTCTCCCCTGGGGATGTGAAGTCTGTGAAGGTTTCATTGTTGCCACAGTGACACTTAATAGGCAGAGCCAGAGATGCTAAATGTCCTGCATGTATAGGACAGTCCCCATCAGGGGGGATCTATCCCACTCAGAATGTTAGAGTACTGCCTTATGCTGCCTTCCTATTAGCTTTCCCTCTCAGGGCCCACTTTCAATTATGCAAATGGATTTTAGCTTTGCCACTGAGTGAAACTGGGTATTATCTCTTCCTTCAATGCTGCTCATTTTGCTACACATATATTGAAGGGTGGCATTGAACCCTGTAGTTGCATTTTCAAAGGGTGAGAGTTGAATAATGTCTGCAAGGAAATTGGCTTGGCTTTGCACGGTGGCACCAAGATTTCTGACTGTTAATAGCAATCACAGTGAAGCTGAGTGAAATTGCCAGAAGATTGGGTGTATAGTGGCAAGAGGTAGAAGAATGGGCATGTATGGAGGCTGAAGAAAACTCAGTGTCATGCAGCTTCTTTCTACTATGCAAATAACCACAAATTTATAGAAGAGAATGTACTTAAATTCCTGTTGGTTTCCATTGAATTTGAGTCTTATATTAGTTACAACATTATATTGAGCTGGTTTCTTTTTAATTTTTTTTTTTATTTTTTAGTTGTAGTTGGACACAATATCTTTATTTTATTTATTTATTTTGATGTGGTACTGAGGATCGAACCCAGGGCCTCACACGGGCTAGGTGAGCGCTCTACCACTGAGCCACAATCCCAGCCTTTGAGCTCATTTCTGAGTTTCCTAAGAAATAAATAGTTCCTTCTATAGAGCTATATATTTACCATGGAGTATACTGCAAGATTTCTGGAGGAGAGTGTTACATAATTTTAAAAACAAATTGCATGTGCTTATTTATTTACATACCCATATGAATTATTAAAATGCAAGAAAATGAGTATATTCAAATAATTTCCTCCTAAGATGATTCAGAGTAAACACTTCCCCCAATACTTTGAGATTATGTACCGAGAGATCCAATGATGATGTTCACATAGAGGTGTCTGATGTCACATAGGGAAGTAGAATATGAAGGGAATTCCAATACTCATTTAGAAATTCCCCACAACCCCCTAGGAGGGTGGGTGGACCTGAGAAAGTATGTAACTGAATGAGTACAGATCAGTTATTTTCAAAGAGTAGGCCCTTAACAGAACTGAGACAGTTAGCCAGAATATATGGGTCAAGTTTCAGTAACAGAGAGGTATAGAGACGGAATGGATTTGCACTAGGAAATGATTATTACCAACTTGCATTTTGAATATTCCCTTGGAGAAAAGATTAGTTGGCATTGGGAATGGCCAGAAAACCAATAAAGTGCCTCAGAATATGGTCCATTTCTTTTTAAAAGGATGGAAATGAAAGTATATACTCCTAAAGAAAATCTAAGAGCAAAAGTATATATTCTAAACTAATGAATTAATTAACCTCGTGGGTTTGGACCTTGGAATAAGGAAATTCACCTGAGTTTCTAGGGAATTAAAAATGTTTCATAGGAACCTGGAGTTTAAACTTGAGTCACTGTGTAAGGTACGGTGTTGTACTACATGAAAATGAAAATTATTTCTCTTTCTTCAGTGAGAATGCTAGATGTGGAGAATGGTGGCATCCAAGATATAAACTCAAGGAAGCAAAATGGTAAGAATGTCATAAAGAATTGGGAAGTTGAAGGAAAATGAATAAAAAAACTAAAGTAATAACAAGGAGAATTCTGTCTATCACAGTCTCCCCTCCTTTTGGAAAAGGCTGGTTGTTGGAATTGCTGGTTCCTCTTTGCCTCACAACTCTTAAGAACTCCTTCCATTCTGAGGAGGTTTAGGACTGACCCTCCATAGGAGAGAGGAGACAAGAGGGGAAAGGAGAAGGCAGCTTCTCTTCACTAACCTTCTATTGTTCTGCATCCCAACATCTCCTGCCACAGGGGACCATGTTGACTTAAGTGAGTGGATAATTAATTCTACAGTGTTGCATATCAGGCACTGTTAACTGATTAGTGTGTGGTATATAGTGTTTCATTTAATCCCCTCCCCCCACACACCAAAAGAATGAGAGAATTCTAGTATTCTAATACTAGAATTATCTCCATTTTAGGGCAGAGAACAGAGGTTCATGAAGGTAATGAAAAGTACCCCAAAATACACCGCTTGTGACCAAAAACCAAGTTTGTGGGCCCACTAACCTGACCATGGACCCTTACTCTTCACCTATCTGCTTCAATTCATTTTGCTACAAATGCCTACATTTATAAAACAGCAGAGAAACCTCATCCAGCTGATAGAACTTAAAACAATTGTATCAAATCTTCTAATTCATTTTAATGTAGTTAGAAACAAAATTTAACAATGAGCCCCAGTTTAAAAAGCCCAGGTAGGTTTCATCAGGTGGTTAATTTGCTCTGTAAAGCTAATTAGTCTACGTGTGGGTCATCCTAGGGAACTGACCCTCCCAGTTTGCTCAAAACTTGGGGGTTTCTCGGGACATCAGACTTTCAGTTTTAAAACCAGGACATTCCCGAGCAAACCAGAAGTTAGTCATCTTTTATCATTCAAGGGTAATTGAGCATAAATATAATCTGCCTCTTTCTCTTATTGAAAACTGATCAAATGGTTAGAAAATATGAGTTTTGTTTCTTGTCAATTTCTTGTTTTTCCAGAACCCTGACCCCATGCAATTAATATACTGTTATCATTCTTCAGATACACAGTTTGAAGAGACGTAACCAGCATTGAAAATTACATTTTTCAAGCAGGGATTCTTTTCCTGTTGTTTGGGAGTTCACGGATGAAAGGGCCCATGGGATGCTGCTGATGATGTTGGAATTAAAAGGCCCAAATATTGAAAATAGAACCTGGGGAAAGAAGAGGAGAACAAAGAAAGATGGGAGTAGAAAGGGGAGCCTGGAAGGAAACCTGGGCACTTCAACATAAGCTGAGAGACTTGTTGGTGCATGTAAAAGGGACAAAGAACACTTCTGAATGAGGCGTCTCCAAGCAAACCATCCATCACTCATGCTAGGAAAGTGGGTTGAGGATCCCTGATTTCATGGATGTTCTTGCAGAAGTGCCCTTTGCCTCTCCTTGTCTTCTCCACCTCCTCGTGTTGCAACAGTGTTGAAGAATGAGTTGTTTCTATTTATTTCCAGTCTGAGGGGTCTTGTCATATGACTGTGGCTATGAATGATTTCTTTTGAAGACATACTATAGTAGAAGTTAAAATTTTGTCACCAAACTCTATACTTAACTGCTTGTTTGTGTTCAGTGAAACATCTAGTATTTGTTAGATACTAGTATTCTCTGTAACTGACATTACAAATTGGAAGAATAGAAAATAAGCCATTGGTTTGTATAGGATTTGACCTTATATAACTTATTGATACTTTGTTTGACTTGACTAATCCTATTCTCAGACCTCAGGGGTCTGCTGCAAAATCTGTTCCCTTTAAATATCAGATTTATAACTGTGTGGTACTATACACACATGATCTCATGTATTCCTGTCATCACAACCACTATTATACCCATTTAACAGCTGAGGAAACAGAGAGATTAAGTAGCTTGTACACAGCAGTAAATAGCAGTCTTCAGATTTCCTCAATTTATCTGCTGTCCTTTTGGAATACAATTAACATCTCTATTTTAAGAAATGTGTTTATTTAAAAAGTGTTTAAATATCTTTGTATGATACATGTGCCTTGCATTGGGCCAGGCATTGAGTCTACAGAAGTGAGCAAGACAAAATATCAGTTGCATAAACATGATAATAATCAAAGCAATTTTTAGATTATAGGAAGTCAGTATTTTTTTAAAAACTGTGGAAAATAACTCTGGAATTCCTTTTCTAGCATTATATTTATCCCTGATATGTATTTACCATACTTCTCTATGTAGTGTGTGGTATTTTTAGCACCTTCTTTTTATTTTTTCTCCATTTATGCTTATTTTATGTTTGCACAGTGATGCCCATGGGTTCTCAGGTTACAGTGAGTCAATCCAGAGTCAATTCAGCATTGAAGGGCAGAGATGTTTTGTTGTTGTTGTTGTTGTTGTTTGATTTGGTTTGGTTTGGTTTTCTACTGAGGATTGAACCCAGGGCCCTATAAACTCTCTATCTCTGATCTGATCTGCACCCTCAGCCCTTTTTATTTTGAAACAGGGTCTTGCTAAGTTGCAGAGAATGGCCTCCAACTTGCAATCCTCCTGTGTTTGCTACCTGTGGTGGAATTACAGGTATGTACCATTGTACCTAGCAATGGCCTTATTATTAACTCTTTATGCAAGAAACATGTCAAAAACTTTTTAAATATATTTTCTTTTTTTTTATATACCAAGGATTGAAATCAGGAGTGCTTAACCACTGAGCCACATCACCAGCCCTTTTTTATATTTTACTTTGAGACAGTGTCTCACTAAGTTGCTGAGGGCCTCCCTAAATTGCTGAGGCTGGCTTTGTACTTGCAATCCTCCTGCCTCAGCCTCCCCAGCCTCTGGGATTACAGGCATGCCCCACCACACCCTTAGTATAAATTTCACCTTGAATGTTGCACTTGCATAATTACATGTTATTTCTGGAAATTCCAGCAAAGTACCTTGGCTGCTGGCTACCCTGGACCCTTGTCTGTACCAGAAAGGGACCATTTTCTCTGCTTAAACCCTATAATATCATCATCTTTTATCCCTACATGGGCCTCATAAGATATTTTTTTCCAGAGGCACTGAGATTCAGATGACCTTTCAAAACTTTTCCTTTACTCCTGGCAATTTATTAGCATCTTCTTTGTTGCCACGTGTCAATACTGAAGAAACAAAGTCTCCAACAGAACCCCTTATATTATGTGTTTCTACTTTATTTATTTATACAATAATTTGTGTGACAATGTCCTTTGTTTGATACAAAGACTGTGGATGAGCAAGACATTCATTTGTTCCATACATTCACTCCATTCCTAAGTCTCAACACCTCGTGGTGTTGGATTTATAAGCACTTTAACCCTGTTGTCTTGTGTTTCATTGTAAATTACATATGCAGAAATGTCATCTAATTCTATATTTGATTGTAATTGTTTGTACCTGCATTAATTTAATAAAATATTTATTTTGTTTCTCATTATGCCAATATGTCCATTGTCTTATTTTCTTGGTGTTGTATAAAGCACTTCCAGTTTTACCTACCAATAGGAAAAGTTACTTGGAATATCTGCAGCTCTCTTCATAGATATATTGAATGGATGGATGGATAGATGATAGATAGATAGATAGATAGATAGATAGATAATAGATTCTGGGTTTACACAGTATGTTCTTTTTTGGTACCAGAGATTGAATTCAGAGGCACTCTACCACTAAGCCACATCCTCCGCCCTGTTTTGCATTTTTTATTTAGAGACAGGGTCTCATTGAGTTGCTTAGCACCTTGCCATTGCTGAGGCTGGCTTTGAACTCACAATCCTCCTGCCTCAGCCTCCAGAGCTGCTGGGATTATAGGCATGTGCCACCATGCCCAGCTTACACAGCATGTTCTTGAATCCTACATAATGAAAGAAATCAAAATAATTCATTTTTTAAAATAATTAACTGAAAATTTTTATTTTCTTTCTGGTTTCTTTTAGGACAATACCAAGACAAAATACAAATTTTGTCACTCTGCCAGGTGCAGTGGTACACACCTGTAATTCCAGGAACTCAGGAGGCCGAGGCAGGAGGATCACAAGTTCAAAACCAGTGTCAGCAACTTAGCCAGGCCCTAAGCAACTTAGCCTGCCTCAAAATTTAAATAAATAAATAGGGCTGGATATGTGGTTCAGAAATTAAGAGTTCCTGGCTTCCACTCCCAGTACAATAAAAAAAAAAAAAATTCTGTCATCCATATTGAAGATCTGAGGGAGAGAAGATAGGAGATAAGGAGGGAGACTCAAGAGGCATATGGAAATCAAGGGGCTTTCCTCCCAGAGTACACCCTTCTCAGATGTGTAAACATGATGTACAAGCTAAAGCACATAAAGCTAGACGTATTTCAATCTCCAGGTTTTAAAAAGGAACTGAGAAACCTAGAACTAGGCCAAATTGAGGATGAAGGTCTAAGAATTGAGTGGGACCATGAAAAACATCTAGATTTTAAAACAAGATATCATTCAAGGAAGAATGGATCTTTTAATGTGTCATCTCGTTTGAGTACTTAGTCATCAAATTCAATTTAATGAGGCTTTTGATCATTTCTCTGAATTAGATGTTTTTAAAGGATGATGTTGGCTATTTCTAATAAATATACATTAGATTCTTCGTTTATTTTCCAGTACTGGGGATTGAAACTGAGGTCACTTTACCACTGAGCTATATTTCCAGCCCTTTATTTTATTTTGAGACAGGCTCTCACTAAATTGCTCAGGCTGGCTTCAGACTTGCAATCCTCCTGCCTTATCCTCCCGTGTAGCTGGGATTATATGCACATTCCCTAGTACACCCAGCAATATCTCACCATTTTTATCTGGGAAAAACATAAAGAAACAATCTTCCTGGCTGGCTTTGGTGATCATAGTTACAGCTGGAATTTTGTGACATTGGGAGGGTTTGTGTATAGAAAAGATAACCTGAGAGCTGAAGATGTAGCTCAGTGGTACAGTGATTGACTGACATATAGGAGACTCTGGGTTCAACTTCTAGTGAAAAAAAAAACTGAAAATGAGCCATAGCTTTCATTAAACTTTCCTCCAGCCACTTTTCAAGCTGTGGCTGTCTGCCATAAGCAGGTAAATATATTTTTATCTAAATATTTTAGAAAATTTACAGATTATTGCTATTTTTATTTTTTTTATCAGGGTAGGGGGGAACCAGGGAGTGAACCTAGGGACACATAACCACTGAGCCACCCACCTCCCCAGCATCTTTTCATTTTTTACTTTGAGACAGGATCTTGCTAAATTGCTTAGGGCCCTATTAAATTACTAAGGCTGTATTTGAACTCACAATGCTCCTGCATTAGTGTCTATAACTTCTGAGATTATAGGCATGCACCACCATGCACAGAAAGATTATTACTATTTTAAAGCTGAGAATTCAGAAATGACTTTGCACTATTGATATCCCTGATCAAATTTGTGAAGACAGATTATCCTGTTTTTAGAACTTTTCCCTACCCTAGGCTCCCAAAGTTTCAAGAAAATTTTTATAATAAACCAACTTACCCCCTGTTGTAATTTAAAATACCCAGAATCATTTACATCTTTAAGGAAGTCAGTTTTGACCAAATGAAGTAAGTGTAAGTGGCAGGGTCTTATCATTAATTAATTACAATGATTATTACCATTTGGTGAATGTATACTGTATTCCAGGCACTGTGTTTCATACATTATCTCATTTAATGCTAGGTTCTGACAGGGAGTTGTACCAAATAAAGGCACTGTGTTTGCCTGGAGAGTCAAATCAGGAACATTAAATAAACTGGAATATTTAAAAAGCAAAAAAGTGTATAGTGATATTACTTGGAAGTTTTAAAAACAGAAGTTCTTTTTTTTTCTTTTTGAGAAAAAAGGAAAAAGAAGTTTTATTGTTTTGCTAGCAAAGGAGAAACACAGGGGACTCCTGTCCCAGAGACTGTGATTCTGCCCATCAGCAGGAACAGAGGGAAAACAAGTTCTTATTATCATTCTTGCTAAAAATTTACTTATATCTTTTCTCCTCAACACAAGAACATAAAATGGCCATTTATAAGTAATGCATATAAAAATAAGACATTAATTTTGAATGGGCAATAAGTGGCCACACCATGGCTAAAATATATGGTTCTGAGATTCATAGTTGTGAAACTATCATATGTAATATCCAGTTGTCACCAATCTCAGGTCTGATTGTGAATTCTAAAGTAGAAAATTGCAGGAAGTTTATAAATCCATTTCAATCCAAGGAAGCGCTATCACTAAACACAAATTTCCAACTTCCTCCTTCCAGTCAGTGTGACCTTTCTAGGAGGTCTCTTGCACAGGATGAGAGCTGCTGGGTATGGTAACACACACCTCCTGCTAATGCAGGAGGGTACAAATTCAAAGCCAGCCTCAACAACTTAGCAAGACCCTGTCTCAAAGTAAAAAAATAAAAGGCTGAAAATGTAGCTCAGTGATAAAATGTCCCTGGGTTCAATCTTCAGTATTAAAAAAAAAAAAAAAAGCAAGATGAGAACTGCTAACCCTATCTTGCCAGGAAGAGAGAAGAGAGTACAGTCCAGAACTTGGTCAGCAGTCAGAAATCTCACTCATGACTTAATCCCACATCAGTTTTTCAGGCTAGGGTTACCAAGGTGAGATGGAGAGGTTAGGAATGTTAAGATCTCTTGATGAAAGGGAGGCTAAGATCTACCCAGTCTTTAAATTTAAATTTCTCCAGGCTGAAGAAGTAGATGGGTTTACCAGCAGGTTTTGTGGCAGAATTGCAGCATATCTCAACACATGGAATTCTTCTTTGTTTCTTTCTACCTCTGTTCTCCTTCTCTGAGGATCAGATAAACATTTCCCTTCCCTACCCCATGACAAAGCTGAGACATACACAGTTACCATTTAATACCTGAATTTCCACTTGGCTTTTCCACAATTCCACTATAAACATCTCAATGAAACAGTTACTCACTGGGTGTCTTCCACAGGCTGAGCACTTACTGGGTATTGTGAGGGATTCAGAGAAACACTTAGGTCCTCATGGAGTCTACAGTCTAACTGAGGAGATGGTATATATAAATTCATGAATAATTAAGTAATAGTTCAAATAATAGAGAATATGAGACTTTGAGAAAACATCTCAAATAGTAAGAGAGGACAGCAATACTGAAGTAGAGGAGAGAAAATGTTATAGTTTGTGTGTGGTTTGTACCACAAAGATTCATATGCTGAAGCTTGGTCCCCAGTCCAACATTGGTGGTGGTGGGACTTTTAAGATCTTTAAGGTGGTAGTTAGGCTTTAAGAGAGATTGATGCCTTTCTCAGAAAGTGAGTTAGGTCTCAGGAGGGTGCAGGAGTGCTGTTCTCGGTTCTTGTTCTCAGGGGCTGGATAAATTACCTGAAGCGAGCTCAGTTTCCTCTATTTGTCCTCTTGCTTCTTCTCTGGCTGTGTTAGTTCTGCATGTGCTGCTGGCTGGTGTCACACAGGCTCCCACCCTGTGATGCCATCCTCTATGTTGTGACACCACATGAAGCCCTCACCAGTTGTAGCGACCCAGTTTGGACTTTTCAGCCTCCAAAACCACAAGCTGAATATAAAAAACTCTCTTCTTTATAAAGTACTCAGATTCCACTTTGGGTACAGCAACACAAAACAAACTAAAGCAGAGAGAATCCTAGGGCCTAGGAAGCCTTCACAAAAGAGTCTGCTTCACATTTCATTAAGGGTAAACATAACAAAGAAAATCTGTGCCCTTTACACTTCTAGTCATAATGTAAATTGGTACCACATCTAGAAAGAATCATTTGGCACTATCAAAAGTATAAATGAGTGAGATGGAATTTCAGTGTAGTTTTAATTTGCATTTCTCCAATTGCTAGAAGTGTTAAATTGTTTTTATATATTTTTTGACCATTCATATTTCTTCTTCTGTGAAGTGTTGGTTCAGTTCCTTTGCCCATTTATTGATTGGTTTATTTGTTTTTCTGGTGCTAAGTTTTTTGAGTTCTTTGTATATCCTGAAAATTAATGCTTATCTGAGGTACTGGTGGTAAAGATTCTCTCCCCGTCTGTAGGATCTCTGTACACAATATTGATTGCTTCCTGTGTTGTTTGATACCATCCCATTTATTGATTCTTGATTTTACTTCTTGTGCCTTAGGAGTCTTGTTGAGGAATTTGGTTCCCAAGCTGACATGTTGGACAATTGGGTCTAATTTTTCTTCTAGTAAGTGCAGGTTCTCTAGTCTAATGATCCACTTAGAGTTGAGTTTTGTGCAAGGTAAGGTATAGGGGTTCAATTTTATTCTATTATGTATGGATTTCCAGTTATACCAGCACCATTTGTTAAAGAGACTATCCCTTCTCCAATGTACATTTATGATGCCTAGGTCTAGGATGAGATAACTGTATTTATGTAGATGTTATCTCTGTGTCTTCTATTCTGTTCCACTGGTCTTCATGTCTGTTTTGGTGCTAATACCATGCTGGTTTTATTACTATAGCTCTGTAGTGTAATTTAAGGTCTGATATTGTGATGCCTCCTGCATCACTTTTCACACTAAGGATTGCTTTGGCTATTCTGGGCCTTTCTTTTTCCAAATGAATTTCATGATTGCTTTCCCTATTTCTGTGAAGGATGTCATTGGGATCTTTATAGGAATTGCATTAAGTCTATATGGCATTTTGGGTAGTATAGCCATTTGATAGTATTGATTCTGCCTATCCAGGAACATGAGAGATCTTTCCATTTTCTGAGATCTTCTTCAATTTTTTTCTTTAGTGTTCTATAGTTTTCATTTACCTCTTTTGTTGATTCCCAAATATTTTTTTGAGGCTATTGTAAAAGGGATAGTTTTCCTGATTTCTCTTTTACCTGTACATCATTGGTGTATAGAAATGGCAGATATGAAGAATATAAGCAAAAATAAACATTGGTGAGAATGCGGGGAGAAAGATACTCTCAATATGTTGTTGGTGGGACTGCAAATTGGTGAAACCACTATAGAAAGCGATATAGAGATTCCTTAGAAAACTTGGAATGGACTCACCTTTTGACCCATTATCCCATTCCTTGGTCTATACCCAAAGGACTTAAAAACAGCGTACTACAGCCACATCCATGTTTATAGCAGCTCACCTCACAATAGTCAAGCTATGGAAAAACCTAGATGTCCTTCAACAGATGGATGGATAAATACACACACACACACACACAATGGAATATTACTCAGCCATAAAAAACAATGAAATTATTGCATTTGCCAGTAAATGGATGGAACTGGAGAATATCATGCTATGTGAAATAAGCCAGTACCCCAAAACCAAAGGCCGAATGTTCTCTCTGATTTGTGGATCATAACCCAAAGCAAAGGAGGTTGAGGAGGGGGATAATAGAAATAGATTGGATTAGACAAAGGATAATTAAGAGAAGGAGGTGGGAGAGAAATAGAAAAAACAATAGAATTAATTGGTCATAACTTTCCTAGCCTTGTATTTGTATATATGACAAGGGTAGCTCCACATCATGTACGACCACAAGAGTGAGAACCTAATAGAATAAGTTATACTTTATATATGTATATTCTGCCAAAATACATTCTACTGTCATGTATAACTAAAAAAAATTTTTTAAAGTATAATTGAGGGCTGGGGATGTGGCTCAGTGGTATGCCTTAAACCCAGGGCATGTATGAGGCCCTGGGTTCAAGCCCCAGCACTGTGAAATAAAACCAAACAAAAAAGTATAAATGACCTAGCAATTCTACTTCTAAAATTTATCCTACATCTGTTTTCATGTGTATTAAAATGACACACATATAAGAAAATTCATTGCATCTTTGCATTTTTGTTCATAATAACAAAACACTGGAAACAACCCAAATGTCCATTAATAGGGAACTTGTTAAATAAATGTGGTGGCACATCCAAAGTACATAGCCCATAGTACACAGCCACAAAAACAAGTAAGAAATTCTTTCTGTACCAATATGAAGCAGATCTCTAAACATATATTTTTTGTTGATTAAAAAAGGAAGATCTAGAACAAAGGGTACAGTGCACTATATTAATTATATATAAAATAAGCATACTATGAAAATTAGTTTGCATACTGGGTCCTAGTATGAATACTTGTACACTGAGATTGTATATTATGTACTTTATGTATCTTTCCAGATAAAAACTTTTCACTTTGGGGAAAAAAAAAAGTCGTATGTGTTTTTGCTTGCATACACAAAAACCATATGCAAATAAAACTACTTGCCTGGGGCGGGGGGCAAATTGGGTTCCTAGTGGGAGAATTTTACTATATGTCTTTTTGTACCTTTTGATTTTTGAAACTAGTGAACATATTATCTATTCCAAATAAATTATAATTTTTTAAAAGTCTAAGCTCAATTATTTGCCTTATAACTCTTAGTGGTGTATGAGGCCAAATACAAACTTTAGAGATGAGAGAGTCTAAAAAGCTCAATTTAGTCATCCTGGGATTTCAGTCTGGACTTAACTGAATCAATAATTTTTTCATTTTTCCCTATGTTAAGCTGGTCTCACACCCAACATAGCCTCTAATTTGTGGACGCATGATCAGTTTATTTATGGCCTTCAATTAAGCAATTGTAGGCTTAGATCTGCATGCTGATAAATGATATTATCATATTATAAAAGAACAAATGAACCAAATCAACCCAAGATTTATGCTTCCATAGACATAAAAAAATTAAGAGAGTTGAACCTTGGGAAAGCTTGCAAGAATGATCTTGATTTATATTCATGCATTCTGATAACTAAATTTAATACACCTTTGCCAGTGAAATTTCAGCATGACAGAGATGAGGCTTTTGGTCAGCATTTTGGGGCTATTCATAGCTATCAAAATCTTCCAAACCTAGGCTTCCCGTCTCAGCATCTTGGCTTCTTCATGGGAAATTTTGGCTGCCTCCCTTAAGATCAAGTATCCAGCCTTCCAGAGACACACAAAGCTGCTTTCACCTCAATGCTCTGTGATGGAGAAGAATAAAGAGGAAGATCAGGAGAAGTGATGCAACAAACAACAAAATTTGCATAAATTAAACTGATTAAGAGAAACTTTGTTGTTATTGTGAAAATTGAAAAAATGCCACTTCAGGGCTAAATAATGGGGAAAAAAACTACATCAACAATGGCATATGGCCAAAAGTAGGCTTCTTGTAACAATCATCTATCTCTTCTTTCTGGACAGAGATGTGGCAAGCGTCAAGCAAGTTCTGACTGTTAAAGTGTATGAAATCAAATATAATGATCTCTTTCTAAGACACTTTGCGGACTTCAAAACTTGATTAACATTATTTAGGTATCTAGTAAAAAACTGCAAAAAACAAACCCCACAAACAACAACAAAAAAAATCTATTTGTACATACCAGGAAACTCATTGATCTAAGACTTGTTTTATTCCAAGTGACAATGACAGAAAAGAAAATTCAGGGGCTGGGGATGTGGCTCAAGCGGTAGCGCGCTCGACTGGCATGCGTGCAGCCCGGGTTCGATCCTCAGCACCACATACAAACAAAGATGTTGTGTCCGCCGAAAACTAAAAATTAAATAATAAAAAAAAATTTAAAAAAAAGAAAAAGAAAATTCACCTGTATTAAGGCATGTATTCATATTTGAGACGAGGAGAACGCATTGAAAGCCTGAAGTCAGTCAGACCCAAACTCCAGTTTTCTTAGCTGTATGACCTTGTGTTTGTCATTTCACTGAGACTTTCTTCTTCTGGGAAAAAATAAGGACTAAATAAGGCCGCATATCTAAAGAGTTTAGCATAATGCCCAGTAGTTAGAAAGCCTGAAATTCATTTGTATATTGATGTTATTGATACCAAGAAATGGTTTATTAAATTATTTTAAGGTCCAAGAATGATAAATCCAGCCAGATTGTTACTGTTATGGGCGACTTAAAAACTGCTTTTAATGAATGTTTTTATTTATTAAAATGTTTAAATATTTTGAAAATTAAAGTGTTTAACTCTTGTATCTATAGTAAAAATTAAAACAACTGCATTAAAATGCACCAGGTGGAAGATCTAAATTGATATACAGTAATTTTATAATCTTTCATAATGTCAAAATTAACTATTTTTTTCTTTTTCAATTTGCACATTTAAAATTCCAGCATCAGTTCCTTTTAGAATTATTTGGGTGTCTATCATCCATAAGTGCTGAGCTGTGGCAAAGCCAAAGTTACTTATACAGGATAACATAACTTAATCTACGGGCAATTTAGTAGAAGTTTGTTTTGAATAAACTGTGTTTTGTTTTAAAAAAGATGCCTCACTTTGCTAATTTCAGAACAAACAGCTTTCTAATGGAAAGCATTTGCTGTTTTTATACCTCAAGTTAAATATTTCTGTCCACTCTTTAGTCAAAATGAAAACAGAACATAAAAAAACAATGACCTGGTTTGGTTTCTAACAGAAAGATGTCAACAATCCTACATGATAAGTTAACCTCTCTGTTAAACATTCATTGAGTGCCTACCGGATTCTCTAGGCATTATGGGAAATGCAAAAATGACTCAGACATGAAGATGGAAACACACTACCTTGATTTATGAGTTCAGTTCCTACTTGTCCAAAAGCAAAACAAAAGACAAATAAATGTTCATCAAAAATCTAAACACAAACCACTGAAGCATGAAATCATATGCTATCTCTCTCTTTCCACCTGGGATGAGAATTTATCCAGTGTACTCTTGCTATATACACTCTTTAGTCACTGAGCAGTCATCTTGGTTATCAGACTGACTATTACAGTATTGCAATGTTAGTGTTCAAGTAACCCTGATTTTACTTAATAACAACACCAAAGCAGGAAATTTGACTATGCCAAAGAGAAGGAATAACATGCTTTCTTAAGAGAAGGGTAAAAAGTTCTTGATTCAGGAAGGAAAAGAAATTGTATGCTAAGGTTGCTAAAATCTATAATACAATAAGATACTTAGAGAAAAAAACTACATTCATATGACTTATTACAGTATATTGATACAATTTTCCTATGTTATTATTTATTGTTTTAATACCTTACTATGCCAAATTTATAAACTTCATAATATATATATATATATATAACACATATTATATATAGGGTTTAGTACTTACTACCTGTGGTTTGGGGCATCCACTGGGAGACTTGGAAAGTATCCTACAAGTAAAAATGATAAGGGATAAGGAGTTACTATCTTTTCTATTTTGTAGAAATTCTTAACAGATTTTAGATTCAAGTCCTTTTTCCAATACATGAGTTGAAAATATCTTGGGCTGGGGCTGTAGCTCAGTGGCAGAGCACATGCCTAGCATGTGTGAGGCACTGGGTTTGATCCTCAGCACCACATAAAAAAATAAATAAAATAAAGGCATACTATCCATCTATAACTATAAAAAAATTTAAAAAAGAAAATATCTTTTCCCACTCTGTGGGTGCCTATTACCTTTCTCTTAAGATCCCTCTTTTTCTTCCCCTCTGAAGGTGTTGGGAATTGAACCCAAGCCCAGGACCTCTTGCTTGCTAGGCAAGTGCTCTGTCACTGAGCCACACCCCCAGCCCAGCCTATTTCTTCTCTTAATGGAGTCTTTTGACAAATGGCAGTTGTTAATTTTATGTGGTCCAATTTGCCAATTTTTTCCTTATGGCTAGCACATTTTTTGTGTGTGTACTGGTTCAAGCGAACTTTGCTTACTCCAAAGTCATGAAGATTTCTCCAGTTTTTCTTTTAAACTCTATGTTGTTTTATTTTTCACATTTAGATCTGCAATCCTTCTGGAATCAGTTGTTTGCATATGATATGAGATAGGCGTTAAAATATATTTTTTCATATGGATGACTCCCCTGTGCCATTTACCGTATTGAAAATATCATCGTTTCCTCCACTGTATGGCAGTGTCACCTTTATCACAAAACCAGGTGACTATGTCTGTATCTATGTCTTTCTATCTATCTAACTTTATCTGTGTTTGGACTCTGTTCTATTACATTGATCAGCTTATTTATTTTTATGTTTAGAAAACTTCATTAAAATAGTATTGGGCCTGGGGTTATGGCTCAGCAGTAGAGCACTCGCCTCGCACATGCAAGGTCCTGGGTTTGATCCTCAGCACCACATAAAAATAAATAAATAAATAAATAAATAAATAAATAAATAAATAAAAGTTATTGTATACAACTACAAAAAAAAATTTTTTTAAATAGTATTTATGAGTTTGAATTTTGCCTCCTGGAACCAAGACAACACTTGGGGTGTGATTTCTCACCTGCAGCCCTCGCCATGCCATGGCAATTATCAAGGCACCCATCCTGTGGGTATATATGCAACACAAAAAATAGCACCATCACTCTCTCCTACTCTTTCTTTCTCACCTTTACCCCAAGTCTTCATTCAGTCTCCATCTTCTCTCTATATGTGTTTGTCTCTCCATAATTATAAAAGTATGTTTTTATCATTAATCTGTTGAATATCTTATGCATCATTTTAAAAGCAATTGAATACAGAATTTACCATATTATTTTAAAAAATGGAATTGAATTACACTTACCCATATAGCTTTCAGTGCATACTTTCTACTATAAATTCAGTGGTTTTTGATTTTATAAAAATATTCTTCACTCTTACTATTCTTCCTCCTATGAGAAGGAGATTTTATTCCCATCTGATAATTTTATTCCCATCATGATAAAACTACATTCCATTTCTATTGTAATATAAACCCTTATAATAAAAATACATATTAAATATAATTGTGCCTTCCTAGAATGTGTAGAGATCATATTATCACATGTTGGGAATAGAGTCACGCAGTAATATAAAAAGCAGATTCCTTGTTGGAATGTCAGTTGTCTCAGTCTGGCTCACTTATGGGACAATAACCTGCCCAAAGCAGAGACTGTGGGTCATGCTCAACATTTCTGTATTTCTGTTAATTATTATTCAATTTCCCAGTTACCAGAGCTAAAATCCTCAGGACTATCTTTTACTCCTCCCTTTTCCCCATGGTGCAACTTTATATACACTTAAAAGCCCTTTTCACAGAATCTTGTGTCCAGTGCTTCCTGTGAACTCACTGCTACTATTTTCTCTTGGGTTTGTTTGATTTTTAATCAGACTCTTCATATTGGCTTAAACAATAAGAAAGGTCATTATCTCTTAAAATAAGAAATATACAGGTAGAATGACCATTTCTGCTTCTCTGAAGTTCTCTTGGTCCCACCCTACTGGTCTGTTGACTCTGTACCCAACCTGGTACCAAGATGGCTGCACTGGTTCCAGGTTACACCCAGCAGACCTCATCTCATCTAACTTCTGATATCATCAACTTCTGACATTACAGTAATTTGTTGGTCAGGGAGCACAGGAGGCTTCATTCTGATTGAACCTTGACCTCCCCATTTGAGATTCCCACAATCAGACTCCAAACTAACCTTTATCCTTTCTTCTCCCTAGTCCTTTATAACAGTGGTGTGGGCAAATGTTTTCTGTAGAAGTCCAGATAGTAAATGTTTCAGGCTTTGAGAGTCATGTGGTCCTGTCACAATTACTTATCTCTACCCTTGTAGTACAGGAGCAGCCATATACATACAAGATAAGACAAAAGAGTGTGTCTGTGTTCCAATAAAGCTCTGTTTACAAAAACAAGCAGTAGACCTGATTTGGCCCATAGGCCACTCTTTAACAAGTCCTTCCTTATAAGATCCCACTCCTTACCCCACTGGGCTCTACACAGGTAAAAGCAACACCTTCCTGGAGCTACAGCGATGACAAGGTAATGGTGTAGGGAAGTCCCATACAGTCTGTCAAGCAGGTTTGTATTTCAATATAGCCGTGACACTGTTTGTGGTTATTTGTAAATTTATTTATTCAGTTAAATCATTCAGTTGATTCATAGGCCAAGTAATCCTCTAGAGCTGTTTCTTGATCTTTTTAGGCTGTGTTACATGGATTTGTTTTTCTAACTAAGAAAAATAAGTGGTTATTTTCCCACTACCCAAATAATATCTTGGCATGTCAGTAATTCAAACTCTTCTTCCCACCCTTATCCCCAGATCTATACCCTACTCATAGAATCATCTCTCTGACTCCACATCCTTATTAAAAGACTGATGAAACAAAAGGAAGAAATGCAATATTAATGCACCCAATATTACACCCATAGACTTACAGACACCAAGCTTGTGGACAAACAATGTCTTAGTGACCCAAGATAATCCAGGCCAATGTGAAAGTATTTCCCATGATCCTAGGAAATATAAATATGTTGGAAAGACTAAAGTTTGGTTTGTTTATTTCTTTAGCTAGTTGTTTTATACCTGAGTCAACCAAGAGTTTAACAAAACTCTATTAGAGAAATAAAAGAGTAGAGTGATTAAGAACATGGACTTTAGCATTAATCTGGTCTGGTTTGAATTCTGGCTCTGCTACTTCCTAGGTTATCTCACTGTGGATAAGTTACTTAACTTGTCTGTGTCTCTATTTCTGCATCTATGTAATGGAGTCAACAATAGTATCTGACTCCTAGAGTTGTTAATGTTGCTGTCTAGGGGTGATGGATTTGTCATCTCTGCTCAGCAAAGAATTGAAGAATAGGACACAGAGACAGCAAGCAAGAGCAGGTTTATTATAAAAGCAACAGTAACAGGCTTCTCCAAGGAGAAGGGGCACCAGAGCCAGGAGGCTGGTGGGAGAATTTTGGCTTGTTCTTTTTGTGATCTCTGGAATTTCCTCCTTTCCTTATTTATTCCCCTGTCTAGGCTCTTCTTACTATTGATAGGTGCCTCCTGTGTCCTCATGTCTATTTTATTTTTTCTATTGGATTTCCTGCTTAGGGGCATGAATACAAAAGTGTCTGTCTAATTGGGTCCCCACTTGTGTCCACAAGCACTTTTGTCAACCAGAAAGTTGACCTCATTAGAAAACCTTTCTATGATCCTTTGTTCTGGTATTGCCCCCGACTATCTCATTTGTCATCTTGCCCTGGCTGACTGCACCCTTCTACATCTCCCACATTAGGACAATTGCATGAGTTAATATATGTTAAGAATGTACATAAGTTGATAAAAGAATGCATATGTTCTGTTTTACGCATGGGATAAAATTCATATATATAAAAGGAAGGATCAAAATTTACCTAGGCAGCAGTCTGCCCCATATAGTCATTCAAGGACTGAGATGGACAATGACTCTGCTATCTTTAACACATGGTTTTTATGTTTTTCTTGGAAAGCTCCATGTGACTAGTTGGACTAGGAGGGCATAGAGAATCTCATTGGGAGAATTTTACAAGCTGGGTTTGAAAATAGTGCAGTTTCCTCTCATATTCCATTAGTTAGCATTTAGTCACATGACCATATCTAATTGCAAGGGGGGCTGGGAGATGCAGTCTAGCTTCCCAGAGGGAAAGAAAGAGAAAAAAAAGAAAAAAAAGAAAAAAAAAATATATATATATATATATATTATAGATGTAGATATACAGACAGAAAGACAGATAGGGGAAAGAGGAACTAGAGTTAGCTATAGCTGAGCATTTAAGCAACACCACATTTGTTCCTGGTATTCTAATGCAGAGAATACATTAAATTGTAATGTCTATAACATTATTGGACTCTACTGAGGTTATTTTAATAAAATAACTTGTTTAAACTGGTTATTGGGTATAGTATAAATATAATTTTGAGGAATCCTTCATTTTACTACATAGTGGACAGAGGACATTAAGAAAAATCTCCCTTTCATCTTAAGACCAAAATAGTTGTTTTATCAAGTAATAAGTTGCTTTGCTTTGACCACCAGTCTTGGAAATTTTAATTGCTAACTGTCCAAGATTGGCTTAAAAAGCTTAGAGATGATATTCTTTCATTCAAGTAGTATTTACTGAGCACTTGCTACATGTCAAGTAGCAAGTCTTGGAACAAGACCCTAAGGATACAAAAGCAAATAAAAGAAGACCTGGCTCCTACCTCATAAAAGTCACATTCTAGTCAGCAGGTAGGTATGGAGATACAAAATAAACAAATGAGTAGCTATGTAAGTGCAAAATATTAATCAATAAAGATCCAACCTAAAGGATAACAGAGTTGGAAACCAACTTTAAACAGCATGGGTGGGACAGGGGCATCTCTGAAAAGGTGACATTTAAATGGAGCTAGCCATACTAAAGGTAGTATATCCCCAGCAGGTAAGTGCAATGTACACCAAAGCACTAAGGTGGAGTTGAGTTCAGCAAGTTTAAGGGAGAGAATGGAGACCAGGGAAGCTAGGGAGTGGTGAGCAAGGGGATGAGGAGCACAAACAGATGTTAAAGCTCATCATGTAGACCCCCAAGGGCCATGATAAAGAGTTCAAATTCTGTTCTAAAGGTGATGAGAAGTGGTTGAAGGTGCTAAGTAGAGGAATGGTTGATCTGACTCTTAGGAGACTATTTCACTGTGATGTGTGGGGGTGTGCACTACAGGGGCATGGGAGCAGAGAGAACACTAGGGGTTTGTTGTCACAGTTTGGAAAAGGCTGACGGTGGTTCAGCCCTGGAAAGCCAGTGGGTCCTGGCAGCAAGCACACCCTCTTCTTGGTTCGTGCCCAGGGAAAGGAACAGGCTCTGGCTTCAAGTTCTGTTCTTATTTCCCTCCTCTTTCTAGCCCCACTTCTTATCTGTGCCCTTTGCTGCATATTATAGTCCACTGTCAATATCCTTAAATCCTTTCTGAATATCCTGGGCAGTCCTAGAATCCTAGAACAGATTCTTTCTTTGTCCTCAAAATAACTTCATTATATTACCTGAAAAGAAGAAATGCCCTGCCAGGCATAGTGATGCAAGCCTGGAATTCTAGCAGCTGGTGAGGCTGAGTCAGGAAGATCACTTGAGTTCAAAGCCAGCCTCAGCAATTTAGCAGGGCCCTAATTAACTCAGTGAGACCTTATCTCAAAATAAAAAATAAAAGAGCTGGTGATGTGGCTTAGTGGTTAAGTGTTCCTGGGTTTAATCTCCATTACCAAAAAGAAAAGGGGGTGGGGGGAGAAAGAAAAGAAATGTCCCTCTTGTGTCTCCAGTGTGTTGGTGTTTCTCAATTAAAAGTATTAAGTTGGGAAAATAGTTGGGACTTGAGAGAAAGTAGATCCATAAAATGCAAATTGCCACAAGGAATAATTGATGATTGTAGATGATAGATCTCAAAAAGAAGTTTCTCTTTGACATTTTTCCTGGATTATGTGAAAGGGACACAATTGTGTAGACAGAATCAAGAAAGTCTCGGGCTGGAGATATGGCTCAGTGATAGACTGCCCCTGTGCTCAATCCCAGTACCTAAAAAAAAAAAGTCTCAAGTTCTATTGCTAGGAAGGGAAGGGCTACAACTAGAGAATTGAGGAATGAATGTGGACAGGGTGAAGTAAAATAGGAAGCTACTCCTTCAAAGGTCAGGGTGATTATGAAAATGCTTTGGTTTGAACTTTAAAATGTTACTGGAAATGAATCATTACACATGCATGTGTTCATGCATGCACCCCCACCCCCACCCACAGGCACACACATCAGAAAGAAGACAAACATCTTTTGTGAGTGGGCTTGTGTCAAATCAAAATACCATGATTATCCTTAAAATTTCTTGGGAGTGAATATAGAAGCTGTTTTATTCATAATAAAAATGTGGTCCCTCCCAAGACCAACTCTCCCAGCATGCCAGTCTCTTTCCTGTACATTGCAAAATGGCTTGCTGGCTTGTCCACTCTTTGGTCACTTCTGCCTCTCTTCATTCTTAGTATATCCAGTGATGGCTCAGCCAGTCTGATGGGGCCCCTGACAGTTTTAGGTACCTCATTTGACCCAATCATTTATCTGTCTTGACAGTGAGGTCATAATTTCAAACATGGTATGGAAGTAAAATGTTTATTAAATTAGATGACTTACTAACACTTCTAGAACATTAAAAATCCATGGAGAAAATTTTTGTATGTCACACACACACATACACACACACACACACAAAACATGCACATACAAAACAAATCCATGGTGTGTCTATTGTATACAATATAGTTGCAGCCTATGAAGAAAGGACACAAGAAAAAGGAAGGAAAAGGGTAAGAAACTAGAGTTGACAAAGAGTAAGCAAAGATGGACCATGCATTCTACTTTTGGTGCAAATCCTCTAGCTGGAATTTCCATTGTTCTCTAAAGATGCTGTTGTCTTTCCCAGTCGCAGGCCAGGTAGGGTTCCAATCAGTACTCTTGTTGGGAAGCTAGGGAGTGGTGAGCAAGGGGATGAGGAGCACAAACAGATGTAGATCCATAAAATCCATAAAATCCTTGTTGGATCAGTTTTTGATCACTTTTAGGAGACTTCACTTTGATCAACTGGCTCCAGATTGATCCCATTAAGTTCTCTAGAGTCACTGGCATGTCTAATCTGTTTTTCTTGGGAGTATTTGATCAAAGATAGAATGACACATGCCCATTATTACCAACACTAACATAATGATAAAGAGAAGCAATGGAAAGTAAAAGGAACCTGAAACAAGATTATAGGGGTTAAATCTCAGTTCTCTCATTCACTTGATGTGTGACCTTCAGCAAATTGTCTACCCTCTCTTGCCTCAGTTTTCCTATTCATAAAATGGGAATCGATGAGGGCATCTCCCTCCCAGGATTGTTGTGAGAGTTAGATGGATTAAAACATATAGGGCACTTGGAATTGCCCTGGTGATTTTTTTTTTAGACCTCTGTAGAAGTTAGCCTGAACTTCTGCTTTTGTCTCAGTTAGGAATAACTGAAAGTGAAGGCAGGTAGCACATCCCACTGGTCCTCTCTGATTACCCCTCAACCACCCCAAGCCTGTGTGACACAATGCTCTACCCTAGGTCTCCCTCTGAGGGGTCCGGAAGTGAGGCTGAAGAGAAATATGTAGACTGGTGGACTTCTGGTTTCCACTGGGGGCTCAGGCATTTCCTCCCCTCCCCCACCTATGAGAGGAGCCATCAGGATCTGGCCAAGCCTTGAGGCAGTCCTCCTCTGGCTTTTCCTCCCACTTTCTGTCCACCCTTTGCTAATCTTCAGCCAGTAGAAGCTGGTGGGCTTCCTGGCCACCACTGTTGTGTGTTGCTTCACACTCCAGCTTCATGTGCTGAGGAAGATGCTCAGGATTACTCCCAAGGGATAAGGAAGTTTGGTGCCTGCAAAAATCTGCCCTAATCTTGATTGGAGTAAAATACCCATGGACATTATACCCACAGAAGGTTCCTCAAAAGTTATGTGACATTTTTTCAACCAATTGAACTTCCCTAACCTGATTTCCTAGAAAAGCCAGAAATTCAGAGAAATTGTAGGGCACTGGACTGACAAAGAAGTCAGTAAATTCTCCCATAGACTTCCCTCTCAGGTCTGAAAATTTACCTGATAGCACAGGAATGACATCTCTGAAGCCTATAGGCAAGGACAGATAGTAAGAAATTGCCCTCCCACAAATTGGCCACCAGCCCATGTGTGTTCCCACAGCCAGGCCCTGAGTGGTTGCAAAAGCCACACCATGTCAGTTCTTGTCAAACCAGCTGACTAGCTGAACTGTTTTCCCAATATGTGAGTTCCTCTATTGGGACATGTGTCCATAGGTATCCACCCTTGATCCACTTACAGCAAGTTGCCCCAAGGAAATACTCAGACAAGTTCCCAGAGCTGGCTGTGCAGAGTTTTTTGTGGTCATTGTTTTGTAGTAGCAACTGTACTGTATTGGAAACAGCCTAGATGGCCACCAATAGAGAATAGCTTAATTATGGCACACCGTACAATGAAGTACTTCTTAATCTCCACAAATAAGCATGGGATCTGTAACTATTGACATGAAAAGGTGTCTATAGAACCTTTGCTGAATGATAAAAGCTGTTCATTGAATTGATTCTGATATAATGGCACTTATTAAAATTAAATTTTTATGAATGTGTCCAAAGAGTCATAGAGAGTTATGTTTATAAAAATACTAACAGCAATTACCTCTGGGGCTTGTTATTTGGGTCATCTTCACTTTCTCTTTATACTTTTTTTTTTAAATTTTAATAATATTTCATAATAGCACAATGTGTTATTTTGTGCTCTTGGGAATAAAGAAACTTTTACATTTAAATTCTTAATGAAAAAAAATGAGCTGATTTAATCATGGTTGGGGAATATGATCTTGGGATAGCCACACCAACCAGGTAATAGCATAAAACTAAAATAATTAACATTTTGAACACTTACTATGTGGCAGCAGGCCTATTTTAGGTACTTTTTCTGTATCCATTCATTTAATCTACACGAAAACACTATGAAGCAAGTTTTTTATGATCCTCATTTTATAGATAATGAGAGAGGTACCAAGAGAAGAAGTCCTTTTTTCAAGGTTTCTGGACTGGTAAGGGATAAAACAGATGGGACAAAGCTCTGCTTCCAAAATGTTTAATCACAGCCAGGCATAGTGGCACATGCCTGTGATTTCAGTGACTCGGGAGGCTGAGGCAGGAGGATCACAAGTTTGAACTCAGCCTCAGCAACTAAGCAAGGCCCTAAGCAACTTAGCGAGACACTCTCTCAAAATTAAAAGACAAAAAGGCTGGGGATGTAGCTCAGTGGTTAAGCACCACTGGTGTTCCATCTTTAGTACCAAAAACAAGAAAACAATGTGTCCGATCATGATCCCTGTGCTGCTCAGCATACAGCTCACCTGGTCTATCTGCAGGAGATGAAAGGAAGGTACTCAGGTCTGAGCAGGAGCCAGAGTGATAAGGGAGCAGAAAAGGCAGAAGTGGCTGCTCTTCAATCTCCCACAAGCCACCTGTTTACTTAACTCCACAGGGTTTCAGATTCATCTTCTGTATAATGAAGCAAACTTTTCCAAGCCATTCCTTTTAGAATTAGTCACCTTACGTACTAACTAGGGACCTATTAGACACATCTATTGCCCCCCCCCCAATACCACCAACATCCCATTGTTTCAGGCTATGAGACAGGCCCCAGTGTCCCTCAGAAGGCTGGCTGTCAGCGAAGGCTGAGAGAGGTATTCTCTGTCCCTGCATTCACCACCCTCAATGAAAATTCTCTTCATTTGTCATTCTCCCCACTGTCCCCTGGAGTCAGGGACAATGTCTCAAGAAGTTTTGTGTTCCCAGCTTCTAGAATATAACATTCAATAAACAAACATCCTCTATTGAGTGAATCAGAAATACAGTCACATGGCCTTGTGATAACAGAGTAATAGGGAAAGCAGCACTTGCAGGCTGGCCAGTCATGGAGGCGAGTGCCTGTGATGCCAGCTACTCAGGGAGGCTGAGGCAGGAAGATCACAAGTTCAAGGTCAGTCTCAGCAACTTACCAAAACTCTCAGCAACTTAGTGAGACCCTGTCTCAAAATTAAAAATAAAATGGATGGTCGATGTAGCTCAGTGGTAAAGCACGCCTGAATTCATTGCCCAGTACTAGAAGAAAGAAAGAGAGAGAGAGAGAAAGTAATTCTAGGCATTCTTTACAAATTATAAGATATAATTTATAATTACAATGCTCTGTCTCTTGATTCAGGCATTTTAGAGGGCATCCATTTATATCTGAATATTTCCCTCCTCAACCCCTTACTACCATTGGTAAATTGCAGATCATGATACCAGCTTGTCTTGGAAAAAGAAATTCTAAGTATGTACAGAGAAACATAAGCCACATCTTGAAATAGGCACAATTTGTCTTTGGATGTTCACCTTCCTTTTCTCCATCTTACTTACTTCTCTTCAAGAATTGCTGTTACCAGCAAAATCAAGCCCAGGGATTACCTAATGCTGATCCCCAAACAAGAGCAGAGCTGATTATTTCAGAACCACCTGACATTTTGGAAAATGCAGATTCGTGGAACTCAGCCCTAGATATTTTGAATTAGGAGATTTTGGTAGTGCCTAGGTAACTCTGTTTTTGAAGTTTCCTAGGGGGTTCTGATGTGCAGCCAGAAACCATCAGGTTTGGGAATCACTGACCTAATTTCAAAACACGAGTCAACTGGCTACATTTCACCTTTGACTGTAAAATTGACTGAAAAAAAAATTTTTTTTTAATCTCATCTGAAACCAATGAGTCATTATGAGAACCTCTGATTTCCTTTACCTGAATTTAAGTTTAGAATTCTCCTTGGCCCAAGCACTTCACCTTTCGACCTGGCTTGCCCAGGTCAAAAAGCCAAGGGATGTCGGTCCAAGCTTCAGGAGGTGAATTTCTTCCTCACTTTAATCCTGCGATCACTTGTAGTCCTGATTATCTCTGTCAAGGCAATACCTTGGGGAAGCGGCTAACTCTGGAATTCATCAGCCCCCAGTTGCTGGGCTCTCATCTTACAGCATACCGTGGTGTGGTGTTGATGTCCCGTCCCATGACTTTGTCTCCCTCTGGCCTTCCTGAGGCAAAAATCAGGAAAGAAAAGGAAAGGCTCCAGATAATGTATTCCTTGGGTCTACCTTGATCTCACTGCTCTACAAATTAAGTTAGGCCTGGGTCAGCATGGCCCCCACTACTCATACAGCCCTCTGATGTAACAGCCAACCACTTGAGCAGAAAATGCTAAGGATACATGGTTATCCAGCCAAACCTGAGGCTGGGACCACAACCCAGTCTGCAGAAGGGACTGGAACCAAGATGCTAGTCAGGCCTGCTTTCTTTCTGTCTGCTTCTTTCTTTGGTCTCTCTCTCTCTCTCTCTCTCTCTCTCTCTCTNCCTCCCTCCCTCTCTTTGAGCTACATCCTCAGCCCATTTCATTTTGAGAAAGGGTCTCACTAAGTTCCCTAGGGCCTGGCTAGGTTGCTAAGGCTGGCCTCAAACTTGCAATCCTCCTGCTTCAGCCTCCTGAGTTACTGGGATTACAAGCATGTGCCACCACACCTGGCTTTCAGCATCTCTCATAGGTAGAGATGAGCAGAGGGGAAGAGAAACTCCGTGAACTGTGAGAGGTAGCAAGGGAAGCAGATGGCATTGGTATTACCTTATTTCTGACAGTTTCAAGTCCTGCCCATCCTTGTGTCACCAAATGGTCTGAAGGAACTCAATTCATTGAAATATTTTATTTTTCTAATAACTATTATCACTAGTATTCTGTCAAACCCTCCTAGCCTATAGGATAGTGAGTGACCTTCACAATGTACAGGTCACTTATGACTCAGACCAGTCCCGTGTTTCCTATGGCTTTTGGAATATAATTCACATACCACATAATTCACCCATTTAAATGTTTTTTAGTTTTGTACAACCAATACTACAATCAAATTTTAAACATTTTCATCCTGAAATGAAACCTGGTACCCTTTCACAGTCACCAACACTCACCTACCTGCTTCCTCTCATATCTTCCAATATTAAGCAACCATTAGTTATTTTCTGCCTGTATGGATAGATCTACTCTGTAGATAAATGGGATGATGTAATATATGGTCTTTTGCAACTGGCTTCTTTCACATAGCATAATGTTTTAAATGTTCATCCCCATCATGTATCAGAACTTCATTTTCCTTTTTAAGACTGAGTTATATTCTGTTGTATGGCCATAATTCATTTTTCCCCATTCATCAGTTTCTGGACATTTGGGTTGTTTCCACTTTTTGCCTATTATGAATAATGCTGCTATGAAGATTTGTGTAGACATTTTTGTGTGGACATATATTTGCACTTCTCTTGAGTATATATAGCTAGGAGGAGAATGCTGGGCCATACTGTAACTCCATGTTTAACATTTTGAAGAGTCCCATTTAACTGAGTCCCATTTAAAATTCTAATCCCGTATCTTTTCCAAAACTCTTTCCTCCCAAAACAAACTACACTGGTGGCCCTGTGGTCTTGGAGTGAGAGAGGGAAATATCTAGTCTCAGCCTGGCTCCATTTACTGTTATTGGCTTTTGATAAGCTCCTGGCTGTCTGTACCACTGGCTTCCCTCCCTTCTGCATAACCCAGAGCCATACTGACTGTTGGTGTCTTGGTAGTTCCTAGGTTTCAGGTGCCTGGGATGAGAGCTGTTCCCATTTTCTTCATCCCTAAGTATAACTCCATATCCCTTCACACTCCCAGGCATGGCAGATACAGTGAACTTCCTACCATGAGAAAATTTGGGTAAAAAGTATTAATATATTTGTTAGGCGCTCTCAAACTTTAGGGGTATATGCATAGCACCCCCTTTTTCTCTCCAAGAATGAGAGGGGAAGAGGACAGTTTGAATCTTCAAGCACCTAGAACCTTCTCCCTATCACAAGAGTCCACTCATTTCCTTGTTAAAGGCCAGTGGAACTGTTTTTCCTCTCACATTCCCCCCTCTCTTCTCTTGCCATCACTCCCTGCTCCACCCCTGCACCTGAAAGACTCAAGAAATCATGAAATTTGACTTACTGAAATTTGGCCTTTGTAAGCTCTGAAAACTTTTTCTTAACTAAGAACTATCTCCCTGGTTATTTCTTCACTTTCAATGACTTGGAGGTGGGGTGGAGCTGGGACAGGAAGAGTGCTTCATTAGTGCCTCATCTCACACCCTAACTTATTACACTTACAATAAACCTCCTTTTATTTTGAAGTTCTCTTCAATGAATAAGCCAAACCTACACTTCTGTCCTTCTGAAAGCAAGCATCTCAATTGCTCTGACCAGAACTCCCACTCACACCTTTCCTTCCTTTCCCTTGACAACAGGTTGCAAAGACCTGGTGGATCCCAAGCCTTATGTGCTTCAAGAGACTGATCTACCTCCAGTTTCTGGGCTATGACACAAGAGAGGCCAATTTTCAGGCTGGCTCTCAAGTGAATTCCTCCTTCCTCCTCTCTTTATCCCCAGCTGCTTATGATCTTCTCCCAGTCATGAATCACTGGTCCCCGATTTCAAGAGAGGACACTGACCTTTCATCACATTTCAGATTAAAATATCATCAGAACCTTGGTTCTTGACTTTGGAAAAGTTGCTGATGCTAGTTCTGAATAAACTGCTGACTTCTCAGCTCTTGCCTTACGTCTCATTTGCCCATTTTCCCCAAAATCTAAGTGCATTTCTTTCTTATCCTCGTCAGTCTGTGTCAGTTTGTCTGTGTATATCAGGCTCCACACCCCCCACCCCATATATTCAGGTGAAAAGGGAAAGACTGGACTTACTATTTTTCAGATTTAAACTCATTGACATTGATTTAGTGCTTATTGTGTGGCAGGCACTGTTCTAGGTGCTTCACTGAAACATATGCATCACATCACATTCCATGCATTGCATCCTTTGTATTGCACTGTGTTTAAAACAGATACTGAATTTAGAAAGAAAAACAATTGTAGCATTTCTTCCTCCTGCTACAATACACTCAATAGGTACCAGACAGATATGCAGACAGATATGAGCAGAGGGAACATGAAGTTAAAGGAGGTAATTCTATAGACTCGACCTTACTGCTCTAACACTCACATGCTTTCTTTTTTTTCTTTTTTTATTTGGTACTGGTGATTGAACCCAGAGTACTTACTCACTGAGCCACATCCCCAGTCCTTTTTTTTTTTTTTTTTTGAGACAGAGTTTTTCTAAGTTTCTTAGGGTCTCACTAAGTTACTAAGACTAGGTTTGAACTTGCGATCCTCCTGCCTCAACCTCCCAAGCCTCTAGGCATGCTTTCTTTCTTTCTTTCTTTTTTTTTAATTGGTTGTTCAAAACAAAAGCAATTTACCAGTCCTGTGTGGTGGCACACACCTGTAATTGCAGCAACTCAAGAGGCTAAAGCAGTAGAATCGCAAGTTCAAGGCCAGCCTCAACAACTTAACAAGACCCTCAGCAACTTAGCAAGACCCTGTCTCAAAAAATAAACAAACAAATAAATAAATAAACAAGAACTGGGGGTGTGGTTCAGTGGTAGAGCACCTCTAGGTTTGATCCCCAGTATCAGGGGGAAAAAAAGGCAATTTACATGAGACCACTCTGGTCCTGCCTGGTTCAAGTCAATAGGATATGCTATATTCCTCAGTAAACAACTTGTTATCTGTAGGAGAAATGTAGTCCAAAACATTCCTCCCTACTGATAAGAAGAGCACAAGTTACCCTGAAGGGGGCACTTTGGTGACTACACAGACCAGATTGCAGATTCATGGAGATAGGATAAATAGAGCAAAACCCCCCAACCATGAAATCTGTAAGAACAAGTTCCAACTACTGGTCAGCACAGTCCAAAGTGACCCAGAGTTGCCTGGATCTTTAGCATGTCATTATAATAGTAAAATCTCCTCTCCATGTGGTAAGACAATTCACAGTGGGGACCTGAAAGTCTGACACAATCCTACTATTAGTCAAAAGTCGAAAGGTGGACCTGAGCCAGTCTTTTGGGAAACGTCCTTGGGATCTTCCCCCAATAAAACAGGAGTATAGGAAGAGGGCTGCCCCTCACCACTCTGAGAGGACCCATTCTCTTCTTTCTCTCTTGAGAGTGCCCCTCTTTTCCCTTTCTCTTTCTTTTCTAATAACCTCCTATCCACAACTAAAGGGCAATGCCTTGAAATTCTTCAGGCTAGGTTGCAAGCACTGGTGGTGGCAGACCCCCACTACCATTAGACTCCAGGGCATAGCTTGCTCTCTAACAGAGTGAGCCTGGTTAAGCTCTGTAATTTCTCCATGCCTCAACTTTCACTTCTATAAATGGAAGGGGCCTAGTAGTCTGGTTGCATACACCAATGAGATCATTATTATGCATATTAATAATATGATGTTTTTATGGTCTAAATCCTAATATTTGTATTACCAAGTATCAATGTAGTGTGAAGGTTCTGATTCTACACACAACATACAATAGCTATGCCTCTCAGTGACCTTCATTTATAAAGCGAACAAAGAAAAGAGCATATGTGTGTTTCTAATTTAAGAACTTAGCAAAGGACTTATGGATAGTTTATTAAGTAATTAAAATTAATTAGAAACACATAAACCCTTTGTGAGCTCTTAAAATGTTTTCTTAGCTTGTATTATTCAGCAATCTAACTATACTCTCCATTGCTGCTTTTTAAACATTATTTCTATGTAACTTGTGTTCCTGGGAAGCAATAAATGTAAGACAATTTTTAAAAGCAACTGCAAAATCACATACAAGGCCTCTACTCATAAGTGCCATCAACACTTAATATCTACCCCTCTGGTAGTTTTTTTAGGCATATAGATTTTCTGAGGCAGGCCAGTGTGCTGAGACATTAGTTTGAGTTTTGTTTGGCCCTGATATGAAAGTACCTGGGCTTTCCATTGCTCCGAGATGAATAGTTTCCTAAAACATAAGCATTTAGAAAAAGTGCTGCGTTGCCCAGAGGAACGACTATAGGTAAGATGGGCCCTTAGGAGGAAGTTAGAAGTAGAGGAAGAGGAGAGAGGGGTGTGTAGAGGGATCGGCACTCTGGTGGAGTGGGGTGTGGACGCCACAACTCTAAACTCTTAGAATCAGGGACTGTGTGTCTATTCTTCAGCCAGTCACTGCCGCTGGAAAAGGAGGGTGGGGATCTCCAATCAGGTCCACACATAAGCCCTGGGTGGAGTCCCCAAAGGAAGGACAGCTTCCCAGAACAGGGACCCCTTTCTTGTGGTTAAGGCAGCCATTCCCATTTACAGTCATTGCAGCAATGAAGAGTATAGTTATATTACTGAGTAATACAAGCTAAGGAAACATTTAAACCATTTTTCTTGCACAAGGGATGGAGTGAAAAGAGGATACAGAACAAAGAGGAGGGAAAAAAAGCGTTACTTTTTCAGAAGGAAAATAGAGGGTTTGCAAATATAATCAGTTTAGGTAAACTCATACTGGATTAGGGTGGGCAATTATCCAATGGCTGGTGTCCTTGTAAGAAGAGGAGAGGACATACAGAGATACACAGGGAAGAGGCTATGTGAAGAGAGAGGCAGAGATTGGAGTGATGCCCCTATGAAGTAAGGGACGCCAAGGACTGCCAAGTGAAGACTGCCAAGCACCACTTAGAGAGGAAGCCAGGAAGAGGCAGGGAAGCCTTCTTACCTAGATCCTTCAGAAGGAGCATGTGACACCTAGACCTCAGACTCCAGCTTCCAGAACTGTGAGAAAATAAGCATGTGATGTTTTAAGCTACCCAGTTTGTGATAATTTATTATAGTATCCCTAGGAAATGGATAAAAACAACAATACAAAGTTCCTGGCACATGGTTGGGACCTGCTGGTGTTCTTTTTCCCCTCCCTTTCCCCTATTCCTGGTGGAGAAACTGATATACCAGTTTCATCAGGGACACAGCTCAAGGCCATCTGCTTGCAGAGAAGCAATACTGAAAGCAAAACTAACCTTGTCCCTAGTCTGGGCTCCCATCAGTTAGTTCCCCAGAACCTGTTCTGGTTTTAATTACCCTCATATTACAGGAAAGCAGAGCAGGGCTGACGTGATTGATTGCATCTTTTCTTGCTTACTATGTTAACCCCAAATTTTTACAGATCTTTATTACACTTCCTATATCCCAGCAAAAGAGGATCCTGGGCTGATGCTACTTCTTGCTGATTGCTTTGGTTTTGGTTTTGTCTACTCTGCTTGTTGGTTTCTTTAATAGAAATCTGATGCCGATAGCAACTGTATGTTGCTTTTCTTTTGTGTCTTTTCCTGAGGAGCTGTACACAGTGTCTATGTGAGTACTGAGTGGGTTGAGGTTTTCTTGTACTTTCTGAGTTTGTGTTGTAGACTATAGTGAGGCTGCTGTGGCGGAGGAGGTGTGGGCATATCTTTGCTCTCCATTGTTAGAGGCAGGAGGAATTCTGCCTCAGAAATTATGCTCAGGGGTATAAACAAGCAAATTTCCTTCTGTTCCCCAAATAGTAGGATTTCTCTCACTTGCCCCAATGCTTATTATTCTTGTTGAACAGTTTTTTTGAGGTACAATATTTTCTATACCGAAAATGTGCACTCTAGAAAAATTTATTCCTGATATATCTCTCAAATTAGAGGTTTTGAAGGGTTAATGGTTAAGAATTTAAAAATGTTTTTCTACAACTGACATCTGTTTGTGATGATCCTTTTGGCAGACAGGCCATTCTCTAGGCTGGCCTGTGTTTATAAGCAATGCTCTAAGAGTAAGCTGTTAGGAAACAAAACAAAACATAGAAACTATTATTTCACTAACTTATAGAGGTAACTACTATATAACAAAAGCATGATTTGGGGCCAACTTAAAGACTTATTTTTTTCATATAAAAATTAAAGATAATTTTAACTCTTGTTAATCTGGATTTACATAGTAGAAGAGTGAAATAATAAATTCACATGGGAGGGGGTGGAGGTGGAGAAGTGAAACTTGATTACTTACTAATCAGTACGTCTAGCCCTGAAATTCTATGGCTCTGTGGAAGGGAATCACAGGCACAAATTGCCAAAATGCAGAGTAAAATCATTCAGTGTGAGCCATAATCAGATAGTTTTATCAGTGTTACTGGCATCTAAGTTAAGGGAACCTATCTAGATCTTGGTTGGCTGGATTTAGCCACCTCATAAGAAGTAAGCAAATAACATAAAAAGAAAAAGCAAATTTTATGCAACTTAATCAAACTGGAGAGAAATACCTAGATTCCTTCTTTTCTGGTCCTACAGAAGCAGTTACAATTTATAGAAACAAAAGCCAGGTGAAGTAAGTATGTGGATCTAGCTGTGCTGTGCCAGGCAGAGAACATGTCACTGGTGCCCAGGAGGGCCAGGGGACAGTACATATTCTCAGCATGAAGAAGTTCAGAGCTCTCTGTTTCATCAGAAGTCAAATACTGATTGACCTGTATGTCCTCCAAGTTCTCTTACAACGTGTAATCCCACAAATGGATGAACAACATTGCTCTGGCCACTCTGGCCACAGGAATCTGGTCTGCGTGCCTTCCTTACTTGGCTTCCCACACATCAGCAGGCTCTTCCTGGCCTGCTGCTTCCAGATGTCTTCTCCCCAAGTTCCAATGAACTGGAGCTCCTCAAAGACAAGGACCACACTTTTAAGATTTTCTGAGTCCCAACTACCTGGCCCATAGCAATACATAGTCATTGGGAACTTGTTGAATTGCTGCAATAATTTATTTGGTCTAACAGCAGGCGAATTACCAAAATAAAATGTTTGTTTAATATACACATCAACATAAAAATATTCAATGTTTGATGTTGATGTTAAAAGGAGATGGTGGAAATGTCCTCAGAGATAGTATTATAGGTCATGTTTTACAATGCATTAAACACTGACCCATAGATGTTGTGTCATTTTTATTCCACATGCCAATGTCAAAATATACCATGTGCCTTGATTGTACCATGCTAGGATTACTTTGTAATAAGGCAATTGCAATCTCATCTCCTAAATTATCTCCCAGAATCTAGACCTACATTTTATTTGAATGCTTTGCATTATCCATGACTCACATCCAACTCATTGCCTTCTTTCTAAAACCAACTCCTCATTTTATATTTCTTTCCCCTACCTTCCAAGGCTCCAATATTGTCTCCATAGTCTTACCTTAAAACCAGTCTCTGTTTTTTGTTTTTTTGTTTTTTTCATATTTTGTATTTGTTCTTTTTAGTCATACATGACAGTAGAATGTATTTTGACATATCATACATACATGGAGTAAAACTTCCCATTCTTATGAAAATCACAGTCTCTCTCATATGACTGATAAGTTGCCAGTTGTCCTGCCTGTTGTCTTATAATACATTTTTCTTTCCTTTCCTTTGCTTTGCTTTTCTGACTCAGTGTCAGGGCTTGGTTATCAAACATGTGGATGAATACAGTGACCTCCTAATTGAGTGCATGGTTTCAGTTCCATCCCCACCCCCCAAAATCTTAAAGGTTTGCTCCTTTTTATTTTGGAAAAAAAAAATAATCAGATTTAATCTTTTCCAAACACTTCTTTGGTATTGTAACTCCATTTTTGAGTGACTGTCACTCTCTCTCCATTGGAGGTTGTGCCTGGCATTAATCCCTTGACATTCTCATCTCGACCTAAATTTCATTGTCCCCTCAACTCACCTGTGCATTTGCATCTGCAGTGACCACTGAAGTAACTTTAACTCCAAATCTCACAAGTGTTTCCAGGGCCAGTTCAAATTCCACCCCTCTGGGAAGTCTCTCTTCCTCTAGACAGCTTCCAGGATTTTTGTACTTCTATCACTCTTTTTACACCAGTTCTAGTAAGAATTGTATTCTTCATGTTTGCAAGGTTTAACCTTCTAACTGTTATGATATCTTCTAGGGCAGGGACTCTTTCTTAGATGAAACTCTCTGTAAATTCTCCACAATCTAATATTAAGGCTTGCAAAAACTGGAAGCTCAGTGTTTATTGACTAAAAAATTAAGATGCAATTTGAACGTAAAAGTGTACCACGAAAGGTAGTCTATCTATTCCACAGGTGGTTTAAAGATCAAATAATTACACATACATCTATGAGAGGAGAGCACAGGATCTAACAAAGAACTCCTAAAAACTTAAATGCTTATAGGGACTGGCAGGTAACAAAAAATATTTGAATAGAGCTAGGTATAATACAATGAGGAGTGGTAGAATCTGGGATCGATTCTGCATTACTTGCCTAAAGGCATTCAAGATCAAATTATTTTAAAACATGCTGTGCAATTTATGCCTTAAACACTTGACTTCAAAAACAGTGGTCAGTTCAGTTTGGTGTGTATTTACATAAATCTCCATTAATACCCAAGGCTGTACTGGACACTTATGGGGAGGGAGGAGCCAAATGAGATAAGCCTGGCAATATTCAGTAAAGAATGAAGCATTAAGCAAACATGATCTGATCACTTCTCCTGTTGACTAAGGCCAAGTGAAATACGATCCTTTATGCTGGCTATCATTAATCAAAGGAATGCTTTGCTAGGATTCTTGAGATTCTTGAGATTCTTGATAAGAAGAAACGAAGAAGAAAATAAAGAATTCACACTTTCTACTGCAGCACAACAAATTTCACTGGAAATAGATTTCAGCAGACAGTAGAGAGAACACAAAGCAAGGCCTACCGAAAGCAAGAAGTGAAACTGCCAGCACCTACTATGATTTTGATACTTTGCAAATTGGGCTTGAAAAAGTTTTTCTCAGGTTCTGTTTACAAACCTCTTATCAGAATGTACCAAAGTTTTCTGGAATTCTCTGGAAAGATAAAAATTCCCAATGCAATTAAATAAAGTGATATTAGTATTTCTTGGATAGAAATAGGCAAAATAACAGCTAAAATTCTACTAGGGAGAAAGTTGAATATAAACCAATAAATATAAAGTAGATTAAAAAAAATGCCCTGGAAGTACAATGGTTTAGCAAATATTTGCTTAGGAGAATCAGAGTAGGTTTAATGAAGGAGGTGGGGCCTTGTGAGTCTTAAAACCAAGTAGTCTTTTTCCTTAGGTAAGATCTTAATGTGGCCAGTGAAAAACAGTGGTCGTATAGGATTAGTGTAATTTTTAGATAGAAGATCACTGGTCACCCTCCTTTATAATTAATAATAACAATGAATGTGAAGAATGCTTTGCTGTTTATCAAGTATTGTCCAAGGATCCACAAGAATTTCTGTTCCATATCTATGGTTTAGCTGAGAGACAGAGATGTTGGACAACTTTTTGATTTACAGTCTCTACCCCCACCCCCATACAGTTAAGATGAAAATGGACAGCCAAACAGGAAGGGACAGTAAGAGACTTATTTATAAAACACAAGGGAATTTTAGAATGGAAGACCTAGGAGGTGGAGTGGTTGTTTGAGTTTGTTTGTTTTGTCTCCTGGAGAAGTACCATCACAGTGCTCATGCAGCTGAAGGAGTGCATGCTCTGCAAATTATGTGACGAAGTCATCAATTTTGACCATGTATCCGATAAGTTCTCTAAAGAAACTCTTTCAGGCATTGCCTGCCTAGGTATTAAAGAGTTCATGCTTCCATAACTTTTTAATTTTATTTTTGCTTCCCTAACTTTAAAGGCTCTAAAAAACTACTCTTTCAGAAATCATGGCTCCCATAAGGAAACTGGAAACCCTGGCCAATCTGGAAAGATTTTATCTAGATGAGATAAGGTTTTATCCAGATTTTATCCAGATTGGCCAGGGTTTTAAGAGAGTTTGGTAGGGGGCTTGAGAAACCTGAGGAAACATTCTGTAACAGGGATTAGAGAGGCTGACTTTGCAAAAACAGTGTCTCTTTATTTAGGCCTGCAGCTGCCCAATGAATTACTGAAAACAGGATAAAGCTTGAACTCTCTGCCTTCATTTTGTATTTCTCCTTTATGACCTTAAACTTTGTGACCTGCTTAGCTCTGCATGTAGGCATGTTGATCATTTAAGGAGTGTTCACCTAAACTGTTAGTACAAGGTTTATTAGCCCTAAATTTACTTTGTCTATCTTCCTTCAAGACTGAGACAAGATTTTCAGGAATATTCTACTGTCAGCTTTTACATCAGACCCCTGGAGTGCTACCTTGAGTCTTCAGTGGTTGTCTGACACCTTCTAGAAAATCCTCATGATGAACTTCCCCCTCAAGCAGGAGCAGTCAATTCATAGGAATTCAATTGCCCCTTTCAGAATCACAGGTCTCATAGATCATCCTGAGTAGCAAGTGCAAATTGCCTCCTTAAGAGACAAGAACTTTTCCATGTCATCAGCAAATAGTGATAGTTCTTCTTTTTCTATTTGTATCTCTTTAATTTCTTTTGTCTGTCTAATTGCTCTGACTAGAGTTTCAAGGACTATGTTGAATAGAAGTGGTGAAAGAGGGCATCCCTGACTTGTTCCAGTTTTTAGAAAGAATGCTCCCAATTTTTCTCTATTTACAATGATGTTGGCCTTGGACTTAGCATAGATAGCTTTTACAATGTTCAGGTATGTTCTTGTTATTCCTAGTTTTTCTAGTGTTTTGAACATGAAGAGGTGTTGTATTTTGTCAAATGCTTTCTCTGCATCTATTGAGATGGTCATATGACTCTTGACTTTAAGTCTATTAATGTGATGAATTATGTTTATTGATTTTCGTATATTAAACCAATCTTGCATCCCTGGAATGAACCCCACTTGATCATGGTGCACTATCTCTTTAACATGTTTTTGTATGCGATTTGACAGAATTTTGTTGAGATTTTTTGCATCTATGTTCATCAGGGATATTATTCTGAAGTTTTCTTTTCTTGATGCATCTTTGTCTGATTTTGGTATCAGGGTGATACTAACCCCATAGAATGAGTTTGGCATGGTTCCCCCTTTCCTATTTCATGGAATAATTTAAGGAGTATTGGTGTTAATTCTTCTTTGAAGCCTTTGTAGAACTCGGCTGAGAATACATACTTTAATAAGTTCAGCAAGGTAACAGGATATAAAATCAATACCTATAAATCAAATGTATTTCTATACATCAATGATGAATCCACTGCAAGAGAAATTAGGAAAACTACCCCATTCACAATAGCCTTAAAAAATAAAATAAAATACCAGGGAATCAATCAACAAAAGAGGTGAAAGACCTCTACAATGAAAACTACATAACACTAAAGAAAGAAATTGAAGAAGACCATAGAAGATGGAAAGATCTCCCATGCTCTTGGTTAGGCAGAATTAATATTGTCAAAATGACCATACTATCAAAAGCATTATAAAAATTTAATGCAATTCCTGTTGAAATCCCCATGACATTCTTCACAGAACTAGTAAAAGCAATCATGTAATTCATTTGGAAAAATAAGAGACCCAGAATATCCAAAGCAATCCTTAGCAAGAAGAGTGAGGCAGATGGCATCACAATACCAGACCTTAAACTATACTACACAGCAATAGTAACAAAAATGGAATGGTATTGACACTAAAACAGACATGTAGACAAATGATACAGAATAAAAGACACAGAGACAAACCCACATAAATATGGTTACCTTGTGCTAGACAAAGGTGCCAAAAACATACATTGGAGAAAAGATAACCTGTTTAACAAATGGTGCTGGGAAAACTGGAAATCCATATTTAGCAAAATGAAATTAAACCTCTATCTCTCACATTGCACAAAAATCAATTCAAAGTGGATCAAATACTTTGGCACTAGAACAGAGACCCTGTACCTAATAGAAGAAAAAGTAGGCCCAAATCTTTATCATGTTAGCTTAGGAACTGACTTCCTTAACAAGACTCCTAAAGTGCAAGAAGTAAACTCAAGAAATAATAAATGGGATGTATTCAAAGTAAAAAGCTTCTTGTCAGCAAAGAAAACAATAAATAATGTGAAGAGAGAGCCTACAGAATGGGAGAAAATCTTTACCACACACACCTCAGATAGAGCATTAATCTCCAGGATATATAAAGAACTCAAAAAACAATACCAAAAAAACAAACAAAAAAAAAACTCCACAATAACCCAATCAATAAATTGGGCTAAGGAAATGAACAGAGACTTCACAGAAGAAAAAATACAATTGATCAACAAACATATGAAAAAATGTTCAACATCTCTAGCAATTAGAGAAAAACTAAGATTTCATCTCACTCCAGTCAGAATGGCAATTATCAAGAATACAAGCAACAATAAATGTTGGCAAGGGTGTGGGGAAAAAGGTACACTCATACATTGCTGGTGGGACTGCAAATTGGTGCAACCACTATGGAAAGCAGTATGGAGATTTCTAAAAAAAACTTGGACTGGAACAACCATTTAACCCAAGTATCCCACCCAAAGGACTTAAAATCAGTATACTATAGTGGCACAGCTACATTAATGTTTATAGCAGCTCAATTCACAATAAGTAAACAATGGAACCAATCTAGGTACCCTTGAACAGATGAATAGATAAAGAAAATGTGGCATATATACACAATGGAATACTCAGCCTTAATTAAGAATGAAATTATGGCATTTGCAGGTAAATGGGTGGAGCTGGAGAATATCATGCTAAGTGAAATAAGCCATACCCAAAAAAACCAAAGGCCAAATGTTTTCTCTGATAAGTGAATACTGATCCATAATGGCGGGTGGGGGGCAGTAGGAAATAATGAAAGAACTTTGGATTGGGCAGAGGGGAGTGAGGGGAGCGGAGGGGGTTTAGAGGTGGGAAGGATGATGGAATGAAGTGGGCTTTATTACCCTACATACATTTATAACTACACTACTGATGTGACTCTGCACCCTGTTCAGCCAGAGGAATGAGAATTTATACTCCATCTGTGTGCAATGTGTCAAAATGCATTCTACCATCATGTATAACTACCTAGAAAGAACTTAAAAATTCTTTTAAAAGAAGAGAAAAGGAGTCAAACAATAAATCCATTTCATAAATTAAAAAACAAAGAAAAAAAAACTTTTCCAAAGCCACCTAACAGAACCAAAACTGAAATAATTATCCACCAGACCACAGTTTTACCAAGGGTTCTTAATTATGCATATCTCTTGTTCCCTGCCCCAATTCTTCCTCTGCTTATACTTAAAGCTCCTGTCAGCACCCTGAAGACAGGGCTAAGGTGCCGGACCTTGCTTTGCCTTCCCAATATGAACATATTAATCAAAGTTTCTTCCCTTCTTTTCACCATTACCTTTTCTATTCAGTTTTGGGGACAAGTGGCCAGACCTGATTTGTTAGAATCCCCAGAGTCAGGCCTCTGGCCTAGGACTGGTGACAATTTCTCTGGGTGACAATGTTGCAAGTTATCTTCCTGTTGAAAGAGGATCACCATCCCTAAAATTCAACATTGACTGTTTTCTTAAGTTTGAAACCCTTGTTTCAACATGGACCCTTTTCTTTAAAAGTCCAGGGATGGTGATCTCCCATCCCATTAGTGGCCCATTCCATTGCAAGTGGCACTAGTTGATGGAAAGATTTTTCCAAAATAAGTAAATAAATTAAGGTTTCTCTTAAAGAGGAAGGAGCCAACCAAAAGTGAGTCTCAAACTCCTGAGTATGATGCTAAGTTGTCATGCTTGTTGAAAGCAAAAATAACCAGATTTTAACAGATCAGTGATGACTTTTATTAAGTGGTGAAGTTAAGCATCAGAGGGCACATTTTCAGGAGAGAAAATGGCAACTGGTTACAAGAGGGGTCTGATTTTTATAAGGTTTAAGTGGACTTGAATCATAGCAAAATGCATCAGTTGGATAAGCAGGGGTCACAGTTGTGCAAGTTCAAAGCCCAAGTTAGGGGAAGCAGTTGTGAAAGTTCAAAGCCCATTGTTGCTGGGAAATGGTAAAAGTGCAAAGCATATTGTTTTGCTTCTCTCCCTTGGACCCATTGTCCTCCTTTCTCCCTAGGGATAGTGGTTCCCCTTTTCCCCTGGGGAGTTGTTGTTTTCTATATCCTTCACATGCAACCATTCATTTCTTTGTTCATTCAACAAAGTTATGAGAACCTAATTCAGTATTAGGAGCTCTTGTTTTAGCAAGGAAAACAGAACTATAGCAACTTATACCAGCAAAGAGTAAGGTACTAACACTAGAAGGAAATAGGATACATTTGAGGAGGAGGGGATCCTCTAAGGTAGTTGGAAGTAGAAAGATGTAAGTCCCCTTAACAAAAAGTATAATATGCACTACAAATTTTTTTAAAGTTTATGATAAAACTGAGGTACAGGAAAAATAAATTAGTAAAAGTAAAATGAGATTAGAATTTTCAAAGCAGCCATGAGGTCCTATTCTCAGAAAATGCTTATATTTCCATGTGCTTGAAGCAAGAAGGCCAGATTAGGGAAGGTTTTGCAGGCCATACTAAGGAAGACTTGACTTTTTAAATAATGAGAGCTGTTAAAGTCCTTCAAGCAGAAATTACACCGTTGGATTTGATTATTCTGGACATTATTTTGCCTACTGTATAAAGGGGTAATTCATTCAACAAATGCTGAGGGCCTACTTACTTACTGTTCTAGGAGATGAATACATAACAATGAGCAAAGCAAAGATCACTATCCTCTTTGTACTTACATTCATATGAAGTATGATAGGCGACAATATCATAAAGATGTAAATTATATGATATATTAGATGATAATGAAAGCTTTGGGGAATTAAGAGATGGGTAAGGAAAGTTAAAAATGCTGAAGTGAGGGTAGAGTTGCTGTTACAATTTTGCAAAATACAATATTACCAGAAAGAGCAATAAAGGTGTCCAGATTGTGGAACCTGGCACACTGCCAGATCTGTCCTTGGGAGCTGGACCTTGGAAGGAAGACACACAGGCCTGGGAGCAAGCTTAGAGCCATTCAGACAGGGAATTCCAAGTCCCAAAGACCCCGATTGTGAGAGATGGGGTGGGAAGGTAAAAGCTTCCAGAGGAGCCCTCTTGGTTCTTCAAACACCTTACACTGCAGGGAGAGGATTGGCCACAGTGGAAGCTTCCAAAGGATGGAGCCCAAAAGAGAGCTCTTTCTTGCTTGGGCTATTGGAAGGACTTTGGACTTTCCTCTGTGTGAAATGTTAAGCCATCAGCACACACGATTTGACTCATATTTTTGAAGAATCATTCTGTCTGCTGTGTTAAAAATCAACTTTAGAAAGCTGAGATTAGAACCATAGCATCCAATTATCAGACTGTTGCAACACCATAAGAGATGATAATGGCACTGAGTGATAAGGAAGCAGAGAAGACGGTGAGAAGAGGTCGTGTTCTGGATATAATCGAAGGAAGGGTCCGCAGGACTTGTTAGTGAATTAGATATAGGGTGAAAGAAGAAAAGAGTTGAGCATGACTCCAATTGTGTTGGCCTCTACTTCAGTAAATGGAGAATAGAGCTGAGGGAAGCAAGACAAGAAGGGAAAGCAGTAGTGAGGAGCCTCTGCAATGAGATAACGAAAAATGACAAGAAGATGAATGGAGGTTATGGTAATGGGGTGCAGAAAACAGAGGTCATCTAAGCAGCATCAAAGAGGTAGAAATGTAACCGGAAGTTAAGCAGTTGGGTTCTTCGTCTCACAAATTCAAGGAATGAAATCCAGGGACACAAGGATGAGAGCAAAATAATAGGATTTATTAAAGTAATAGAAAGAAGCAGAGTTCCCAAAAGGGAGGGGCCCCAAGAGGGATGCCAACAGGTATCTGTTGTCTCGGGGTTTTTAAAGGCATGTCTGATGACCCAGCAAAGGTGATTGGTGGGTTGAGGGATATCAGCATGGACCAATCAAGCTCTTCAAGGTCTGGGCTTAATAAACCAATCAGGAATGCATAATTTCAATCCTTTATTTACATCATTAAGAGGTCAGTTCTCACCTGGTGGTTTTTGACACATCTATTAGAGGAAGCATTTCAGGTAGAGGTCTGCTTGTGGTTGGCTGTTGCTAGGGGTAAGGGCAAGAGTAACTAAGGAAGGGATGCAGTGACTAAAGATGTGAAGAATAGAAACAGGTATTCTAGGTCAGAAGAAGATATTGTGGTTAAATGCATGGAGAGCAAGTCACAGGATGTCCTTCAGACCCAATGTCTCTTTCAGGTTGGCATGGTGTCCCCTGTCCTTCTTCAACACCCTTATCCTGGCTATGTATGGAAGATCTATCTTCCTGCCTCCGAAATAACAGAACTAAGGGATGGACTGGATTTGGCAGATGAGAGATGAGTAGGTTGAAGATGACCCTCAAGATTCTGTCTTGAGGTGGCTATTATTATTATTGGTATTCCAGGAAAATAAAACAAAGTTTTCACAAGTTGTCCAAGGTGTTAGAGGCTAATAATTTGTAAGCCCAGAATTTGAAACTAGATGTGTCTGATTTTAGAGACTGAGCTCTTAACCATTTCACGGAGCACATTTTTTTCTTAGAAGAAAGTTTAATACAGGAGAATTGTGGTTGGAAAGTACTTTTGTAACAATGTCTGCCCCTCAGTTTTGCCAAGGGCACAGTATGTCAGGAAAGTCCCGTTGGATGGGCAAGGAAGAAGGAGAAGTTAAAGCCAGAGATGGGTCATCCAGGAGTCCTTTCTGTTACTAGCACTATGTTATGTCATTCTTTCATGTTCTAAAAATAGGAAGTTGGTAAGTGCTGCTCAAAAGTGCTTAAAAGTGCTAATCAGCTCACAATTGCTAAGTGCCTATGATGATACCTTTTCAAATTACATTTTCTTTAGTGTGTGGGGAGCGGGGGTGGGTACTAAGAATTGAATCCAGGGGCACTCTACCACTGAGCTACATCCACAGTCTTTTTTATTTTATTTTGAGACAATGTCTCACAAAATTTCCCAGGCTGGCCTAGAACTTTCAATCCTCCTACCTCATCCTTCCAAGTCACTAGTATTATGGGCATGTACCAGAGGGCCCAGCTGGTATACTTCCATCTTGATGAGGAAGACTATTGTCAAGTTCAGCTAGGTGTGCCATGAGCACTTCCCTGTGGAAAGCTCCCATTTGTTACCTGTCTCATATTTCTGAAAATAAAACCAAGAGTACAACCAACTATGGACCTCACATTTCCCTCTAGTTACTGATTCATTTCTCTTCATGGTTTTGTAACACTCTTCTCTAAAGAGTTGGCTACATTCTATCATCTCTACATCTTTACCTCTTGAATGTAACTAGAACTTTCATGTGCACTTGTCAAGATCATGGATGACTTCCATACTACTAAATCCAACTTGCAGCAACATTTACCTCTATCAGTCGCTCCTTCCTTGTAGTGCCGTGTTTTAAAATGTAAGTTTTATTAGTATTTATATATGGTGAGGCCAACAGATCAGGAGGCAACTGTCATTGATACCAAACAAGGTCTCATTGCCTGTGTACATAAAAGCTGATATTATGGCAAAAAGAAATAACTTTCTTGGAAGGTCACCTGGCAAGGAAGTCAGGAGCAGAGGGGGGAAAGGCTCAAATCTGTCTCCCTGATGCACAAATTACATCCTTAATGATGTAAATTGTGTAAATGCAAATTTACAGAGAGGGAGAAGGGAGAAACTGCTTGTTGATTGATTGTCAAGAAGAGGGAGTTTGAGATTCCTCTGCAAGGCAAAGATGGTCACTGTGCCTCAGAAGGAACATCTTTCTTTCCTGAGGGAGTTATGTGCTATGCAGGGAATTTGGAACATTTGACGTCAAAAGGTCATTGACCAGAGGAGCTAGCTGCTTCTGCACATGTCCATTCTTGAACAGCTGATCACATTGTCCTTGAGGGGATTCGGAAGGCCTTTCCTGAAAAACAATTTAAGCACTTTGTTACTTAAGGAATTTATGTCCCATGTGGCCAACCCTCAGCCATTGGAAAGATAGTTTGTTATACTCAAGATCCCAAGAAAAAAGGATGCCAGTGCAGGGGCTACATAGGGAAGCGCCAAGATCAGTCACGGGGCAAAGGAGGTATGTGGGACACATGGGCAGGCACCTTTACTGTGGTTTCCATAAGAAGGAGCAGGTGAGACAAGGAAAGCAGATTCATGGTTGACTAATATGAATGATTTCTGTAGGCCCTGGACCATAGGAGCTCTCTCTACTTTTCTGGGGTTGGGGTGATTAGGGCAAGTGATTGGTAACTGTAAATGTGGAAGGGCACAATAAAGGAAGTGGTTGAGAGTATGAACTCTGGGTTGGTTGGTTTGCAATTGAAAGGTGTGTTCATGTGCATATTGTTTCCTACTTCTTGTAACTGGCTAACCTAGGGAAGGGCAACCCCTTTAGGATCAGCAAGCCTCCAGGAAATCAAAGCATTAGAATACAGAGATCGAAGGATACGGTTAATATATACTATCATTTGCCCCGTTACCCTTCTTCTCAGTCTTCTTTGCTGATGCCCTCTCTTCACCAAGATCTATAAATGTTGAAATGCCGCACATGTCAGTTTTGTCTACTTTCACTTCCCTGTCTCTCCATAGGCAATGTCATGCAGCTTATGGATCTAAAGAACACTTATGTGTTGATGACTCTTAAGTTATCTCTTTCTCAAGCTTTAGACCTGTTATCCAACTGCCTCCTGAACACCTCTACTTGCCAGTCTAATAGGCATTTCAAATCATACAAACATGAAATATAACTTGTAGTTTCCTCTCTTAAACCTGCTTTTCCTTCAGGCCTCTCCATTTTGCTCTCGAGACAGTCTACATTCTCTCTTGAATGTGTATCTTCTTCCTAAATAAATTTCTGTGTATGCCTTTGTATGGCTCGTGCTGAAATTCTTTCCCACCACTTATGCCAAGAACCCTTCTTATCCTGAGTTGAGTTCCCCTCTCCTTGGACCCTTCTCCAGAGACATCTCTTCTCCTGTGACAGATCTACAGATTTGATACAATTCCTACCAAATTTTCAACTTTTTTTCCCCCACAAATAAACAAGCCCATTCTAACTCATATGGAAATTCAAAGGAGCCAGAATGGGACAGGGCGGGGGTGGGGGGTGGGGGGGAGTTTGAAAAAGAAGAACAAAGTTGAAGGACTCATACTTCCTGTTTTCAAAACTTACCGCAAAGCTATTGTATTCACTACTGTGTGGTACTCCCATAGGAGAAATGGAGATGAAAACGGAATTGGAGGTCCAGAAATAAACCCACACATCTCTGGTCAAGCAATTTTTTGCAAGGTGCCAAGCCAACTCAATAGAGAAAGTATAGTTTTTCAACAAATTATTCAGGAACAACTGGATGTCTATGTACCAAAGAATGAGTTTAGAGCCTTACCTCATATCATATGCAAAAATTAATTCAAAATGAATCAGAAACCTAAGTATAAGAACTAGAATATATTTATTTCTTAGGAGAAAACATAGATGTAAATCTTTGTAACCTCAGATCAGGCAACAGTTTCCTTGATATGACACCAAAAGCACAAACAATAAAAGAAAAAAGTAGATCATCTGAACTTCATCAAAATTAAATTTATATGTTCTTTGAAGTTAATTTTAAATTAAAACATTTATGCTTTGAAGAATGCTATCAAAAAGCTTTGAAGACAATCTACAAAATGGGAGAATATATTTTCAAACATATGTTTGATAAAGAGTTTGGCAGTTCCTCAAAGACTTAAACGCAGAGTTACCATTTGAGCCAGCAATTTATTTATATATATATATATAGACACACACACACACACACACACACACTATGTATTTGGACCTGTTATCCAACTGCCTCCTGAACACCTCCACTTGCCAGTCTAATAGGCATTTCAAATGACTATTAGACATACACATACACACACACAAACACACACACACACACACACATATATATATATATTCTCTTGGAGATATATATGTATATATATATACATATATATATATCCACGAGAATATATATATATATATATATATATATATATATATACACATACATACATATATATCTCCACAAAACTTGTACATGAATATTCATAGAAGAGTTATTCAAAATAGTCAACAAGTGGAAAAATTTGAGTATCAATCAACAGATGAATGGATAAACAAAATGTATTATATTATACAATTTAATATTATTCAATCATAAAAAAATAAAGAAGTATTGATGTGTTACAACACAGATAAAGTTTGACAACATTATGTTCAGTAAAGGAAGCCAGTCACAAAAAGCCATGCATTGTATGATTCCATTTATATGAAATGACCAGTATAAGCAATTGACAGAGACAGGAAGCAGATTAGGGGTAGTTAGAGGTTATGGAGAGAGGGACAGGGAAATGGGGAGTTTCTTTTAATAGTATGGCTCCTTTTAGGGTAATTGAAATGTTCCAAAAGTAGATAGTGGTATTGGTTGCACAACTCTGTGAATATATTAAAGACCACTGAATTGTATTGTAGAATTTTAAAAGTCTGTTTTAAACACATACACACACAGAGATTACTTTCTCTTTTTTAAGAAATTGCTTTCTTTTGTATGTCAGCTATACTTTCATAAAGCTGTTGAAATTTTTAGAATAAACTTAAAAGACAAAGAAAAATGCATAAATGCCTCAACAGACTACTTGTCACCTTCACTAGCCCCAACACCTAATCCAAGCTATCATCATTTCTGCAAAGATATTCCTAACTGATCTTCCTGCTTCTAATGTTACCAACTGCCTCTCCTCCCTAGCCAAAGCTGAGCCCTCTTTTAGAAATGTAAATGAGGTCATGTCATTCTGCTGGTCCAAATGTTCAACTGACTTTCCATTACACTCAGAGTATCTCTGCCATTATTGCCTCAGATGTATGGCTCCAACAGATGTTCCTTGAGAAATGGTCCCTTTGCTAATAAAAGTTGTAAAGTCCCTTTGAGGATAAAATAGCTGTGTGTGCCCTGTCTCTTTTCCCTTCAACTAAGGCCATCCTTTGGATGGAAAAAGCCTGGGATCAAAGGTAGAAGCACAGGAGGTAGAGCAGGACCAAGGTGGGGCAACCCCCATCAGAACCTACTCTCCATCTTCTCCATTTAAACCTCTTGGTAAGAGATAAGTCACATGATGGGCACATGGATTGCAGCACTCAAGACAGCTCTACTATTCTACTCAGCCAACTAGCAAGTATTTACTGAGAACACAGCTCTGTTTCTACCAAACCCTGTTCTCAAATATCCAATTCCCTGATTTCCAATCCAGCTAGAGAAGGTGGTGTGCATTATCCATTTGACAAGACACATCTGGTATTTGAGGGCCTGCTATTGGGGGGATGGGGAGTATGATGTAAAGTTTTGTGGCAGACACAAAGAGGTGCAGATAACCACCAGTGTGGGCAACTCATGAAAACTGGTTCATCTTCAGAAAAAGCCATTAGAATAGGAAGAATAGCTTCTCGTTTGGACTGAGAAAGACTGTCTCACTTCCTTCTACGCTACATCCCCTATCCTCCAGACAGTCAAACTACAACTTCTCTTTGCAGTTCTGCTCCCCTGCCATTTATGCCTTCCCCCAAAATATTTATTTATGAGTCTTTACCCTATTCTCAGGAGTAAGCAAATCACCAAATCATGAGACCCAGGAAGGCTGTGTTAGGCTCTGAAACTTTCAATTGTCTATTTCAGATCAAATACAGAACATGTTCTTCCTCCTGCTAGTGTTGAACCTAGGATCGCAGCTTCATCAGGCAGCAGGTAAGAAAAGACAAAGGGAGGGAGGGGTCCTGGAGGGGAGTAGGTAGTGGCCCCTCACTCAGGCCAATAACAAGCCTGTGGTCCTCAGGCTGAAGGCTTTCTTTGAGGGGAAGTATGATTACTGGCTGCTTCAAGCAAAAGAATCGTGTCAGGGTGGCTTGTGTATTCTAATGTCCCTTTCTTATAAAAATGGGGACTGAGGATATTGATCCATCCATCCGCATTATCCAATAAGAGTAATGACAAGAAGGCATGACTACTCAGGCCACATGCATCTGAACTGATACTAGAGATCAGCAACAAGTTTCTTAAAGGTGAAATGCCAAGGGGCTTTCCCCTTCCCTTGTGGCAGGGAGAGTGAGTAGACAAGGTCCAAAACATCTAGAGGACTTTATTAGAGCAGGGTCTCTTGAAGACATTCTACCTATTATTATACTTTCATGTGAGTTGCTCTTTTAAAATGCAACAGTAGCAGCCTTTGGTCATTCTTACCTTAATGTGGACTACTTGAATTGAAAACTCAGAGTCTTCCTAAAGCCCCAGTGAATAATGTATCTGAAGGTTCTGCCTTTAGACTTGAAGATGGGTCATCTACTGAAGGATGTGGGCAAGTGGAAAGGAGCCATTTACGAACTGATTGTTTTCCTGGCAAACAGACTTCAGACCCTTAGAGTGTGCAGTAAGGACCAGGAGTGAATCATTTTGGTCAAATGACAGGAGGTAAGAGAGAAAGAAAGAGGTGGAAAGGGGGATAAAGTCCTTGGTGGTAGCAGCCCTAATCCCATGGAAATCACCTAACATTCTGCTCTTGGTTGACAAATAACCCTTTGGCACTTGATAACCTTTTGAAGAGCTTTCTTTCCCAGTCCAGGTGGCCCCAGATGGTTCTTTTCTCAGCTATGTTCCACTCCCTTACTTGGGCTGCCCAGCCTTTTCTGGTCCTGGAAACATAGATTTGGCACCCTCCTCAAAGGAAGACTCAAATATTCTGCCTCCTCCTACCCTGTGCCAGCAGTACGCGCTAAAGAAGCACCTTGTTTCCTTTGCAAGGAATCCTACTTGGCTGGGATTTTAGAGACATGCAAAAGGTGCAAGCACCCGCTTTATACAGAAGGGCTTCAAGTTTCATAAAGTAATTAGTGTGACCAAAGTTCAAAAGAAGGGTCTGAAACTAGAGTTCCCTGTCCCCTGAGAGGACTGAGTGCTTCAGGTGAAACCTTGGGGATTGTGCAACCTCTGTGGGTTTGTAGTTTAAATGCTCAATGGTGTTTTTGTTTTTGTTTTGTTTTGTTTTGGTCTTTTCTCCTAGAAAAAAAAAAGAGATAGACATTTTTAATCCATCATTGATCTTTCTGAAGAGAAAGAATTTTTCTTTTTAAGGTAAACAGCACAAGGCAATGAGAAGGCACTAGCTCTCCATTAGGTATACTAAAGGGCATAGGGAATAGAGATCATATTTACTAAGGACATGAACTAAATACCTGACACTATGCTAGGCAATTTACCAATGTTATATGTCATTTCATCTTCACAATAACCATTGGGAAGGTGGAGAAACAGACTTGAGAAAGTTATTAATTTTCTTAAAATTACATAGTTTGGTGGTACATGAAAGATTTCAACAGATTTATTGTCCTTTCTACTTTACTGGGCTACAACAATGGCAGTAAGCAAATATGGAAGACAAATTCATAAGTCTTCCAACTTGGGAATAGATTTTGTACATAGATCTGAATATAGATATCTATTGAAAGTTCATTCTGAACATTTCAAAAAATAAAACATATGGATGATAGTTGAAAAATTAACCAAAAAGAAGTTAAAATCATTACTTCCTTGATTTTCCACAAACTCAGAATTTTACTCTGCTTTCCACACTGCCGATAATTTCAGTTCAGACAAACATTAAATGCCTTATTTTTAGAATGCCTTCTCCTCAGGAGTTGGTTTAAAACCTTGTCATTTCACATCTCCCTAATTAAAGAGTTTGCATTTCAAAGATGAAAGAAAACTGAAACACCTAGAAATCAAAGAATCTGAGTGTTTACTTCTGGTAAGGGAAAAAAGATCTGGGATGCTGTAGAAAGGACAATTTTATCCACCATGTTTACTCATTTTAAAACTTTTAAACAAAAAATTGAATTTAGGAATTATTTGTATAGTAAAAATATAATTTTGAAAATAAAAGAAACCCTTAAAAAAGCATATGAGAGCAATCAGGCTACCACATCCTGCTCCTGGGAGAGTCATACCTTCGGTGGCCACACTGAAGACCCCATTGCTTCATTGTTCCTTGTGCAACCTTCCACCTGCACTCTTCATTGAAAAGGAAAAACACCATATTTGAATTGTGTCAATATAATGCCTTAGTACTCTCTGCATACATTTCTATTTTTAAATTTTAAAAATAATGCTTATAGCAGCATTTCATCATTTCAAATAAAAAAAACAACCCAGGCATTCTGGAAAATAGATAAAGAAATTATGGATTATGAACAAAATAGAATATTATACTGTGAGCAAATAAATTAATTACAAAACATGCCACTGCATCTATCTATGTGAATTGCATAATGTTGAGCCTAAAAAAAAGTCAAGCCCAGAAATATGGTATATAGCACAATATCATTTTTATAAATAATATATTACTTAAAACATACATATACATATAAGACAAAGCACAATATGCAGGTGTCAATTACCTCTGGTAGATATGTCTTATTAGTAATGTTCCAGTTCTTTGGATGGGTGGTAGGGTCACAGATGTACATTTTACTTAAATAAATAAGTTTTTTAAAAAATATTTTTAGCAGAAGATGGACATAATAACTTTACTTATTTATTTTTATGTGGTGCTGAGGATCAAACCCAGTGCCTCACACATGCTAGGCAAGTGCTCTACCATAAACCCAGTCCTAATTAAATAGTTTTTTATAATTTTTCTTTTTAAAAACTTTCTGGTGGTAAAACATACCATAGATGCAGAAAAACACATGAAACAAATGTAAAGCTTAATGTTACTGAACCCTTTTATAAGCACCACCCTTATCAAGAAGTGGATCTTTGCCAATTCCCCAGAATGTCTTCATCTGCCCATGCCTTGATTAATCTATCCAAACACTCCCCATAGCACTATCCTTTCTGTCCCCCTTTAAAAAAAAACTTTAAATGACTATATATTTCATTAAACATGCTGTGATTCACTTAACCAATTCCCTACTGATGGGCACTGCAGTAATTTCAATTTTTTCCTGGATTAATGCTCGAAAAAAAAATGTGCCTCCCAAAGACAGCAACAAAGGTTGACTAGAAATATGATTCCAGTAAACTACTAATCATTAACTCTTTTCTTACTTGTAGGCTCCAAACATGCTGTACTGAATTATCTATAAAGTCTGAAGTAAAATGTTAGGAACATTTTCATATTTTTAATTTTTAAGTTTACATACATAAAATTCATCTGTGAATTTTGACAAATGTGTGTAGTCGTATAAACCCCCATCACAATCAAGATCCAGAACAGTTCCATCATTGGCCAAATGAGAAATCCTCCTCCAAATTAAAAAAAAAATTACTAATACATAAACACATAAAAGATGTACATATTAATGAGATATTATGTATAGTATCAAACATTATACATCATATAATGTTTAAATCAGGCTAACCATATTTATTTCTTCAAACATTTATCATTTCTTAGCAGTGAAAACTTTCAAAATCCTTTCTTCTAGCTTTTTGAAATGTATACTACACCTATAGTCACCATATCATGCAATAGTAATCCAGTGAGTCCTATCTGAGTCTTAGATATGTTGATCAACTCTTCACAATCCCTCCCCCTGCCCTACCTACTATTCTTGGCCTCTGGTAAACATCATTCTCTTCTCAACTTCTATGAAATCAACATTTTTTTAGATTCCACATATGAAGACAAGTCCACATATGTGACACTTGTCTTTCTATGCTTGCTTTATGTCACTTATCTTAATGATCTCCAGTTCAATCCATGTTGTTGAAAATGTCAGAATTTCATTTTTTTTATGGCTGAATAGTATTCTATCATGCGCGTGTACCACATTTGTTTTATCTGTTCATCAGCTGACAGAAACTTAGGTTGTTTACATTTCTTTGCTACTGTAAATAGTTCTGCAGCAAACATGGAAGTACAGATTTTTCTTTGACATACTGATTTCATTTCTTTTGGATTATACCCCCAAAGGGTAACTGTTGGATCATATGATTATTCTATTTTAAATTTTTTAAGCAACTCCATACTGTTTTCCATAATAGCTAATTTACATTCCCACCAAAAGTGTTCGAGAATTCCCCTTTTTCCACATCCCTGCCAGTACTTGTTAACCTTTTGTCTTCTTGATATTAGCCATTCTTACTGGTTGAGGTATTAGTCATACCTCACTGTGGTTTTAATTTGCATTTCTCCAGTGCTTAGTGATGTTGAGTCATTTTCATGCACTTGTTGGCCATTTGTATGTCTTCTTTTGAGGAATGTCTATTTAGATCTACTGTCCATTTTTAAAATTGAGTTATCTGATCTTTGCTCTTGAGTTTTTGGAGTTCCTTGTATGTTCTAGATATAAACCCCTTGTCAGCTGTATACATTGCAAACATCTTCCCCATTATATAGGTTGCATCTGCACTCTGTTGAGAGTTTTCTTTGATGTTCAGAAGCTTTTTAGTTTTATGTTACCCCATTTGATTATTTTTGCTCTCATTTCCTGTGTTTTGAGGGTCTAGGACAAAAAATCCTTACCCAGTCCAAGGTCCTAAAGCATTTCCTCTGCTTTCTTCTAGTGGTTTCATAATTGAAGGTCTTATATTTAAATCTTTAATATAGCATGAGATGATCTTTGTAACTGATTAGAGATAGAGATTGCATCATTCTTCTGCATAAAATTGGATACCCAATTCTCCCAACAACATTTATTAAAAAAGACTTTGCACTTTTGTAAAAAATTCATTGGCTATAAATACATGAATTTACTTCTAGGCATTCTATTCAGTTCCATTGGTTTGTGTGTCTGTTTTTATGCCAATGCTGTGCTGTTTAGATTACTACACATCTGTAATAGACTTGAACTCAGGTAGTGTAATGTCAGCTGCTTCATTCTTTTTGCTAAAAATGACTTCAGCTATTAGGGTTTTTTTCTGTGGTTCCATGTAAATTTTAGAATTATTTTTTCTAGTTACATAAAGAATGCCATTAGTTTTATTTTGCTGAAAAGAAGCTTTTCAGTTTGAATCCATCATATTTATTGATTCATGATTTTATTTCTTGTGTTTTAGGAGTCTTGTTAAAGAAATAGAGGCCTAATCCAACATGATGAAGATTTGGGCCTACTTTTTTTTCAATTAGACATAGTGTCTCTGGACTAATTCCTAGGTCCTTGTTCCACTTTGAGTTGAGTTTTGTGCATGATGAGAGATAAGGGTTTAATTTCATTTTGCTGTATATGGATTTCCAGTTTTCCCAGCACCATTTGTTGAAGAGACTATCTTTTCTCCAATATGTGCTTTTGGTACCTTTGATTAGTATGAGATAACTGTATTTATGTAGGTTTGTCTCTGTGTCTTCTATTCTGTACCAATGTTCTACAAGTCTATTTTGGTGTGAATAGCATGCTGTTTTTGTTACTATTGCTCTATAGTATAGTTTAAGGTATGGAATTGTGATGCCATCTGCTTCACTCTTCTTGCTAAGGATTGCTTTGGCTATTATGAGTTTCTTATTTTTTCAAAAGAATTTCATGATTGCTTTTTCTATTTCTAGAAATGTCATTGGGATTTTGATTTAAATTGCATTACATCTGTATAGTGCTTTTGGGAGTATGGTCATTTTGACAATATTAATTCTACCTATCCAAGAACAGAGGAAATCTTTCCATCTTCTAAGGTCTTCTTTAATTTCTTTGTTTAGTATTCTGTAGTTTTCATTAGAGATGGTCTTTCACCTCTTTCGTCAAGTTTATCCCCAAATATATATATTTTTGAGGCTATTGTGAATGAGGTAGTTTTTCTAATTTCTCTTTCAGAGGATTTGTCACTGATGTACCGAAATGTATTTGATTTATGGCTGTTGATTTCATATCCTGCTACTTTGCTGAATTCATTTATTAATTCTAGACGTTTTCTGGTGGAATTTTTCAGATCCTCTAAGTATAGAATCATGTCATTAGCAAATAGTGATAGTTTGAGTTCTTCTTTTCCTATTTGTATCCCTTTAATTAGTTTTGTCTGTCTATTTGCTCTGGCTAGAGTTTCAAGGACCAAAAGTGTTAAATTTCAAGGACTTAACACCAAAAAATCAAATAACCCAATTAAAAAATGGGCTCAGGAACTGAACAAACACTTCTCAGAAGAAGATATACAATTGATCAACAAATATGTAAAAAATGCTCAACATCTCTAGCAATTAGAGAAATGCAAATCAAAACTACTCTAAGATTTCATCTCACTCCAGTTAGAATGGCAGTTACTAGGAATATAAACAACAATAAGTGTTGACGAGGATGTGGGGGAAAAAGGCACACTCTTACTTTGCTGGGGACTGCAAATTAGTGCAGCCAATCTGGAAAGCAGTATGGAGATTCCTTAGAACATTTGGAATGGAACCACCATTGACCCAGCTATCCCACTCCTCAGTTTATACCCAAAGAACTTAAAAACAGCATACTACAGTGATGCAGCCACATCAATGTTTATAGCAGCACAATTCACAATAGCTAAATTGTGGAACCCACCTAGATGCCCTTCAATAGATAAATGGATAAAGAAACTGTGGTATATGTACACAATGGAATATTACTCAGCATTAAAAGAGAATAAATCATGGCGTTTACAGATAAATGGATGGAGTTGGAGAATATAATGCTAAGTGAAATAAGTCAATTTCCAAAAACCAAAGTCCAGTGTTTTCTCTGATAATTGGACACTGATCCTATTAGGGATTGGGGACAGCATGGGAGGAATAGAGAAACTTTGGATAGGGCAAAGGGGAGGGAGGAGGTGTGAGGATAGGAAAGATGGTGGAATGAGATGGACATAATTACCCTAGGTACATTTATGAAGACATGAATGGTGTGAGTCTACTTTGTGTACAACCAGAGAAATGAAAAGTTGTGCTCCATTTGTGTACAATGAATTAAAATTCATTCTGCTGGCATGTATAACAAAATAGAAGAAATTAATTAATTAATTTTAAAAAAGAATGCCATTGGTATTTTGATAGGAAATACATCAAGTCTCTAAATTGCTTTGGATAGTATAGACTATTAACAACATCAAATCTTCCATTAACATGGGATGTCTTTCCCCCTTTTTGTATATCTTCAATTTTTTTAATCAATGCTTATAATTTTCATTGAAGAAATATTTTACCTCTTTAGTTAAATTTATTCCTAGGGATTTTTTTTTGCAGCTATTGTAAATGGGATTGCATTCTTGATTTCTACCTCAGATATTTCACTATTGGCATATGTTACTAATTTTTGTATGTTGGTTTTGTATCCTGTAACTTTTCTGAATCCATTTCTTGCTTCTAATCATTTTGTAGTGGAGTTCTAGGTATTTCTATACACAAACAGTGAAGATTTGACTTCTTCTTTTCCAATTTGGATGCCCCTTATTTCTTACTCCTGCCTTATTGTTCTGCCTAGAACTTCTGGCACTATGTTGAATAAAAGTGGTGGAAGTGATCATCTTTGTCTTATTCCAGATCTTAGAAAGATTTTAGCTTATCTCCTTTTCGATATAATTAGCTGTTGACTTATTATAAATGTCCTTTATTATGTTGAGGCATGTTCTTTATATGTATGCCCAATTTGTTCAGAGTTTTTACAAGAAGGGATGTTAGATTTTATTGAATGTATTTTCTCTATCATTTTGGAAGTCCATCTGTCCTTTATTCCATTGAAATTGTGTTCATGTTTATTGATTTGCATATATTGTACTATTTTTGCATCCCTGGGATGAATCCCACTTGATCACAGTGAATAATATTTTTAATTTCCTCTTGAATTTGATTTGCCTGTATTTTGTTGAGGGTTTTAGTATCTATATTCATCAACAATTTTGATTTGTAGTTTCCATTTTTTTTAGAGAGAGAGAGAGAAGAGAGAGAAAGAGAGAGAGAGAATTTTTTAATATTTATTTTTCAGTTTTTGGTGGACACAACATCTTTATTTTATTTTTATGTGGTGCTGAGGATCGAACCCAGCACCCCACGCATGCCAGGGGAGTGCGTTACCGCTTGAGCCACATCCCCAGCCCGTAGTTTCCATTTTTTGTTTGTTTATTTAATTGTTTGTTGTTTTTCTTTTGAACTGGGGTTTGAACCTAGGGGCTCTTTACCACTGAGCTACATCCCCAGCCCTTTTCATTTTTTGAGATAGGATCCAATTAAGTTGCTTAAGGCTTCAGTTACTGAGGCTGGCCTTGAACTTGTGATTCTCCTGCCTCAGCCTCCTAAATTGCTGGAGTTCCAGGTAAGCACCACTGCACTTAGCTAACAATTCTGTAGATGTTTGTTAGATCCATTTGGTCTATTATTTTTTTTATTATTATTTTCTGTCTAGAGGATCTGTCCATTGCTGAAAGTGGGGTGTTAAAGTCCCCAATCACAATACATTGATGCTCTGATATTTGATATTTTCCTCTCCCAATTCTTAAATCCAGAAACCATTGACCTATTCTTTGTCCTCAAAATATGAATCTTTCTAGAATGTCATATAAATGAGATCATTCATTTGATATGCTTTTAAATAATTATCTTTTATTATTAATACAGATTAATTATACAAATTTATGGAATTTGCTGTGATATTTCCATACATGTGTACAGTGTGTATTGTATATTAGCTTTGGTATCTGTCTTCTTTCACTTAGCAAAATGCATTTGAGATTTATTCATATCATTGTATGTATGTATCAATAGTTCATTTCTTTTTATAAGTATGTAGTAGTCTGTTGTATACAGGTACCATATTTTGTTAATCCATTCCTAATTGAGGGACATTTGGGTTGTTTCCCATTTGGGGTTATTTTAAATAAAGTTGCTATAAATGCTTGCATCTACATTTCTATGTGAACATACATTTTCAAATCAGTTGGATAAACAACTAGGAGTGGGATTGTTAGGTCATATGGGAAGTATAATTTAATTTATAGAAAATTATTAAACCTTTCCATAGGTTTGATTTTTAGATTCCCAGCAGCATTACACGAGAGTTTTCATTTCTCCTCATTCTCACTTACATTGTTTTCTTATTTTACATCATTCTAATAGATGTGTAAAAATATCTCATTATTGTTTTAATTTGCATTTTTCTAATAACCAATAATGTAAGGCACAATTTCATGTGCTTATTGGCAATCCATGTATTTTCTTGGGTAAATTGTGTGTTCAAATCACTGAAAAAATTTTATCTGGTTTGTTTATTTTCAGGAAAAGTTTTGAGAGTTTTCTATATCACAGATCTACATCCTTTATCAGATATGTACTTGGTAAATACTTTCTCACAGTCTGTGGGTTTTCTTTTCATTCTTTTACAGGGTCTTTGCAAAGATTTTAATTGTAATGGACTTGAATTTATGCATGTTTTATGTTTCATGCTTTTGGTGACGTATCTAAGTACTCTGGCTAGCCACTAGACTAAAATCTAAAAGATTTTCTTCTAAACATTTTATGTTTATATATTTTACATTCAAGTTTATAATCTATTTTGAGTTAGTGTTTATATAGGGTATGAGGTATAAGTTGAGACTTGTTTATTTTTTCCATATAGATATCCAGTAGCTCCAGTCTTTGTTGAAAAGTCTATCCTTTCTCCATAGAAGTGCTATTGAATCTTTGTCAAAAATCATTTGGTCATATTTGTGAGGATCTATTCTTTTTTTAATTTGTTCTGATTAGTTATACATGACAGTAGAATGCACTTTGATACATCATATATAATGGAGTATAATTTCTCATTTTTCTCATTGTACATGATGTAGAATCATACCAGTCGTACAGTTATAAATTTACATAGGGTAATAATGTCTGATTCATTCTACTGTCCTTCCTACCACCAGACTCCCTCCCCTCCCTTCACTCCCCTCTATCTAAAGTAACTTTATTCTTCCCTAGCCTCACCCCGTTGTAAATTAGCATCCACATATCAGAGAAAACATTTGCCTTTTGTTTTTTTGGGATTGGCTTCTTTTGCTTGGCATGATATTCTCCAGCTCCATCCATTTACCAGCAAATGCTATGATTTCATTCTTCTTTAAGGCTGAGTAATATTCCATCACATACATATACCACATTTTTCTTATCCATTCATCTGTTGAAGAGCATGTAGGTTGGTTCCATAGTTTAGCTATCATGAATTGAACTGCTATAAACATTGATGTGGCTGCATCACTATAATATGCTGATTTTAAGACCTTTGGGTATAAACCAAGAAGTCAGAGACTGGGTCAAATGGTGGTTCCATTCCAAGTTTTCTGAGGGATCTCCATACCACTTTCCATAATGGTTGCCCCAACACGTAGGTCTACTTCTAATGTCTATTCTGCTCCACTGATTTGTATCTAGCCTTTTGCCAGTAGCACCCTCTTTTGATTATTGTAACTTTATAGTTGAATCTTTTTATTCTTACACATTTGTTCAAAACCCAATTATATCTTGTAACCAAAAAATGATTAAAGGGTAATATTTATTTTTACATTTTATTATGTCTTGAAGGGAAAAAAAGCCTAGTCATCCTTCTCTCAATTGATGTTTCCCTCTTTTCATCCTTCAGAGAATGAAAACAAGAAGTATTCATTATCATGGGTAACGGAGGTTACTCTGGGGCTGAGATCAGATCCTGGGTTGTTCTACTTGGCCTATCTTCCACTACTTTTACTGACTGCTGAGAGATACAAAAGAGAAGAATCAAGTTGGGGAGAGGATTTCTAAGAGAGCAGGATTATTGTGTCTCCATACAGTGCTCATACATGGAATATAGCATAAGTCAGGTACACAGAGCAGGATTTTGTCCTAAACCAGAAACTGCAGAATTTTCTGAAGAATATAGCTGTGTAAAGCAGCCCTCCAGCCCCCTCTCATCTTTCAAGTACATCATATAGGAAGTCTGAAAAATAAATTAAGCTTCTGATGTTAAATGAAAAATATATAATTAGCTTAAAGAGGAAGCTATCTTGGGAGAGAAAACTATTTGGGGAAATAATGTAAATGATTTGTTTTGTGTTTCCTGGAGATGGGACAGGTGCTGACTCTCATTGATGACTGGTTGCAAATAAAATGCAAAGTTTCCCTCAGAATTTTCAAAAAGACTACAGCATTATTCAAGTTAGCTGCTTTAATCTGACTAAGAGACTTGAATATATGAATTTTTCATGCTTTCACTAAGTCCTTTGCCCTTTCATTGATTTAAGAGCCCCAAATGAATGAGAAAACCTGTGTTGCCCACTAAATATGCAGTTGTGGAAACTTCCCAATGTTCTCATTTGTTAACTTCAGAAGTTAAACTTGCTTAATTTAGTAACTCATGTGTGGGACATGAAAAGAAAACAATATCTTTTCTTTAACATAAAGCTAAAAAGTATATTTATCTCACTCATGGGTATAACATACACTGCCAGTGGAAATATATCTATAGAGTCATTAGGAACATAGTGATGATGTGATTGAGGACACACAAATGATGTTGAATTCTAATTACATGGCCATTATTCTTTGACAATGAATAAGTTGTATCACTGCTTTAAGCCTCAGTTTCCTCATCTTTAAAATATAAATAGTAATTCCTACTTTGCAGAAGTGTTGGCAAGATCAAATGAGATGATGACATTAGGGTTAGCTTAGCAGCTGGCTTATTGTGTTTAAAAAGTGTTAATTATTACTCCAATTTGGTAACAGTCCAGATGCATACAGGTTTTATAATGCTGCTACTCAACTATTAATGTGCATATAAATCACTAGATGCAGATCCTGATTCTCTAGATCTGGAGAAATCCTGAGATTCTTCACTTCTAACTAGTTTCCAGGTAAAGCTGAGGACAACACTTTAGAAAGATGGTAAAAAGAGTTTGCAAGTACATGTATTTTATTAGTCTAATGTTACTCACTATTGTCTGCACATTAGAAACTCCCAGGAAAATTGTTCTTAAAAAATTAATGCTTGTTTCACCCCTGAAATAATTTAATTTTAAAGGAGCCAAAGCAGAGTCTGGGCATTAGTGTTTTTTAGAAGCCTCTGCTATGGTTTGGATATAGTTTACTCCCAGAAGCTCACATCCAGCAGGTTTGGTCCTCCATGTGGCAATGTTAAGGTGGTAGAATCTTTAAAAGGTAGGACCTAGTAGAAGGTAATTAGGTCCTGGGGGCTCCACCCTCATGAATGTGCTAAGCCTGTGTCATGAAAATGGGCTGTTATAAAATGAAGCCACCCTGATCATTGTGCATGAGTGCTCAGCCTCTTGTGCATGCGGCCAGTTCCCTTTCTGCTTCTCCTACACGTTGTGATAGGGCCAGGAGGCCCTTGCAAGGAGGCTGGTGCCAAGCTGCTTGGACCCTCAGGTCACCAGAACCACGAGCTTTTTTATAAAAGACATGGCCTTAGGTATTCTGTTAAAGAAACATTGAACAGACCAAGACAGCTTCTCAGTGATTCCAGGGTCAGCTGAGGTTGAGGCCTCTGTTTAGTGATTCTGATGTGCAGCCAAGCTTGAGAAAAGCCTCTTCACAGAATTGCCTGCAAAAGTGTTTTGATTTCCTATGCAATTTATAAAAAATAAGAATGTTTTAGGATTTCAAGTGTGTTGCATTTCCTAATCTCCTCATTTTATAGGAGGCAATCAAGCCCAAAGCTTTGCAAATTGGAAGTTTTGAGACAAAGTTATACCAAATAACAATTAACCTCAGTTGTTCCAAGGTACTCATAGACATGACTTATGTTCATTCATTACTCTTTCACCTATCTGAAAGGTAGCATACTTTATGTCTACAACCCTTAACATATACCCTGTACGAGGCAAAGGAGAAAAACAAGAAGAAAACAAACATTTATCTAGAGCTCAGACAGTAAAGAGGGGAGTTCTGCTGTATTCTAAGGGGAATTCCAGAGGAAGTTACAGATGTTCCCTTGTTCGTGTGGTAAAGAAAGCATTGTGTGATAAATAAATTTGCTAAATGCAGTCAATAGAATCGACAACCAAATCTCTGATTCTTCTTGTTAATAAGACACAACAACTAACTTTCCCTGCATACCCCTATCACCTTCCATTTTTCTTGCTTTATCATGTAATATAAAATAAAAGAAGGAAGTACTGAGAAGAGTGAAAGTAGTAGAAAATTCCTGAACCTGACAAACAGAAGATAGTTAATATATCTTTGATAAATAAATATGATTCTTTCAAGCAGAGTGTCTTAATTATAAGGGAATTGAGGATGTAGAGATGGTACCCATCATAAAGGGGTCTACCCTTAATAGGGCCCCATTAAGGAGACTATGGTCCCATTATGTGAAGCCTTGTGGTTACAGTATGCAGGGGATTCTACAAAGTGGAATCATATAGGAAATCCTGAAGCACAATGTCCCTTTTCATAAATATTATCCCAAGGTCTTCTCTTCTGGGTCAGCAAGCCCAGAAGGGATTAGCATTGTTGTATATAAAAACACTCACCTGATAGCCTTGGCCCTGATCCCATCTTGCACAAAAGAACAGTGGTCACATGTGAACCTCCTCTCTGTACCATAGATCTCTGTAGAAAGAGTCGAAGTTGTGGTTATAACAGGGAGTGTAGACAAAATATAAACATATCTGTCATTTTTTTTATAAAGCCCATTGGTGCAGATAACTATCAGTTGTGCTGTGTGGAGACTGAGAATGCCAGTTCATACCATCTCTGGTATTCATCCTTTCTTTCTCTCTCTCTCTTTCTGCCATTTATTTGCTAAACCCTTATATGGAACTAAGCATGTGTCAAGGACTGAGTGATATCAAAGCAAACTCAACTTGGTTATTGCTATCCAAGACTTTCAGTTCAATGGGAGGGAAAAACTTGAATCCAAAGAAAATTGTACTGTGAATCATTCAAGCAGGAAACCCAAAAGTTACTGTGCTGTGAACTCTTGTCAGGAATAAACTATCCTGGTTAGTAAAAAGAATTTTGACTAATAAAGAATGGCCATGTTTTCCATATATGGTTTGCTACTATCCCAAGAATTAAAACATGGTATCAAAGTTTGCCAAGTACCTACTAGTTACCAGACCTGAGCCCTGCACATGAGATATCTTGTCCAGTTTTCACCATGATATTGAGAAGTAAATATTAACTTCATCTTACAAAAAGGAGACTGAGATTCATGGAAGTGTTGAGTTCCTGATCAAAGACTGCTAATCCTGAAAAAGGCAGAATTTGAACACACTAAGTGCTGTGCTCTTCCCATACCACGTTTTATACAGAAATGGCAAATGCTTAGGTGAAGGCCCCCCAATATTTTTTTGAGAGAATGATTTGATTTGATTGATTTCAATTTGATTGAATAAATTCATGAATGAATGAAGCAAACTCTACCGAACATAATTTGATCTAATCTGTGATGATTCGGAAACTACTTCCAGATCTTTCCATACTCCATCATAATGATCCCTATTCATTAATGATGGAAGCAGAATAATTTGGGGCAGTGTCTCATGCTTTATGATTGCAAACACTGCCTTCACTAGTTTTGCCATGTTTGGCTACTCTTTATACTATGGTTTTCACAGAATTATTTAAATCAATTCAGCCTTTTTTTAGCTAGACAGGATGCTCCTTTGTACTTGGAAATTCAGTCTTGCTTGTACTAATAAAATGTAGGCTAGAAACAAAGTAAATGCAATTAAAATAAAATAGTGTTGTTAAACTCCATCCTGATAACACTTATTTGCCTGGAAGCTTCCTGTTTTATTAAAAGGAAAAAGAACAAGCATTAAAGGTATAAGAGTCTGGTTATAAATTAAGTGTACTTAAGGGATTGAAGTGCATTCTGAAAGGGGATAAATTTCTCTCTAAATAATTCTTTCTTTAGGCTTTGATTCTACCCCATCTAGAATTATATATACTTCTATTGATATGTGCTTTGCATTTTGGGAGATACTATCTAAGCAGAAACTACAGATTTGAAGTCAAATCCTGACTGGTTATGAATATTAATCTTACTAACAATATTTCAGGAGCCAATTTCTTTGAGCCAGTTTCCTTAACTATTCAACCTTAATGATAATATGTTTTTCATGGTCATATTTTCAGGGTTAAATGATACAGTCATAAAGTGCCTAACAGTGCTTGGCACATAGTAGATACACATTAAAATTAGTTTCATTTTTTTTCTTCCCTTTATTAATAGAAAATAGCATCCACAGTGGGTTTGTATGATGTGGTGTTCAACAGCATTTGTGACTTAAAGAAATCCATGGTCTGATCTTTGCTGTGCAATCTTGGGCAAGATGCTTAACTTTAATGTGCCTCAATTTAATTTTCTAAAAAGAGGATAACACTACTGCCTACCTCACTTCCTGGGAAGTCTAAATGAGATAATGTGTCAGCAGAAATGTTTAAGAACTCTACAAGTGATAATTTTTATTACTATCACTGGCTAGGGAAGTAATATTTAGCAGGGAAAGGCATGAAATGATCATTCTTGAAGAAATGAGATAGATTGAAGAAAATGAGCCCAGATAATAGGGTGTGAAGGCCGTTAAGGACATGGACTCAGACTTTGATGGCCAGGGAGTGAGAAGGAGAGATTCTGTTCTCCCAAGAGGGACGATCTGGAATGACCACAGGGTACTAGAGGAGTAGGTGGGAGATGCTGTGGAAAGCAACCACTGCTGTCCATCAGAAGCTCATGTTGGGGTGCCCAGGAAAGAGCAGGAGGGCAATCGGGTACATGGGTGGAATGTTCACCAACTCAGAGCAATGGACCAAGAATTCCACCCTTGCTTTGCTGGAATGGGCAAAAGAGAAAGAGGAGCCCAAAAGAAGGCCCGGATGACAATAGGTATCTCCCAGAAAATGGGGGTGGAACGGGGCTCAGATCCCTTTCTGGAAGAACTGAACCGTCAAGTAGAGGCAGGCAACAGTGAGCTGTCTTTCCCTTTCAGCTTTATTCACAGTGACAGTCCCGAAGAAATTGTACACAGTAGACCATGGCAGCAATGTGACCCTCGAATGTGATTTTGACACTAAAGGTTGTACGGAACCTGAAGCAATAAAAGCCAGTTTTCAAAGGGTGGAGAATGGTACATCCTCACCCAGCGAGAGAGCCACTCTGCTGGAGGAGCAGCTGCCCCTGGGGAAGGCCTTGTTCCACATCCCCCAAGTGCAAGTGAGAGATGCAGGGCAGTACCTCTGCCTGATCATCTGCGGGCTCGCCTTGGACTACAAGTACCTGACTGTGGAAGTCAAAGGTGAGTGCTTTCAAGGGCTAGAATTCATGGAGTCACCTCTCCAGTTGTGTTAGCTGCCAATAACAGAAACCTGTTTTAAGGGTTTTAAGGAGACAGCTGTTTTTAGAGGGGGTGGAGGGAAGTACCTGCTTGGAAATATTTTCTGACACCTGAATATAAAGCAGCTAAGTAAGGATAAACAGGAGTCGGATTTGTAGAAAGAAAATGAGGCTAGAATAAGCCAGGAAAACAAGATCCCAAAAGGTGGGAAGATGCCAAAGATAAGCTTTGCCAAACTCAGTTCTTTCAGGGAACATTCCCAGCTTAGTTAGTCAGCTACTCTTTGTAGTTATTCCTATAGTCCAGAAACCATAGTTCTCCAACTATAATTGTGATAAAATATCAAGTTAGTGAGAAGCAACCAGATGGGTGTTTCCTCTCCCCTCACCCAATAAATAAATAAATAAATAAATAGGTCAGAAATTATTACGGAGCAGGGCTGAGTGTTGTTTTAAAAACTCTTGTTTCTGGCTGAGCACCTTAGCAAGCCCCTGTCTTAATAATAATAATAATAAGGTACGGATGTAGTTTAGTTGTAGAATTCCCCTGGGTTCAATCCCCAGCAGTATGAAAACAAAAACAATCAAACTCTTGTTTCAGGTGTGTGTGTACGTGTGTGTGTGTTTTGAGTCATGGCTTAAAGATTTCTTTCCCTCTCTTTCTCACTTTGGGTTATAAAAAGTTTGGAAAACATTGTTCAAGCCCAACTCCTATCTATCACAGATGAGGCAACCAAAGTCCAGAGAAGTAAAGTGGGTGGCCCAAGAGAGCCTGGCTAAGCCCATAGTTGTCCCCATTTCTCTGGTTTGGATCTCTTTCTACCCCAAAAGAGCCAGGAACCTAAATCTGAAGAGACTCTTCATGTTCTTGTTTATTCTAGGAAAGGTCATATTGAGCAAGACTCTTAACAACTATGAAAGATTGGAATCAGCTTGTTGATTGGCTTATTGATAGACTTCTGAGCTAAACTGCCGATGGCTCTCTAGCCCTCCCCACCCCACTCATTAGGCCTCTGAGGATATGCCTTCTGGATGTTCTGTGGGTTTTGGCCCCCAAATACTATTGACCTGGGCAGCAATGATGTGACTATGATCCAGAACAAAGAAGGACATAAGAGAAAGATTAGGCACAAGGATGAACATTGACTTCACCTGTGTCACCTTTCATAACCTTGTGTTTTTCTGATCAGTGAGAGGATAATAGTAGCTCCTACCACATAGGATTGTTGTAAGCATCAAAAAGAGAATAAACATAAAGAACTGGACATGGTGGCTGGCATAGAGAAAGTATCCAGAGATTTATTTTAAAAACCCAAATCGTTTTTGACCTCCCCATCCTTCAACCATCGGTGTGTCAAGAGGAAAGCCACATACCCGCTTTCTCTTTATTGCTTTTCCTACCACTTGGCATCAACATGGAGGAACTTGAGAACACTGATGTTAGTCTGAATTCAATTCATATGAGGAAAGAAAGCCGTGCAGTCTCAGGATCCCCTAAAGTCCTAGAGTATCTGCACCGCTGACACCACCCCCATGTTTATTGATCCCTATTTATGGAATGTCTAGGGTCTTTGAGAAGTTGGGGGATGGCTACACCATTCTTTCAGACACAGGGCTGCCTCTCATTCCTGGGGAGGCATTTCGCCTACTACCTCAGCTAGATCAGGGATTTCTCCAGTGTGGAGAGATTTATTCCTTAAGGCAATGCACATTGGAGCACATGAAGAACATGAAAACTTTCTAAGCAATGCATGAGCACAGTCAGTTTTAGGAAGTAAGTTTCTAGATTCTCATCTTCCCCAAGTACTCTTTCCCAAAATTGATGAACCTCAGAATATGTCTTCCAGGCAAGACTGTTGGGGTTCCCATAAAACACTTCCTTTTTTTATTGCTTTCTTCCACTTCCTAAAAAGTTCACTTCTACCTCATCATAAATGTAGTCCATTGCCCCAGGGTTTAAACCTCCATAGTACCAAACAAGAGTGAACAGAAATACCCACACCTTTTGGAACCATCATGACTAACTGGTTGTTTTGCAAAGCAGATGGTGTCAAATTTTCTGCTTTTAACAAAATGGATGAAAGCACAAATAGAATGATGATCATATAATCAAAATTGAGTAATCTTTGCCATATAAATCATGTCATTCAAAGAATGACATACATAAGTAGAACAAAACTGTTCCCAGTTTCCATCAACTTACTCATATGAACAAGATCCCACAAATCTTCTAGCTACAGAAAATAAAAATTAGAAAGAGAAAGAATGCTGTATACTACCATGTTGGAGCAGTCCAACCCTAAGACATATGCATCCTCGGATTCAGAAATAATTTGAAAAATAAGCAAAACTTTTCCAGGAAATTTGTATCTTTCATGTTGAATAACTACCAATATTCATAGCATTTTACATTGTAATCATATATATGCTGATAATGGAAATTAAATTTCAGTGCAGAAGAAAACTTTTGAGTACTTAAAGCCTCATAGTTATAAGAAAAATATTAACTTCAGTAGGTATACATATTTTATTGCAAGGTGCATAAGGACAATAAATCAAAAAGCTGTCAAATATAAATATTTGTCTCAGCAAGATAAACTTCTGGAGCTAGGGGTGTGACTCAGTGTAGAGTGCTTGCCTAGCACGTTTAAGGCCCTGAATTCCATCACAGCACTGGAAAAAAAAAATAACTTCTATGGGGAAATTAAAATAAGAAGTGAGATTCAAGAAAAGATACAATATAAAGCTCTGATCATTAGAAAACAATTTCTCTCTGTATTTTTCAGTGGATGGTGGTGTGTAAAAAAAGACAGTTTTTTTAATATTTAGATGCCATTATGTGCATATATAAGAATGAAATAGTTGTTTTACTAAAAAAATATAATATAAATATTTATTAAAATTCTAATTTTCCAATATAGAAACTTATAAAAAAATTCTAAAAATTAATGAGGGACCATAGTGTTTCTTAGTTCTTTTAGGAGTAATGCAAGCAAAATAAATAAATAAATAAATATTTAGGACCAGCACCTAAGAGTATCTTCTCCTGATCAGAGACTTCTAAAGGAAGCAAGGTAGATCTGGTGCCCCAGTGAGGGTTCCCATAAATGAAATAGGACTGGAGGACTTTTGCCTTAAAATTCATGGCATAAACCTTGAAAATAGGTTTATATTACCTTCTTTAATGTCCATATAGCAATTCACATTAAATATAGTGAAGAGAGAGTTGATTTCAAAGGGATAGGAGAAATGTGAGGTGTAATGGCTAGAGCATCCAGAAGAGGTAATATAATAAAGGGCTGTGGTTTCTGCTTATTTTTCTGACTGGGAACAATCTATGGCAGGGGGCCTGGCTGAAGCAAACAGTACACAAGGCCAAACAGACCAGGAGGGGTATGATGCCAAAGAGCCCACACAGATCAGAGTAAGGTGGAGATTGGTACAGGAAAGAGCTAACACCAGGAATCTGCTGATGTTTTTGGAAGTACTTTAAGCCAAAAAAAAAAAAAAAGAAAGAAAGAAAGCCCAAGATGGACAAGAGGGTAACTTCAACAGGTACAGGAAGAGACAGCATGATTTCCATTTAAAGAACAGGAAGACCAAGGGCTCAGGACTAGCAGTGGAAGAAAAATCAAGGCAGAAGTGAAAAGGTCAACTGTTAAGTCTCTAAGGCCAGGGAAAGCATTTGCTAACATGACTTACCATAGAGCTATATCTCTGTTCTCAATGTCTATTTTCCCTTGGGGAAACAAGATGATAAGGAAATTTGGAGTTAAGAAAATAATGTCCTGAATTTCAAAGGGAGAAAAGCTCCTGGGAATTGCAAACTCTAATCAAATTCTTCTCTCGGGCTGTTTAACAAGCGAATGGAAAACAATTCTAAAAGATTTATTTCAGTGATTGCTAGAAATTTGCCTGGATCCTCAAGACCAAGACATGCAAAACTACATTTTTTCTTCTCATTTGCGTCAATGTGATAGAGAGTGAGACAAGGATCAAAAGTTCAAAGCTAGCCTCAGCAACTTATTGAGGCCCTAAGCAACTTAAAGAGAAAAAAATAAAACTGGCTGGAGATATGGCTGGGGATATGGCTCAGTGGTTAAGCATCTCTGGGTTCAATCCCTGGTACCAAAAAAAGAAGAAGAAGAAAACCCCTCAGATTCTGAAGTCCATGTTATCAATTACTGTGCTTACCTTATGTTGTGATACTAAACCAAACAATTACCAATGGGTTGAAGCTACAAAGAGACTCTGTGTAAGGATGATCTTCCCAATAAAAGTTTAACTTGCTTATTAGTCCTGATCAAGACTGCCTAATCCAGGCAAAGACTGCTTCTAGATAAAGGAGGAGCTTCCATTTGAGGTTGTACTTAACCAAAAGTTAACTATCTATCTCATTACTAGGATTAGAAAAAATAGGTACTACTAAATATAAAAAGTATTTCATAATGATAAAAGAATCGGTCCTACAATAATGCAATTCCATTTTTCAACAGTAAAGTGACTAAAATTTTAGTGCCATTGGCAAGAGTGTTGAGGTAAATCACTCAAAGTCTTGGTAAAAATATTTAAGGCATACTCTTTCCTTTTTTGAAAATAAACTGCAAAACTACAGGTTTGCAAAAAGACTTATGTTCAAATACGTTTGTTCTAGAATTATGTATTAACTGGGAACAAGGATCAACTTAACAAACTGGTATATCTATGTAAATGACAATTATGAAAATAAATGAAGTAAATATGGAAAAAAAGAGAATCCATCCTACAAGGAGACACAATCTTAAATGTGTGTTCATCCATCAACTTACTATCAAAATTTCAAACAAAAATTGGCTGACTGAAAGGAGAAAGAGACGAATCTACAATCATATTTGAGCTTTCAACTCATCTCTATTATAATTGAGAGAACAAACAAATCAGAAAATACAGTAGAAGAAGTTGGGAATGGTAGCCACATGCCTGTAATTCCAGCTACCCCAAAGCCTGAAGCAGGAGGATCCCCAAGTTTAGGCCAAGCTTGGCAATTTATTAAAATCCTATCTCAAAATAAAAATTTTAAAAGGCTGATGATGTAGCTCAGTGGAACAACACCTCTGATTTTAATCCCTAGTACCACACACAAAAAAATAAATAAAAGAAAGAAAACATAGAAGATTTAAACAATACAATTAGCAAACTTGAACTAATTGATATTATAAAATTTACACCCAGCAACTGCAGAATATACATTATTTTCAAATGCACATGGTACATTCATCTAGATAGTTATCTAGCAGAGTTACTGCAGAAGATATTAGGAATTAGGAAATTAGAATTTTAAGACCACTTCCATCTTTGAAATTCTAAAATTTACTCATCTTTTCTGAAGAATATCAACCGCCATCCAGCTTCCCCATCATGTGTTGCTGATATAATACCTCTTCAGCCACTTCCCAAATAAAATAGAGACTGTAGAGCCATCTTGGATGTTGTAATGTAGGATGTGGGCTTCTGTCCTTTCTCCAAACCTTGCTGATTCTTTTAGCTGAACCTTTTTTCCATCTGCCCCATCATTTATATATCTCAATTAAAGCTTCAGACAAGCTCCTAATTCCTGGCCCTCCTAGTTTTGAAATCACCACTCAATGGTGGTCTCACCTCAGCTGCTAAGATGAACTGCTTGTCCCAAGCCACCCTACAGAAGTTAGCAGGACCCTCAGACACAACACACTGCTCTAAGTTATCCATTTTCTTGACTTTGTTCTGCAAAAGACCAAAGAGTTTATAGAAATACAATAGAATAGGATTAAGTGATTATAAGAGAATCAAGGGAAAATAAATGTAGATAAATAACATAAGAGATAAAGTGAACACTCTAAATGCATGCTTCAGATACTGTGTGATTGCTAGAGATCAGCCAAAATTTGGCTCTAAGGAGACTGATGAGTCTAACTAGGTCAAGTCCTTTGCTTCAGAACCTAATTTTCTTCAGCTGCTAGTCCTGGATCCTACTAGATCTCTCAGGAAAACATATTCTTTTTCCTGTTCATGTTGCTCCACCCTACGCTTCTGTAACTACATGAAGAATCATCCTGCAATGGTGTTTCTAACGCAGAAGGCAGGAAGCATATACTCAAGTCCCCCTGATGTTTCTCTGTTTACAAACTAAGAATATGAATTTAATTTACCTCCAAGGGTAAGTGTATAGTTTAACTGAGATAACATCTGTGTTATGGGGCTGCATCCAGGTATTAAAGTCACTAACCCCAGCTCCTCTCTAAGTTCTGGAATAAGTAAGTGATGCACATGAGAATCCAACACCAAATGGGAAATGAACACCATGTCTGGTTTGATGAGCACATGATTTCCCCCTCCTCTGCTCCCTTGGGGTTTTCTCTGGGGTAATTTACACTGGAGAATGTGACTTAGAATAGGAAACCTCTTCTTTCTTGCTCCCTCATCTTAATCTAGGAACCCAGAGTTGCAGATCAGACTCTAAATTCACTATTCACTCATCATGGATAAGAACATCTGCCCCAAGGTTGGAGAAGTATAGCTCAGTGGTAGAGCTCTTACCTAGCATGCAAGAGGCACCTTGGCTTAACTTCCGCCCCCCACCAAAAAAATGCTCCAAGCTCAGATGGAAGCTGAAAAAATGCCAAAGGTTTAGTTTTTGATGTTTGGTTTTGGCTTTTGCTTTTTGTTGTTTGTTTTACCTTGAACTTGCTATCCTCCTACCTCAGCCTCCCTAGCCATTGGGATTATAGGTTAGAGCCACCACACCCCTGTGAGGTTTTGTTCTCTCTCTCTCTCTCTCTCTCTCTCTCTCTCTCTCTCTCTCTCACACACACACACACACACACACACACACACACACACACACATACACACACAGTAGGCCCAGCAGGGTTTGCTTGCCCCGTGGAGATTAGAATTTCAAGAGAGAGACCTAAGACCTATAGGCTATGAACAGTTCTTTATGGTGCAGAACTCAGTTCAGTGGGTGTCTTTGAGTATAAGGAATCAAATTAGCACATCATTAAATGAAGTACACAAAGGAAGGTTAGCAGAGGTCAAAATGTATGGAGAGCAAATATTTATGTTCTTCTGTAGTATGGCACAAAGATCAATGCATAGAAAAGATTAACTAAATTATACATATTTATGTTTTCCACATAGTTGTTATTATTGTAATGTGAATCACTTTTCACAAAATTTTTACCTATGTGTATCCCCAAAAATTTAAGAAAAAAGTAGTAGTTTTATCACACTGCTTTTACTTTGAGGTTACCTTTACTTCAGAGATTGTACTTAAATATATTTCTTTTTTATTTTTTTTTAGTTGTAGATGGATACAATACCTTTATTTTTATTTATTTATTTTTATGTGGTGCTGAGGATTGAACCCAGTGCCTCACACATGTGAGGCAAGCACTCTACCACTAAGCCACAACCTCAACCCCTGAAATCTGTTTCTTAAAGAAATATTTCCTACCTAATAAAAGCCAATACTGGCTCCCTCACCCAAAATCAACAGTTTACTTTCCACATTCCCTGGTATCTCTAAATGGTGTTAATATTTGTTTATTTTCAGAAGTGGCCTAAGTTGTTGAATAGTTTGCCCTTATATCTTTCTGTCCCTTTCCATATCACCTTTGTCCATTTTAGAGCTTAGTTTTTTAGAGGTTAGGGAACCATATGTGGTTAATTCACTTAGCATGAACTGCACAAAAGTGTGTGTGTATGTGTGTGTGTGTGTGTGTGTGTATGTGTGTTGAGAAGTACATAATAAATAAATCCAACTCTTGACTATAGACATTACCTACATATTTGTGTTTTCTCTTAATCTCAAATAGAATAGAGAAAGGGACAAATTATAAAGTAAATTTTCCATTGATAATATTTGAAAAAGCACTGAATAAAATGAGATATGGGATTATATAGTGATTTTGTTTATCTGCCCCTTAGCCTCTCTCCAGCCCCCAGCTGTGAGATAAGTTATAGCACTATATGAAGTGACATTGTGTGGTAGCTTGGAGCGCTGCTCAGATCAAATCACAACCATCCAATATTCAAATATTGGTTACTCCAGTTATTATCCCCATGACTCTGGGCATGATACTCAACCTCTCTATCTTCAGTTAACCTTAAAAAATATTCCTGTTCATGTTGTTCCACCCTAGGCTTCTGTAATTACATGAAGAATCGTCCTGCAATGGTGTTTCTAACGCAGAAGGCAGGAAGCATATACTCAAGTCCCCCTGATGTTTCTCTGTTTACACACTAAGAATATGAATTTAATTTACCTCCAAGGGTCAGCATATAGTTTAAATTTTTATTGTATAGTAAGGATTAAATAATTCAATGTATGTAAACCAATATGATATCCAAGACAGAGAAAGGGTTTTTATTTTATTTATTTCTATTATTTAAACTTTATTATTTTATTTTATTCATTCTTTTTAGTTATATATGATAGTAGAATCCATTTTTATATAATTATGCAAGCATGGAACACATCTTATTCTAATTAGGACCCCAGTACCTCTCCTTCTCCTTCCCTTTTCCCACCCCCACTCTCTTCCCTCTATTGTTCTTTTGGCCATTTACTCATAGTTTATTTTTTTAATTAATTTCTGTGGATGTACACGATGGTGAGATTCAATGTGGTGTATTCAGATATGTACATAGGAAAGCTATGTCCAATTCATTATACTGTCTTTCCTATTCCCATCTCCTCTCCCTTCTCTTCATTCCCCTTTGTAAAATCTACTGAATTTCTATTCTCTACCCCACTCCCCTTATTGTGGGTTAGCTGCCACATATCAGAAAACATTCAACCTTTGAATTTTTGGGGACTGACTTATTTCACTTAGCATGACAGTCTCTAGTTTCATCCATCTACTGGAAAATGTCATAAAGTCATTCCTCTTAATGGATGAGTAATACTTCATTGTGTATATATGCCACACTTTTTTTTATCCATTCATCTGCCAAAGGGCACCTACATTGGCTCCATAATTTAGCTATTGTGAATTGAGCTGCTATAAATACTGATGTGGCTGTACACTGTATTATGCTGATTTTAAGTCCTTTGGATATATACTGAGGTGTGGGACAACTAGGTCAAATGATGGTTCCATTCCTAGGTTTTTAGGGGGAAAAAAAAAAAAACCTGCTTTCCAGTGCGGTTGTACCAATTTGCAGTCCCACCAATAGTGTGTGAGTGTACCAAGAATAAAAGTGAAAATATTATTAGTTAATATTAATAGTGTTAATTTTATTCATTTCACATGGTATTGGGTACACACCTCTACCGAAATAAGAAATGAAAGACTTACTTCTTTTTCATTATTGTCCAGCTTCCTACAAGAAAATAGATACTGGCATCCTCAAGGTCACAGGGACAGACGAGGTGGAACTCACATGCCAGGCCAGAGGTTATCCCCTAGCAGAAGTGTCCTGGTCAAATGTCAGTGTTCCTGCCAATACCAGCTATACCAGGACCCCTGAAGGCTTCTACCAAGTCACTAGTGTTCTGCGCCTAAAGCCACAGCCTGGCAGAAACTTCAGCTGCATATTCTGGAATGCTAAGATGAAAGAACTTACTTCAGCCATCATTGACCCTCAAGGTAAGAGCTGCCCTGGCCCCACCTCCTAGCTCTACCAGACAGAGTTCAAGCAAGAGCAAGGTGGCACACTCAAAGTAAGTCATTTGAGGAGGGTGTAATAAAAGGACTGTTTATGAAGGTGTGATCAGAATTTAGGAAAACTACAAAGGATAGTGCAGGACATAGGGCATCAATATTGAGGGAACTGTTACCACTGTTGAAGAAGCTGCTGGAACCAGGAGGAGACAGCTGTAGGAACAGCACCACTTAGGAGATATAACCTTCGGAAGAGGGAGACTGCCAGCTGCAGCGACTACAAAGGGCAGAAGCTGGAAGAATGTCACTCCAACCTTGTTCTCCTCCCACCTCCAATTTCCTGCCAGTGCCTCCCATTGACTGAACCCATTGTTCTCTATTGAGAACAATGGAGTCTACTGATGGCTTCCATAAAGGTCAGCCATACCAGGTCTCAGAGCAGAGTATCAAAATGGAGAGAATGGATGTGGACAAGAATTAGAAAATACCTCGTCCCATAGCTAGACTAAATGAAAAGCAGAGTGCATTGCCTTTAATAATAATTGTTCAATCAATGTTGGGTTGATGGGTTCGAGACTTGGTTTTTGTCCCATTATCTCAACTACCAGACTATATTGGAAGTCAGATCAAGGCAGCCAAATGATGTCCCGATTTGTGGCACAAATACCAGCAACAAAACCCAAAATTCACACATCCTCCAACAGGTGCCTTGCTTCTTTTTCTCAAAGCTATTTTCAAGTTGTCTTATGACTGTTCCCTTTCTACTCATTCTTATAAATCAAGCTGCTCACTCATGGTTGCTGTGAACCACCACAAGCTTCTCCAGAAGTCAATGAATAAGACAAACACAGAAATGAGAGCGTGTGAGGTGTGCCTGAAACTCTAGCACGAATGACTGAACATCCTAACTTTCAATCAGAAGTTAGGGAGGAATGAATTCATAGGATTTCTTGTGCTTAGCCAGTTATTGCATATTCCTTGGAAATGTAACTGGACTACAGCACAGGAAATGACTATAAAAAGACCTTTGTGGGACTGGCAGAAAAGTGAAGGCCTCCTAGGACACCTAGAGGTAACTCCAGGCAGTGGTCAAGAACATGGTCTCTAAAGTCAAGACAGAATTTCAAATGTTGAGAACTTGAACATACTACTTAGTCACCCTAGAAATTAGTTTCTCAGGTGTAGAATGAGGGTAAATAATAGTGGATACCTCAAAAGGTTATCATGATGATTTAAGGAAGTATCTTGGAAAGGGCTTAGCACTCAGAAAGGGAGGAAACAGGAAAAAACATGGCACCTCTAGCAAGATTATGACTTCCTTATGAATGCATGGGACTGGGGTAAAACAAGACAAACATTTTTGCCACTGCATCATTATATCATTGCTAAAGAACTTTCAATTATAAAACAATCTAGAAGGATATATCTTAGGATACAGCCTAAGCTGCTATAATGAAGAGAGCCAAAAATACAGTAACTCAAACAAGGCAGAAATATATTTCTCCCCATGCAATATTCTGAGATAGAAGGTAGTTCAGAGCAGCTAATCAACTACATCCATAAATCCATTCAATGTTCCGGATTATTTCTACTCTGTTGCTCTTCCATTCTCAAGAATGTTGAATTGTCAAAGCAGAGTCACTGCCAAATCTGTGTTTTGATCCTCAAAAAGGAAAAAGAATGGAGATATATCCAATATTTTAAGGCTGAGATCCAGAAGACCACTTCTCTGTTTGAACTTATCTTACACTAACTTCAGTGGGTACCGGAAATGCTGTCTCTGAGAAGCTATGTGTTCAGATAATGCACTAATACTAAGGAGAAAGATAGGATGGTCTAAAGGGATAACCCTCAGTCTACCACAAGGTAACTAATAGCTAGGAAAATCAACTAGGTGGACTAGACACACAGCCCATCAATTTGGCCTGACAAATTTTATTGACATGTAAATATACATGGTTGGTGCTATAGTGCAGAAAATTCAGAGGTGACTTAGATAAGGCCTTTATCCTCCAAATACTTAGAGTCCACGTAGATGATGTTCTAGCATGTTCAATTTTGCAAAGTCTTTAGGAATGAGTAGAGTTTATGCATGTGCAAGGGACTCTGAGGGAACCTGCCCAGGCAATGAGCAGAGACCCCTTCCATTGTGGGGACAATGAGGAGCCCGGTCTTCTTACTTGCAATGTTAAATGCAGCAAGTGCCTCATAAGCACTTCCTAGACGTGAAGAAGATTATAGCCAATATGCATTATCCAACATTGCTTATCCAAACAGGTTCTTTATTCTTTTCTTTCTTAACTCTCACTGTCCTATGTTGGATGGGGATGGTATCTGAGGGGCCTGAGCTCTGGGTCAGACATGGCTGGATATGCCACCCTGGCTCTGTTACCGACTTGAAAGTGAAGACCGCAGATGGGTTGGTTATTAGGCATCTCTGAGGCTCCTTCAACTAAAATGACAGTCTTAGAACTAAATAATGTCTAATCCCTTCTCAGCTAAAACAATCTATGGTTTTCAGATGACACTTTGTTAGGAGAGGGAAGGAAAAGGTAGGAGGGAGGCAGGTGGCAGGACTGAGCCCTTTCTCCTGAACAGTTTTGTCCAGTTTCTCCTGGATGAAACTGTTATGTTTATTCTGTGTAAGTTGCTCCATGAGACAAAACTCAGACTTTTGAAAATGACACAACCTAACCTGGTAGCCTTTCATCTCCCTACTGTGAATACCCCTACAGTCCTGTCCTTTATCCATCTGAGACCCCTGTTCTAACCTGTAGCTACCCAGAGCTCTCCCTCACAAGGCTTTCCACAGCCTCCAACACTGCTCTTCTCATCTCCCTCCTTTACTAAGTTGATGTCTTCCTCGGTTCCATGATCTTGATTAGCCAAGACAAGGGTCATTTCTAGTCATTGTACTAAGGCAGGAATCACCAAATTTACTAAATTACCACTGCCTGGGATGTTCTACTCTTTCAAAAGGATCTTGAAATTGAGCAATGGTAGAGATTCTAAGCACTTGAATGCTTGTTAGTGTGTGTGTAAGCGGGGTGTGGGGGGGTAGAGATATTTTTGGACTGAGGGACTTTCCCACCAGAAAGAGGGAGGAAGGGTGATGATGAGAAAGGAAAGGAGGAAAGAGAAGGAAGAAGGAAGAAAAAAAAGAAAGTTGGTGGTTGGTTGATTGATAGATAGACAATAGGTATATCAGAGTGGCAGAAAGCATGGAGTCTGGAAGCAGACAGCCCAGGTTGTATCTCCGCTAAGTCATTTGGTGTCTACCTTTGGGAAAATTCTCAGCCTTTCATCACTAGTAAAATTACAGTTAAGCCTACCTCATAGTGTTTTCATGAAGATACGTGAGCTGAGATGTACAGAGCATTTACAGTAACTAAGTAAAGGTTCAACACAGTGGCTGTGTTGGTTAAAACCCACTCATACGGCCAACTTGGTGTCTATTTCTGAACTGCCATGTAATAAGATTCTGGTTCTTTCCTTCACCCAGGTCAGATGAAACCCAACATCCCTACTACTTCTCTGCTGTTCATTCTCATCCCTTCCTGCATCATTATTTTAATTTTCATAGTCACAATGATAGCCATGAGAAAACCACTCTGCCAAAAGCTGTATTCTAGAAAAGGTAAGTTTTATTTACAATAATCAAGTGGGCTGGGAAGTCTGCACGAAATCCAATCAAGACAGAGCTTTGAGCTCATCCTGATGATTTTTTTCCCTACAAGAAAATAGCTCTAGTCATCAGTGAGGTAAATTCCATACACTGAGCTTTTTAAAGAGAAAGTTTTGTTCCCATAGCTAACATGCTAGGCTTTATTCTTGGAGCTAAAAACTTTCATCAGACTGATGAGAGTAATGTCATTTTGGCAATGGAGACAGCAATGTGATCAGATGCAGGTGAGAGGTGTCCAGGAGTCTTTCTGAAGATTCATTTAGTTTTATACCTCTTTTCCCCATCCTGGGCTTGAGCCAGGTTAAAACTGTCCCCTGTCCCCCAGGAATCTGAATCCCCTGTCTGAGTAAAGGAAAAGAGAACCGATTATGAAGCTATTTGAGGCTGGGGAGTCTCAGCAGTTCCCCCTGGCATGCCTCCTTAACCCAATGTGTTCTCACCAGCCCACTCCCATTCTGCTGTGCTGGCTGGCACAGGGCATGCTTGTAGTCTTTGAGCCCTGAACAGAGCATTTGTTACTCCTGCTTCTGTCCTTAGTGTGTCTGACCTTGGTTTCCTTGGTGTCCTTGTCCTGGCTGCAAAAATCCCAGGATGTACGCAGGCCTGTCTGGCTATCCCTTCGTCAGCACCTAGTGAACTTCTCCCAAGATCTACACTGGCCTTGTCTATAGAAAAAGAAGTGACATACGAGAATGATTCGATAGGAATTTGGGGCAGCACTAGTGCAGGTGGTTGGGCATGTTTTTAGTGACTGTTATTCTACATTTACTTCTGTATTCTCATCTGCTATGAAGAATATATAAACCATCATCTATATTATCATATATCATGCTCTGTTAGTCCATTCTGCTACGCATATTAGCTTGAATGTGACCATAAAAACCCTCTAACTATAGAATTCAAGAAACTGTTATCAAAAGAGAGAGAAGAAAGAAAGAAAAAAGTGAGAGAGAAGAAAGAAAAGAGAGGAGAGAGAAAGAAGGACCAAGGGAGGAAGGAGGAGAGGGAAGGAAAGAGGGAGAAGGCAGACAACGAAAGTGGAAGGGAAGGGTGCTTCATGGCAAAAGAGGAAGAATTACAGTGTTTGTTCAATATATGTTTGACTTTTAAATAAAATCATTTTACAAATCTATGCTCTCGGAGGGCTGTGGCAGATGCGACTCACTGAAGTCTTACCTTCTGCCTTTCTTCTTTTGGCTCCCACATACATGACTCTTGTAAACAAGGTTCCAGGCCTGAGACCTGAGGACCCTTTAGTTACTTCTATTCTGGCTATCTTTGACAGAATGGAATAGAGTCACACTCAAAGACAGAGCATGGTATCACCTCTGTCTTGAAAATTACTGAGGATATCAGTAGCTCAGAGTTACTGGAATATAAGACTCAACTGTGATTGAGAAAGCTTTGTTACTAATAAGAGTTAAGTGACTAAATTTGTTAACATTCCTTTTTAATGAACCAGAGGGAAATCATGGTTGTCCATCTAATAACACCCCTTCATATCTAGCTCATTTGCATCCAGACCTGCTTTCTTGTATGGAAGATACATGGACACATGTAGAAATGTGTCTGCCATGCACACAACCTTGAGTGCCATGGACTAGAGCAAAGAACTGTAGGTTCTGTGGACAGATTTTCTAACCAGAGTCAGAAAGCTAGGCGGATCTGGCACTGCCATTTATTGGCCCTATGACCTTAAGCAAATCACTCAACTTTGAGATGGTCTTTCTTTTATTTATTTATTTTTCTTTTGGTATTGGAAATTGCACCCAAGGGTGCTCTATCACTGAGTTACATCTCTCACCCTTTTTAAAATGCTTTTATTAGTGCATTATAGTTATAAATAATAATTGGGTTCACTTTGACATAATCATATGCATGGAATTTAATTTGCCCCATTTTAGTTCCCAATATTTTCTCTTTCCCTCCTCTTCCCCTCTCTCTTATTCCCTTTCCTCTACTCTACTGGTCTTCCTTTTATTTTTAATTTATTTATTTTCAAGTTGGTGCTTTATAAACATAAAGTTGTAATTCACGGTGGCATACATATACACAGTGTAATTTTGTTAAATTTGTTCCACAATTCCCAGTCAGTTATTTATTTACTTACTTACTTTTACTTTTTTAATATTTATTTATTTATTTATTTATTTGAGACAGGGCCTTGCTAAGTTGCACAGGCTGACCTGCAACTGACAATCCTCCTTCCTCAGCCTCCCAAATCATTATGATTAAAAGTGCACTCCACCACGACTAGCTTGAGATGGTCTCTCTACGTATAAATGGGAAACAGCAAAAGAAGGAACATTTACAGCTTTTTAACACAACCTCACTGCCACATATGTGTTCAACCTGGACCACAGCAGAATTCTCCTAAGTGATCTCCATGCATCTAATTCTGACACCTCCTTAATGATCTGTTCTTCCTTTCTAGATGAGAATAGGCTAGAATAGGCTTTAATAAAAGTCTACCATTCTCCTTTGCTCAACCTCTTCAGTGACTTCTCTTTGCTCACTGGATGAAGTCCCAATGAGCCCTGGGCATCTAACTCATATCAGCTTTGACTACAGCACTATCACCCACCCTTCTTGCCCAAGCTCTCACCATAGAGGATTTTCTAGTCCCCAGAGGCACCCCACCGTCAATTCTGAACTTTATTTTATGATGTCCTCTGTTCTTAAAATGCATTCTTCTTGTCTACCTCAGTTATAATCATCCTTTAAATTTCAGCTGTCACTTCATCAGTCTCCCAATTCTACCCCCTTGCCACACCTATTAAATTAAATCCTCTTGTCGTATGCTTCCACAGCACAGACTTCTTCTTTCAATACACTCAGCACAGAAGTAAATGTCTAGAACCTGCTTTTAATAGCTTTGGCTACAAATGCATTGCATTCTTTTTAGTTTTCTAATTAATCCCTCAAGCACCCACTTGCTCATCTTAGCAAGAAGATCAATGTCTCACCCCACACATACAGCATGTATTTCTCCACCTCCCACAAACTATCAGGAAGCCTTCTCAGTTTACAGGGCCAGTGCTCTTTCCAAAGAGGCAGAAAGCCTACTGGAGAGCTAGGTCAGTCCACCAGAGAGCCCTAATTTTGTGCTGTTTCTGACTCTACTCTTGCTGTACAGAATTTTTGTTCTCTTCTGATGTCTCCATCCACTGCAAAAAAGGTACCCTTGCAGGTCCAGATTCCCATGCAGACCATGATGATACCAGATTACAATTCCTATGGCTCACCCTCATATGCTTTACCATTGGTCCCAAAGCAAGACCCTCATGGGCTAGAGAGGCAGGGGAGGCTTCCTGCCTTAACCACAGCTGTGCACAGCCAGCCTCTTCCACACTTGTTGTGTTGAACATGAGACACTTGTCCTCACTTCCTTCTCTTGAGTTCCTCTTAGGGCCATTGTTGTCCTAAACTTATTAATCCTTTGAAGACTAAAGTTGATAGGTAGTAGTCTCAATTTCTTTCTTTCTAGAAGGCTCCTTGGCTCTTAAACAGATTTAGCTACCCATGCCTGACCACCAACTCTGCACACTAAGTTGGATTGGGAGGGCAGAAATTGTTGGTCCATAAAAGATCCTATTTACCATTTCCTCCTAAGATAACCATTAAGGGCCCCAGGTGATCTGTTGAGTTCCAGAGAAGAAGCTAACAATTTCTGTTGCAAAAGTAGTGTCAAGTTCTGCTTTCAGCTAGTCCTTAAGTTTCATGAATACAGGGACTGTATTCCTCTCATTCACCAATATGTGCCCAGTGTTAAAAGCATTATCTGACTTATTTAATATTTTAATAAAATTGTAAACATTGAACCTACTATATGCTGATGAATATGCCAGACCTGTCCTATCCAATATAATGACTATTTAAATTTAAATAAAAATTCAATTCATTAATTATATTTTAATTGCTCACACATTGTTACTGCTCAAGAGCCACTTGCAGCCAGTGGCTACCATATTTGACACTGCAGATATGCAAAATTACATCACAGCAGAAAGTTATTAGATGGCACTCAGACTCTTTACAAACTTATTTTTACTTAAGCCAACCAAAATTGCTTGAGATGGAGGTGGTGTCTTTACTTTACAGATGAAGGAACTGAGGCTCAGAAAGGTTATCTGACATCCCAAAGTCATCTGGCTTGTATGTGAACACAGGTCCACTGGTGTGACTCTAAAACCTGTAGATTTTTTGTTGAAAAAAATAAAAATTGGTTCAGTCTAAATAGCATTATCTTTGGGCAATTGAAAGCAAAAGCAAGTTCTCAATCCAAAAGAATTGAGTGACTTTATCATTGATTTGTTGAGCTAATAACAAGCCAAGTTAGAATCCAGAAAGGCCACCTGTTATAGAATCTAGTTCTCTGGAACAAGTATCCAGATCTTGAAAAGTGTTTCTCAAACTCTGTTGAAGGATTAGTTTGTTTTACTTTCCAGTATGCTGATATTTTATAATAAGCACTTACTAAAAATGTAATGGAAGGAACAAAAGCATAAAACAGTAAACTTTATTTTTTATTAGATGCAATAAATATTAAATTTCAAAAAATGCCATCAGAGAAAATAATAAGAGAATTATTCCAAAAGTTTCTAAATGTTTACACTCAATTTCTATGTTTATCATAGGCTGATAACAGTTTGCCCACAGTAGCCTATAGACCAGACTCTGAGTAGCACCGCCTAGAAGACTGAGCCAGAGCTTTACAGGAATCTATACCAAAAGCCACAGCTGCTGGTTTATGGTTGCCATAGACCCACAGAGAATAGTGGCACTGACCTGTGGCATTAAAGAGGCCTCCAATGAAAATGTCAGCATTCAAAATCAATTCTTCTGGGGTAACCACTGAACTCCTTTCAAATGCAAACATTAAGGGAGGCTACAATGCTGGGTAGAGTCCCTCAAATTCTGAGCAAGATCAGGATAGTTATGATGGAATTACTAAAAACCTGGTGAACAGAGCAAAAGCAGAAACAGTGATGGAATTCAGGAACCCAGGCAAGGGCAAGAGTTGAGCATCAAGCCCTAGAAGGGAATCAGAATGGAAGCGACATGTAAAATCAGGGGAAGAAATGAAAGCAGGGGATTTAGTGGTGAGCAACGAACTTGTGCTTTTGCTATATTAGTCACTTTAAATCATCAGTCATTTACATCTTACTTCAAATTAAGCAACCATACATTCTGCTCTGTGCCAGGGAAGGAAGGCAGGAAGTGGCAGTTAAGATAGAAGGAAGGGAGAGAATATTCTAGAACCCAACATTTCTTGGATTATATACCAAATTTGCAGCCCCTCATCATCTAAGTGCCTGGGGGAATCCAAGGGCAAACAAAGGAATAGAAACTGAACTACTTTTTTGTTGTTATTGTTGTTCAGAGTCCTGGCCTAGAGTCCAGATTTTACATTATGTATTACCCAGTCTGAGGTCCCAAACCACAGTGGACATCTGGAACTCTATATATGGATTTATTTTCCTTCTGCCATAGTTTAATCTATAAACAGAGTAATTTTCTCATTTTTCAACACCAGGGCTGCAAAAGCCCAATGTAATGTTTACTAATCTCAAAGAAAGAACTTGGAGGACTCAATGGAGAGGGTTTAGATATTTTATTAATCACATGGTATTCCTCAGCAGTAGCAGGTTGGGACAAAATCAGAGACCACAGCACACCTAAGAGCAAGCGGATGGTGTAGGGTAGGTTGCATGCCCACTACACAGATGCATTTTTTCAGATGTTTAATGAGGACATTCTTTTTCTTTACAACCAAGGTTGCCCTCTTTGATCCCCACCTAAAGATTGGAGACAGGAAGTGGCCAGTTTCCCTTCTCCTTACTTTCCTTATCACATTCTTCGAAGTCCTTCATATCTGATCGCTAGGAACAACAGCCTTCCTAAGTACTGACTGATGTTTACCCCAACGCTCATTCTATTTCTGGGATTTTTATTAATTCAGGCACAACAAAAAGATCTGTCACCACAGTAAAGAGGGAAGTGAACAAAGCTGTGAGTAAGCATGAGTTTGCTTTTCTTTTTCACTCCCTTTTCTCTCTTAGTGTGAATTAAAAGACACAACCACCCCTCTGAATTCATAAGGGATTGGTTCCCAGGACCCCACACCCCACAGATACCAAAATCAGTAAATGTGCAAGTCTCTTTCATAAAATGGCATAATATTTGCAGATAAACCTGTGTATATCCCCCGTATACTTTTAATCATCTCTAGATTACTTGTAATGCCTAAAGCAATGTAAACACTATATAAATAGTTGTTATACTATATTGTTTAGTGACTAATGATAAGAAAAAAGTCTGTACGTGTTCAGTATAAACACAATCTTTAAAAATATATATTTTCAATTCATAGTTGGTTGAACTCACTAACATGAACACCCATGGGTACAGAGGGGCAACTGCAAGCATTCTTCTATTAATTCATGAAAGGCAACTGAATAGTTTCAGCATATATACAATCTCCCTGTTCTGTGGCATTTCCGCTGAAGCTCAATCTTGCTATCCTGCATTGCTCCATATATTTCTTGGAGAACAAAGATGGTGTGTGATTTTCAGCCCCAAAGCAAGCATGCTATTTTCTGCTCAATCTTTATTCCTAAGCTCTCCTAGGCCGTACTGCATAAGAGATCTGGGCTCACAAAGTTAGCATGGTTAAAATTTGCCAACAAAGAGTAGATACTCAATCTGGATACAGTCAACAACTTTATGTTTACAACAATGATTAAGAGAAATACTGTTGAGGGCTATGATTCAAGAGCAATACTGGGTGAACAGAAATCTCTTCATGAGGCTATCAGGCTTGGAGCTGGAATTTGTGGAAGAAGAAGAATGAATGTGGAGGTCAGAAGGCGGGGCGCTGCTGAAGTCATTCAGGCTGGTTGAATAGAAAATATAAACCATGTGGAAGAGGAGCTCTGGGGTCAGGTGGGCCTGGGTCCTTACTTTGACCTTCTCTGAATCAGCAATGAGATCTTGACTCATTAAAGTTTCCAATTAGCACTTACAGGCCTGATCAAATATCCATTTCTTAAGAACTGAAACCGTTGACTCCTATAAAAGTCTTCTTGGCCTAAAGATGAGTTTCCAGGAAAGGCAACAGTTTTTGTCTGTGTTTTGTGGGCTCAGAGCCTTTGTATAAGCAATTCCTTCAGCTGCTTATTATAGGGAAGAAATGTTGAAAGGCCTGAGAGCGGAGATGGTCAACTCAGATGCCCATTGGGGCTGGGAAGGTGATGAAATGAATGCAAAGGATCTGGTACAATCAGGTAGGGAGTAGTGGGGACTCCTGCCATCTGGAGAACATATGGCCTATCAGCTAGCCTGTCATTGCTAAGATGAAAATCCAGATGTTTACATAAAATCTGTTATTCATTAAGTGCTGGCTGAAAATATTTTAAACCAAACAAGCCAAATTAAACATGCCCATAGACTAATATGGCTTATGGGTGATCACTTGGCAACCTCAATCCTAAAGAGAGAATGCTACCAGAAAAGGGGATTAAAATCTGAGCAATTAGGAAAGAAATTTCTCTATCTGAGGAATCAGGGAACACACAAGGGTATATTAAATATCCTAAATGTCTTAAACCATAGACTACCACATGATCTAAATATTGCACTATTAGAGAATACCTTCATTGGGTAAACAGGTTACCAAGCATATTTAACAAATACTATTCCTTATAAACAGAAAAATCTCAGACCTTCTTTTAATGGCATCTGAAATTCAAAATAAGGTAACTATCTTGATTAAAAGTTAAATTTTTAAAAAAGAGAATATTTCCCTTTTCCCCAATTACATACAGTCATACTCTCTCCCGTCTGGCAGAGGTAGAGAGTGAAAATGAGGGACATGAGACATTGATGTTCTCCTCTCTGCTTCTCCCTCTCCCTGGCATTTATCTAAGAAGATGTGACATTAGATTAGGAGGTTAGGGCCACTTAGATATATGTCATAGAAAATGTTCACATGTATGCCCAAGGAGATGCAAATAGAAAGGTTCTTGGTACCATTGCTTACAATTTCAGCAAATTGGAAACAATCAAATATGTATCAATAGAATAGATAAATAGGATTACTTAACTAAGCTGTAATTGAAGTGGAAGAACCAAAACCTAGGTGTATTTTTAGATAAATATGTCTAAATGATATAATTTTTAATATATATAATATATAATACATATTATATATAGTATATATTAGTTGTAGATGGACATAATATCTTATTTGTTTTTATTTTTATATGATACTGGGGATCAAACCCAGTGCCTCACACATGCTAGGCAAGTGCTCTACCACTGAGCCATAATCCTGGCCCCTAAACAATGTAATTTTGAGAGGAAAGACAGATCACAGAAAGATACAGATAGTATAATCACTATTATATAAAGAGTTTAAAAAAACACAAATAATTCTTCAGTAGTTTTTATGGGAAATATTAATATGAATTAAAAGTTAAACACCAGCATAGCAATGATGAACACCAAATTCAACCTCATTTTAAAATTTTTATTGGCGCATTGTAATTTATACATATAATGGGGGTTCATTGAGACATAGTCATACATGCACATAAAATAATTTGGTCAATTTCATTCCCCAGTATTTCCCTTTCCCTCCCCTCCTTCTTCCCCCTGTTTCCCTTCCTCTGCTCTACCAGTTTGCCTTCTATTTCCATGAGATCCACCTTTTTACCCCTCTTTTCTCTGTAGCTTCCACATATGAGAGAAAACGTAGGACTCTTGACTATGAATCTGGTAGTTTTAAGAAATTCATTTCTTAAACTGCATATACAGGTGGGTATACAGATATCCACTATATTATTCTCCATACTTTTTGTTTTATTCCTGAAATATTTACTTTTATCTTTAAAAGTGTTTATAGTCAAATATGGTGGAGCACACCTGTAATCCTCACTACCTGGGATGTTTGAAGCAAAAGGTTCACAAGTTTAAGAGCAACCTGAACAATTAGCAAGACCCTGCCACAAAACAAAATAAAAAGGGACTGGAAGTGTAGTTCAATGACGGAGTGACCCTGTGTTTAATCCCCAGTACTAGAGGGATAAAAAGTGCTCATGATTCAAATTCAGGAGATTTAGATTTGAATTTTTCTGTGAGCTGGCTACAGAACCATAGGTAAAATCTATTGCCTCTCTAGATTTTAGTTTTGTCATCTGTAAATTGAGAAATTGGGACCAAATCCAGAAAGGTAAATAGACCTTATCTCAGGCCAAGGATGCTTGAAACAAAAATGAGGATGGTGTGATGGACCACTTCTAGGTGAGGAGTATGGTGATGGATGAATGACATTGCCTTAGGTTTGGGACCAGAATAAATCATGGGGTATAGCAATGAGTAGGTATTCTTTTCTTCAAAGATAACTATGTGTATATTTATCGGTATTTTCATTCTTGTCGTGTACATACATATTTTAGCACTTATCTAATACATTATTTTGTGTTCTATATTGTTTCAGTTGCATTCAGTTATTTTCTGATTAGCCTAAGTCTTTGCAATCCTGTTTAGATCTGCATACAATTCATATATTGATTAATGATCAGCAATGATAGAAAAAAATGTCTCGATTTAATTCAGAGTAATGTTTTATGGTTTTTGTCAAGACAAATACCAATGTGTTAGATTTAGTAGATACTTTTTAAGTTCCTGTTATATTATTCACCAGTCATTAACTCTTTGGCAAGAACTAATTTAGCATTTTGGCCAATATCTCCCAGGAAAGAAAAGGAACAGGATATGAAGATAATGATTTTGAGAAGAGGTTAAGTCTAGACCCTAGTATTTGAATAGCCAGGAAACTGGTGTCTGTTTTTAGGAGTCAAGGGCACCCCATAGAAATGGTGTCAATAGTGGGGGAGGCAATGGGAAAGAGAAGGACAGAGGGAGAGAGATAGATTGACTGATTCATTTTTAAAAACTGGTTCACAGATTGTGGAGGTTGGCAAGTTTGAAATCTGTAGGCTGGGCCAGCAAGCTGGAAACTCAGGCAAAATCTTCATGTTATAGTCTTAAGGCAGAATCCTTCTTCTGTAGGAAATCTGTTTTTGCTGTGAAGGCATTCAACTGATTGAATGAAGCACCTGTGTTGTGGAATGTAATCTGTGTTAATTAAGAAGAGTTTAAAAATAAAAACTAGCTGTTGGTAAATGTTAGTCACAGCTACAAACTTTCATAATGACTTCTAGACTAGCATTTGACCAGAGAACTGGACTCCGTGACACCAAAATTAGGCAAGAGACGGGAGGTGGAAAGTTGTGGGGTGGCAATCTAGGCCTCGCCGTTAGCTAGAGAAAGTTGCCTTGTTAGATCTTTAAAATTGCACAAGCCTTTAAAAACAGAAGTTAAATAACCATCTATTATCTGGTCACTGTAATTGTCTAACGGCAACTGTCTAATACCTGCTCATGCATGAACCTGCCACTCCAGATTTGCATGAAGATTGTTTGGGGTTTCATTTAATTCAGCAGAATTTTTTCTCACTGTCTCTCAGACTCTCAGCAATAAGAAAACCTCTGTCATTCCAGAGTCTACTATGTATTTCAAAAAATGAACATCTGAGTAAATCTAGAGGGGAAGAAAACTTGTAATCAAAAGGATTTGACAAAATCAAAACCAAAATTTTGAAAATTATTTCTCAATAAAATGGAATCATGAGATAGTTTGACTTATCTAATATTTTATTTTCTTTGACAACACCTAATGAGGATTTTAATTTTTTATAGAAAGTTTGGGGAAGAACCCTTAAGGGAGAGTCAGCACACCACTGCCAGATCCAATCCCACCAAACCTTGTTTTCGTTATCATGTCTGTTTCTTCTCCATTTAGATGGACCAGATCTAAATTTCTTCCCAAGATTTTTCCGTCCTTTTGACAGCCACATTTTACTAAGTCAATTTCATCTATACCCCTCAACAAAAACTTTCCTCAATTCAAGCTGTCCCCACCGCTTCTACCATCGCCATCCTTACTCCTTCCCTTGCCAAACTCATTCCCACCTCTGCTTTTGCCCATGTTGGCTCTGCTGCCTGGAATGCCCTCCATGATCCTCTTGCTTACCCAAATTCAAACTTCTTGCAGGGTCAACTTTAAGATACCATAATAATTGACTTTATGTTTACAATGCCAGGCTACTGTTCTAACTACTTTGGAGATACTAACTCATTTAATCCTTTTGGCAATTGCTTAGGTACATACTCCTCCACCTCCACTTTATAGATGTCAAAACTAAACACAAAGAAGTTAGATAATTTGCCCAAGGTCTAGTAAATACTAGGCCCAGCAAATTGACCCAAGTACTCAAGTGCAGAAACCACACCTACCTACCACATTATCCTCCCTTGCATAATCTATAAGACTGTCTCCCAGCTCATGCCTCTACCTTGAACACACAGACTAGCCCACTCTGAAGCACATGATTACAGCATTATTTTCTGGCTACAACCACGTTTCTATATTTTATGTTTACTTGGCCAGTGTAATGAAGTGAGATAGTAGTGTTAATGCAGCTATCTAAGTTTGATATTTTCCCATTATCCCTTTGCTGTGTATCTTATAGTTTATTCTGCAAAAATTTTAAAGATGATTGATTTTGACCGAATTTGGCTCACTACTATATATATTTTTTCTGAGTATAAAAATGAAAAAGAATGAGGGAAAGGGGAAATACTGAGGAACAATATTGACCAAATTTTAATGTTATATTCATGTGCATGCATGAATATGTTACAAGGAATCCTACAATTATATATAATTATAATGCACAAATAAAAATAAGGAAAATAAAATAAAGAAAAAATAAAAATTATAAAGAATATTAAAATAATGTACAGGGCAGGAGTTGTGGCTCAGTGGCAGAGCACTTGCCTAACATGTATGAGGCACTGGCTTCGATCCTCAGCACCACATATAAATAAATGAATAAAATTAAAGGTTCATCCACAACGAAAAATAATATTTAAAATAATATATGATGTATTTTCCAGAAATTGCCACAGCTAATATTGTGATATTTTTTAGGCCTTGCCAGCTGTAGACTCTCAATCTCCCATACCCATTCTCTGCCAACTCAGCTCAACTTGACCATTAAATCCTCCACTGTGAGGAAGTGTCCACTTCCAGGCTGCCTGAGAGTCATCCTCTACCTTCATATTCTGACTCAGCATCATCTTGAGAGATGGGTTCTTTGAATTTGTCCTGGGCATGTCCATCGCACATACTTCTGACAGACTTTTATTTAGGTGAATATTCTCCCTTCCCACTAAAGAAAGGAAGGGCTTACTAGTTTTACTTCACAAGTCAGCAACTGAAGCCAGATCTGTCACAGGTTCAGCAACTGAAGCTAGATCTGGTTATTGTGAGAGTGCCCAGCAGGGCTCAGTTGCTCAGTGGTGTTTTCCACTCTGTGGTTCTACCCCTAATTTTCTAGGTAATTCTGGGAAAAATTGCTTCATGTTCTTATTCTTATGGAAATCCACTCTCCTCAATTTCCCCAGATGGACCTTCAAGGCTTTTATTTTCATATTGTAAAGGGAAAAGTCTCAAATAAAACTAGAGATTGCCAAAGAGATAATTCATTCTCATCCTCCTCCATGGTGGGCATGGAGGTTGTTTGTGCTATTTCATCATTTCCTGCATCTCTTGCCTGTGTACATGATAGAACTGAACTTCCCTGCAATTGTAGTTATGTGGTCGTGTTACTTGCTTTGGTAAATTAAATGAAAGCACCTAAGAGCCACCATGTGCTCTGCTGGGTTTTTTTGTTTGTTTGTTTGTTTTCCATCTGACTTAGTAACCTGAAATATTTGAGGTAATAATTGCTATATTCGTCTCAGTCTCTTAGAAACTAAAAATTAGAAGAAAAACTTTGCTGACCTTCAGTTGACATGGAGCATGAGCAAAAAAATAAAACTTTGTTTATTAAATTGAGATTTTGGAGTTGTTTGTTACTGCAGCATAACCTCATATATCCTGACTGACACAACAGTGGAAAACTAGAACCTTTACTCAATAAACTATATGGTGCCATTTAAAATTTCCTTCCTGAAGAATAATAATGTAGAAAAATTATTTCTATATAACAAAAAGTAGAAAAAGGTAGTATATAAAAATCTACTATATCATTTGTGTTCTATTAAAAGTTTTTACATGTTCACCTTACCACTTTCTCCAAAAAGAAGAAGGAAAACTATGAAAATGTCAAGAATTATTGTCTTTGGGATATAGAATCTTGTATGGTTTTCTACTTTGTGAATTTTCTTCATACTTTAATATGTTTAATACATTTTTAAATGTCCCAACATATTTTATTTAAATACCCAGGGATGCCTCTTAAATAAAGAGAGATCTTCTACTCACCTCTCTATATCTCAGTAGTTAATGCATTGTATAAGACTGTTCCTTAGGTCCCCTATCAATTCTAAAGAAGGCAATGTTGTACTTTCTTTTAAAGATATAAACCATGTCTTAGTTGTCTTGCAAAGATTTCTAGCACAGCTACATTAAAAAAGATGAATATACTGCAAGGACATAAGAGATGAGGTGACTTGTATAAAATTATCTCAAAACTTAAGGGGTAGAATTGGATCTGCCACACAGGCCCTCTGAGTCCTCATCTGTGGTACAATGACCTTTGCATTTGTAGAAGTTATTTTTCATCTAACCTCACTTGTGCTGCTCTTAGACTTATGCCTTCTTGCTCTGATGCAGACAAGTAGGCTATCAAGCAGTAATACTTTAGGAGTCAATCCTGATGCCATAAATATGTATCATGGGTCTTTTTAAAAAGAGATTATTCTGGTCATTAAACCATGCTTTGTTAGAGCTTGTAGAGCCTGTAATCTAGCTTTCTTATTTTAGAAATAGTGATATTGGAACTAAGAAATAATAAGTGAATAACATAGTGATGGAAAAATAGATGCTGCAATTCTCAGGATAATGCTATTCTTTCATTTATTCTTCTGCTCACAAACCTGTACTAAGCATCTACTATTTGTAAGACTCTGTTTCAGATAATTCTTATGGAAATTATAAGAATGAATTAAGCATAATATCAGTCATCCAATATTCTTACAATCAAATATTAGAGATGATACTCAATAGACTATTCTCATTGGTATAATTTGTGCTAAAATTCAAGTAAAAGGAGGCAGCTTTCTATATACCCCTGGCAAAAGGCCCATTCTCTGTTTTTGTTTTGTTCTTCCACCTGGAACTAACTGCAAACTCAGCACTCTACTACCAGTGTTTCCTTTCCTCTTTCCTACTCCAGTGGTTCCCAATTGTTTTCTTTTTCCATTACAAAGTAAATTATGAGCAGAAGTCTTATAGATAATGCAGATTTAAACAGTGATAGAGGATATATAAGGAACTCAAACAACTCAACAATGGGAAGAATCTGACTTTAAAAATGGGCAAATAAACATATGAAAAAATGTTCAACATCACTTACCTCCAGGAAAATGCAAATCAAAACACAATGACATGTCACATCACTGCAGTAAAAATGAATGACTCTTAACAAAAAGACCAAGTATAAGTACTGGCGAGGATGTGGAGAAAGGGAAACTCTTGCACCCTGTTGGTGAGAATATCAATTAGTAGAGCCATTATAGAAAATAGTATTCAGGTTCCTCAAAAATCTAGAAATAGAACTACCCTGTGATCTATTAATTACTCTACTGTGTATATAGCTAAAGGAAAGGAAATAAGCATGGTGAAGAGATACCTGCACTGTCATGTTCACTGTAGCACTATTCACAATAGCTAAGGTATGAAATCCATTAATTTTCCATTGATGGATGACTGGATAAAGAAAATGTGCTGTAATAAGCAATGAAATCTTATACAGCCATAATGAATGCATCTTGTCATTTGTAGGGACATGGCTAGAACTGGAAGACATTATATTACATAAAATAAGTCAGGCACAGAAAGTCAAATAGTGCATATTCTCACATGTGGAAGCTAAAATAGTTCATCACATAGAAGTAGAGAGTAGAATAGTGGTTATTAGAGACTAATAATTATACAGGGAGATGGAAAGAGAATGGTTAATGGTTAATGGTTGCATAGGAGAAATCATTTGTTCTATAGCACAGTTATATAACTATGGTTGACAACAGTATTATATGTTTTGAAATAGCTAGTAGAGAGGAGTTGAATATTCCCAAAGCAAAGAGATGATAAATATTGGGATATATTAATGGTAATGGGTATACTAATTACCCTGATCTGATCATTGTCCATTGTATACAGTATTGAAAATCACACTGTACCCCACAAATATGTCATTATTATGAGTCAATTAAAATTTCTAAAAAAATTTTAATTAAAAAAGTGATGAAATTGGAGTAGAATATAAATACCCTACTATATTTTTCTGCAAGGGTCTTGAGCTACCTTGTGCTTCTCAGAACATATTTGGAAAATCATGTAGCCCTCATGTTACCCTTTTATTCCAAAGCCCACCTTATTTAGCCTCATAATCCTCAGAATTCCCCCCCCCACACACACACACACACATCAAGAGACTTCAAGTGCCCTTTCCTTTCTGTTTAGACCTAGGGAAGAGGAGCAGAAGTCATTAGCAACCATCTACAATGTCATCATCCTGGGGCATGAACAGGGAGAGCGGGTGAAGAATGGATCTGCAGGAACTAATAAAAATATCTGGTGCAATAAGGAACTGTAAAGGATTTTCAAGAGCAAGCTCCATGAAATGTGCTCCAGTATTACTGAAGTGTCTGGGACTCTTAGAATGGAGGGACAAGCTCCTACAATAGATCTGGGAGGAGACTTGGACTACGGCAGTAATAGAAAGGGTGGGATGAAAGGTTTTGAACCATGCTGGTTCCAGACAGATGTGTGTTTTCTAAAGTAATTTCTTACTTCAGTCTATTATTGAGAGGTGATATATTTTTCTACTCAGGAATGTGTTTTGTTTTGTTTTTTTTTTCCTAATTGTGGACTTTTCTCCCTAGATCTGAACCTATAGTCTTAGGAGCTGGAATGCTGATACCACATCTTCAAGAGTCTTCCAGAAACTGAACAAGGATCCCTTGGCAAGCAGAGTTTGCCATTTGCACTTTTCAAATATCTTTGGATCACCCAACACTTTAATCAAGAGCCTGCAGCAAGACTGGACAGCACCTAGCTATGGTGTACTTAGAGGAAGGAACTCAATAGCCCAGCCCTTCACTGCTTGGGGCTCTTGTCTCTGCAGCCTGTGGCTCTGAACAAACACTACTGCACTTTAGAAAGTCACTCCATGGAGGATAGGAAGGGCAGCAGAATACAACATACACTAGTATGGCAGTATGTAAAAAAGTGGATGTGTAACCGATGTGATTCTACAATCTGTATACGGGGTAAAAATGGGAGTTTATAATCCGCTTGAATCAAATGTATGAAATATGATATGTCAAGAGCTTTGTAATGTTTTGAACAACTAATAATAAAAAAGAAAATAATCTAAGAAAATCTAAATAAATCAAAAGATGTAAATGAAAAAAAGAAAGTTACTCCATGGGAATCTGGCCCCTAGTGAGTGTCCTGAGGCTCCTTCTTGCTACTAGACTGAAAGCAAAGAGAGTCACTTCCCCCTAACTTTCCAAAGCAAGTTAGAAGCAGATGTGGAAATTTCCAGTTATATAAAAAAAAAAAAAGATTGCCAGTGGTTATTTTTATCTATTACTTCCTCTGGAGACTGGAAGCTCACAGACAGGGCTTTGTACCAACTCAAGCCATAACTGGCATTCTTTATGGCTTCCGAGAATCTTGATAGTATTTGAAGTTGTTCTAATGATTAGAAAGCATTTAAGTATACATTAAGTACATAAATTATAGAGAAAAGCAATTGAGTCTTTTTTTATTAAGGTCTAAATCACAAAATATTTTTAGTCCAAATGGTACCATGTAAAATGTTTTTTTAACTATATCTTCCCTTAAGAAAAATTTTCTTTAACCTTAGAAATAAATGGTATAAAGTAAAAATACTTAACAGGCAGAGACTTCAGATGAGTAGTAGTCAAAGCCCCAAACTAAGCCTCTTTTCCTGGTCCTTTGTCTAATTTTAAACTTAACCTCAGTTAAACTCAGTGCCTCAGTTTCCATGCTGTTGAAACAGTGGTGCTCTCTAGTCAAGACGTTTGATGATTAGTAGTATGGAAACCCTGTGGGTTCCCATCATGTTTCTTGAAGGGAAGAGTGACTGGTCTATACAACAGGTTATTTGTCTTATATTTGGTCTTTATGCTGGAGCCACAAAGCTCAGGGCATTAATTGATCCATGAACTGTCCAAATGTGTACATGAACTAGTATAACAGTCTCAGGTTAGCAGGTCTAAAACACAGTCTTTAACTGATACATGGACTGAGCAGAATTTGGGTTAATATGAATGAAGGAAGGTGGAAATGAGTAACAAATTAACCTCCTAGTTTCTTCAATGTCTGTCTATATAAGTCAGAAAATGCCTCTGAAGAACGAAACTTGGATTTTTTTTTTTTTTTGTACCAGGGATTAAACCCAGGGGCTCTTAATCACTGAACAACATCCCCAGCTCTTTTTATTTTCTATTTTGAGGCAGTCTTGCTAATTTGCTCAGGGCCTCCCTAAATCGCTGAGGCTGGCTTTGAACTTGCAATCCCTTCTGCCTCAGCTTCCCAAGCCTCTGGGACTGCCAGGGTGCACCACCAACACACCCAGCTCAATTGTTCATTCTTTAGAGTGTTTTAAATGTTCTACTTTGGGCTTCATAGCTTCCTGAGGCCCCTTTAAAGTTAGTACATTTAATATTCTGTCAGGCCATTTGGCTCCCATTGATTTGAAAGCCTTGGAGACACTCTTGAGCAGCACCTTTTTCAGCAGAGTAGGGTTCCTGGGCTGCTTCCCAGGCTTCCTGTTTGGGGTTAGGAAGCAGCCCAGGGAGCCCACCCTGCTGTACTTTCCAGTGTCACAGAGAAAAGGACAGGCAGACAAGGTTTTCTCCCTGGGAAATAAGCACATCCATACACCTCCCAGATATGTGCTTGGCATGTTGAATCCTGATTGACAAATCAGGATTAGGTGATTGTCTTTTACTCTAGGAACCCAATTGCATAATGGATTCAAAATACTGCAATCTTTGGTCTTATACTGGGGCCATTTTCTGTACTACAATAGCAAAAGGAGTACTCAATCCAGTATCCTAAAATTCAGGATTGTCATGGGAGAACATAAGGCAGTGTGTGTCCCCATGTGAGAAATGTTCTATACTGTAGTGTGCTATCTTAACATTCAATATTTATCAAGCACTTACTATGTGACCAGTGTTGTTAAGCACTTTACACATACTATTGGAATGAATTCTTTCAAACCCCGCTGGAAAAGGCACTGTTAATGTCTCCACTTTATAGATAAGTTAAAGCTACCTGTTCAGTGGATAGGATAGAGCTGGGACAATGAAACTCTATTTATTATAATCCTTAATGTTCCCTGATTTCCTACCAGACGGGACTCTAAGGTGGGATTTTATAAATCTCATGCATCCTGTGGTCTCTTCACTGGTCCAGGATTAATTTCACTTTTACTCTCTCTAAGAAGGTATACAAAGCATGGGTTAGAGTGCAGGTTCTAGCATCAGAAATTCAAACCTAAGATTCACTATACATGAGGTATGCTACTTCGGATGTGTCAGTTGTCCTTTCTAAGCAACAATTTCCATATCTAAAAAATGAGCAGCATAAGAAAGGTACTAAAAAGAAGAACAAATCCTACACCCAAAGCAGCAGAAGATAGGAAATAATTAAAATCAGAGCTGAAATCAATGAAATTGAAACAAAAGAAACAATTGAAAAAATTGTTGGTTCTTGGAACAAAAAGTTGTTCTTGGAAAAAAATAAATAAAATTGACAGACCTTTAGCCATGCTAACCAAGAGAAGGAGAGAGAAAACTCAAATCATAAACATACATGATAAAAAAGGAAATATCACAACAGACACTACAGAAATACAGGAGATAATTAGAAATTATTTTGAAAACTTATACTCCAATAAAATAGAAAATATCAAAGGCATCGACAAATTTCTAGAGTCATATGATTTGCCCAAATTGAATCAGGATGATATACACAATTTAAACAGATAAATTTCAAGCAATGAAATAGAAGATGCCATCAGAAGCCTACCAACCAAGAAAAGCCCAGGACCTGATGGATACACAGCTGAGTTCTACAAGACCTTTAAAGAAGAACTAATACCAATGCTCTTCAATTTATTTCAGAAAATAGAAAAAGAGGCAGCACTTCCAAACTCATTCTATGAGGCCAATATCACCCTGATTCCAAAACCAGGCAAAGACACATAAAAAAAATCAGACCAATATCTCTAATAAACATAAATGCAAAAAGATGTCAATAAAATTCTGTCAAATTGAATACAAAAACATATCAAATACATGATGCACCATGACCAAGTGGGATTCATCCCAGGGATGCAAGGTTGGTTCAACATACGGAAATTAATAAATGTAATTCATCACATCAATAGACTTAAAGATAAGAATTATATGATCATCTCAATAGATGCAGAAAAAGCATTTGACAAAATACAGCACACCTTCATGTTCAAAACACTAGAAAAATTAGGGATAACAGGAACATATCTCAACATCATAGAGGCTATCTATGCTAAGCCCCAGGCCAACACCATTCTAAATGGAGAAACACTGAAGTCATTCCCTCTAAAAACTGGAACAAGACAGGCATGCCCTCTTTCACCACTTCTATTGAACATAGTTCTTGAAACACTGGCCAGAGCAATTAGACCAAAGAAATTAAAGGGATACACATAGGAAAAGAAGAACTCAAATTAGAACTATTTGTTGATGATACAATTCTATATCTAAATGCATCCACAGAAAACTTCTAGATCTAGTAAATGAGTTCAGCAAAGTAGCAGGATATAAAATCAACACCCATAAATCAAAGGCATTTCTGTATATCAGTGACAAATCCTCAGAAAGGGAAATGAGGAAAACTACTCCATTTACAATAGCCTCAATAAAATACTTGGGAATCAACTTAACAATAGAGGTGAAAGACCTATACAATAAAAACTACAGAACCCTAAAAAAAGAAATCAAAGAAGACCTTAGAGGATGGAAAGACCTCCCTTGTTCTTGGATAGGCAGAATTAATATTATCAAAATGACCATACCAAAAGCACTATACAGATTTAATGCAATTCTGATCAAAATCCCACCCAATAGCATTCCTCATAGAAATAGAAAAAGCAGTCATGAAATTCGTCTGGAAAAATAAGAGACCCAGAATAGCTAAAGCAATCCTTAGCAGGAAGAGTGAAGCAGGTGGCATCTCTATACCAGACCTTAAACTATACTACAGAGGAATAGTAACAAAAACAACATGGTATTGACACCAAAACAGACTGGTAGACCAATGGTACAGAATAGAGGACACAGAGACTGACTCACAAAATTCCAATTATATTAGATAAAGGTGCCAAAAACATTCACTGGACAAAAGATAACATTTTCAACAAATGGTGCTGGGAAAACTGGAAATCCATACGCAACAAAATGAAAGTAAACCCCTATCTCTCACCATGCACAAAACTTAACTCAAAATGGATCAAGGACATAGGAATTAAACCAGAGACTGTGTCTAATAGAAGAAAAAGTAGGCCCTAATCTTCATCATGTGGGATTAGGCCCCAACTTCCTTAATAAGACACCTATAGTGCAAGAATTAAAACCAAGAATCAATAAATGGGCTGAAATCAAACTAAAAAGTTTTTTCTCAGCAAAAGAACAATCTGTGAGGTGAACAAAGAGCCTACATCCTGGGAGCAAATCTTTATCCTTCACACATCAGATACAGCACTAATCTCTAGGGTATATGAAGAACTCAAAAAGCTAAACACCAAAAAACAAATAACCCAATCAATAAATGGGCGAAGGACCTGAACAGACACTTCTCAGAAGATGATATACAATCAATCAACAAATATATGAAAAAATGTTCATCATCGCTAGCAATTAGAGAAATGCAAATTAAAACTACTCTAAGATTTCATCTCACTCGAGTCAGAATGGCAGCTATTATGAAGACAAACAATAACTGTTGGCAAGGATGTGGGGGAAAAGGTACACTCATACACTGCTGGTGAGACTACAAATTGGTGCAGCCAATATGGAAAGCAGTATGGAGTACTGATTCCTTGGAAAATTGGGAATGGAACCACCATTTGACCCAGCTATCCATCTCCTCAGTCTATATCCAAAGGACTTAAAAACAGCATGCTACAGGGACACAGCTATATCAATGTTTATAGCAGCACAATTCACAGTAGCTAAATTGTGGAACCAACCTACGTGCCCTTCAGTAGATGAATGGATAAAAAAAAATGTGTCATATATACACAATGGAATATTACTCAGCAATAAAAGAGAATAACACCATGGCATTTGCAAGTAAATGGATGGAGATGTAGGAAATAATGCTAAGTGAAATTAGCCAATCTCAAAAAACCAAATACTGAATATTTTCTCTGATATAAGGAGGCTGATTCACAGTGGGATAGGTAGCAGGAGCATGGGAGGAATAGATGAACTCTAGATAAGGCAGAGAGTTGGGAGGGGCGGGGAGGGGGTATGGGGTTAGAAATGATGATGGAATATGATGGCCATCATTATCCAAAGTACATGTATGAAGACACAAATTGGTGTGAATATACTTTGTATACAACCAGATATATGAAATAGTGTGTTCTATATATGTAATATGAATTGTAATGCATTCCACTGTCCTATATAAATTTTAGAAAATTAATTTTAAAAAGATGTAATAGCAAAATATCCATGCCTCACTGTTAGGAGTCTGGGGCTTCTCCTGGGTTCCAGGCTACCAATCTGTGACCAAAAAATCCAGGACTCTGTATTCTACAGTAAATGGGAGAAAAATAAAGATGACAAAGATATTAAGATGGCTACAAAAGAAGAAAGAAAGAAAGGAAGGAAGGAAGGAAGGAACGAACGAACGAACGAACGAACGAACTTAGCACCTTTCTTTATCAGGCATTTAGCATGTGTGGTGCATAGTAAATGCCTGATAAATATCAAATATCACTGGTAATCCCCATACTTATCAGCCATGATCCCTTGCCAATAGGTAATGCTCATGACATTATCAAGCTAATTTGTCTGCAGGGAATTTCTTCTAAGTCCTAATCCTAAGGGAACCTATATTCTCCAGGAAATTTCTAGCCTAACTATATAGCATGGGGTTTGTTTCCCAGGCTCTCTGATACATGCCTCAACTTCCAGCAAAGTCAAAATGCTCACTGGACTGTAAGTATGCTTGTACTGTCCTCTCTAGCCTGAATACTTCTTCATCAATACTCCCTGGAAAAATCTTGTCCATCATTATCTGTCAGTGAATATTTTCCAGTTTTCTTCAACTATGAGCTCTCTTTCTTTTGGACACAGCAATGCTTTCTTTATCCCTCTCTGAAAAGCATTTTTTTTCTGAGTTTGGGATCAGAGGGATTTGAGCACATGCTTTCTCTTCCCCCTGCACTCTGGAAGGTAAGGGAGAGAGTGGGGTTTTCTCACTCCCACAGTACCCTGTATGTGTTTAGTGCCTCCTGCATGATTGGCTCTGAGACTAGTTACATGTTAAGGAGAGCAACTATACTTAACTTTCTTACTTTTAATGACTTTAATATGATTGGTTAAAAAGTATATAATAGCAATTCTTTAAAAAGGTACATGAGTTCTACATCTTTTTTTTAAGTGCTTTTTACAATGGGAGCAAAAATAGTATTAGGGAGAGTTTGAGGAATTGTGAAAGAGCAAGCAACAAAAACCACCTATGATCTCATCATCCAATCACAAGTATTTTCATTTTAGCTGTTTATTTTTGCTTTGTTCATCTATGAATATAAATTTAAATAAAACTGTAACATATAATTTTTTATTCTTTTAAAAACTTTGTCTTCATTAGAACAGATTATGCTAAGTGAAGCTAGCCAATCCCTAAAAAACAAATGCCAAATGTTTTCTTTGATATAAGGAGAGTAAGAACAGAGTTGGGAGGAAGAGCATGAGAAGAAGATTAACATTAAACAGGGGTGAGAGGTGGGAGGGAAAAGGAAAGAGAAGGGAAATTGCATGGAAATGGAAGACCCTCATGATTATACAAAATTACATACAAGAGGAATTGAGGGGAAAGGGGGAAAAAAACAAGGGGGAGAAATGAATTACAGTAGACGGGGTAGAGAGAAAAGATGGGAGGGGAGGGGATGGGGGATAGTAGAGGATAGGAAAGGCAGCAGAATACAACAGACACTAGTATAGCAATATGTAAAACAGTGGATGTGTAACCGATGTGATGCTGCAATCTGTATACGGGGTAAAAATGGGAGTTCATAACCCACTTGAATCAAAGTGTGAAATATGATTTGTCAAGAACTATGTAATGTTTTGAACAACCAACAATAAAAATTTAAAATAAATAAATAAATAAAAATTTTGTCTTGTACAATAAGTTTATACTTAAGTTGCTGGCTAGTTTTCCTTATTATAATTTTTAATGGCTGCTTAGTATTCTATTGAGCATCTGTGACACAGTTTAACCATCTCACTATTGATGGAAGGTTATGGTTGATGCTGATGTTTTTGCCACTTTAGTTGAAAGTTTTGGGACTGGATATTTTCCATCAGCCCCTGCAGATTCCACTCTCCAGCATTCTCCACCCTGCTCTATGCCCCGTGAGACTGACTTACATGGACTATGGACTATAACAACAGGATCTCTTGCCCTTTGGCTTCTGATTAGGTTCAGCCAATGGAAACACTGATAAGAGATCAGAGGATGAGAGAAAGGGGATGATGGGTATTTATTACCCAGGCTCTTCTTCTACTCCAGGATTATTCCTCTTCTACTCCAGGGTCACTCCTAGCTGGATAAATCTCCCAACAAACGGTCACAGCTCCTATCTAATGACCTCCTCTATGTGGATAACTCCTGTTATCTTTCAGTAACTGCTCCCTTCTCTCCCCTTTTCAGGCTTGGATGCCTAAGTAACACACACACAAAAAAAAAAACACATACATACACACACACACACTTTCTTCCTGCTAGCCCTGGGGTACTGCAGTATTCCTTGGAGTTCCCTGTATTCAGTCCATACCTTTGCAAAAGTCCCTTCAATTACTACTCAAATTATCCAGTTCAATACCCTCATTGATATATTATACTATTTCAGATAATATATGTCTTTTTACATCAAATTTCCTTAGAATGGATGCCAGAAAAAGGGATTTATGGGGTTAGCGTATGAACACTTTTCAGGCTCTTGAGTCAGGTTATCAATTTGCTTTTGATAAGTATCCATTTACATTGCTATAGGCATATTGTCCCAACAATGGATTTTTTTCAAATATAATTTCACTATTTAAACAGGTTAAAACATTGATACTTCCTGGTAATTTAAGTCTTCATGTCTTGGGTTACTCTCAAGTTTTTTTCTAAATCATACTTTTTCCTGTGCCCATTCTTAAATTTGAAGTTAATTCATGCTTAATGTACTCCTCCCCTCCCCCACTCATTCTCTAGTTGTGTGATCTATTTACTTAATAATTTAATATTTTAGCAGATTATTTAACTTGTTTAAGCCTAATATCTTTATTTGTATATAGATACCCTAATAATAATACCTCTCTCACAGAATTATTTTATTGAATGCATCTAGTACCTAAAAATCATCAAGAAACATGATTTCCTTTCACCTTAATAAATATATGTTGAGCTCTGTTAATAAATTATGTCAATTTTTGCACAAAATAATAACAGCTTTCTTTCAAGTTTATACAGCTATGCTGGCGTTATGTGCCTGTAATCCAAGCCCTCCGGAGGTTAAGGCAGGAAAATCATTTAAACCCACAAGACCAGCCTGGGCAACACAGTCAGATCTCATCTCAAAAAAAAATATTTTTCAAGTTTATGTTGAAACTTACCTACGAAATACTAGTATAGATGATCTGGATAATTCAGGGTTATTCATATTTGTTTTTATATTATGTGATTTTAGAAGATTTTTAATCCTCTTAGAATAAATCTCTAAAATCATATTTTAAAATTTTTTTATTAGATGTGAAATGGTTAAATTTTAAAATATATTTTGATTCATACCAATTTTGTAATTGAGGAAGAAGCTCTGCTTTTCAACTGTGGCATGTCAGGTCTGGTTTGTTTTCTATAGATGAAGTAATGATTCAGTAGTTTGCTCATCTATTTAATTCTTAGAGCCAGCCACTACCAGAGTTCCTAAGAAATAAGTTCCGATTATTACTCTAGGATTTCATCATTTCCACTGAAATCAGGAAGCCCATCTAAGTGGTGACATTTCCTGGCATCATCCTTGGCCCATAGAAAACAGACACATGAAAGTGTTTGGGTTGCCAGGGACTCCCCTCAGTAATTCATTTCTTGGTGCTTTAGTGAAGCAACTACTCATAAGATCCTCCAGGGCCCAAAAGAGTGAAGAAAGATGCATAAATTATTCCACTATTTCTATTTCTTAATCCTTCACAATCCTTCCTGTACATTATTCCAGAAAAGTTCTGCCCTCTCAATATCATCAAATGTATACTACCACTGAGTCCAAGTTTCAGCAAATACATCCATTTCTTTTCAAATTAGTATATTTCTTTTAGTTAATTTTGTTGCAGAACAAATTAAGTCACAGAAACTTAGTGACTTACAACAATTATGTATGTATTCTTCAGGTTAAGAACTAGAGCTAGGCTTAGTGGGAGCAAATCATTTCCGCTCTACGTGGTGTCAGATGGACACACTGACATATTTGCAGCTAAATGACAGTTCTACTGAAGGATGGTGACCACACTTCTGTCTTAAGAGTTTGTGCTAGTTGTTGGTTGAGCTCTATGTCTCCAGTAGGTTAGTCCAGGTTTTTTCATCATGGAAGTTTGTCCAAAAATGAAAATAAAAGGAAAGCTGCAGTGTGCAAGTACATTTCAAGTCTCTACATCACATTTGTTAATGTTCCGTTGGCCAAAGAAAGCACATAGCCATGCCAAGAATCAGTGTGTTAAGAGATGACATGAAGGCATGATACACAAAATGGTATGATTTTTTTCAGAGTCAGTACTTTAACCATCTACAGCATTAAATCCAAAAATCTCTGGAAAGTTTATTATGTCAGGGCTACCTAAATTTGGTCCCAATCCAATATTATTGGTCTAATACCTGTAGGGTCCATCCCTACATATATTGTTACTGCAAATTTTTTTTAAATCTTATGATGTTTTTTGGAATAAAAGCCTTTTCCTCCCAAGTCAAACTCTGCTCTTGTCCCCCAGAATATGCCCTGGAACTAATTCTAGGAAAATCCTGAAGACCATTGGAACTTAAAAAGAATAGGGATCTCACCAAGGCCATTGTCTCATATGTGCTTATAACAGGTTTCCAAGCAAGGAAGGTTAGCATCTTCAGAAAAGAAAGGGGAGTGATGAATGCCCGTAAAACCAGTGGCTCAGGAGGCTGAGGCAAGGAGGATCAAGAGTTCAAAAGCCAGCCTCAGCAACTCAGCGAGGTCCTAAGCAACTTAGTGAGACCCTGTCTCTAAATAAAGTATAAAAATGACTGAGGATGTGTTTCAGTGGTTAAGCACCCCTGAGTTCAATGGCCTGTAGAGAGAGAGAGGGAGGGAGGGAGGAAGGAAGGAAGGAAGGAAGGAAGGAAGGAAGGAAGG
>NW_025999998.1:5448192-5459463 GCF_001458135.2 Marmota marmota marmota | reverse complement strand
TGTAGATCGTAGCCAACTTTTTCTTCTATCAGACGGCGTGTCTCTGATTTGATATCGGAGGAGTACATTAAGCATGAATTAACTTTTGTGCATGGCGAGAGAAAGGGATTCAGTTTCATTTTGTTGCATATGGATTTCCAGTTTTCCCAGCACCATGCTGTTTTTGTTACTATTGCTCTGTAGTATAGTTTGAAGTCTGGTATCGCTATACCGCCTGATTCACACTTCCTGCTTAGCATTGTTTTTGCTATTCTGGGTCTTTTATTTTTCCATATGAATTTCATGATTGCTTTATCTATTTCTACAAGAAATGCCGTTGGGATTTTGATTGGCATTGCATTAAACCTATAGAGAACTTTTGGTAATATCGCCATTTTGATGATGTTAGTTCTGCCTATCCGTGAACAGGGTATATTTTTCCATCTTCTAAGATCTTCTTCTATTTCTCTCTTTAGGGTTCTGTAGTTTTCATTGTATAAGTCTTTCACCTCTTTTGTTAGGTTGATTCCCAAGTATTTTATTTTTTTTGAAGATATTGTGAATGGAGTGGTTGTCCTCATTTCCATTTCAGAGGACTTGTCGCTGATATACAGGAATGCCTTTGATTTATGCGTGTTGATTTTATATCCTGCCACTTTGTTGAATTCATTTATTAGCTCTAATAGTTTCTTTGTAGACCCTTTTGGGTCTGCTAGGTATAGAATCATGTCACCTGCAAATAGTGATAATTTAAGTTCTTCTTTTCCTATTTTTATGCCTTTAATTTCTTTTGTCTGTCTAATTGCTCTGGCCAGTGTTTCGAGAACTATGTTGAACAGAAGTGGAGAGAGAGGGCATCCCTGTCTTGTTCCAGATTTTAGAGGGAATGCCTTCAATTTTTCTCCATTCAGAATGATGCTAGCCTGAGGCTTAGTATAAATTGCTTTTACAATATTGAGGTATGTTCCTGTATAACTAACTTTCATACTATGTGATAGACATTGTTCTAGTAGCTTTACAAAAGTCATCATTCAAACTTCACAATTCCATGAGATAGGAACTGTTATCATCTACATTGCACATGTAAGCTAACTAAGGCCTGGTAACATTAAATTACTCACATCATACACTTGTAAGTAGCATAGCCAAATCTTAAGATCCTACAAGCCAAGTATCTCAGCCCAAGAGTTCAGATATCCTCAACCTGTAACACAGTTAAGCCCTCATCAGTTAGTATTTTGTAATTAGATTTGTCTTTTATTTTCTACAACAGCCTGTGAGGTACCTAGGAGCAGGAATTATTATTTCTATTTATTTTTGAAGTCCCAGAGCCCAGTAAAATGATTAGCACATACAAGATACTTAACAAATATTTTGGAATTGAATTGAGGCCTATACGCATGAGTCTAGGGAAAGAGGCCAAGATGGAAAAATGTAATAGTGAATCTTGAGCATATCCAATGGAGAAATGTCTCTCTACATGAGGACCACTTGTTCTACCACCTATCAGTGTTGATGAATGCATTGTATTCATGTAGCCATTAAAATCATTCCAGCCACAGCTGCCACCACCTCTCACACCATCCTGTTGATTCTATGACTTCTGAAAAATCTGATTATAATTTGACTTCTCATATAGACTTTTCTAAGGGACTGAGGATATATCTCAGTGGTAGATTCTTACATAGCATTTGCAAAGCCTGGGTTCAATCACAAGTACCGGGGGAGGGGGGGAATATAGGCTTTTCTATAGGAAGAGGATTCTGAAGCAACATTGCATCTGCATGCCAATGGCATTTGTTATTATAAAAATATATTTTAGGAGTTTGGTCAACACAATCCAGTTTGTTTGTTTGTTTGTTTGTTTGTTTGTTTTGTCTATTTATGAGTTTATTGACAGAGCAAAATTTTTTTACCTTTTAGAAAAGAACTTGAGATGCCATTTTTATAGAATCTATTATTCTATAAAGATGGTATGGTAGACATCAGTTGCCTCTATAACATATCTTGTCTATATCTGTGTATTCCCAAAAGCCAGGATCTTCTTAGGAGAAGTAAACTAAAAGAGAGTAGCATGTTTTCTGCTGAGTTCTGTTTATCCTATAAAAATAGAATTCCATGTTAAAACAGCTGCAAGAAGTACAGAGGAAGCAAATAATGACCAGAATGTTGAATTATAGCTACTGAAGAAGAATGCAATCAGGCTGTTGGTTAAATCAGGCAACTTTCCAATATCTCAGTTCCCCTTGCTTTAAAATTTTAAAAATGAAATGCTTAACTTCCCAGACAATTTAAAATTTAAATGAGAAAAAACTTAAACAGGTCCTTTCAACCATTCTATTGGTAAATCCTTTTAAATTACAACAAATTAATGATTTAGAATATGTTGTTAAATTGATAGACCATAAATTGTTAACCATATGAATCAGTACAATTCTTTTGGAAAACAATTTATAGATAGAGGCCATACAATTTGACATACCATACCATTTGTTCAAATAATTTTATGCCTACAGATATATTTTAATCTAAGAAAATAATACAAATATAGAAAAAGTAACAAACTCAGACAGGTTCTGTGCATATATATGTGTGTACACACACATACACACACACACACACACACACTTTGCCATAATATTAAATGAAAAGAGCAAGGTACAAAACTCTTACCTTGATTACTCCTAAACTACATATTTAAAAAGTGATCTAAAAAATATATACTTTGATATGTAGCAAGACCATGTCAAAGTTTTAGACTCAACTATACCCAGAAACATCATTTCAAGGATTTTTCTAAAGAAAATAAGTAGACCAAATAGAAAGGAGTATTATATGAAAAGATATATTAATTACAGTACTATCTATATTTCCCCAAACTGGAAATAACCTCTCAAGTGAAATGAAAGTGAGTTGGTCATAGCATATGATATTTGTATTACAAACTACTACCTAGCCACAACAATAGTAATAAAAAATCACATAGAAATACAAGTGTTATATCACTTTTAAGTGAAAAAAATAGTTTCTATATATTGAGCACATACTGAGATCAACACAAAATTACAAACATTATCTATTTTCATCCTCCCAACTCTGGGTAGAGAGGATGTGATTCTCCCTGCACAGATGAGAAAAGTGAGACAAAGTTGCTTTAAATTTTCCCAAGTTCACACTATTAGTAGAGCCAGATTCAAATCTAAGCTAACTAAGACCAAAGCCATGGCACACAATTGTAATCTAGCCACTCAAGAGGCTCAGGTAGGAGGAAAACAAGTTCAAGGCCAACTTGGGAAACTTAGAAATAACCTATCTCAAAATAAAAATTGAAAAGAACTAGGGTATAGCTCAGTGGTAGAGCATTCCTGGGCTCAATTCCAAGTCTCACACACATGCACAAAAGCCATATCCTCTTATCCAACATATTATAAAAGTACAGGATCCCAGAAGATAATAAGCAAAGGTTTTTATATAGATATATATGGAGAGAGAGAAAAGGAGGGAGGGAGAATGAATCAGTGGAGCAATGATGTGATTGATTTTATAATTATTGCTTTAGAATCCTTTCAAGTACAATGTTAATTCCAAATAAATAAGTAACAAATAAGAAAAAAATTAAGAATGGGACAAAAGGCCAGAAAGAAGCATACTAAAATATCAAGAGAGTTTTGTTCAAGTAGTAGGGTATGAATTTCCCTTAGAAGAATTATAATATTTTTGCAATATAGTTATAATACCTTAGTAAAATATTTTTATTAAAAATTTTGTTTTAAATTATTTAAAATGTAAAATTTTGGGGAAATTCCTCCAGAGAGTCCTGTTTTAAAAGTTTAGGAAGAAAGTCAAAAGCTCATCTACCTTCCTTTTCTCCTTCCTTCTTCTCCTTTGCTTTCTCAACTATAAAATTAGAATGGTAAGAACTGTGACTCTTTGTCAGCATCATGAGATTGTGAGCAATTTTTATTTTCTTAATATTCTTTTTTCAAAAAGCATAAAAAAACACATCAAACATTTTTAATCTGAAAGAAATCTTTAAACAGTGATTTTTTAAAAACATTCTGACATTTTATTATTATTATTTTGTGTGTTGGTGGGGACTGGGGATTGAACATTCTGACATTTTAGAATTTCAGTGTCTGCCTATTGAGAATCAAAAGGGCACACAAATGCCAGATATAATGGGGTTTTTTGGCAAAGTTTTTATATGCACAACTTGTGTTTTTTCCCTTCTGGCAGGCACAAGCTTTCACCCGTATTTTCACAAGAATCTAAAGAGAAACTAAAAGAAAAGTTGACCAAGTGAAAGTTTGAAAAGGCACTAGAGTTGCCAGCATCCTGCCTGCCTCATCAGCATTGCGTGGGGGGTGGGGCGGGGGGGCTGTGCACACAATGCGTGACTGGGCTGCAGCAGAGCATATGAGGCCCATGTGACAGGAGGAGCTGCAGGCGTCCTTTCTGTGAATGCTCTGGGGAGAAGTCCTAAAGAACCACCATGCTAAAGGCAGTAAATTCACAGGCTGGAGGTGGTGAGAGGGGTCTTCCCAAAACACAAAAACTCTTATAAATATTTTCAGAATGACATAAAGGAAAGAACAGCTTCAATGCATGAGTGCTAAATTGGTGGAATGTGATGTTTGAAATCTATTAGTGAAAAATTCCAGTCTGACAGGCTTTAGCTGCATCCCCAGAAATCAAAATGAAAAGTTTAAATCCTCCACCACATACCTCAACAGCACTCCTCCCTAGCAGTGCTGTATGGCAAACATCCAATCCCCAGGGTCTATAACATTCTGTCTTGGGATTTTTGAGCCCCCAATCAGGTGTGTGTTGTGAAGTATACAAAATATATATTTGATATGTTCCATCTTGAGGAATTGAAAGTTAAACTGGAGAAATACATCACACATACTTGGTTGTGTAAAAAACAAGACCAGTCACATCCACGTTTGACAAATGGAAAGAAATTTTAAGTCCTAGAGGAATTCATAATGGGTGGGATGACCCTAGGAGAAAGAGCAACACAAGAGAGCAGAGAAGGGAATGAAAGATGTACTGAGCCTGGAAAAATCTCCAAGGATGAGCAAGGTATAGATACGTAGTTGAGAGCTGGGCTGAAATTGAAAAACTCAGTAACCTGCCCAGCAGTGGCTCTGGCCAATCACAAGCACTGGCTTATATTAGAGAAGCATCCTGAAAGCTCATTACTGAGGCAGGAGTTACTCCTTTGTTTGTTAGACTTCAAGGAAATCTGAGGGTCATGGAGGAGGGACAAGTCCCAGGGGGTGGCCAGGGCAATGGAGAACACTCAGGGTGCTTGAGTTGGTCGGCACTTCCCATCCAATTCTATCTGCTACAACAATGCAGCCATGTCAGCGAATACCTGTTGAAAGTCAGCCATAAATGAGGATCAATGGCAAAGCAAGAACATTTCAAACTCTCTTTCACATATGGTATTTTATTTGATCTGCCTGTCTCTCTGTCTACTTATCTTTCTAACTATTCATCTGGCTATCTCTGTGGCCATCTGTCTGTCCACAACAGTACAAAAACAGGCAAAGATACGAAAGTGGGAATGAAGGCAACCTTGGCTTGTTTTTCATTTGGTCAGTTTGTCTTTGGAGAAATTCAGTGCCCTGAGTGCTGGGGATGCAGCTGGACACCTCTAAAGCTCCAAGTGGAGAAGTCAGTCCAGAGATGGAATTACTACATGGCAATTGTGCCTCCCAGCAACAAGTCCTGATGCCAGGCCAGGTCAGAAACTGCAAGTGGCAATAGAAGGAAACAAGTTAAGTCAGAATCTGGGTATGTGTTGGGCATCAGAGGAAACAGATCTGAGAAGGAGGCAGGGTAGATCAGAAACCCAGTTACTGACAGGCTGTCAGGCATTGCAAACAGAAGTAAGCAGGAAGCACAGAAAACCTCAACTAATTTCACTCAACATTAGTAACAAATCACAAAGATAAAATTTAGATTTCTGTGGCACATTGAAGTTTACAAAGATTTTCAACTATAACACTTGTTGAGCCTCACTAGGTTCACCTGGTAAAGTGAGTAGAGCAAATATTCTTCTTTCATGGATGAGGAAACTTACGTTTAAAGAAATTAAGTAACTTTCCCAACTTATTTCATTTCTCTCTCTCTCTCTCTTTTTTTAAGAATTTAACTTTTATTTTATTTATTTGATTGTTGTTGTTTATTTGTTTTTATGTGATGCTGAGGATCAAAACCAGGGCCTCACCCATCCTAGACAAGCACTCTACCACTGAGCTAAAACTCCAGCCCTCTGTTTCTTTTTAAGTGAAGTTGCCAGTTTGGTAGCTTAGCAAGATGTCATAGACACAAAATACCTCAGCACAGAGCTAAGTATTGCATGTATACACTTGTAAATAAGTTAATATGGTTGAGAAAGGAGGTCAGGCTGATAAAGTAACTATTAAAAATTTGTCTTCTATTAACCTCTCTATTAGCAGTGACTTGGATGAAGACACAGAAAACGAGCTTATAAATTCTGAAGATTAACGAAGAAGGAGGGATAGTCAGTTGGGCAGAATAGTTTCTCACTTAAAATACCAGGTTGAGTCATTAGGCCAAAACCAAGGAGGTAGAATATAAAGTCCTGCTTTTGAACCACACACCTAAGATGGAAGAAGCTTGTTTGCTATCAGCTAATATGGAAAAGTTCAGGGCTTAATATAAAATAATACAAACGTATCTTACTTCTGAATTTTCCATACCTCTAAGTGTAGGTCGAGTAGAAATCCAAATGCTAAAATAACTAAGGTGAACTTCAGCAACACTCATAGTAGAATATTGTTCAGAACTGGGAAGAATATGTGCTGTACCTGGCACATCTAGGCCAGTCTGCCTCTGGGGTATTTTGTTCACTTTTGGCCCCACTTGTTAATTGGAACATTAATAAATTGGAGTTGAGAAACTGATGTGACTCCATTTTAAAAAATAAATAATAGCAGCTTCTACTTCAAGGCCTGTCCTTGGAAAAACCCACAGAGCACTCCTAGGCACATACATACCCTGCTGAGTTGTTTCTCTACAAATAACAGGAGAGATCTGCGGCGCCAGGTGTCCCTGACTCAGTTAGCCTAGATGAGGACCCATAGCAACCCCCTAGCAACTTCCAATCAGCATGAGACAGGGAAATACCTGGAATGCCAGATGACCCCCCAGTAGTTTATGGTGGTTGATAACATGTTGGGAAACCATGTAGTTTAGCACGTACACCCCTCATGGCCTAAACCAATCAGTTCAAAGAAATCCCCTTCTTGTACTAACCAATCACCCCTACCCAACTTGTTCCCGCCAGTGAATGTGCTAATCAATGTTAAGAGTTGTTGTTTGACTTTCCCCCGGTATGGAGTGATTTGCTGTGTGGTTATGACGCATAGAGTATCCCCCCAAAACCTATAAAATCTCACTGGACAAAGGACCGGGACTCACTCCCTGGGACTGCTGCATCGGGAACGGTTGTGAGTCCAGGCTTGAGCTTGCAATAAAGACTCTTGTGTGATTGCATCAGATTCGGCTCCTGGAGGTCTTTTGGGGTCCCACGAATCTGGCATAACAGAGTAGATCTGGAAATAGGCACCCAATACAACAATGGGGCCATAAATCACCTTTGACTAGGAATACCTGAAGAAACTGGATGTACTTCTCCTGGAGAAGGATTCTCAAGGGAAGACATAAGAATCAAGATTAATGGGTGCAAGTTACATTAAAGTAAAATTTCCCCAAAACTGGAAAGAACTCACTAACAACTGTTACTGTTCATCAAAGATTAATTTCCTGGCTCCTGGAAATATTCACATGGCCTAAAACTGACATTTTCTAGGATGTTCTAGAAGGTATTCTTCTATTAGGTGGTGAATTTATAAGGTTTTCTTACCCTAAGTTTATATGATTCTTAAACAAGTCACTTTACTTCTCTGAGACTCAGTTTCTAGAGAAGAATAAAATGAAATAGCCTGTAAATGCCCTTCTAGCTCTACCTTCCCCTGAAGACCTGGTCCTGGGTGTAGCCTTATTCATGTATCACAGAGATAACAGAGACAGAAATCTTTTATCTTCGACTTGACTCTTAAGAGCTTATCCCCAAATAAAATTTTCTCAATCAACTGAAGTGAGAGCCATATTGTTTTCTGAATATAATTATTCTTTTTTTCTTCAACTCCATTTTCAACCCAAAATATCCTGATTTTAGCCTTCTTTGTAATCTAAGGATAAAATGAGGCTGATGAAGCAGGATGAGAAACTTATAAAGAATAGAAAGTATTCGTCTTTTACTATATGATGTCAGGGCTAGAAGAGTATGATGTGTAATTGTAGGCTGGTTTTAAGGCAGTAACTAGGGGTGGTACTGTTCAATGAATTGCCTGCAGGCAGAATCAGTCATTAAAATAAGTGACTACACCTGGGCATGGTAGCAGGCATGCTGGGACACCCCTGACCTTCCCCTGTACAGTCTCTTCCCTCATTTTTCCATTGTTATGCCTCACCACTCAGCTGCAGAGATAGTTTCTTTTAGGATTCCAAGTCTTTTTAGACTTTAAGAAGCTCTTTAGTTGCTATTTATTAGCCCCACAAGAGCAGTATATCAAGACTTTGGGGAAAGGACCATTTCTAGGGAAGTAGAGTCCAGAGCTATCCTGGAAAATTGCATTCATGCAAAAACCAACCAATCGTCCATCTTCATTTATATTTTACCTTTCATTTGGTGCTAAGCATTGTACTAGACACCAGGAATGCAGAGATAATAAACATCACTCGTCTTCCAGGCTTGCTGATCGCTGATGATGGAAGAATTCTGGGATGTCCTAAGTTAAGATACAGGCCAGAGAATGGAAGAAGAGAAGAGATGAAAATTTCTTTTTAATTCAGAGCTTCAGCTAAATGAACCCATAAAAAGAAAAACTGCTCTATGTTCCTTTCCTGTAAGCTGAGATCAACCATGAAGGCAGCCACATTCTGCCTTTAGAATAACCAATCCAGAAGCAGCAAAAGCTTCTCCTTCTGGACTATCCTCAGAGTTTTCCCTCTTTTTGTGGTCCTGCTCCTCTTGTCCATAGACAATATAGGCTCAATATAAATGATTTATGTTTCTTCTCCCCAAAATTTCATCATAAAACACTCTGACTAATGTCCAGTGGACTTTTTCCCAAGAGCTATCTGGCCTTACTGCTAGGAGATTAGAGAATCAGTCACGGTACAGTCCTTTCACCTTTGGCTAGCATTTCTAACAGTTCAATAAACCCTTTATTTCATAGATCTCTTAGTCTCAAAAGTTCAATATAACCTCACAAAAGTTCCCTCTCTGACCTTTTGTGTAGGTGATGTCTTACCATATAGTTGTCACAGGATGAATAAAATGAGCAAAGTAGCTGGGAATATGGGTATAGTTGGGGCCCCATGGCAGAGGCTTTAACCTGGTGAAATACTGGCTCTTTTGTCGCTGAGACTAGTGTGATCAATGGAGACACCAGAACCAAGGAAGGAAAAGTGATCCTACAAAGACTGGAGGTAAGTCAAACAGAACCTTGTGTTCAGCCAAGTGCCATGAATTTCTGCAATAGGGTTCTGTAATTTCTGTAGGACTTTTACAGAATTAAGTGGGGTTCATCCTGGGAAGTGTTAGTAAGAGTGAATAGCTAGAATTTCTCAGAACTTTCTTTTGGAGCCTCAAACAAAGGAAGGCAGATTAGAGACGTGGCATGTTGTGGTGGTTCTTAGACATTTTACCACCCAAAACACTAAAGGATAATTCTGCCCTCTCTCACCAGAAAAAAAAAAATAGCTGACTTCTACAAAGATTCATAACCATTAAGAGGTAATGTCAAGGAAGTGAGAAATGGGAATCATTTTATAAAGCTTCTGGTTGAATCTAATATGATCCTTTCCCACTGCCTTGAGAATTCAAAGTTCAGACCTGGGTCTGCCACTAACCAGTCCCATGACCAGAGACAGCCCAATCATTCTGAACCTGAGTTTCCTCATATATAAAATAATGAAACTTACTAGGCAGCATTAGTGGGAAGATTAAAGATAATGTACTAAAGAATCTATTACAGTTAGTGGATAGCCATATGGACAGATCTCAATGTAACGATTAGCTACTAGTATAATAATTTGTTTAAAACAAACTATATTGTGGAATAATAGAATCTGTTCAGACAGACTTTATGTAAAAGTGAAAATTCTAGAATTTTCAGAAATACACTCTCAACAGTAAATGCCCCATGTAATGAAGTACACCAGCTTAGACTGAGGCCAAATATTTCATGAAATTTTAATTGGCAGAATTAAGAAGTTGGGTGTGAGGGTAAAGAAAAGATATTATTTCAAGTTTTATATTATTTAAATTATTTATATAGAAGGAAAATTTTAACCCACTAAATAGATTTTTAAGTGTACAATAAATGGGTAATTTAAAATTTACATTTGAGAATGATTGAGGGGAACAATATAAGTTGTTTTTAATCACATAAATATAAAGCCATGATCCTAATTTGGAATAGGCAGAACATTCATTCATTTATTCAACAAAAATTTATTGAGCTCCTGCTGCATTTATCAGATAAAACACTGTACATAAAAGGCACTGATGATACAAAAAAAATTGTCTTGGGCTGAGGTGGCTCAGTGGTAGAGTGCTTGCCTTGCATGTGTGAGGCACTAGGTTTGATTTTCAGCACCGCATGTATATAAATAAAATAAAGGTCCATTGAAAACTAAAAAAAAAAAATTTTTTTTAAACAAGGTGTCTTTACTGTGAGTATAATTGCCACACTAAGACTGTTTACTCAGGGAAGGGGAGGCATGGTCAATAGATTCTTATTGTCTATAGGAACATTGATCCTTGCCACATGATAGAGGGACAAGAGCTGAAGGGGACAGGAGCTGACAGGGCTTCCTATGATGTAGAGGTAGGGCATATGTTTGATATTTTTTTTCTCCCTTGTTATTTCTTTCTTTTTTTTAAGAGAGAGAGAATTTTTATTTTAATATTTATTTTTCAGTTTTCGGTGGACACAACATCTTTTTTTTTAATTTTTTTTTTCTTTTTTAATTTTTATTGTTGGTTGTTCAAAACATTACATAGTTCTTGATATATCATATTTCACACTTTGATTCAAGCGGGTTATGAACTCCCATTTTTACCCCATATACAGATTGCAGAATCACATCAGTTACACTTCCATTGATTTACATATTGCCATACTAGTGTCTGTTGTATTCTGCTGTCTTTCCTATCCTCGACTATCCCCCCTCCCCTCCCCTCCC
>NW_025999998.1:5442427-5445992 GCF_001458135.2 Marmota marmota marmota | reverse complement strand
CTCTGTTCTTAGTTACTCTCCTTATATCAAAGAAGACATTTGGCATTTGTTTTTTAGGGATTGGCTAGCTTCACTTAGCATAATCTGCTCTAATGCCATCCATTTCCCTGCAAATTCTATGATTTGGACACAACATCTTTATTTTATTTTTATGTGGTGCTGAGGATCGAACCCAGCGCCCCACGCATGCCAGGCGAGCGTGTTACTGCTTGAGCCACATCCCCAGCCCCCCTGCTATTTCTTTATGCTAGTCCACATCTCCCTCAAGGAAAAAAAAATTGTTTTAAATGTTACAGTCTATTCTCTGGAATTACAAGTTGAGCTACCAATGGGATCCCAATAGTTGGTGGTAAGCATTCCTTGGGAATTCCTCGTGGAGAAGTCAGAGACTGACCTTATTTCAGTTATGGAAGGGGATGAGGTTCAAAGTTATTTGGGAATTAATTAGAAGTGTGGCCCCTTGAAGGCTAGAGAGCTCAGAACACCTCTATTGCCACATGGGTTTTGTGGATGGTTTGAATCAAACTCACAAAGTAGCTGGGCAGACATCCATGACACTAGGACCCTAGGCATTAAAAATACAAGTGACACATTCTGGGATACAATGTTCTGAACCCGCTCACTTGAAAGGACCTCAGTTGGCCAATCCCAGGCAATGTGCTCTCATCCTCTCTTTGCATCCCTTCTTTACCATTCATCCTTCTCCCAAACTTTTGGGCCATGGTGCCCAGATGAAATGAATAAGAAATTAACACATAAGGAAGCGTGTTATGCTAAATACAGAGTAGGGTGTTCTGCATGAATTATTTCATTTAACCCCCTTACAACAGCTTGGCAAGACAACTGGAATTATCCCAGTTCTGCTGATGAGAAATAGAAACTGAGAGTCTATTCAAAAGTAATACAACCAGTAGGTAAGTAATTATCTGGGGGCCCAACACAGGTACAACCAGTTCCAAAGTTCATGATACCATCCCACAAAGGAAAATGTGTTTTAGAATTAATCTAATCAAAACATAATTAAGTCAACAAAGAGGACCAGAATCACAATATTTCCCCTAGTTAACAAGCCTAGGGTTTCACCAAACCTTTCGAGAAATTACACGACATGAATAGAACGCTTAGGTCACTATCTATCATCTATCCACCACTGTGCACATTATCTCTAGGGCACTAAACATACAGTCCCTAACTATACTCCCTGATAAATTGGGTTGCTTTAAATGTTTTTTTCCCATCCACATATATCCAGTTTGTTCTCTTATCTGTATCCTATACCAGTTTATATTTAAGTTGCTAGATTGATGTACCATGGCTGCTAAGTTACTTATAGACCCTTTATTTCCTGTCTGAAAGGTTCAATGTTAAAGTACTGATTTTCTTCCACTGTGCATATAGCTCAAAGTATAGTTTTTCTAATTTACTTTTGAACTTTTTTTTTTGCAATTTGATGAGTTTCTCCTTTAAATTGTTATATAAAATGAGCTATTAAAAATAAAATGAGGGACGGTTCCATTTTAAAAATCATAATTAAGAAGAGAAATGCATTGAGAGAAATGCTTACTATTTCTAAGCAAACATAAATGGTTACCTGTCAGTGAACACTGACCTCAAATTTTAACTGAATGTGCCCACATTCAAACAATTTCTCTCTGGCTAGAAAACTTCAACAAAGGAAAAAGTCAGTTTCAGCCAGATCATGGCAAGACCTTGTAGGCTTTCTTATGCGATAGGCATAGAAAGGTGATATCTTTCTGTATTGGGGACTCAAAACAGTTGCCAAAGCTTAATTTAACACCAAGGTTTCAAACACAAGTTGCTTTATACATCTGGACCTGACAACTTACGCTTACAAAATATCTTCCGCTCATTCAAAATTATGTTTACATGTAAAGGTACATTTGCTGTCATAGGTGGATAATTCATAGGCTTCTTTTGAAACATTGTCATGATAAGAAGTCAGAGCCATTGGACATGGGGATGGTGTCCTCTGGTGTTGTATAGTGACATAGCCCTGAAAGCACAAACTAGATTAGCCATCTCAAATGGACTGTGGTAGAGAACTGTACTGGATTTTCTCAATCACCAATACTTCATAGACCAATGTTTATATAAATTACACTAAAAATAATTTATCAGAGAAAAGAAATAAGCCAACACATATAAAACAGAAACTTTCTATCATTAGATTCAGTAGACCTAAAATTGCTGTCACATCTCTCCAAAAATATCTAAACAGTTCAGTTTCTGCCCTTACATCTTTGTAGACCAATAAGTTGTGGATAGTCATATACACATGGATCACACTTGGACACACATTTTCAGTTACAATAGCCTTCCCACAGCTTCTTTCTAAGGCGAACTGAGCCCCTTGACCCTCAACGTAGTCTCTATCCTCTACTAATTAGTTTTCAACTATTTCTTCCTGCTTTGTCTTTTTTTTTTTAACTCAAGCAATCTTCAGTCCTGTTTAAACAACTCTAATTACTAAAAATATTCTAAGGGATCTAACGTGGCGGCAGGCGTGGAGAGATCAAGTCTCTGACCTCTTCATCTGCGCGGGCATAGGAAGTCGTAAATTGTCTAAATGCTGTTTGCTCAGGATCACTAGGCAATGCTGAGCTGACGTGGATCTGGGGCGAACAGTCTGGGCCTCTCAGAACACACACCTAGCCCAGATCGGCTGCATTCAAGCTCCCGTTCACCTGCTTCTCGCAGCCAAACTGCTGAGACTCAGCACTAACTATCCCACCGAAACAACTGGTCGGCCCTTCTGATCCTACGGAGGTAATTGCCAACCGAACCTTCATAGGCAGTGGCCACAGGATTGAAACGGGGCTTGGGAGAGACAGTCAGGACCCACCCGTTGCATTGGTCACCCGGCAAAGGGAACGAACTGTCACCATTTGCATGGGATACCACCATGGCTGAGAACTGACGTCACCAAAACGCAGCAGAGGAGATAAATTCATTGAAATCAGCGGCGACAGGTGTGTAATCCCCTAGCCATCCCTCTCCACACAGCAGGGAAACCTTAAGGGCCCCTCCCAGCTCTCCCGTAAGGGCCCCTCCCAGCTCTCCCATGAGCGCGATAGCGATAGCCAGACCGAGGGAATCAGGAGTGGTGCGGGACTCGCGGCGTAGAACTCCCAGCTACCGCTCCCACCAGTGCTGACAACTGAGGTCCCTTGCACCAGCTACCGGGGGCGTGGCTACCAGAGGGCAAGCAAATTCGCTAGGGTTTCTCAGCCCCAAGCTCTACAAACTTAGGGTCTGAGGGAATGGCAAACAGGGAGAGTGTGCCCAGGCGTTCATGAAAACAGAGCTCCCAGGAGCAGCAGACCTGACGTGTAGCCAGTGTTGTGGTGAGCGTCACCGGTGAGCGGGGCCTGACTTGAGGAAAAGTGGGGAAGCGACTAGACACAAGAGAAGGCCCTAGGCACTCAGGATTGGAGACCCACCCAGTCTGGGAGGAAGAGCTGCTGCACAGTGATTGGTTCCCGCCTATTGAGAGGAGAAGCTTGGCCCAGTGGGCACAGCTCCACCTACTGGAAGAGAAGTTAAT
>NW_025999998.1:5407566-5437307 GCF_001458135.2 Marmota marmota marmota | reverse complement strand
AATTTGCAGGGAAATGGATGGCACTAGAGCAGATTATGCTTAGTGAAGCTAGCCAATCCCTAAAAAACAAATACCAAATGTCTTCTTTGATATAATGAGAGCGACTAAGAACAGAGCAGGGAGGAAGAGCAGGAAGAAAAGATTAACATTAAACAGAGACATGAGGTGGGAGGGAAAGGGAGAGAAAAGGGAAATTACATGGAAATGGAGGGAGACCCTCATTGTTATACAAAATTACATATAAGAGGTTGTGAGGGGAATGGGAAAATAAACAAGGAGAGAAATGAATTACAGTAGATGGGGTAGAGAGAGAAGATGGGAGGGGAGGGGAGGGGGAATAGTAGAGGATAGGAAAGGTAGCAGAATACAACAGTTACTAATAGGGCATTATGTAAAATTGTGGATGTGTAACCGATGTGATTCTGCAATCTGTATTTGGGGTAAAAATGGGAGTTCATAAGCCACTTGAATCTAATGTATGAAATATGATATGTCAAGAGCTTTGTAATGTTTTGAACAACCAATAAAAAAAATATTCTAAGGGAAATAAGAGAGATTTGAAGGCCTAGATTATATTTCTGTCTAATGATTGCTATGTAAGTGTTATTTTTAATCTTAAGAATTAAAATTGACTCTGGTGGCACTGGGGTAGAACCTTGTTATTTGCATGTTCTCCCCCTAATTTTTCACTCTCCCCGGCCCTGCACACATACTTTTTAGAGAAGCCAGATATCAGAGGGAAAGAGAGAAAGAGAAACATAGCAAAACTACAAATTTCTGGTAAGCATTCAAAGTAGTTTTTTTGTAGTTTTATTAAAGAACTTGATGTAAAAAGTCAAAAAAAAAAAACAAAAACACTGTACCCTCTCCTCTATACTTTTCCTTTGTTCCTGTTTTGTGGTAACGTGATTTTCTATCAGACTAATGACACTATTAAAACCTTATGAGTTTTCTATGCTGATATTCCAGAAATTGTTTAGAGGGAATTAGTGTTATTTCTCTTTTGCTCTTTCTTTGTGTACCTCAAACTTACTTAAATTTCTTTGGCGGGAAGACAGTGGGGAAGTTACTGGGTATTAAACTCAGGGGTACTTTATCACTGAGCTACACTTTCCCCAGCCCTTTTTTTATTACGAGAAGGTGTCTAAATTGCTAAAGCTGGCCTAGAACTTGTAATCCTCCTGCCTCAGCCTCCCAAGTCATTAGGATTACCCAGCCTTCTTTTGAGGGAAATTAATCAATGGTTTGTAGAACATACCTAAGCTATGACCTCAGTGTCCTACCAAAACCACACTACTCTCTCTCTCAATCAACTCTAATAATAATCTCCCACAGGTGCTAAAGCTCTGCTTAAACCTGAATTTTTTCCCACTTCAGTTGAAAAAGAATCCTGGAAGTCCACAGGTAGAGTATTTAGCAGAAAATAGAAACCTTATATCTTTCTAGATTAGTGTTTTGATGAGCCACCTGGAACCAGGGAGAAAAGTGTGGTCTAGGAAGGGCAGGGTGAAAGGTGCATTTAGGGGCTTTGAGGAAGGGCTAGGGTCTCTTGGGAGATCTGAAAGTGTAGAAAGTCCTGTGTTTTCTAGGAAAATGCAGGTATCATTGTCTGAAAAATCTGAGGTGTTCAATACATATGTTATATAATGAATGGCTGGATGAATGGACAAAGCAGAAGAGATGAGAGTGAAACTGAGCTAAGTAGAGATGACAGTCACCTTTCCTTCTTCCTAGGATATTTTAGGGATGTTTCTGTTTTCTTTTGTCCCCAGCTGCCCCAGGTATGCTCAGATACTGCCTCCTCCAGCTGAAGACTTCTTGATCATTCCTCCTTCCAACCAGAGTGATTTCTAGACTAGGATTACTATTCTACCCAGGAAGAGATTCAGGTTAAACAAGGCTGGGCAGTAAGAAAAAAAGATGGAGAGAAAAGGAAAGAAGAAGCATAAAATTCTATGTTCTCTTTCATTTATTTTAATTTGCTTGTTCACTGTTAAAATCAAGTTAAATTCTTCATGTCTCTGTCTTTCATAACTGGGACTTACACTTAATGTCACTGAGATAACCTGAAGGTAAATCTACTGACAGAAGACATGTGAAAGAATAAGGGAAATTCAGTGTTTGGCAATACCTGCAGAATATGCTTCAGAGAAAACCTCTGGTTTACATAAGCTCTCACCTAAACCAGTGCTACTCAGACTTTAATGTGCACGTGAATTACCCAGAGACCTTATCAATATATAGAAGCTAATTCAGTAGGATTTGGGCAGGGTCCCAGATTCTGCATTATTTTTAAGATTCTGCATTTCTAATAGGTTTCCTGGTGATGTCAGTGTTGCCCTGTGCCACACTTTGAATAGCAAGGACCTAGAGTCTGTGTCCTAGATCATCGCTATAATGTCTTCCGGCTTCATTTGGTAACCATCTCTCTCCCACCTTCATCCTTCCGCCCTGGGGATGGCATTCTAGCCATCATCAATGACTTAAAGAGTCCTTTAAATGCTTTCACACCTGTGAGGCTTTGTACATCCTCTGTACTTCACTCCCTTCCCCTTCACTGGATGAGCTCCTTTGTGTCTCAGCTCACATGTAACCTCTGCCATGAAACCTCCCCTGGCTCTCCATCCTATCAGTTAGACTCTATCTTCTGAGCTCTTCACACCACACTATAATACACTGTTTCCATGTCTGAGTCCTTAGCATGGTGTTGTTCAGATTATGCCCTACACAAGGGCTCCAGGCCAAAGAGGAAAGAAGGGACTAAAATCCATCCTGTTTTTCACCTGCCAAGCCTGAGCCCTGTCACAGAGCTGCCTCCAAGAAGAAGGGATGACTTTGTCTAATTCACACTTGTTTTTCCTCACAAGATGTTAGATCCTTGAGGAAGCAATCAAGTCTCATCCATCTTTATGTTTCCATCTCCAAGCATAGTGCCTGTCACAGTGAAGTGTTCAATGAAATATTTGTTGAATGAATGAATGATTAAAGAAATACAGAGCTACTGAGAGAATTCTCAGAAAATAATTCCATTTGGTCCTAAAGGTATGCCAACTAAATTGTAAGAGGTCAGGGACATGCTAATGTACAACCGAGAAGGCAAAGTCACCAAAGCTCCATTTTATGAAAAGGATTGTCATGGAGATCAGTAAAAAGAAGTATAAAGACCAAAGTCAGAATCTCTAGAAGACTCAGAACCAGCATAGAAATAGGCTGCCCAGGATCGACACCAAATTTTCATATCTCTTCAGATCTAAGGAAAGATGAAAAATTCAGAGGATGTTATTTTGGTCATAGGATTTAGAGTGTAATGAAAGCACTTTCTACAGTAAAGCATTCACAGAACTAGAAAAGGTGATCATGACAAAACTATGGACTTTTTTACATTAGAAATGAAAATTTATATTTTTATTCATTTATAGGGGCTGTGTGATGTCACAAGAAATATACATTTAGTTTCTGCCCCAGGTTCCTGATACATAATTCCTAAAACCCTTATAATTTTCTGAATGATGGAGGTGTCAGGAGTATCTTACATAGTGCTCCTATGTCCCTTAGAGTTTCCTGAGTCCAGGAGCATCTTTTGTTCTTGTGAGGTGACTCTTGGTGGGTACCTAGGTAGCTTCAGGATGGAGGCTGATTCCCAAAAAAACCAAGTCATAATTAGAAGCTTGGAACTTTCAACCCCACCCCACCTCTGAGGAAGGGAGAGCTGCTGGAAATAGAGTTAATAATCAACCATGAACTGGGCATGGTAGCACATACCTGTAATCCCATTGCAAGTTTGAGACCAGCCTCAGCAACTTAGTGAAGTTCTAAGCAACTTAGCAAGAACTGTGTCAAGTTTTTAAAAAGAGCTGGGGATGTGGCTCAGGGGTAAAGCATCCCTGGGTTAAATCCCCAGTACCTCCCCCCACAAAAAAAAATCAATCATAACTATGTGAAGACGACATCATAAAAAATCCCTAAGTGTGGGATTTGAAGAGCTCTGAGTTAGTGAACTCATCCATGAGCTGAGAGAATATTGCATCTCCACTCTACGGGGCAGAAACTCCCATGCTTGGGATTCTTTGAGATCTTACTCTATGTATCTATTGATCTAGGGATTCATCTCTATCTATCCTTTCTCATATACCTCATAGTGAACAAGTACATGTAAGCAGTTCTTTCCCTGGGTTCTTGGAGCCAGTATAGGAAGAAATTAAACCTGAAGAGAGGGTTATGGGGACCCATGATTTGTAGCCTGAAGTTAGCCTGAAATATTGGAGGCCTGACTTGGGATTGGCATTTGAAGTGAGGGAAGTCCTGTAGGACTGAACTCTTAACCTGTGGGGTCTGATACTAATCTCAGGTAATATAAGAAGTGAACTAAACTGTAGAATACCCAGTTTGTGTCCCCAGAGTTGGGGAATTGGTTGTTGACATGGAAAGAAACCCACAGATTTGGACACATTTGGTATCAGAATTATTGTCAATAGTGTTATATACTTTTTCTTTTAGATTGAATTTGGCAACAATTGAGAATTTGTTAGATTATAATAAGTGAGTTTCCCCCAGCTGCTGAGGTTCTTGGCTTTGTTGAGGCACAACCCAGATGAATCAGTACCTTAATACAACCTTTAAATAGTCTATATTTGATATGTTTTGCAAGAGCTCCTCAGTTGTGTCCAGGTGAGTGTCTCTCCGAGAAGACTGTAGACTCTCAGAAGTTGGGACCATGACTTAGTCATCTTGTGTCTACCTGGGACTTGTGTGGTGCTCTGTGAAATGCAGAAGGCACTGGATTTGCAGGGAGTTTACAGCTATCAATGATGTTGATAAAATAAGGAAGTGCAAAAGGTTAATACTCCTTGGCCAAAATATCCAGAACTTTACTTTGCAACTCTGAAAAAGATTCCTCTGAGAAACAAACTGACATCTTGCAAAACCCCAACCTGGGCTTGACTTTTTTATATCACCTCATTCTCCTTCAGGCTGTTTACTAAAGATACAACTGTGGTTCTGCAGTAAGAGGAACCAAGAATCCTGAATACTGTATATTATCATGTGATTTCAAGATAAAATAATATTCAAAACAAAACCCAAGTTAAATAGTTCCCACACACAGAAAATAAAATAGGGTAAAATATCAAAATTTCCATTTTTCTCTTTTCAACATTTAATCCCAGGTGTCCATAGCTTCAAAACAAGTGTAGCAGTCTATTTAGCATTTGGGACTTCATATTATCTCTTCAATCCTTACATCTAAAAGACTTTCTAGTCCCCTTTTCTAGGGGTAATATGAATGAATTATTGAAAAGAATAGAGATTAGGTATTTTTGAGATATTAGCATTATGAAATTCAACACTGATGACCTCCCAAGAACCTACCTATACTGGTATCAAGAACTGGACAATTGCAAAATTTCCTGTTTTTAAGGCAATGATAAATGCTGACTTTGTGTACTTATTTTCTGTGTCATTTCTAGAAGGCAGTCAAGTTAGTTCATTTCCTTTCTTCTTTTTTAAGAAAATAAGCCAAATAGCAAATATTAATTTTTAAAAGTTTTCAGTTCTTAAAAATGCTTGTTTATTTTAGAAAAATTTAGAAAGAATAGGAGGATTCAAAAGACAAGTAATCCTGGAAATGCCACCAGCTAGGCACAAACTCACCAATATCTTGCTGTAGCTTTTCAAGTAACAAAGAAAATCAACACACAAAAAGCCATGCTCCATATTCACTAAGTGAACCAAATGCAGCCCATTCTCTCATCACTCTGAGGATCAGTGGAATGGCGTAAATAAAATAATACAGAAATCTTACATAGCAAAATAAACAATTTAAAAATATGCCAATATTTATATTTATTTACAATGGAAGAGAGTTCAAATCTTATGTCATATGATTTATTTTTTTCTAGCAGATTAAAAAGGTTTAACAGTTATTTGCTGTTTCTACATCTTGGAGAAGAGACAAGTGAAACTTCTCAGATACTATTGGGCAAACACCACACACACACACACACACATCCATTCAGGAAAGTTAAAGAAACCCCAGAACATTATTAACAAGTAATTCAGATTCATCCTTTCAAAGAAGATTGGGTGGAAAATGTATTACTTATAATTCCAGTTATGATATATTTCTTCTGATTATTGTAACATTTTCCTTATAAAGTAGCTCCTCTTTTTTTGCTTCTTTACCTAGTTTTCAGAAGAAATCTGAAGTGATGACTACATAATAGACTGCTGAATTTCTTCCTGTATGGCATGGAATTGCTTTGAAGCTGTATTCTGTATTCTTGACATGTAAAAATAGTAGCAAAAAAACATTTTTTATTAAGTTCTTACTGCAAGTCAGGTGCTAATCTATGTGCTTATTTAATCTTCATAACATAATTGTCCTATGAGCTAGAAACCACTATGTCCCCATTTTATATATGAAGCATGGAGAGTAATTTTTCCCCAAGTCACAGAGCTAGCAAGTAGCAAAGCTGTAGTTGGAACCTGGAGGTCTATCTCCAGACAGAGTCCAACATACCTCCAACATACTTGATCATCTCTTCTAGCAATCTATTTCCCCAACTGAAAAATCACATTGATTCCTTCTGCCCACCCTCCTCCCCCAATCAGCTGCTTAAGTCATTGAATGCTAAATTCAATAAAGTCTACTAACAATTCCCTTTCCTGAGGTCAATGGGAGAAACTGGCTTTTTGCCCATGAAGCCTTGTTTCCTCCCCATCTGAGGAGATGGAGACTAATACTTTATTCTTGTTGCTAGAGGGAGGAAAGGGAGTTTTCTTTTTCATTTTGCATGAAGAGTCCCTTAGGTGTGGCATTTCCTTCCCCTGCTCTCTACTGCAGCCAGCCCAGGAAAGAAGGTCTTCTGGGTATTGATTTCACATGATCTGCCTCAAACAAAGACAGGTCATGTGCTCCCAATATAGAAGTTCCTTGCGTGTACTTTACAGCTAATAGCATGTTTCATATACAGGAATTCACCAAAATGATCTTGAATTATTTAAAAAAAAAAAAAAACTGCTACTCCGTGACTTAGCATTTTCTCTGCTGGGCGTGTGACCAACATTACTAAAGCAAAGAAAGAAAGCTTCAAGACATTGTATGAAAAATTCTGTTCTTTGGAAGAGACAACATGAAACCTTGGGATAATAGAGCTGGAATGGAAATTAACATCATCCCTTTAGATTTTACAAATAAGGAAAATTGATGTGCAATGTTCATGATCAGATAGCTAACTTATAGCTTGAAAACATAATAGTTATTCCTTTTAGCTTAATTTATTTTACAGAGAAAAAGAATAAAAATTAACTAGCCTATCTGTCCTTCTAGAAGTGACCCAGAGAATAAGGCTCGGGACATAAAGTGAGTATTTTTAAAATTACCTATGCATAAGGTTATTCCTTATAACAATGTTTATAATAGCAAATAACTGGAAATAACCTAAATATCCATTGATAGGAGACTGACTAAAAAGTGAGAGCATATCTGTAAAATAGAATATAATGAAGCTATAAAAAAATAAGGAAAATTTTCTCATAGAATGATTAATAGGATGTTTTATGTGGAAACCAAACTATGGTACAGAACTGGGTATAGTATCCTATAATTTCTCCTTAGTTCATGTATGAGGAAAATGAAACTGAAAGATATTTAATAATTGAGTAAGTAAGGGTGAAAGGAATGTATATATTCCTTTTTGCTTTTTCTGTACCCAAATATAGGAAAGCTAAAGAATTTGTTGCTTTGGGAGGACAACTGGATAGGTATGAAAGAGAGAAGTGAAGGAGATTACATCAGTTAGGATCCCAACAAGAAAAACATGGCATACTCCAAAAGCATAACTGAGGAGGGTTTAATTACAGAATTATTTCCAAAGGTATAGACAGGGATAAGGCACCCAACAAAGGATGGTCACACACTCTCCACTGAGCAAGCTGGACAAAAATCAATGCCATCCTAGGTCCTAGGGAATGAGAGGAATAAGTAGACCTGAATCTAGAAAGAACTTTAGGTGTAGAAGAAGCTACTGGATAGAAGCCACAGGATCCCCTAGATGAACCCAGCCACTATTGACCCACATACTCTGTCCCTGTGCATTTATAACCCTTGGCTGTCATGCTAAGTGCTTCTCAGTGTACAAACATTTGTTAAATTCAAGGGCAGAGGGGATCATCAGTGCATCCTTTTAGATGAGCTTCTCATGTGTGGGGTAGAGTGGATGTGGAAAGCATCCAGAGAATTCCCTATGCCGACAGTATTGCCTCATTAGTTTGTAAGTTGCAAATTATTATGAATACATAACTTATAGGAAAGTAGATGATTTTTGTACACACACAAAAATTAAAAGACATACGAGGGATTAGAGTATATGGTTTCCAATTCTCTTTCCCTTTTTCAAATTCTAACAATATTTCTTTGAAACACCAGTTTTTCATCTAATTGCAATCCATGGCTCCACCTAGTGTCAAGGCAATGCTTCACCCAGCTCTGAGACCCATTCTTGCAGGGGAATTCTGGGGCAGCCTGGCTGTCTCTGCCTCACATCACTTGGTACGTGAGTAGTTTTCACTGTGAATTACACCCAGTTGGTGAAGGATCTTGTCCCTTAAAAAGAAAAAATATATATTGTTTTGGATGTAGAATAGGTGTTTTTTTCTTTTAAAATGACAGAGGAAATTAATCGAACAACAATTTCTAATTGTGATTTTTTTTCCCCAACCTATTTCAAACTGTTAAAGGTAATCTACATGTAATACAGGACTAAATATTCTGCAACTTCACTTTTGAGCTTGTCACTCCCCTCTTCATTTGTCCTTAATATAGTGATTCTCAAACCTGACTACAAAATATCCTCAGTGAAGAAAGCTCCTACTGGAGATTATAATTTAATTGGTTTGAGGAGAGGCTTGGCACTGATGTTTTTTAAAAGTCCATAGGGGTTGTGATGGAGAGCTGGGTCTGGCACTTCTTGCTTAAGTGATTCCTTGCTGCCTGCTGTTAGAGTCTGTAAACAAGTCAAAATAACACCTGGCATTTTGCCAGGGGAATGTTAGAGTTCGTAAACAAGTCTGGATGGTGCCTGGCAAAATGTCAGAGGGAGTGGTTTGAGAAGTAACAAAACCAAGCCATTAAGTGTAGAGATTCCTGATTGGTTGACTGATGTATCTAGTTTATGCTAATTAGATAAGCTGTGTGGAATGTATAAATACTGCTCCTGTCCTGCAATAAACGGCTCCTACTCCTGCTGTATCAACGTACACAAGTTATTCGTCACCCCCCCTGATTATTCTGCTGCAGCTGTACTCCGGCAGATGGTGGCCCTTACGGGGAGCCCCGGGACACTCGGGGGTAAGTGACCAAAAAAAAGCTGCCCGTCCATAGATAGGACGGGAGCAAATCTGCTCGTCCCTAGGCAGATAGGGCGAGAGGAAAAATGGCCATTTCGAGAAAATGGAGAAGATTGATACAGTATGTTTGTGTCTTGTTTTGTCTCAGTGTATTGTATTGTCTTTGTGATGAAAATATGGAAGGGGTGAGAAGTAAATTACTAAGGGAAGAAGGCACCCCAGTGGAACCAAGAATAGTTAGGGCATGTGTTGATAAGAGCCCAGGAACTCTAGTCAGAAAGAAAAAGAAAGTTCAGAAGAAGAAAGATTATCAGAGGAGGAAGGATTATCAGGAAAAAAGTTGCAACAAAAGGCTATTACTAAATACTTTTCGTTACCGGAGGGTGCGTGAAGCAGAGAGGCGGCTGCCGAGTGTGCAAGCCGGTCACAGCGCAGCAAGGATTTTCCAAGAGGCGGCGGCGACTGGCCCTTCCCCGCCTCCTGGCCGGGGAGCTGGCTCTTCCACTGCCTCGAGCCCAAATCTAGACCTGACCTGGAGGCACAGTCTCGCAGGCTCTTGCTCCCTGTGCCCAGTAGCAGTTTGAGTCCGGGACACTCCCCAGGGCCATCTGGGGCTGCCCAGGCACTACAGCCAGCAGAAGATGCTACTGGTGTCCCTGATGTTTGGTCATTTTCAATGCCAATAACTAAACTACAATGGTTCTCCCACACCTGGAAGCTGATGAGTAATGAGCACTATTAATGCTTATTTCAAATGCAAAAAAACCTTGAGATAATGTACTAAATTGTTCAGAAGGTTGTTTTCTTAGTAGAATGCTACAGGATTTTCTTTAGCCATCCGGAGTTCCTGCCTTCGTCCCAGTGCCGGTAAAGACCAAGGTGGAAGAATTTCCAGTGTTGCTGAAAACCGGACGAGACTTTGGCTGAGAAACAGACGAGACTTCGGATCAAGCTAGCTGCCTGCAGAACTTACCTGGACTGTGATTTAAGCTAGCTGCCTGCAGAACTTACCTGGACTGTGATTTACCTGGACTGTGAGTTAATCTATTGAGACACTGCTTTACCTGGACTGAGACAACAAACTGTAATCTATAACAAATTGTAACTCGGTATCTTTGCTAACAGTGTCATTGCTGGTATAATTTTTCCAAGGGCTTCTTGCATGGAGCCATCAATTGGCTTGGTATTGTGGCATTTTGTATCCTCCCTTTCTGTTTGTAGCAGATTATTTATGGTGTTTTTGTAAAAACCACTATGCTCGTTATTTAAATTAAACAAAAGGGGGAAATGTTAGAGTCTGTAAACAAGTCAAAATAACACCTGGCATTTTGCCAGGGGAATGTTAGAGTTCGTAAACAAGTCTGGATGGTGCCTGGCAAAATGTCAGAGGGAGTGGTTTGAGAAGTAACAAAACCGAGCTATTAGGTGTAGAGATTCCTGATTGGTTGACTGATGTATCTAGTTTATGCTAATTAGATAAGCTGTGTGGAATGTATAAATACTGCTCCTGTCCTGCAATAAACGGCTCCCACTCCTGCTGTATCAACGTACACAAGTTATTCGTCACCCCCCGGTTATTTTGCCGCAGCCGGACTGCGGCAGCCTGCAAGGCTTATTGCCCTCACTATACAGGTTGTGCTTACTTTGCTTTAGACAAACTAGGTTACTTATGAGCAATCATCTACCCTCTGCGCTCCTGCTCATTGCCATACTCTGCTTCTTCCCTTGCCTCTGTCTCAACTGTCATAATTCTATTATTACAGGGCCTGTTCAAGAACTCCCCACTAAGAGAATTTCTCTGCCCTGCATTCCCAGATGTTTTTATCTTTATTTTTGGTACCAGGGATTGAACTCAGAGGTGCTTAACCACTGAACCACATCTCCAGCCCTTTTTATTTTTTAATTTGAGACAGGGTCTCACTAAGTTGCTTTTAGGGCCCTGCTGAGTTGTTGAGGTTGGCCTTGAACTTCCAATTCTCCTGTCTCAGCCTCCCAAATCACTGGGATTACAGGCGTGTACCACCACACCCAGCTCCATTGAAGATATAACCTCTTTTTCTTAAGAGAAAATCAATATAACAATGATCTTCTTTTTAATTTATCACTTTATAACAATCAAAAAGTATATTTCTGTGAGGAAAATGAGCACTTTCTGTATTGATAAGAGTATAGATTGGTGCCATAGCTTTTAAAAACAATCCAGCAATGTCGGCCAAAGTACATACTGTTTGACCCAGCAATTCCACTCATAGGAATTTATCCTACGCATATAATCATACATGTGGGCAAAAACACCTGTAAAGGAATAATTATTGCAGCATTTTTCATAAAAGCAAGATATAGAAAACAACCAAAATGTCTCATTAACAGAGGACTGCCTAAATAACTAATGGTATATCATACAATGGAATGTTGAGCAGTCATTTTTAAAATGAAGTATATCTATATATGTAGATACAGAATAATTCCAAGATATATTGTTAAACAGACAAATGATCCAATGCAACATTATAGAATGTTTTCATTGTGGTTTTTACAAAAGAATAAATGTGTATTTATCAACACTTACAAGTCTTCAAATATATGGAAGGATACACAAGTTCACAAAGGATGATTCTAGGGAATCAAACTACAATTGATAGGTTGAAAGTGGCAAAATTCTAAAATAAAAACCATGAACCCATCACTAAATGTAAGAATTAGAGCATTACCAACACCTGTACATCTATCCAAAGTCATAGTTAGCCCACCCAGAACCTTTGCGAAAATTAGGAAAAAGCCTCCCCCTCTTCTTTGGGTTGGATGCAACCCTAAGCCAGGACTTATTGCTTGGCAAACAGAGCATGGGGTTTCTTTCATGCCTTTATTCCACAGTTTTGTGCTTTTAAATGTGTGTAATGAAATTTTACCATATATATTTTCCTGGAATTTATCTTTTTTTTACTGAAAATTATGTCTATAAGATACATCAATATTGTTGTATGTAATATGTTCATTGTCACTGCTGTACAATATTCCTTTGTGTGGTTATTTTAATATAGTAGAATTAATCTTATATTTCATAATTCAATTACAGAATAGCAAAGGGTGAATGTGACTAAGCTAAGTGGAAAGTGAATATGACCTAACCCAACAGATAAAGGAACTTTGAAACTTTTATTATTATTATATTTATTTATTTGGTAACAGGGATTGAACCCAGGGGCACTTAACCACTGGGCCACATCCTCAGTCCTTTTTTTGTATTTTATTTAGAAATAGGGTCGCACTGAGTTATTTAGCACCTCACTTAGTTGCTGAGGCTGGCTTTGAACTTGTGATCCTCCTGCCTCAGCCTCCTGAGCCACTGGGATTACCACACCTGACAGGAACTTTGAATCTTCTATTAGAGAGAATGTTGGCGTGCTTTCCTTTGATGAGGGATGGTTGCGTTACATGAAGGCATAGTGAGCTAGAAAAGAAGTGAGTATAATAATAGTAAATATCTGGTGTTCATCCTTGCCTGAATCTTTCAGGTTTATTTTCATTCTTTATGGAAATGTCTGCTTTCTATGACAGTTAATTATTTTAGTAATGTAGGAAATATTATAGTTGTATAACCTACATATTTAAATAATGGGAGCACACAAGATGTGAGATTATTGAGAGAAGAGCCAAGATATGACTACAGCAGACTCTCTGTTCTAAGCTTGGATTTACACAAAGCTGAACATAGATTTAAATTCACTGTAGCACATTTTTTTATTAGGCTACTAGGGAAACTTGGGTAAGGCTTTTTCTAAGGTGTTATAGTGAATTTTCAGATAAAGAGAATTTAAATAACTTCTAAACTGGAAAAGAAAAAAAACTGGAAAATCGAAATACCATTATCAGTGAGAAAGAAAGCAAGAAAAGAGAAAAAGAAACAAAATAAAAGTAGATAAAATAGAAACTTGAAAATGGAATAGTAGAAAAAGTATAAATATATTAATAATTGCAAATAATAAAAATGCAAAAAATACTAAATTTTATGGTTTAACCATAAAGATAAGATATAATATAGCTTAGACCAAAAAGCAAATTAAAAAAAAATATCCAAATACATAGTCTTTCAAAAGAAAGACCCAAAACTTAAGACAGAAAAAAGATAAAAGTTGGGGGGAAAAAAAAAAAGGTCTGGGGAAGCCTGGGATTGTGGCTCAGTAGTAGAGCTCTTGCCTAGCACATGTGAGGCACTAAGTTCCATCCTCAGCACCACATAAAAATAAATAAAGTTATGTGTCCATCTACAACTGAAATATATTTTTTATAAAAGCAAATATTATCCAAAAAATAAGGTGGGGAATATTATATCTTAAAAATCACACAATTGACTTTGGGGCCGACCTGCACAGGAGCCAAGGCCAAGGTTTGGCCCAGGACCACACTGCCAACTGGCAGACCCACCCTGCAGCCCAGGACCAACCTGTCAACCTGCAGACTCACACCGGAGCCCAGGCCTAGCCACCTCCATCTGGGACACTACAGCCATTGCCATAGCCCTCCCCACGAAGTAGCTTTCACCTTGGGACAACAGATAGGGCCTGGAAGCTATTGCATCTTCAAAGAGGCAACCCACTCTTTCAGCCTCATCTCTAAAAGTGGTTGCAGCCATCTTGGGACACTCCCACTGCTATCGAGTTACCTTTGCTATTGCCTCCACCACCTTTAGTTGCAGTACCATTTATCTTGGAACACCAGCCAGGGACTACAAGCCCAACATCAAGGTGAGGTGCAGGTAATCTGCAGGGACATTACAAGATTATAGGGTAGAAACTGTAATACCTCAGATCCGCACTACAGGAAAGGGAGGAGACACATAGAAAACATGAAAAAACAAGGGAGGAAAATGCCCCAAACAAAACAAGATACAACCATAATAGAATCCATGGACAGCACAGTTGATGAAATGTCAGAGAAGGAGTTCAGAATTAACATAATTAAAATGATCTGCTAATTAAAGAATGACCTAAGTAAGCAAATACAGGCAAAAATTGATCACTCCAATGAAGAGATAAGAGAGCAAATACAGGCAGCTGTTGATCACACCAACAAAGAGGTAAAGGAGCAAATATAGGTAGCAAAAGATTACTTCAAGAAAAAGGGATTCTGAAAAAAAAATCAGAAATCTTTGAAATGAAGGAAACAATAAATGAAATAAAACACTCAATAGAAAGCATCACCAACAGAAGAGATCACCTGGAAAATAGAACATCAGATAATGAAGACAAAATATTCAATCTTGAAAATAAAGTTGACCACACAGTGAAGATAATAATAAATCATGAAAGAAAGAATAACCAAGAATTATGAGATAGCATCAAAAGACCAAATATTAGGATTTATTGGGATAGAGGAAGGCACAGAGATTCAAACCAAAGGAATGCACAATTTCTTCAATAAAATAATATTAGAAAATTTCCCAAACATGAAGAATGAATTAGAAAATCAAATACAGGAGGCTTGTAGGACACCAAATGTACAAAATTAAAACAGATCTACACCAAAGCATATTATAATAAAAATGCCTAGCATACAGAATAAGGATAGAATCTTAAAGGCCACAAGAGAGTCAAATCAGATCACATATAGGGGGAGACCAATTTGTATCTCAAAAGATTTTTCAATCCAGACCCTCAAAGCCAGGAGATCATGGAACAACACATACGAAGCTCTGAAAGAAAATGGATGCCAACCAAGAATCTTATATCCAGCAAAATTAAGCTACACATTTGATTACAAAATACAAACATTTCATGATAAAAAAAAAAAAAGTTAAAAAGAATTCACAGCAAGAAAGCCTACAACACAGAGCATTCTCAGCAAAATATTCCAGGAGGAGGAAATGAAAAACAACAACAAAAATCAGCAAAGCAAGGAACTACACTAAAGGAAAGGCCAATCAAAGGAAAAAGCAAGTCAAGTTGAAAACCAAAAATAAACCAAAATGACTAGGAATACAAATCATATTTCAATAATAACACTGAATGTGAATGGCATAAACTCATCAATTAAAAGACATAGATTGACAGATTGGATTAAAAAAAAAAAAAGACCCAACAATATGCTGCTTTCAAGAGACTCATCTCACAGGAAAAGACAACCACAACTGAAGGTGAAATGGTGGGGAAAAAATATGCCAATCACATGGACCAAGCAGGGGTTTCCATCCTCATATCAGATAAAGTGGACTTCAAACCAAAGGTAGTGAAAAGGGATAAAGAAGGACATTTCATACTTCTTATGGAATTTATACATCAACAAGACATAACAATTATAAATATCTATGCCCCAAATGATGGGTCATTTATGTATGTCCAACCAGCCCTTTCAACTATAAGAACAAAATAGACCACAACACAATAATACTGGGTGACTTTAACACACCTCTCTTACCACTGGATAGATCTTCCAAACAAAAACTAAACAAAAAATTATAGAACTCAATAATACAATCAATAAATTAGACTTAACAGATATATATATATATATATATATATATATAATCTATCCTGCAATGAGCAAATATACTTTCTTCTCAGTAGCACACGGATTCTTCTCCAAAATAGACCATATGTTATGCCACAAAGCAAGTCTTAGTAAATACAAAAAATAGTTACTACCCTGCATTCTATCTGACCATAATGGAATGAAATTAGAAATCAATGATAAAATAAAAAATAGAAGCTACTCCAACACCTAGAGACTACACAATATGTTATTGAATGGTGCATGGATAACAGAAGACATCAGGGAGGAGATAAATTCTTGGAAGTAAATGAGAACTTTGATACAACTTATCAAAATCTATGGGACATGATGGAGGCAGTGCTAAGAGAAAAGTTCATTGCATGGAGTTCATTCATTAAAAGAAGTAAAAGTCAACAAATAAACGACCTGACATTACATCTCAAAGCCCTAGAAAAAGAGGAAGAAACCAACACCAAAAGCAGTAAATAGTCCTTGAAACTAGCCAGAGCAATTAGACAGATGAAAGAAATTAAAGGGATATGGATAGGAAAAGAAGAACTCAAACTATCATTATTTGCTGACAACATAATTCTATACTTAGAGGATCTAAAAAACTCCACCAGAAAACTTCTAGAATTAATAAATGAATTCAGCAAAATAGCAGGATATAAATACCCATAAATCAAATGCATTTCTGTACATCAGTGATAAATCCACTGAAACAGAAATTAGGAAAATTACTCTTTCACAATAGCCTCAAAAAATAAAATAAAATACTTGGGAATCAACAAAAGAGGTGAAAGACCTCTACAATGAAAACTATAGAACACTAAAAAAAGAAATTGAAGAAGACTTTAGAGGATGGAAAGATCTCTGCTGTTCTGAGATAGGCAGAATTAATATTGTCAAAACGGCCATATTACCCAAAGTGTTATACAGATTCAATGTGATTCCAATTAAAATACCAACATCATTCCTTATAGAAATAGAAAAGACAATCATGAAATTCATCTGGAAAAATAAGAGACCCAGAATAGCCAAAGCAATCCTTAGCAAGAAGAATGAAGCAGGAGGCATCACAATACCAGACCTTAAACTATACTACAAAGCTATAGTAACAAAAACAGCATGGTATTGGCACCAAATAGACATGTAGACCATTGGTACAGAATAGAAGACACAGAAACAAACCCACATTAATACAGTTATATAGACAAAGAAGCCAAAAACATACACTGGAGAAAAGATAGCCTCTTCAACAAATGATGCTGGGAGAACTGAAAATCCATATACAGCAAAATGAAACTAAACCCCTATCTTTCACCATGCACAAAACTCAACTGAAAGTGGATCAAGGACCTAGGAATTAGACCAGGGATCTGCACCTAATAGAGGAAAAAGTAGGCCAAAATCTTCATCACATCAGATTAGGCCCCAACTTCCTTAATAAGACTCCTAAAGCATAAGAAAATAAAATCAGGAATCAATAAATGGGGTGGATTCAAACTAAAAAGCTTCCTTCTCAGCAAAAGAAACAATCAATGAGGTGAAGAGAGAACCTACATTTTGGGAGAAAATTTTTGCCATATACACATCAGATAGAGCACTAATCTCCAGAATTGCTGAGAGCCATAGCCAAGTAGGAATGACGCATGGCATTTTGGGTTGTAAGGTGACCCTGCTCAGGGATTAGGGTGGCTCCAGGATTAGGGCGGATCCTGCTGCCTCAGGCGCCCGCTCCTTTGGAGTTCTCGCGGGGTTCTGAGAGAATTGGTGCTCGGAGCCGGGTGGAGGCAGGGTGTTCACCGGAAGTGTGGGTAGAGTGTCGGTGAGAGTTCGGGAATAAAGAGTTGCTGTTTGAATCTACAAGGCTGTGTGGTGGCTCGGTTATTTTGTGCCCAGCCAGACTGCGGCACAGAATATATAAAGAATTCAAAAAATTTAACACCAAAAAACCAACAACCCAATCAATTAATGGGTTAAGGAATTGAACAGACACTTCTCAGGAGAAGATATACAACTGATCAACAAATATATAAAAAATTTTCAACATCTCTGGTAATTAGAACAATGCAAATCAAAACTACTCTAAGATTTCATCTCACTCCAGTCAGAATGGCAGTTATCAAGAATACAAACAACAAAAAGTGTTGGCAAGGATGTGGGGCAAAAGGCACACTCATCCATTGCTGGTGGGACTTTAAATTGGTGCAACCACTCTGGAAAGAAGTATGGAGATTGCTTGAAAACTTGGAATGGAACCACCATTTGACCCAGTTATCCCACTTCTCCATCTATCCCCAAAGGACATACTATAGTAATGCAGACACATCAATGTTTATAGCAGCTCAATTCACAGTAGCTTAACTGTGGAAGAAACCTAGATACCCTTCAATAGATGAATGGATAAAGAAACTGTAGCATATACACACAATGGAATATTACTTAGTATTAAAAGAGAGTAAAACTATGGCATTTTCAGGTAAATGGATAGAGTTGGAGAATATCATGCTAAGTGAAATAAGCCAATCCCGAAACACCAAAGGCCAGATATTCTCTCTGATAAGTAGGTTTTTCCCATGGGGTGGGGCATGGGAAAAATGGAGAAACTTTGGGCAAAGGGCAGGGAAGGAGGGAAGGAGTTATGGGGGCAGGAAAGATAGTGAAATATGATGAACATCATTACCCTAGGTATATGTATGGCTGCACATACAGTCTGACACTACATCATGTACAATTAGAGAAATGAAAAGTTGCGCTGCAATTGTGTACAATGAACCAAAATGCATTCTGCTGTCATAATTATCTAATTAAAATAAATAAACAAATTTATTTTAAAAATAGAGTTTGGCACAATAAGTATCATTAAAGAGGAGCCACCATTTAATAATAAAATGTTCTACTTAACAGAGAGATACAGCAAAATAATTTTTAAATTTACCCCTAGTAAAATGGTTTCAGTTATATGAAGGAAAAATTTATGGAACTACAAAGAGAAATTATAAAATCTAAAAACTGAAATGAGAGATTCCAATATATTTCTCAAGTACTGGTGATTATACTAAGCAAAATATTAAAAATATAGAAGATTTAAAAGGAACAATTAACACAACTAAATGAATAGATTTTTTTAAATCCTACATTTAATACTTGAAAAATGCACATATTTTCTCAAATATTCATTGAGCTATTACAAAAAGTGCTCATTTATCATTCCATATAGGAAGTTTCAATAAATTATTACACAGACCTCATTTTGTGCTCACAAAGCAATTAAGTTAGAAAACAATAATAAAAGATATTTGTAAGTTTCTCCATAATTTGAAAATATTGAAACAAACTTATTTAATATATAATTTGGGTCAAAAAATAATTCTGGAAATTTTAAAATAGTAAAAACCAAATGCTAATGCAAATACTATCTACCATGTTCTGTAAGATACAGTTGAGGGGTTCTTTAAGGGAAATTTATTAATTTAAATGCTTATTTTAGACAAGGAGAAAGGTTGAAAATTTTAGTAAGCTATGTTCAACTTAAGAAATTAGGGTGGAAACAATAGAATAAAAACAGAAAATCAAAGTAGAAAGAAATAGATAAAAAAGATAAAAACAGAAATTCACACACACACACAAAGTAAATAAAGAATCCACAAAAATTAAAAGCTTTCTTTTGGAAATATAGAAATTTTTGCTGAAATTAACCAAAGGGGGAATAAAGAGAAAGCACAGACAGACAATATTAGGATTTGAAGAAACATAATTAAAGGCAAGTCAAAGATTTTTTTTTCTTTTCTTCCTCTCTTATTATTGCCCAGACTGGCTTTGCAATCCTCCTGACTCAGTCTCCCATGTAGTTGGAATTGCAGGCTTGTGCCACTGCACCCAACCAAAGATTTATTTTTAATCAACTACTTTTAATCAAATTAGACCAATACTTGAAAACTTGAGTGAAATGAAAAAAATTTCTGAAAAGATAAAACTTATGAATACTTACTAAAAAATAAAAGCCAGAATTGTCTTGTAACTACTAAAGATATGCTATCAACACTTTACAATATTCCCACAAAGAAAACATTTAGTTCAGCTATTTTTAAAAATGACTTATACCAGGCTTCCAGAAAGAGATTGTTCCAATCTTTAAAACCAACTCAGAAAAAAGGGGAAAGAAAGGACTATGATATAACTCATTCTATAAAATTAACATATCCTTGATATCAAAACCAAAGAACTGTGTAATAAAGAAATATTTTGGCCAGGTACAGTAGCTCATGTCTATAGTATCAGCTATTGGGGAGGTTGGGGCAGGAGGATCACAAATTGGAGGCCAGCCTGGGCAATATAGGGAGACTGTGTTTCATAATAGAAATTTAATAACAAAAGGACTGGGGTGTAGCTTAGTGGAAGAATGCTTGCCTAGCATGTGTGATGCTCTGTGTTCAGTCCCCAGTTCTGCAAAATAAATAAAGAAAGAAAGAAGAAAGATAGATTAAGGGCCAATCTTTATCATATATATAACTGCAAAATTCAAATAAAATACCAATACAACAAATCCAAGAGTTTATTTCAAATAGATAATACACCACATGTTGAATTTATCCAGAAATGCAAGTGCAGTTAAACATTAGAAAATAGAAAAATAAAATTCATCACATTAACAGACTAAAGGGGGAAAAAGCATGATAATCTCAAGAGATGCAAAAAATAGAAGCAGACTGTATAAAATCAGTAACAAGACAAAGAAGTTCTACTTCTATTCAGTATTATTCTGGATTTTCTAGAAAGTGCCTTAAGGCAAGAAAAATAACAAAGATTGGTAAAAGAAGTAAAAGATAGAAGTTATCAAGTATCTTTACTTTTTAAAATATAATTGTCTACATAGAAATTCCCAAAGAGTCAACAGATAAATTATTATTAATAAAATAATTAATTAATAAGAAATTTAATTTATTATTAATTAATAAAATTAATAAGAGAGCTTATCAATGTCTGAATAGAAAACCAAAACACAAATATATTTCTTTTTTAAAATATTTTTTTTAGCTGTAGATGGACACAATGCCTTTATTTTATTTATTTATTTATTATGTGGTGCTGAGGATGGAACCCAGTTCCTCCCACGTGCTAGACAAGCACTGTTCACTGAGCCACAACCCCAGCCCACAAATATATTTCTAAGCATCGGCAACAAATAATCAGAAACTATGATTTTGGGAAAAAATGCTCTTAGTTCATAATAACAATAGAAAAGTACAAGTCAAATCTAATGAAGTTATACAAGCCCTATTTGGAATAAATTCTAAAACTCTATTTAAAACATCAAAGAAGTTCTAATCCAGAGATAAATAAAAGACAGTCCAATAGGAAGACTTTCTATTGTAAGGTTACAAGTTCTTCCCTATTTGCTCAATAGATTGAATGTAATTTAATTCCACATCACACTGAATGTTTTTCCTAAGAAACTGACAAGTTGACTCAAAAACGTGTATGAATGAGCAAAGATAAAAAGTACAACAAAGACTTTTAGAGAAAAATAAGAAGATTTACCTTTTGCTACTTAAAGACTTTATAATAATGAGGAGAATGTGGTACTCATGCTGCAATAGACAAGTGCATTAATAGATAATGGGAGAGAAACAAACCCACACATATGTGAACATAATATGCAACAGAGATGGTATTGTCTGTGTTGTGGAAAAGAAGGATTAGTTAGTAAGTGGTGCTGAGACAACATCAGGAAAAGGAAATGAACTCCTAGCTGACACAATTACATAAAAAGTCATTTCTAGATGTATTCAAATCTTTGATGTGAAAACTGATATTTTAAACAACCAGAAGAAAATATAGAGCAATCCCTTTATGACTTGTGGTAGAGAAGACGACAGACAAACACGCACACATGTACACAACTTACCTAAAACAGAAGATTGACAATTTTGACTAGAGTAAGGGTTTATGTTCTTCAAGAGAATCCAAAAAAGAATTTGTGGATATGCCAAAAACCAGGAGTAGATATTTGCAACCTATGTAACTATCAGTACACTGGTAAACGTTTACAACTCAGCTTTTGCTAGAGAGGAAAAAGGAAAAGAAAGTGTGTGTGTGGCGGGGTGGGGGAGGGGCAAGAACGGGGTTTAGTGGGGGAAGGGTTTCATGAAAATCCAAGGCAGATCAGTAGAATAGTGGAAAGAAATCAGGGAGTGGGAGCAGGGGAGGGGGTGGNATGAAACTGGCAGTAATGATCAAAAGAGTTGTGCCCAACTGACTCAGAGCTGAGTGTCTGGGACACAGCTGCTGCTTCCCCTCTCCCTACCAAGAGGTACCTGGGAAAGGAGGAGCACCATACAAGCATAGCTGCCACAATGCAAGTTTGTTAGGGAAGAGATGCTGAGGCTCAAGCAACAGGGGACCAATGCAGCCTTTGTGAAACTGGCTCAGAGTGACATTTGCCAAAATTTACCAACTGGCTTTACTTAGAAGTTTTCCAGAGAGATTTTGAAGATGGCCACCATAATTTTCCTCAATGGAGCCCAAGAGCTCAAAGACAGGCAGACCAAAAAGATAAAGAGGAGGATGTAGCTTAGTGGTAGAGTACCCCAGGGTTCAATTCCTAGATTCTCTCTCTCTCTCTCTCTCTCTCTCTCTCTCTCTCTCTATATATATATATATATATATATATATGGCTTAATATATTAAGTAGCTGCAAAAACACCCATCAAGGGGAAAACTTAAGCAACGCTAGTATGAGTATCTATTGGCACAATCACCCTGTAATATAACTTGGCAGTATCTTACCAAATTGAACATTTGCATATCTTACAATCCAGCAATATATACTCTCAGGTATGTATTATAGAGGAATTCTTGTACGGGAAAACACACAAGAATATTTGTAGTAGCACTTCCTGTAATAGTTAAAAAATATCCCAAATGTATCAATGTGGTTTTGTTCAGAATTACAGAATCATTAAGAGAAACGGGCATAATAAGGGGTTTTTATTATAGCAATTTAGCTTATGCAATTATAGGAGCTGGTTATACTGCATATGTGAGGCTGTTGTTTCTGTGTCTGCCACTGGAGCTTACATCCACAGGACAAGCAATAAGAATGTGGAGTGGAAAATCGAAGACAGACTAGAACCCTTGAGTATAGATGGAATACTTAGTCCCTAACCTCCTCCAAACCTCTATTGCCATTTTTTTCAGTGCTGATGATTGAACTCAGGATTTTGAACATGCTAGGCAAGTTCTCTACCACCAAGCCACATCCCCAGCCTGTATTACCATTTATCAGGGAGTTAAACACACACCTGACCCAAGAGTTGGAAAAGATGAAGATCCAGAAGGAGTCAGCGGAGTCATGGGCCCTGCACAGACCTCCTGAGTATAAAGAAATATCGTCATTTTTTATTTCCACTTTCCATGTTAGGCACAAAATGTCTCTAGCAGTTCAAATGTTCTATTTTCACACAAGAAGTCTCCAGGCCCAGAGAAGTGAAGGGACTTGTAACCTGGAAGCACATTTTTAAAATTTATTCTTATGCAACTGAAATTCTTCTCAAAGGAATGCATGTTAGTAATTTCAGATCTGGGTTCAAGCTATGCTTCCTTTCCAAGGGATCTTCCTGGCTCATGTGCTTGTGCCTGTTGCCTTCAGTAATAATACATAAGAGGGATTAGGGAGCTTTGCAGTAATAATTCTACTTATTATTCTCCAAAGGAAATTCCTCATTCCATTGCAAATAGATGTGAACTTAGGACTGATTTCCTCCAGAATCGTTGCAATTTAATCTTATACCTCAATTTGAGCACCCAAATGTCCACTTTATTTAAATGTGGATTGCTAGATTTGAGCTAAGGCTGAGTTCACTATTCTTTATATAAATTTGACACCAATTTGGTAATCATAATCCATAGCTACTCTGTGACTACTAATCTCAGGTTAAAAGAAAACACTGACAGCAGAGAAAAAGTACTTAAATTTTATTTTCATGTTGTTGGCTACTCATCTACAACAAGGGCTAAATCTATTACCAAAATGTAGCTTTAGAATTAAGACTTTTTTGTTTAAGAAGAGAATAAGTCTTGATGTTAAGAATAAGTAAACTATTCACTTACTTTGAGCAATGATATTATAACAAATTTGGTTAATCTGAAGAACATCATAGTAATATTAACTTGAAGTGACTTTTTATCTAAAAACATTACATTAAGAGTAATTAATCAGAAATTGAATGAAATTTCATCTGAGATGTTTTTTCTGTGATGTTTAGATTTTCAATAATACTTTAAATCATGTCAGTGAGTGAATTTAGTTTCACAAAATAACAAATTGGAAAGTAATGATTTAATTTGCATTTTTCTACAAAACTCTTATGAAATTTTAAATCATGGGATTCACTACTGCTTTAAAAGAAATTTTAATATGAAAATATGGTTCATAGCCACCTCTTTCAGCAATGTGGTTTTTTTTAACAAAATGAAATGTATCAGTATGTCTTTCACTTCTAATACTATGAAGTCACTATCCTTTTTCTTTTTTACTAAGTGATTTTTACTCTATTCCTAAGATAGTTTACAGAAAAAAAAAACCGTGTGGCCCCACTTTTATGAATATTGTACTTAGTGGATTATAAACTGGTATGGTTACTATGTACAAGATAGAAAGGCAAACTTCCCCCTCAAAGCAGTGATCATTAATATCAGCAGTCAATGGAGACATGGTTCTATAATGTCTGCTAGGACTTTTCCTTACTCTTGCTCTTTGGGGCTTAGACTTCAGGAGTGGTACGTGCAGGTTGGCTCTGGGTAGCTGCCACAAATTGGGTTCTCAGGGAAGCAGCATCTGATACTGAGTTTAAGGTGAGAAAAGTTTACTAGGGAATGCTCCTGAGATCAGACCATATATCAATATTAAAAGGGAAATCATTCCCTCCACTCGGGACCACGGGAAGACAAATTCAGAGGGATATAAGTTCCACCTCTTCCTTCCTAGGCAGAGATTCTCCTTCTAGTGCCAATTTTGGAGACGTGTTTATTTTTATTAAGAAAGGCACCAAGCCAGAAATGGTGGCATGTACCTATAGTCCCAGCTACTCAAGAGGCTGAGGCAGGAGAATTGCTTGGGTCTAGGAGTTCAAGCCTAGCCTGAGCAACACAGCTAGGTACCCAACTCAAAAAAATAAATAAAATAAAATAGGGGTTTGTAAATATTAGACTCCTGATAAAATTTTTTAAAATTTGGAATTTAATTTACAGTCTTAATGATCAGTGATTGATTTAGAAAAATACTACATTGAACTGAAATAAATTTGCTATATGTTCATTTCAGTCACTATCTTAAGAATTAAAAACTTAGTATTTTCTGCTCTTTAGAAAATATAATAAATTTTCTTCACCAAGTTTTCTTTTGTTGTAGTTTTTATGTGCCACCATGAGGGCTTTTGTGCCTTTGTATCCCCTCTTCAAATTTGTTCTTGCTTTTGAAAGTAGAAATGTTTAACAACAAAGCAAAATCTAAGCAGACCCACCCAGCTTTTATATCCTGCATGGCTGAGCTTTAATGAAAGCTTGAGTTTTTCCAAAAGTCTGGTCTGCCCTGACTGGGAAGGAAATGCCATGAGCATATGAACCATGTAATTTCATTTGAACTAAGGAATTCCAAAAATATTTGCTTATTGAAAGGGCAGTTATGTTTTTGTGTTGGAACTCGTTATGGAGAAGGGTAAGTACTAGTTCTTTCCTCCCTTAGAAACAAAAAACAAAATTAAAGACTGAGTGACTGAGTAGGAAAATAGCATGGAGAGGGTGAGCTAGCCCACTCTTCCTTGGAAGATCTATCTACTTTACAGAACCCCATCCAGCTTGAGGCCACCCTCTCCGCCACTGATTTTAATGCAGGGCTCTATCTGGCCTTACCTTTAAGACTACTTGAAGTGAGACCCAGATGTTTTGTCAGATCTGCTCACTGATGCCAGTGTACTGTGCCAGTAGCAAGATTGGAACTTCTGGAACCCTGCTGGGCAACCTGGTCAGGCAAAGCACACTTAGGTCCTCTTCAACTTTATGTCTCTGCAAGATGACCAGGTATTAATAATATTAATAATTAGCATTTGGGGGAATATGTGCTATGGTTGCGATCACAATACTGGGTACTTTTACATGAATTGCATCATTTAACCTCTAAGACAATCCTTCCTGAAATGTGTGGGGGTTTTGTTTGTGTACCAGGGATTGAACTCAGGGATGCTTAACCACTGAATATTCCCAGCCCTTTTTATACTTTATTTATAGACAGGGTCTTGCTAAGTTGCTAAGGGTTTTGCTAAATTGCTGATGCAGACTTTGAACCTCCTGCCTCAGCCTTCTGAGCCATGTGCTACCACGGCCAACTCCTTCATGCAATTTTGAACTTTAGAGAGATCAAGAACCAATGTTTTAAAATCAGTGTGTCTCCAGAGCCTTTGATCTTCTTCCCTATTTTATAATCCCTGGCTTTGGATAGTGAATCTTAGTATACTACATTGGGATCTCAGATACTAGTATAGCAGATATAATTGGTGCCCTTGCCATGTCTCTTGGGCCTTACCAACTGCTGGCATCTAGACTACCTTGCTTAATGACTTTCTCTGCTGAATAGAGCTTCAGCTGTGGGCATGGGTGTGTGAAGAGGTAAAGCCCTTAACTAATGAATGATAAAAGTTGGTATATAAATTTTCCAACTTCTTTGCTTCTCTGGTGGATTAGTCAGAGGCCTGGGTTCTACACTGGTATTCAGAATTCCCCAGAGGGATTAAACCTCAGTTCCTATAGTACTACCGGGCTGGAAAACACTCCCTTCTTTGGTTGCCCTTTTTATTTGTCTTCCTTCCCTTTGCCAGCACTCCCTAGGATCACCACCAAATCAACTTATGTATATTCTCCCCTCGGGATCTGCTTCTGGGGAACCAAAACTAAGATCATAAGTAAAGGAAAGATGGATCTAAGAAGGAGAAGCCAAGTGGAGGCGGTGCTCTGTTTCTTGAAGGAGAGCATGGGGTTGCAATAGTAGGAAGCAGCTGACGGATGGTTCCCTGTTCTAGAAGGTGACTGTGTCTTTGTGAGGAAGAAAAGAAAGGTTTTGGAGGATTATGGAATGTGGAGACACTGTTGACTCTTGCCTGGGGACGTATGGTTCTTTCAGAAGTTGCTCTATACGTCTTTAACTTATAGTTGTCCAAAGTTCAAAAAGAAGTAAGAGAACCCGGGAAATGCAACCATTAATAACTGGGATAATAAAACAAGATAGGAATGCCAACATATTACTAATAGAACATTGAGGAGGGCATAAGTAAATGAACGAAGGACACACATATAATTTTGGAGGATTTATAACTGAATATGTTACTATCTAATATGTTTCATTCAAACTGAAAACTGAATGAAGGTTTTTCATACCAATTTTACTACACTTAAAGGATTGTTTCTCAGCTTGTGACTCTATGGCCTTTGTTCATTAATTGGACTTCCATTGGTTTCCAACCATTAACATAAACTTGTTTTTACCTGCTTGAACATAGAAGGACATGGGCTTAATGATAAAGTATATATAGGTAATGACTAACTTCTTTTTCTAACCCACACATGGCGGATCTAAACATGTGGTTTACCTCACCTGTTCAAGACAAAAGGATGGAAGGAGTCTTCCCATCCTTGACAATTCTTTTGGTTTTTATTATAGATGAATCTTGATAAGATTTCTGAGAAGATTGTGTTTGCTTGGGGTTGGAGAGGTGTAGGTGAGGGGTAGAAGTTGGGTCACTGTTCTTCCTTGGAGTCCTACAGAAGATTGCCCTCTAATGAGAAGCAATAAACAGTAGCAACATAAGACAAACAATATAATGGACTCCTAGGAAACTGGGGAGGAGTCAATGAATATATTTAGTGAGTGTCTTAAGATAGGGTAAGGCTCTTCCTTTGGTTTATCAAACATTAAATGACACATTTGAATTAATGTTGCTAAATATATGATCTTAGCCAGGTACCATGGTGGCACATGACTATAATCCCAGAAACTCAGAGGCTGAGGCAAGAGGATCACAAGTTCAAAACCAGCCTCAATAATTTGGCGAGGCCCTAGCGACTTATCCAGATCCATCTCAAAAGAAAAAATAATGAAGCTCAATGGTAGAGCACTCCTGGGTTCAATCCCCAGTACCCCCCAAAAAAGTCATGGAAATTGTTTACTTCTAGAGTTTTATTCAATGGGGGTTTATACTTCTTGAGCAATCAGATTAAACCTAGCAGAAAACACAAAATAATGGATAAGAACAGGACAGAGGCTAAAACTACTAAATTCTGGAATGGTTGTTAAAAATGCACAGAATTTGCCAGCCACAGTGGCTCACACCTATAATCCCAGTGGTTTAGGAGGCTGAGGCAGGACGATCACAAGCTCAAAGCCAGCCTCAACAATTTAGCAAGGCCCTAAGCAACTTAGCAAGATCCTGTCTCAAAATAATAAATAAAAAGGGCTGGGGATGTGGCTCGGTGGTTATACACCCCTGGGCTTAATCCTTGGTATCAAAATAAAACAAACAAATAAAATAATTTGACATTAAGTTCACTGATATATACAGGAGATAGAGGGATAACACACTGACTATGAAATCTTGGCTAAATTAATGAAGACTTATTTGTCTGAAAAGAGAGGGGTAGGAATGAAGATTGAGAGAGGTGTCTGATCAGAATTATTGTGCACTCTCTGTTGTCTCATGTTATGGAGTTAAAAAACTTTCTCTTTCCAACTCTTTCAGCTATTTTAATAAAGAATAAAAAAAATTTTCATGTTTTATACTGGGGAACTGGTTGAGACATGGTCAGACAGAACAACTGTTGTTGTTAGCTAATTTAAGTCTGTGTCCAACCAGTTTTCATTTCTAAAAAGACCAAGTCAGGTGCTGTGGTACCAGCATTCTGAGACTAAAGCAGAAAGATAATTGAGTTCAAAAATTTGACACCAGCCCAGGCAACACAGTGACACCTGTCTCAAAGAATGAGGAAAACAGACCAAAGTGAAAAGAAAACATGGTGATTCTTTCCCCATTTTTCTAGGTTAGAAACCATAAGCTCTTCACTTTGTTTTCTAGTTTGGGCCAATGCTCCAGCCCAGAAATCCCATTTGCATCCACTAAGGCTTAATAATAATAGTCTGCCTTTATGGTTAATTAAGTGATTCCAAGTAATACTTAACACTCTGATCTGTGACTAGAATTGTGGACAAGATACATTGGTTAGTCACATGTAATCACAGTTACTGAGATACACTTTAAATTTAAATGTCTGCATTTTTAATATTGAAAAGTTTGCTTTTACCAAAGACCAACCAACTTGCGCTGTATTTGTACCATGAAGAAAGAGGCCCTGGTCATCACTGAGAACTACTCAAAGCACTGTTCTACACAAACACATACTTGGGTAAGGATATCACCATTATTAAGCAAGAAGTTCCACAACAATATAGCAGATTACATCATAGATCTGATGAAGTGGATTGAGAGAGGCCAGGTAAGGCATATCTCTATCAAACTGTGGGAGGAGAGATAATTATGCTCCTGAAGTCTCCACCCTGGATCAGATCATTGAAGTAAATCCCCGTACTAAGGAAATTCTGAAGGTTTGGACTTCTGTTGTCTGTCCAAACTGCAGGTCATTCAGACTGAATTTTAAAACATCACATGGAGTCATTTCAATCTGTTTGCTATGCTGTGACATTTTCAGTAGACTTAGGACAAAAAGGTAAGGAGAAGAGGGGAGGAATGGAAGGAAGAAAGAAAAAGAGAAAGGAAGGAAGGAAGGAGGGAGGGATAATTTCAACCATATACTAAATCAACCTATGGCAAATCATATATATATATATATATATATATATA
>NW_025999998.1:5351766-5406467 GCF_001458135.2 Marmota marmota marmota | reverse complement strand
CCCCCCCCCCCCACTTTTTAAACTGCTTTTGCACTCTTCAGAGAATTGGAAAGGGGTTAGGAGGAGCGGAAGTAGAACTCATTTCTGTCCGCGCTACTTACAACACCTGGAAATAATAAGACTTGGAGAGGGCATGGGACAGAGTGCTGTTTTTGCTTTGGATCTTGGTCATCTTTTTCCTTCTTGTATCTAATTACCGAGTAGGTAAGAGAAATAACTTGAAAAATAAGTGATGGATGGGATACTCCCTACTCTGCAAATGCTGCTATAGGTCTGTCTGTAAAGACTACAGAATTAAGAGTATAAAATATTTTTCTTTTTCCTCCAAAGAAGACAGTACTAATCGATGTTAGAATGAAGTTCTCTTCAAAGTTAATTTGACCATATAAAAATATTAGAACTGTGTGAAATACTGATTTAGTTTGGTTAAACCCCCCCCCCCCAAAAAAAAAAAATCTTTATTACCTTTGGAATTCCTTAATGTCCTTGACTGTCCTCACAGCCTTAGTAAAACTGGTGATAGGATTTAGGTAATTCTTGTTATCTCCTTTGACTATCATAGTTGGACTGTAAATCAGACTATTTGCCATAAAGTTTTGCCTTATTAGTTTTTAAGTGTATATCAGAACAAAAGAGAATGTTATAAAGTCTTAATACCAGCAATAAGATAGTCTGTCCAGTGCTTAATTACATTTTCAAATGTGTACATTGTACTTCATTTGGTTCTTAAATGAGATATTCATTTACAATGTATATGCCAGTTAAATAATTTTTAATTTTTTTAGGTGTATGCAGCTATTAGTTTTAAAAGTGCATGCAGAAAAAAATGATTACATGAATTTTAAATTGTTTTTTGAATTTAGTATGTAATTTCACTTGACTGTAACATTATTTGCAAACTCTAAAATTTTTCTTATCTCTACAAAGGCAGACCTGTCATAATTTTAGATAAAAGAGAATTTAATATGAGGGATGAATAAACCAGAAGACTAAGCCACTTTGTCTCCCACAAAAGGAATATAAAAGTGGGCCTCCACTTTCTTAATGATGTTATGAATACTAAAAGTATCTACTATTTGGTATTTAGATACAATACCAATTTAAAAGTATTCATACTCCTTTTCTTTAAACTCCCATTCTATATACAACTCCTATTTGTGGAAATCTAGGGGGCCACTATTATTAAGATCTAGTATATAAAAAAATTCAGGTAATCTCTGGGTTCAGAGGTAAGAAGTAAAATGAAATACAGGAATACTTTAGGCGGCGGCTACATGGTATTGCGGGTTTACATGATAGTTAACCCTGATCTCTGGGGCATAAGCTTTTTTTTTTTTTTTCCTTGTAGATGAACACAGAGTATCTTTTATTTATTTTTATGTGATGCTGAGGATTGAATCCAGTGCCTTACACATGGGAGGCAAGCACTTTACCACTGAGCTATAGCCCAGCCCAGGGGCATAAGCTTTTTCACTTAGAAAGATCAGATATTGAGTCAGATGTTTTTTTGTTTTTTGGGGGTTTTTTTTTTTGCTTTTAAATCAGAGAACTCCAAGATTATTTTAAAATCTTTTTTCCATTTTTTTAATTGGTGTGTTATTATTGTACATAATGGTAGCATTTGTTGTTACATATTCTATCTCTCTCTCCCTATTTACTCTTTCCCTCACCTCTTCCCTCCTCCTGGACCCTTTCCTCTGCTCAACTGATCTCCCTTTGATTTTTATGAGGCCTTCATTCCACCACCTTTTCCTTTTTCCCTCTAGCTTCCACATCTGAGAAAAACCATGTGACCCTTGGCTTTCTGAGTTTGGCTTACTTCACTTAACATAATGTCTCAAGTTCTGTCTGTTTTCCTGCAAATGACAAAATTGCATTTTTCTTTATGGCTGAATAAAACTTCATTGTGTGTGTATCACATTTTCTTTATTCATCTATCAGTGAATACCTAGGCTGGTTCCATAGTTTGTCTATCGTGGGTATGCATGTATCAATATGGTATGATGACTTTAATTCTTTAGGATAAATTCAGAGGAGGGGTATAGCTGCTGGGTCACATGGTGTGAACCAGATGATTCTAAAGTCTGTGATTATCTGACTGGGTTCACGAGGAACAAGTGCCTTTCTGGGATGTCTTTTCTCTCACTGTGAAAGCTCCACTTTTATTTTCTAGATAATTTCTAAACTTCCTGAAACGATGTAAGTTAAAATAAATTTAGGTTAGCAAGAAATTAAAAGTAAACTACCTCTAGGTAAATTAAGGAACTATTAGTTATACTCATATAATTTAGAGTGAATTGGTTTAAAATGTTTGCACTAAGAACATGAAAGCTTTTGAGTTTTAGAAAGGTTGTAGATGCAAGTAATTTTATGGTATCAAGTGAATTTTGAAGATCTAAAGGGCTTTAGGTAGTTGAAATCTTACAGCTGCTTTGGAGACAGGAAGAAACATGTTCAAAGAGATGAGAGTATATAAGATTTGCTTGCTTAAAATTTTATTAGAGCTCACTTAGTAAATTAAACTTGCTAAGGAGGAATGCGTTTTTAAAAAGAGAAAACTAGTTTTGTGGAAGGAGCAAACAGTAAATAATCTAGGCCATTTTTTTAATGTCCAAAAAAATTGCTATGTGGGAAATGTTAGTTACCCATGAGACTATGGAAACATTAAATTTAGTCTCTAAGAGTAACTTCTAAACATTTTGAGTCTTTGAACTTTTATGTACCTCTTATAGCTACTATTATATATACTAAATAGCTATTGGAACTCATGTTATGGAGTCATATCTTTCCAGACTTATTTTTCTATCCCAAATATGAGAAATATACCATGGTGCTATTAGACTGTTTATGAACCAGAAGAGTTTCTATAGATAGTCACTTGACTTTTTGATAGAGATCTTAAAATAGCATATTTTATTGTTTGAAGTTTTTATTGCTTCATTTTTGGTACGACGTGTTAATGTAAGTTTATTTTCTCTACATTGTAATTTAAAAAAAAAAAAAACCTCTAGAGTCTAAAAAAGTAATCATCCATATATTTTGAAGCCCAAAAAAGGGTGTTAAAAACAGGTATAGTATGTATATGTTAGTTTGAGGTGGTAGAAGTAGAACTTTATTGATGGAGCAATTGATGTGTTTCTGTCAAGGGTATTATAAAAGGGGTCTTAAGATGGATACAGCAGGGGTGCTTTCTGACCAGAGAAAAGACATAGACTGCTGCCTCCTGGCCTAAATGAAGGTGATATTGAATTGAATTCTGAAGATGAAGCCACACTAGAGAAGTCTGAACTGAACTTACAGGAAGATAAAGAGGATGGTACTCTTCGAGAAACAGAAATCTCAAATTTCTCTGCAGATGGACCGAAAATTGAAGCAGAGGCCAATGCAAATGCATATGGAGAGTGCCCATCTGGAATTTCCTTAAATTTGTGAAACAAATTTCAAGAGTTGCATAAAGATATTCTAAACAGAAAACCTCAAACTTCAGAGGGAAAAAGAGAAAACGTGCCAGATAATGAACAATCCTAAATGAAATCCAATGGACGGAGCTTACTTATTACTTAGTCTTTGGATGTAGTGATAGGTTTGAGCTCCCTGTTAAAAAGAAAAAGATTGACAAGTCAGGCCTTGAAAAGAAGATAGTCCAGGCTGTGGAGGAGTAAAATGTTGAGAAGCCTGAAGAGTTCAGCAAGCGGCTTGCTACTTGGGAGCTTGGTGTAAAAATCGCCAAAGCAAATGTTTGCCACAAGTTTGTAAAAGCCAAAAAGGAGGCTGGAAGGTCACAGGCTACTCAAAAAAAAGGAACTTAACGTTGAGGTTTGAAGCAATGAAGAGATGAAAAGCCAAAAGCAACATGGGATATATGTAATTTGTCAAGAGTTCTTCAAGATGCTTGTTAGACTCATGTGCTCAATTTACTGAAAAGATTTTCTTGACTACATTAAATATGTCAGGAAAGTGATAGAAATAGAAAAAAGTAAGCATAAAACTTTGAAGTTGATTATCAACTCTTTTCAGTCTTTTTCTAAGGAGTTCATTCTATTGAAGTGAATGAAATGAAGCATTTTGTTATTTGTGTAAGAAATTTAAGCATATGTACAAGAAAAAAAGATAGGATTTTATGTGTATAGACCTGCAGTATAAAATCAATTTTGCTTTTCATGTGTTTAGTAACTTGTGATCTGTGAGGTCCTTGTACTTTCTTACTTGGCATAACTACACTTTTTCTGAAATTGTGTTTTTAAGACTGGGTTTTGTTTTTAATGGATTAGTCATACATGCAAATAACCCTCAATTGATACTGTCCTCACAATGTCTTTAATTACCTTGATGCTATAAGAACTTTTTTTTACTCTTAAAGTATTGTAAAAGGATTCAACTTTGAGGATTAAGCTGCTCTGTAAAATGGGATATGGTTTATGATTGACAGGGTGTTGACTCTAGGGGCCTTAGGATTATTCCTTTAATATACTGCTTACCAGTGAATGTGAAGGTCTACATATATGAACCACAAAGTGATACCCTAGAGTGTTGTCATTCTAAATTAGATAGATAGGCATATCTCAGTTTTCAGGTCACAGATGATTTCAAATATTTATCATACCCTCAGAAGTATATCTGAACATCAGTTGTGAGAAACAGCATAAACAGGCAGTATACGAAAGGGATGAAGAGGCCTATTATATGTAGAAAACATTATATTCAGAGATGTTAGTGTATTAATGTGATAAATCAAATTCTTGTGAGTGACTGTTTTGTTGGTTGCTGATAAAAAGCTGAAATGTGCACATGATCACTAGGCTTATAAATAAATTGTATGTCTTTGAGTAACCCTTAACAGAAACTTACATTCCTTTTGATATGTTGTAATAATGGCAAAAACAAGAGTTAGATATCTAAAGAACCAAGCTATAGGATCAGATATATGATTAACAGTGCACTCTCAGGAGGCCATTTAATTTATGTCCGCATTTTCTCAATATCCCCATTTCTTGCTCTTTCAGCTCTATTCTGTTACTGCCTCCAGAGATCTTGTTTATAAATTTACTGCTCTGAAAGCCTTCCAGGGTTCACTTTTTATTAAAGAATTAAAGCTCAAACTTGTAAGTTTGATACCAGAGATACACCCCTCCTGGGCTGTTCTCTTGCTCCATCTTTACCATTAGAATGTTATCTACACTTGGCTTTTGTTGAAACCCTTCTTTCTCTATGAGTCCTTCTTCTTATAACCATATGTTGATGACTACTGTTTTGTTTTTCCCCCAGCTTTTTGAGGTATAATTGACAAAAATTGTATATACTTAAGGTATACTATGTGATATTTTGATATATATATACATTGTGAAGTGATAACCATAATCAAGCTAATATATATATACTTCACTATATATACTTCACTACTTCACTTGACATAGTTACTCTCATGTCTATAACACTTAAGATCTATTCTCTTGGGCTGGGGTTGTGGGTCAGTGATAGAGCGCTCACCTAGCACGTGCGAGGCACTGGGTTCGCTCCTTAGCACCACGTAAAAATAAACAAATAAAAAAAATAGAGGTATAAAAACAAACAAACAAAATAGTTCTATAAAAAAATCTGTTCTCTTAGCAAATATGTATATAACATATTGTTATTAACTGTAGTCACCATCTTGTGTGTGTGTATAAATATATATTTAATATTTTTTTAGTTGTCAATGGATCTGTATTTTCTTACTTATTTGTATGTGGTGCTGAGGATCAAACCCAGTCCATCACACGTGGGAGGCAAGCCCCAGCCTCACCATCTTGTATATTAAACCTTCAGAATTTATTTACTTTGAAACTGAAGGTTTGTACTTTCACTAAACACCCACCCTGCCCCATTTCCCCACCCTCTAGTTTCTGGCAACTGCTGTCTGTTGTCTCTTTATATGTGTTCACATATGAGATCATGCAACTTGTGTGATGATGCAATCTGTTCTGTGCTTGGCTTCCATTAATGTCATTATGGTTCACCCACGTAGCAAATGCCAGGATTTCCTTATCTTTTTAAGGCCAAGTAATATTCCATTGTGTATATACTGTTGCAAAATGTGGATACTAAGAATAACAACTTACAGGGTTTTGTGTATCTTGATGTACACCACATTTTCTTTATTCATTTGTTTACAGTTCTTAGCTTGTTTCCTATTCTGTATGGAAATATTTCCATATTTGAATAATGCTACAGTAAATATGGGAGTACAGCTGTTTGAGATACTGATTGCAGTTCTTTTGGAGTACATATGTAGATCTATCTGTGTGCACGCGCGCTAGTGTGTGTGTGTGTGGAATTGCTAGAGCATGTAATAGTGCTATTTTTAATTTTTTAAGATACCTCTGTAATGTTTTTCATATGGCTATACCAATTTACAGTGTCACCAACAATGTGCAGGAGTTCCCTTTTCCTCCATCTTTACCAGTTTTTTTTTTTTTTTTATCATTTCACTTTTGACAAAATCCATTCTAACAGTTACGAGACAACATCTCATTTTTATTTGTGTTTGTGTTTCCCTGATCATTAGTGATTTTGAACCCCACTGGCCATTTTTATGTTTCAGGTCTTTTGCGTTTTTTAAATTTAATTTTATTTTTCCCCCTATTGAGTTGTATGAATTCTTTAAGTGTCTTGGGAGCTAATGCTCCCTATCAGATATATGGTTTACAAAGATTTTCTCGCATTCCATAGGTTGTCTCTTCGTTTTGTTGGTTGTTTCCTTTGCTGTGCACTCATTCTTTAGTTTTATGCAGTTTCATTTATTTATTTATGCTTTTCTTGGCCTGTGCTTTAGGTGTCATCTAAAAATTATTACCAAGGTCAATATGAAGGAGTTTTTCTTGTTTTCTTCCAAAATTTTAGTGGTTTCAGGTCTTAAGTTCTTATCTTAAGTTGTATATGGTGTAATATGAGGGTAATCTTCTTTTTCATATAATTTTCCATTTTTACCAAAATCATTTATTGAAAAGACTAGTTTCCCTGATGTGTAATTTTTTTTTTTTTTTTAGTTGTAGATTGACACAATACCTTTATTTTGTTTATTTAGCTTTTTTAATGTGGTGCTGGGGATTGAACCCAGTGCCTCACGCATGCTAGGCAAGTGCTCTACCACTTAGCCACAACCCTAACCCTGATGTATAATCTTTTTCTTTTTTTGAATATCTTTTTAGTTGTTGACAGACCTTTATTTATTTATATGTGGTGCTGAGAATCGAACCCAGTGCCTCACACGTGCCAGGCAAGTGCGCTACCTCTGAGCCACAGCCCCAGCCTTTGATGTGTAATCTTGATAACCTTTGTTGAAGATTAGTTGACCATATATGCATGTATAGGCTTATTTCTGGAATATCCTGTTCATTGGGCTGTGTGTGTGGTTTTCATGTCAATATCACACTATTTTGATTATTGTAGCTTTATAATATACTTTGAAATTAGGTAATGTGATGATTCCATTTTTTTCTTTCTCAAGATTGCTTTGGCTATTTGTAATTCTTTTTTGAGTTCTCTGTGAATTTTAAGATTGTTTTAAAATTTCTGTGTCATTGAGATTTTGATAGAGATTGTATTGAATTTGTAGATCACTTTGGGTAGTATGGATGTTTTAGCAATATTAATTGTTTCAACCCATGAACATGGCATACCTTTCCATTTATTCATATATTCAGTTTCTTTCATCAGTATTTTAGAGTCACCTCCCTGGTTTATTTATTTTAAACATTTTATTTTTGAGGACTAATATAAATAGTATTGTTTTCTTTCCCTCATTCTTTTTTGGGAGAGGGGTGGAACAGTGATGGGAATCACACCCATAGTGTTGTACATGCTAGGCAGACACTTTACCACTGAACTACACCTCAGCCCTGTTTTCTTAACTTCTTTTTCAGTTTGTTGTTAGTATATAGATTATAGAATTATATAGTATATAGAGGATTGTAGATTTTTTATAATGATTTTGCATTCTGAAAATTTCGTGTATTCATTTATTTTAACAGATTTTTGTACGGTCTTTAGAGTTTTCTAAAGAGCATGTCATCTATGTTCTTATATCTAGAGACAATTTTACTTTCTACTTTGAACTTTTGCTTTGTCTTTCACACTCATGCTTTGTTTATCCAACTATATTATAAATTTCTGAAGGATAGAAATTACCTTATTTCCTGTTATTCCTAGTGCCTCCCACAAAGCAAATGCTGAGTAGCTTTTTAGAAATTTATTCAAAATATATCACCTTTTGTGTAGCACAGAATTTTCAAAAGATTTAATAATTGGAAGATTTTTAAAAATATGATGTAGTAACAAAAACAGTAGTACTAACTTACAACTTAAGTTCAGAAAACCTAAAATTAGAGTTTATAGGAAGTGATGGTGAATTAAGTGCATTTTGTCTCATGCAGTTCAAATTATATTAGAAAAGTGTTAAGTGGTAAAAGATTCTACTTTAATTATTAGGTAATCTGTAGTCTATCAGAGTTTAAACTAGTATACAGTCATTCATATAGAATCAAATTTCTGGTTCCAAGAATGTATTTTTATTGACCTGATTTATGGAAAAAGAGAAGTATTATAAACATTTAAAGAGGATATTTCAGCCATCTTCAGGTACTCATGAATCATTGACATGGTCCATATTATGGTTGAGCACTCATCTGGAGTTTACTGTTGACTAGAACCAAACTTAGTTTTTCCACATGCCTCATTCATGATTTTTGTTCTATTCTCATACAACCTATTCATTTTAACTTTTAAATATAGAATTCTCATTAAGCCAGGTTTCCTCCACACTCCTGTATTCCCAGCACTAGGGAGGCTGAGACAGGAGAATCACTTGAGCCCATGAGTTGGGACAAATCACGAATCCTGTGGGGAACTCCCACAAAATAATTTATACTTTTGTCATAAATGGAATGCTGGGACAGTTTACAGGAATAAAGATTACCATATGAAGCAGCGCAGTGAAAACAATGTTATGAAAATACAGTTTCTAATAGAGGCTCTTTCCTCTTTGTTAAAAAGGGGAATTAGCAGATAAATGTAAGGTGTTTATGAGTGAACTATCACCTTGTACAGATTTCCTCCTAAATCAACAGGATTGAAGGATTGAAAACAAAAATTCTCATTATTATGTATCTAATAATTGTGCTTTTATGTCACCTAAAATAGTGATATAGGAACTGCATTAAAACATTTTACCTAACAAAAACAAAACAATAAAAAATTTACCTATATTAGTTTATTAGGCAATTTAATTACAATAAATAAGTGTACAACTTAAAAATATTTAAAAATGTTTAGTTCACACTTGCCACAAAATGAGACAGTTCCTTAATTCAAATTTCTTACTGAACAGTAGATGTCAGTTGGTTGAAATCATGGAAGTTTCTTACTTTTAAGTTTATTATACTTGCTTTACTTGGAGTTGCTGTTTGTTTCTGCAAGGGATTTGCTTTAATTTCAGTCATAAATCATACATAAATTTGCATATGAATATCCAGATATAGTAGAATTCACTGTAGTTTCATTTTTTTAAAACAGATTTGAGGTATATAAAAATGCATGTACTATAAGTGCTCAGTGACTTTTAGTAATTTTTTAGAGTTGTGCAACTATCACCACAGTCTAGTTTTAGAACATTTATATCAATCCCATTCTGCCCATTTATAATCAACCTCTGCTTTCACTCCAGCCTCAGGAAACTATTGGTTTGTGTCTGTTCCTTTCCATCTGGCTTTTCTGGAAATTTCATCTCAGTGAAATGCCTGACTTTTATTTATTTATATATATTTAAATTTTTTATGTGTTCTTTTTTAGTTATCTATGACAGGAGAAGTATTTTGACATTTCATACATACATGGAATATAACTTCCCATTTTTGTAGTCATATTACATGATGTGTCTGATTTTATTTAATATAATGTTTTTGAGGTATGTACAAGTGTAAGGCTCATTTTCATTACTGAATATTATTCCATTGTAAGGATGTGTCACATTTTTAAAAATTCATTCACCAGTTAATGGTATGTGGGATGTTTCTAGTTTTTTGTCATTTTGAATAATGCTGCTGTAAACATTTGTGTACACACCTTTGTGTGGACATATACTATCATTTCTTCTGGTGGGACACCTAGGAGTAGAATTGCCATAAGTTTATGTTTAACTTCTTAGGAAAAGTGTCAAACTGTGAGCCAGAGTTGCTGTAGCAGTTTACATCTTCGTCAGTAATATAGGAAAGTTTCTGTTTCTACACACTCATTTTAGTGGATTTGTAATGGTGTCTCATTTGTGGCTTTATTTTGTATAAATACAACTAGTAGTATTTAGCATGTTATTATACACTTATTAATTGTATACTTTATTTGGTGAAAAGGATTTTGCCCATTTTGGATAATATAAATGATTTCTTTAATCTTTAAAATATTATTCTAAGTATTATTGTTTGTTTAAGAAAATACAACCTGTCCCCATTATTTTCCTATAAAATTTTATACAAATTTTAAAACTTTCAGAACATCTAGTTATCACCTAGATCCCAAACAGTTGTCCACATTCTGCCTTATTATTTGCTTGTATTTGTGTTTATGTCTGTATATTTGTAGAACTATTTAGAAGTTGCAGATATCAGGATGTTTCACTAGTACCTAAATATGTCCATCTTCTAAAAATGACAATAATATGTAACCATGATATAGTTATCAGAAAATTCATCATTCTTACAAGAAAAAGTTGGCTACGATCTACATACTGTGGGGTCAGGCTCCAAATTCCTCAATAGGACACCCATAGCACAAGAGTTAATAACTAGAATCAACAAATGGGACTCACTCAAACTAAAAAGTTTTTTTCTCAGCAAAAGAAACAATAAGAGAGGTAAATAGGGAGCCTATATCCTGGGAACAAATCTTTACTCCTCACACTTCAGATAGAGCCCTAATATCCAGAGTATACAAAGAACTCAAAAAATTAAACAATAAGAAAACGAATAACCCAATCAACAAATGGGCCAAGGACCTGAACAGACACTTCTCAGAGGAGGACATACAATCAATCAACAAGTACATGAAAAAATGCTCACCATCTCTAGCAGTCAGAGAAATGCAAATCAAAACCACCCTAAGATACCATCTCACTCCAGTAAGATTGGCAGCCATTATGAAGTCAAACAACAACAAGTGCTGGAGAGGATGTGGGGAAAAGGGTACTCTTGTATATTGCTGGTGGGACTGCAAACTGGTGCGGCCAATCTGGAAAGCAGTATGGAGATTCCTGGGAAAGCTGGGAATGGAACCACCATTTGACCCAGCTATTGCCCTTCTTGGACTATTCCCTGAAGACCTTAAAAGAGCGTACTACAGGGATACTGCTACATCGATGTTCATAGCAGCACAATTCACAATAGCTAGACTGTGGAACCAACCCAGATGCCCTTCAATAGATGAATGGATAAAAAAAAAATGTGGCATTTATACACCATGGAGTATTACACAGCACTAAAAAATGACAAAATCATGGAATTTGCAGGGAAATGGATGGCACTAGAGCAGATTATGCTTAGTGAAGCTAGCCAATCCCTAAAAAACAAATACCAGATGTCTTCTTTGATATAATGAGAGCAACTAAGAACAGAGCAGGGAGGAAGAGCAGGAAGAAAAGATTAACATTAAACAGAGACATGAGGTGGGAGGGAAAGGGAGAGAAAAGGGAAATTACATGGAAATGGAGGGAGACCCTCATTGTTATACAAAATTACATATAAGAGGTTGTGAGGGGAATGGGAAAATAAACAAGGAGAGAAATGAATTACAGTAGATTGGGTAGAGAGAGAAGATGGGAGGGGAGGGGATGGGGGATAGTAGAGGATAGGAAAGGCAGCAGAATACAACAGACACTAGTATAGCAATATGTAAAACAGTGGATGTGTAACCGATGTGATTCTGCAATCTGTATTTGGGGTAAAAATGGGAGTTCATAACCCACTTGAATCAAAGTGTGAAATATGATATGTCAAGAACTATGTAATGTTTTGAACAACCAACAATAAAAATTAAAGGAAATAAATAAATAAATAAATTTAAAAAGTAAAAAAAAAAGAAAATTCATCATTCTTTAATTTCTGCTAATATGTAGTTTAATTTGAAATTTCCCAAGATATTCCACATATTACTTGTATAGTCTTTTTCTAAAAACTAAGGTATATACAAGATCCATTGCATTGCTATATATTTTTTTAAACTCTCAACCTAAAAAGGTAGTCTTTCCTTCTTTCTCACTTTGTTACAAAAATTGATTTTTGGTAAATTAGGCCACTTTACATGAAGACCACCGCACATTCTTTTTTTTTTTTGGTTTATTCTTTTTAGTTATACATGACAGAATTTACTTTGACAGAATTTGATTATACAAGCATGGAATATATCTTATGCTAATTAGGACCCCATTCTTGTGGAGGTACAAAACGGTGGGATTCACTATGGTGTATTCATATATGTACATAGGAAAATGATTTGGCATTCATTCCACTGTCTTTTCTTTTCCTATCACCCCTCTCTTCCCCTAATTCCCCTGAATATCTATTGAATATCTTCCCTCTTATTATCAGCAAAAACATTCAACCTTTGGCTTTTGGGGACTGGCTTATTTCACTTAGCAATGAGATTTCCCGGTTCCATACATTTACCAGCAAAGGTCATAAAGTTATTCTTTTTAATGACTGAGTAGTAAATACTCCATTGTGTATGTATACCACATTTTCTTTATCCATTCATCTGTTTAAGGGCACATAGGTTGGCTCCATAGTGTAGCTATTGTGAATGGAGCTGCTGTAAACATTGATGTGGCCATGTCACTGTAATATGTTGATTTTAACTTCTTTGGATATATACCAAGGAATAGGATAATTGTGTCAAATGGTGGTTCCATTCCTAGTTTTGAGGAATATTCATACTGCTCCAGAGGGGTTGAACCAATTTGCATTCCCACCAGCAATGTATGAAAAACCATTTTCCCCACATCCTTGCCAACATTTATTATTACTTGTATTCTAATAATTGCCATTCTGACTAGAGTGAGGTGAAATTTCAGTGTAGTTTTAATTTGCATGTAGTTTTAATTTGTTAGAGATGCTGAATATTTTTTTCATGCATATGTTGACCATTCATATTTCCTTTTCTGAGAAGTGTCTGTTCAGTTTCTTTACCCATTTATTAATTGAATGATGATGATGATGATGATGATTGGTGTTAAGTTTTTGAGTTCTTTATATATCCTGGAAATTAACACCCTGTATGAGGCAAAGATTTTCTTCCATTCTGTAGGCGTGCTCTCCACATTCTTGGAACGCTTCACAAATTTGCATGTCATCATTGTGCAGGGGCCACGTTAATCTTCTCTGTATCACTCCAGTTTTAGTGTATGTGCTGCCAAAGTGGGCACCATCCCACAATCTTGATTTAGCTAATTGCTAAAGTTTTCTTGTATCTTTTTCCTGTTGTAAACTAAGTTAAAGACTAAAGTTAAACATATCTTATGTGAATACTTCATAGATGATGTTGTATAAATTTATTTTAAGGAGTTTATATTCAAAAATATTTGTTAATGGATAAGTAGTATTTCATAGGATAAAGAATAGTGTAACAAGGTGGGTGAGAAAACAGCCTGATTTTAATAACAGCAAGGTAGACATAAAACAGGTTGAAAATGAGCTTTAGATATTCTTTGAAAATTATTCATTTCTTGTAGGAAAGAAAAAAGTTACCAAAGATATTGGTAAGCTGCTTCTTATAAATGAAGTTGGTCATCTCAGTTTAATGCCAAGAGCATTAGTGTTTACATTGAGAAATTAGTCACAGTTGCCATTGGCTGTTTCCCTTAAAGAAAGGGCCTTTTGAAGATCAAGGAATGTTTGAAGTATGAAGTTAGTTACTTGTCATTACTGATGAAGTGACAGTAGAAGAAACTGCGCATTACTGATTCTAAGTGCCTTGTGTCTGTTTTGAAAGCAATAAGTAATGGATCATCAACAATTAACCAGAAAATCTTTTTGGGAAATCCTCTAAAGTATATTAGAAATCTTTCCTGTCTTTAGAAATAGCATTCAGTATAGTTGAATAATGGCTTATTTTTTTTTGGGGGGGGGGACATATCTTCTTAAGGTAAATCTTATGTAATATGTGAAGTGTTGAATTTAAGTAAAGTTTGACAAGTGTATATACTTATGTAACCACTATTTCAATCAAGATTCAAAACATTTTCAACATTCCAGAAGGTTCTCTGTACCCACTTCAGGTCAGTCTGCTGCCCCTTCCTCCATGCAAATGGTAGTTTGCCTTGGTCCCAGCCCTGTACAACCGGAGAGTTTGTCCAGTCAAAAAGCTAGTAAACAAATGTCAGATCCAGTACTTCAACCTTGCATTCAAACTTTGGTCTGTATTCTTAACCCTAATATTATATTCTCCAATGGTGTTTTGTTAGGGTCTGTAAACAAGTCTGGATGGCACCTGGCATTTTGCCAGAGGGAGTGGTTTGTGAAGTAACCCAGCGAGCCATTAAGTGTGGAGATTCCTTATTGGTTGACTGCTGTATCTAGTTTATGTTAATTAAGATAAGCTGTGTGTAATGTATATATACCCCTCCGGTCCTACAATAAACGACTCCCACTCCTGCTGTATCAATGTACACAAGTTGTTCGTCACCCCCTGGTTATTTTGCTGCAGCCTGACTGTGGAAGTGTTTGTGGTATGAATAAACTTTTGTGAGCTGGCCAGGGAATCTAATCACCACATATAAGGAATTTTCTTGTAGAAGAAATTATCTTAAAGAAGTCCAGCAATCAACTTACAGATTCAGTTACTAGAACATAACCTCTCTTGAAAAGTTGGTTAACCCAATTTTAAAATGGACAATTAACTTGAATAGGCATCTTTAAAGAAGATACACAAGTAGTTCAATATGTTTATATTGAACATAAAAGATTTCCAATAGCATTCATTTTTAGAGATGTGTAAATCTAAACTTCACATTCACTAGAATGGCTACCAAAAAAAAAAAAAAAAAAAAGATAATAACAAGGGTTTATAAAGATGTGGAGAAGTTGAAATCCTGTGTATTGTGGAAACAGTTTTACAAAAAGTTAAACATAGAGTTATCATATGGCCTAGCAATTCCATTCCTAGGTATATATCCTAAAGAACTGATAGAAGGTATTCAAACAAAAACTTGTGCATGAACTTTCATAGTACACTATTAATAATAGCCAAAGGTGGAAACAACCCAAATGTCCATGAACAAGTGAATGGATAACCACAAAATGGTATATCTATAAAGGGGAATATTATTCAATCATAAAAGAAATTAAATATTAATATGTGGTACAACATGAGTAGAACCTTAAAACATTATGCTAAATGCAAGAAGACAGACACAAAAGGCCATATATTTTATTTTATTTATATAAAATGTCCAGAATTGACAAATTCATAGTCTCAGAAAGAAAGATTATTAGAAAAATTATTAGTTGCTGTGGGTCAGGAGAAGGAGGGAATGGGGAGTGACTGCTAATGGATACAGAGTTTCGTTGAAGGGGGTAATAAAAATATTTTCTTACTTGAACTAGCCACATTTCAAGTGTCCAGTAGTCACATGTGACATATTTGTTATATTGGAGTGTACAGAGGTAAGACATTTCTGTTATTGCAGTAAGGTTTTATTGGACAGTGTTAGTAAAGACATGCAGTTTAACATACACACTAGGATGTTTTTATTTGCTCTTAATACCCCAGTTCCCAGTTATTATGGATCATTTACAGAAAATGTTATGAGCAGAATCATGATCACTCCCTAAAAGAGAATGTTGATATCCTAACCTGTTATTTCAAAATATGACCTTATTTGGAAATAAGGTGTTTACACAGGAAATCAAGTTAAAATGACATCATTAGGGTGGGCCTTAATTCTACATAACTGATGTCCTTGTAAAAAGGGGAAATTTGGGCACAAACACACATATACATAGAAGAAAGACTATGTGAATATATTAGATCTCTCAGATAAAGGAAGCAGAGCAGGACTGGAGATAAATTTCTGAGCTAGTGGCTCACCACATCTCACCTCTCCAAGTCCAAGCAGCAAAGCTCAGTCCCCATCAGGATTTTTGGGACTGAGTATGCCAGCTGTTTTGTATGTGGACCTTGTAGCCTGCCAAATGTCTGGAAATGAAAAGGAAAATTCCTAGTGCTTGCAGTGGTGACAGCTAGGAGGTAGGAGTGATACATTTTCAAGCCAGGAACACTAAAGATAGCCAGTAAACACCAAAAACTAAAAAGGAAGAAAGTATCCTCCTTTAGAACTGTCAGGAAGCATGATTTTGCTGACACTTTGATTTCAGAGTTTGAGCTCCAGATGTTGAGAGAATGCAAATTTTTGATGTAAGCCACCCAGTTTTTGGTACTTGAACAGCAGGCCTAGGAAACTTCTACAGAGAACATACTCAACAGTTATATAATCTTGAGTGAACTTTTTTTTGGGGGGGAGGGGAGTGCTAGGGATTGAACTGAGTGCCTTAGGCATGCCCGGCAACTCCTCTTACTGACCTACATCCCCAGCCCTTGAGTGAACTAATTTTGAAAATGAAGTTTGTTATTAAGATTTAAAAGATCAAGCTGAATCTCTTTTGCAGATATTCTCCAAATACAGCCATAACCTTAAATCTTAAAACATTAACAAAAAATACTAGTAGGCATGTAAATATCATGAATAACTGTAGGGTCATTTGTAATCATCCCGTTTTACAGTTTATACAGTACATTGAACTGGACCACGTATGATTGGAGACCCCTAACCACAATATTACTCATTGAGAAATTAATTTTCTTTATCAGAAAATTTAATTTGTAGCTGGTCATGGTGGCACATGCCTGTAATTCCAGCAGCTTGGGAAGATTGGGAGTTCAAAGCCAGCTTCCGCAATGGCAAGGCACTATGCAATTCAGTGAGACCCTGTCTCTAAATAAAATACAAAATAGGTTGGGGATGTGGCTCAGTGGTTGAGTGTCCCTGAGTTCAATCCCTGGTACTCCCCTCCACACCCCTCCCCCGCCCAAAAAAAAGAAGAAAAAGAAAATTTAATTTGTAAATTTCTTTCAGAATACATATCAACAGAATAGTGAGTAAATTATAGAAGCATATGTATATAATTTCAGAATTGAAAATAGTGGGTTAGTTCTCTGATAGCTACAGGTACATATATTTAAGAGCACTCAGGGAACTTTAGAGTTGTGAATAGTGAGTCATTTCTTAATCTGACTGGTGGGTTTGTAGGTGTTCATTATTTATCATTTGTATACTACATATGTTTATATCAAATATTTTGTCAAAAACTTTATACTATCTGAGTCTATGGAAAGAACTACATTGACGAAAGTGGTGTATTACTGGTATTTACAGATAGGTATTTCCTTTCATATTCTTTATGGATAATCAAAGAATATAGAACTCAAAATATTAGTTGGTGTAACAAAATTAGTAAGAATGTTTTAATAGCATGAAACTTTACAAAAGGATTTGTTGTGAATACTCTATGGAATATATTTTTATGTTGCAAAATTATGTTTCTTATTGAAAGAAACTGCATTTTAAAATAACTTTAGCAGACTTTACATACACATGTATTTAGAAACAGAGTGTTGTAGAGGGTAAAATTGCTTCCAAGAAAAGTTTTTTTTTTTTTTTTTTTTTAATGGAATCAACAATTAACTTAGAGGCTTTAAACATGTTGATTCTTGCTATTTAGAGAGTCAAAAATAGTGCTCATTAAAATCTGGGCAAAATGCAAGTCACTTAGGAAGAGATGATACTAAAGAATACTAGTTATCTGCTTTACATCAAGATTTAGTAGTCTTAGAAACCCACATTATTGTATATTATTCTGTTTGTTTCAGAATGGCTGTGTATAGTAAAAACCTCAGATTTGGTGTGCTTCTGACTCACCAAACTAATTTACTTTTTTTTTTTTTTTTTGGTACCAGGGATTGAACTCAGGGCACTTAACCACTGAGCCACATCCCCAGCCTTTTTTTGTATTTTATTTAGAGACAGGATCCCCTTAGTTGCTAAGTGCCTAGGTAAGTTGCTGAAGCTATCTTTGAACTCTTTTTTTTTTTTTTTTAGTTGTAGGTGGACACAATACCTTTATTTATTTTTTATGTGGTGCTGAAAATTGAACCCAGTGCCTCAGGCATGTTAGGCAAGCGCTCTATCTCTGAGCCACAACCCCAGCCCTGTCTTTGAACTCTTGATCCTTCAGCCTCAGTCTCCCAAGCTGCAGGAATTACAGGCATGTGCTACCATACCTAGCCTAAGTTACTCATTTTTAAAAATAAAAAAATTATAACATATTTAAATATTGAAACAATAAGAAGTGAAAAATTAGTAAATAGTAAAACATATTATGATTTTTAAATAAGTGATTAAATATTGTCACTCAGTGCCAGACTAGTTTTATGTTTATTAGACAGCTTATCATTAATGCCAATTATAAGAAAGGTCAGTTTTTAAAAAACCCTTTTCTGTTGGAATTACTAATCTCTCCTTGGTCTAGTATTTAAAAAAAAAAAAAGCTTTCAAAATTATCAGGTCAAAGAATCATAAAGTTGAAAATCATACACACACACACAACAAAAAAGTAAAAATAAAAAATAAATGTACTACTGATTATATCTTATATATATTTATTGAAGTTAATACACAAATTATATCTTCTTTTTTAAAATTTCCATCTTCTCCTTTCTGACCTCTCCTCCTTATGTACTAGTTCAGGTTTCTTTTCTAGACTTTTATAATAGATTCTAAATTGGTCTCCCAAGCAGTGTTTTCTTCTATATTGAGTTTTCCAAAAGGCCATCCATAATATCTTGTTTTTAACTTTTAATACCTTTCTTGAGGTATAATTGACATAAGTTGTGCATGTTTCCAGTATAAATTTTAACAGTTTTGACATGTATACATATATCAAACCATTCCCATTATCATAATAGTGAGTATTACCCCTAAATGTTTCCTCATGCCCCTTTGTAGTTGTTTCTTACTGCCCTCCTTCCCCCAGGTAATCACTCCTCTGCTAGCTTTTTCTCTATATAAATTAGTTTGCATTTTATTGAATTTTTATTTAAATGGAATCATATAGTGTATACTTGTTTTTTGGTGCATCTTTCACTTAACAAAACATAAACATTGATATACTATTATTAACTAAACTATAGATCTGATTGAAATTTCCCCTTATTTTTCAAATTGGTTATTCTTTTTATATTTTAGAATTCTATCCATGATCTCACATTGCATTTAGTTATTTCTTCTTTGTCTCTTTCAGCCCTTGTTTTTCTTATTCTCCTTTTTATCATTTTGAGCCTTTTTGAAGAGTACTGATTATTTTGTAGAATGTTTGTCATCTTGGGTCTGTTTGATTTTCTCTTGAATGGACTGAGTTTATGTAATTGTTGACAAGAAGACCACAAAAATGTTATTCCTTCTCAGAGCTTATGATATTCTTACTGGTAGGTGATGTTTACCTTGATCACTTGGTTAAGTTGGTGTCTGCCAGATTTCTCTACCGTGAAGTTACTGTCTTTCCTTTTGTAGTTAAAATTTTTGAAAAAGTAACTTGGGGGGAGATAATAGGCAAATCTTATTTCTCCTGGAACGCCTTCCTTCCTTCCTTTCCTTTCTTCCTTGGAACCCCTTCCTTTACTTTTCTTTCCTTTCTGAAACCCCTTCCTTTCCTTTTCCTTTTCTTTCCCCTCTCTTCCTTTTCTTTCCCCTCTCCTCCCCTCCCCCACTTCTTTCCATTGAACCCAGCGAAACTCTCTACCACTGAGCCTCATCCCCAGCTGTTTTTATTTTTTATTTTGAGATAGGATCTCACTAAGTTGCCAGGCTAACCTTGAAGTTAATGCCAATGCCTGGCTTCCTGGAACTTTTTCTTATTAATTTTAGCATCACTGGGTCATGTCTGCCACCTAATTATGATTCTCGCCTTCCTCTTTCCTACTACGTTTACTAATTGGAATTCTAATGTGAGGATATGCTGTCCCTTCTCTTTCAGTTATTCCATTAGTTATATCAATATGGCTTCATAGATAATTTATTCATTTACTTATGTCAGTATGGCTATATACATATTTATTCTACCTGGGCAGAATCTGATACTGTAATTATTTTGTTTAAATCTTTTACCTCTATTTTTTAATTAGATTTTTCATTTTATTTTTGTGTTTTAAGAGTCTTTTGGGCTGGGGTTGTGGCTCAGCAGTAGAGTGCTCACCTAGCACGTTTGAGGCCCTGGGTTCGATCCTAGCACCACATAAAAATAAACGAATGAAATAAAGTTATTGGGTCCAACTACAACTAAAAAAAATTATTTATTTATTTTTTTTACAAGAGTCTTTTATATATTCTGGGTACAAGTCCTTGATGTAAATATGTGGTTTGCAAATATTTTTTCCAGTCTGTGACATATCTCTGTCAATAATGTGTTTTGAGGAGAAGTTTTGCTTGTTGTGGTACTGAGGATTAAACACAGAAGTGCTAATCACTGCGCCACCTCCCAGTTCTTTTTTATATTTCATTTAGAGATGGGATCTTGCTGAGTTGCTAAGTACCTCGTTAAGTTGCTGAGGCTGGCTTTGAACTCACATTCCCCTGCCTCAGCCTGCTGATCTCTGGGATTACAGGCATGTTTGTTGCCCAGCAGGAGAAGTATTTTTTATGAAGATCATTTTGTCAGTTCTCACTTTTGAACCAGGTCTTTTGTGTCTTATGTAAGAAATCTTTGCCTAACCCAAGGCCACAGAGGATTTTCACCTGTATATCTGAATTCCTATGGATTAGGTTTTACATATAAATCTATAATAATCTATAAATTGATAGGTGCATAGAACAAAGTATGGATTGAAGTTCATTTTTAGAAAATACATTACGTGAAATATATTTAAATATATATATTAACTGTTACAAAATATAGTATATTAGATGTCTTATTGTTCCAGCACCATTTGTTGAAAAGATGTTCTTATGACCATTGAATTAGCTTTGCATCTTTCTATTGATTTTTCTATTTTTTAAACTATTCTGTTTCATTGTTCTGTTTGTCTCCCTTGATTGCCAACACCACACATTCTTGATCACTCTAGCTTTATTAAGGGTCTAGCCAGGAAGTGTAAGTCTTATAAGTACTTTTTTTTGGGGGGGGGGGGGGTACTGGTGATTAAACTAAGCCCCCACCCTTTAAAAAAAATTTTTTTTTTTTTTAAATTGAAACAGGGTCTTGATGAGTTGCTTGAGGCCTTGCTGAGTTGCTAAAACTGGCTTTGAACTTGTGATCTTCCTGCTTTGTCCTCCCAAATCACTGAGATTACAGGCTTGGGCCACCATGCCTGGCTTTAAGTACATCCTTTTTAAAAGCTGCTTTGTTATTTTAACTTCTGTTGCAGAGTCAAGTTTCTTTTCTAGATAGTTACAATAAATCCTGATTTCTATCCCAAACTATGTTCTCATTTTCATCTAATGCAAATGACACCCAAAGTACTTATTTTTAACCTTTACTTGATGGCTTCTTAGGAACTTATATATTTCACTTGCAGAGATTAACAAAAAGCCTTTAAAGGATGACCTGTGAAACATGGAAAACAGTATTTCAACTGCTTATTGTAAGGCTAAAATAAAAGAAATACACAAACACCACATTCTAGTAGGCAGATTTCCCACAGGGATGCAGTTAGCCATTCAAAACTACTTGATGTATATACTAGGCTTGAATAAAGTAAATAAATTGTGTGAAATTAGAGCAGGGTTTCTCACTGCCAGAAACTACAAATAATCAAGGGGACATTCTAGAATGAATGCTAAATATTCTGGATTATAGTCAGAGATGATAGTAGGAATTCCTGTGAGATACACACACATACATATACACACACATACATATACACACACATACATATATATACACACACACACACATACACATGAATAATATATTTGCATATAGAAAAATTAATAGATCATGCATTGGAATATTTTCACCACTGTGCTACATCTCCAATCCTTTTTATTTATTATTTTTGGAATTTTGAGACAGGATCTCACTAAGTTACTTAGGGCCTTGCTAAGTTGCTGGGGCTGATCTCAAACTTACAATCCTCCTGCCTCAGCCTACTGAGTTGCTGTGATTATAGGTGTAAGCACTATGCCTGGCTTCAGATCTCATTTCTAAAAAGTATTTAATAAAAAGGAAACTGGGCACAGTGGTGTATACCTATAATCCCAATGACTTGGGTGGCTGAGGCAGGAGGATGGCAATGTGGGCATCTCAAAATAAAAAATATGAAGGGCTAGAGGTGTAGCTCAGAGTTGAGTACCTCTAGGTTCAAAAGAGGACTCCCTGGAAAAATGGCTGACTGAAGGGCTAAGGCAGGGAAAGTACAAGATGACCTTAGAGCACATTTTGGTGCCAGAACCTTAGAAAATGAGGGTATGCCTAAGGAACCCAGGAGTCAGCCTGAAGTATAATAATTGCTACAGAGAAGATCTATTAATGAATTCTAAAATTAATGTCTGTGAATTTATAGGGAAAATGGGATATTTGCATAGGCTGAGGGGCATTCTTTAAAAAGAAAAAAAAAAAAAATTGCCAGAACTATACTCTTTAAAAGTGGCAAAAGTGAAAGACTATGAACCTGTAACAAATTTGATCTTAATTAGTGAAAACCATAAGTGATGTCAGGATTTAAATGACTAAGAACATCTTATATTCTTCTTGAGCTAGGAAGGTCCTAAAAAACTAAACATTTGGTTCAGTAGGGCAGCAGAGAGAAGGAATCTTAGCAGGGAGTAATAATAAGGGAATGAATGACAAAATAATGAAGGGTTGACAAGCTGTGGCTTTGGTGGCCTGTTTTTGTATAGTCTGGAAGCAAAGAATAGTTTTATGTTTTATATTATTTGAAGAAGGAAAAGAAAAGAGTATGTGGCAGAGTCTGTATGTGTCTCACAGAGTCTGAATTGTTTGCTCTTTGATTCTTTTCAGAAAGTTTGCAGGCCTTTGACACAGAAGAATGAATGAACATGATTGTAATTCTTCTCCAATTTTATAAAATTACTGGGAGAGGGGTCCTTGATTATAATTGTATATATTGTTTCCTTTTAATGATGTTATATTCTTTTATATATTTTGAAACTTTATTAATAGACATGTGTAATTGTTTGCCTTCCTAATGAATTTACCATTTTAATAGGAAATTTTTCCTTATATGTAATGATGTTTCTTAAATTAAGCACTATTTTTTCTGAGTTTAAACATTCCAGCTTTTTATGGTTTACTGTTTACGTGGTACATATTTTTCTATTCTTTTATTTTTGATCCTTTTGTATTGTTGTATTCAAAGGCCATTTCTTATAGATAACATGTAGATGAGTCTTAGTTTTTTTAATTATATTTATCATAAATATTGTTATGGTTAACTGTAGCTTTCTGTTGCTGTGACAAAATACCTGACATGAACAGCTTAAAGGAAGGAAAGATTTGCTTTTCCTCATGGTTTCAGAAGTTTCAGTACATGGTCAGCTGACTCTGCTGCTTTTAGGCCAGTGGTGAGATAGAACATCATGGCAGGGAGAACATGGTGAAACAAAGCTGCTCACCTCATGATGGCTAGGAAGCAGTGGGAAAGAGGGAGGGTAGTAGGCACTGGGGACAAATAAACCCTTCAAGGACATGCCCCCAATGGATTACTACTTCCAGCTAGTCCGTACATCCTTACATTTCCACCATCTCTCAATAACACTACTAGCCGTGGACCAAATTTTCAACATATGAGCCTCTGGGAGACTTTTCAGATCCAAACCATAACAGTCTACCAATTTGCTATTTATTTTCTAATTATCTCTTCCTTTTTTTTTTCCCCCCCTGATTACTTTGGATTGCCAGAATATTATCTTAGAATTCTACTTTAAGTTTCTTGGTTGGCTGTTAAATCTGTACTTCTTTGCCTTGGGAAGAGAGGTGGTGATGGTTGTGATTACAGTATAGTTCATTATCACCCTGTATTTAGAAATAACGTTTTTACTTTTTAACATAAAATATAGGAACTTTGCATTAGTATAGTTCCATTTACCACTCTTTTGTATGTATATGTGTAATATATATATATATATATATCTATCTTCAGTTTTTTATCAATCCTATAATACTGTTATAATTTTTGCTTTAAATAATCATGGCCTTTAAAGAAATAAGAGAAAAAGAAAAGATACATGCAGTTTTTTCTGTTCACCCATATTAATCATTTCTGGTACTCTGTTTCTTCTTGAGGATCTGAAAAATCATATTTCTGCCCCACTCTCTTTTTTCTTCTTGGACTCCTTTTATTAATATTGCTTGATATGATCCCTCTTGTTTTTAACAATGCTTTCTTTCATCTAGTCTTTTTTTTCTCTGAGTTTCAGATCAGATAATTCCTACTAATTTTATTACAGATTCAGTCCATAGAATTCATTAAATTGTGAGTTTCCCTGTGTATGTTTTTCAGCTCTAGAATTTCCATTAGGTTCTTATGGGGGGAGGTATGAAAAGTTGTTTATGAGGGGAGGAGCAGATGAGGAGGGAGAGCCAATTTCTTTTGTATGGTTTCTTTTTCTGTTTTGAGATTTCTCCCTTTGTCTTCACTCATTATGAGTATTTTTCCTTGAACATATTTATAATACCTTGATTTAAAAATTTATGTTAAGTTCATCTTCTGGGCCATACCTCTTTATCAGTTTCTCTTAACAGTTTTTTCTTTTAAATATGAGTTATCCTTTCTTGCTCCTTCACATGCTTATTAATTCTTGACATTCTCTATAAATTATAGAAACCAGATTTTGTTGTGTTCCTCCAAAGAGTGTTATGTTCATGCAGGCTGTAACTTTTATCTCAATTCAATTATCTATTTCTCTTATGGTAGGCAATATCTAGTATCTTTCTTCATTTCTCTCAACTGCCACCTGTTGCTTTTTCATCAGATGCAGTTTAGTCTTTCCCATGAAGGGGAAAGTCTTTCCCATGTAGTTTAGAGTAGTTTAAGTGTGATTTTTAAGATTGATCTTCCCTGAGGCACCCGTTCTTTTAGAATTTCCTCCATAGCTTTCCAGCAAGAGTAGCAGGTCTGAGCTTTATTTTCTGTTTTTTTGCCTCAAGTAAGTAAATCTGCCACTTTTTTACCCCTGAATCAGATACAGATTGGATTGCAAATTTAGGCAAAAAGCAAGATTTATAAAATATATGTAATATGTTTATATATGTATATATTGGTAACACAGATTGAACCCAGGGACGCTTATTCACTGAGTTATATTCCCCGCCACTTGGTCATGGTGCTTAATTCTTTTTATACATTGTTGAATTTGATTTGCTAATATTTAAAAAAAAATTTGTAGTTGTCAATGGACAGAATGCCTTTATTTTATTTGTTTATTTTTATGTGGTGCTGAGGATCGAACCCACTGCCTCACTCATGCTAGGCAAGTGCTCTGCCACTGAGCTACAGCCCCAGCCCTGTTAATATTTTTTGAGAGTTTATGTAACTATATTCCTGAAGGATTTTGATATGTAGTTTACTTTTCATGTAATATCTTTTTCTGGTTTTGGTATTAGGATAATGGTCGCCTCACTAACCTTCTTAGCTCCTCCCTAAGTTGCTAAAGCTGACTTTGCACTTGGGATCCTTCTGCCTCAGCCTCCTGAGTCCCTGGGATTATAGGCATGTGACATTGTGCCTGCCAGATTTACAGATTTTACCTGTGGCATGTCATGTCTTTCAGGATAGCTACCTTCCAGTTTTTGCCTATTTTAGGTTGATTTCCAATGCCTTGAAATACTTCATTTTCTAGATTCTTGTCCATATCTCCAGGAGGGTTAGTTCAACCAAGTTTCTCTGGCATTGCCTGAAGCCACTTCTAAAAAAACAGCTTTTGAATTTCCTTTTCTAGTTTCTTTACACATATATAAAGATTTATATAACTTTTTATACCTTTATTTTATTTATTGATTTTTTTATGTGATGCTGAGAATCAAACCCAGTGCCTCACATGTGCTAGTCAAGCACTCTACCATTGAGCCACAACCCCAGCCCTCTAGATTCTTTTCCACTTTTATAGTGCAGATTATTAGTTAAGTATGTTTTATTTAGATAATACTCTTTGCTTTAAAGTCCAGTTTATCAATCATTTCTTTCAACATTGTGCTTTTGGTGTCATTTACAAAAAGCCTTTGCCATACCTAAAGCTGTTTAGATTTTTCTACTGTTTTCTTCCAGGGGTTTTATATTTTACATTTAGGTCAGATTTATTTTAAATTAATTTTTATGAAGGGTGTAAGCTGTACATCTAGATTTATTTTCATGAATGTTGATGTTCATTAATTCTAGCACTATTTGTTGACAAGACTATCTTTTCTTTCTTATATAGCCTTTGCTTCTTTGTCAAAGATCAGTTGAGTGTATTTGTATGGGTCTATTCCTAGACTCTGTGTTCTTTTTCTTTGATTGATTTGTTTCTTCTTTAACCAGTAAGTTTTGAAGTTAGGTTATAATATCATGTTCTCCAACATGTTCTTATTCAGTATTGAGTTGGCTCTTCTTCATCTATTGCCTTTTCATATAAAATTTAGAGTGCATTTGTTGATATCTACAAAATAACTTGCTGGGATTTTGACTGAGATTACATTTAATCCATAGATTAAATTGGGAAGAACTGACATGTTAATAGTATTGACTCTTTTGTTCATTAAAGTAGGATCTTTTATTCTCAGAGTTTTATGATATTCCTCATGTAAATGTTATATAAAGTCTGTTAGATTTATACAATGAATATTTCATTTTTAAAAAGCTAATATAATGGGAAAATATTTTTTATTACAAATTCCACTTTTTCTTTGCTGGAATATATGAAAGTGATTGGCTTTTTTATATTATCTTTGTATTCTGCAACTTTGTTATCATTGCATATCATTTCCAGAGGTTTTGATGTTCTTTTGGAATTTCTACATAAATGATCATATTATCTTATGAATAAAGGTAATTTTATTTCTTCCTTCCCAGTATGTATATGCTTTATTTTATTTTCTTGTCTTATTAAATTAGCTAGGACTTGTGCTATTATGTTGAAAAGCAGTGGATAGCAGGAACATTCTTGACTTTGTTCCTGTTCTTGGAATTTCTTACTACAAAGTATAATATTAGGTGTGGATTTTTTGGTAGGTGTTCAGATTGAGGAAGTTCCCACCTATTCCTAGTTTGGTGAAAGGTTTTTGTTTGTTTGTTTTTATCATAAATGAGTGTTAGATATATTAAATGCTTTTTCTGCATTTATTGTTATAATCATGAGTTTTACTTCTTTAGCCTGTTGATGTGATTTATTAATTTATTTTCTAATGTTTGGCCAGGCTTGTGTGCCTGGGATCTAGCCCACTTGGTCATGGTACATAATTCTTTTTATAAATTGTTGAATTTGATTTGTTAATATTTTTTAAGAGTTTATGTATCTATATTCCTAAGGGATTTTGGTGTGTAGTTTACTTTTCATGTAATGTCTTTTTGTGGTTTTATTATTAGGATAACAGTGGCCTCACAAAATGTGTTAGGAGGTATTTTCCCCCATTTCTATTTTCTGGAAGACCTTGTAGAAAACTAGTATAATTTCTTCTTTAAATATTTTGTTGAATTCACCTGTGAACATATCGGCCGGTTTTTTTTTTTCTATTTTGTAATGTAATTTTATTAATTATTGATTCCTTTTCTTTAATAAATAGAGGCCTAACACATTATTTTTCTTTTTGGTTGATTTGCTTAGAATGTTGAAAGCTGATAGTTTAATATTAAATTGTTTATTTCTCAAATACTTCATAGTGTTCTGTTATTTTGTTTGTATGTGTTTTATGAGATTAATAAAAATACAACTATTTTCTTCCAGCCTAGTGTGTTAATTGTAACCTACAAGGAACCTACAAAATCATCTACTCAGTTCGGATCCTACAGACAAGCTGAATGGAGACCAGATAGTACCATGATAGCTGTGTCAGTAAGTAGATTTTTTAATTTAAATAGTGTTTTCTTATAAAATCATTATATTGCATCTACACTTGATTGTCTTAAATGACTTCTTTCAATTTTCCACACATCTAAGTATTTATCTTTTAATAATAGGAATTGCTGTATCGATTCTTCTGTACTACTACTGTGTTCTCTATTCTTCCACCTAATATATCTTTGTTGACTTTACCACTTCCTGTCATCCTTAAATATAGCACCTGTATCCTTTTCTATGTAATCGTCTTACTTTCCTGTTTTGTCCTTGACATCTAATCCAGTTTTTAAAAGATTTGTCCATATTCACATGGTACTTCTGAATTTATGTTTTAAGTTCTGCCTTCCAGTTTTGGAGGATATCCTATAAAATAATAAGCTTTGTTTCTCATATCTATTGGAATCTATTTCTGCATTTCCATTAGATGTGCCTAGAAGTGCTTCATTTTATCTTTTCCATTTTTATTTTTTCAGTATCATCTTTAGGGATGTCATTATCATCTAATTTTCCATAGTAATAATATGTATGGTTAACATTTACTGAGTCTATGTAAGTACTATATTGTAATAAGTTTACATGGATCATCTCATTTAATCTTTAGGTCAATGCTTTGAAGTATGTACTGGTATCCTTTATAATAAATGAGTAATTTGAAAAACTAATAAGTCCTATCCAAGATTATACAGATAGTGTGTACCAGAGAAATAAGATATAAACTTAGGAACACAGATTTTATGTACTAGACTACGACTAGACTAATCTCTCTCTCTGTTTTCAGTCTTTTTAGTCTGTGCTACATTATGCTGACTATATTAATTATCAGAAAATGCCCCAAATAGACAAAAATATTAAGTAGTTCTGTACTGCTTATAGCAGGAGTTGGCCGACAACCACCACATATTACCAAATCTATCCTGCTGCCTGTTTGTGTGTATTCCATCAACTAAGAATAGTTATTACCTATTTAAATGATCAAAATAAATCAGTCAAAATAAATCAATTTTATACTTGAAAATTATATGATATTTTAATTTCGGTGTCCATAAATAAAGCTTTATTGAAGCACAGAAATGCTCATATATTTATGTATTGTTTGTGGCTTCTTTGAACTATGATAGCAGATTGAGTTGAATAGTGTGGACAGCAACCATATGTGAGGCTCTCAATGCTTTACTCTTCTATTTGGTGTATTATAAATTATAATTATACATTATGAATTAGGTGGCAAAGTATTTTGCTTATTATGCAATGAATTACACTATAGTTATGCCTAAAGAATAAAAGTCGATATTACCAGACTAAGCACTCATCATAGTATTTACTGTTCAAAGTAATAGTCACAAAATTAAGATATTTAAAATAACAGTCACAGAATTTATTCACAAAAAATGAAATATAAAAAGTGCACTCAATATAAGCTTGATTCTTGGTGAGTTAATAAATGTTAGAATTGCTTCTAGTTTATTTGAATGATCAATGCTGAGTGTGAAGTAACTGAGAATTACTCTGAATAAATATCCTATGTGGAACAACTTCAGATGAAAAATTCTCAAAGAAGTTGAGAAAACTCTAATTTAGTACAATCTGAAGAGGAATCCACTAAAGTGTGCCTTAATTGATGTTGGTAAAAATACATGTAACAGAAAAAGACTTAGTTGGGCAGACTTACAAAGCTTGTGAAAATGTAAGGCTTTTTAAAGCCTGTGGTTATTGTAAGCTTTTGTCAGAGATCCAAGGTGAGTACCCTGCCTTGCCCCACCCCACAGCTACCTGCTAGATGGCCAAGAAGGAATAAAGGATTATTGAAACATTTTTAGCTTATGACTGAAAATGAGATTTTTCTGAACTTGAAAGAATCACCCAGCTGGGTTTGGTGATGCACACCTGCAATCCCCGTGGCTCTGGAGGCTGAGACAGGAAGATCATGAGTTCAAAACCAACCTCAGCAACTTAGCAGGCCCCTATCTCAAAATAAATAAATAATAAAAAAAAGGACTAGGGATGTGACTCAGTGGTTAAGCACCCCTGGATTCAATCCCTGGTACCAAAAGAAAAGAATCACCCTTCACTACTTAACAGACACTTAATAATGGCTTTTTTACCCTAGAGCTGGGGGTAGAACTTAGGGAGGGACTCATATGCAGAGCAAGCATTCTAATACTAAACTGTATCCCCAGCCCAGAAAATAGTTTTTGCTGCAGACTTGACAGAATTTCCTAATGAATTTAATCTAAAGCTATAAAGCAAACAGTTTTATCTGTGAAACTTATTTGTAGTAAACTCATTTCAGTTAACAACTAATAAAATTGTTTGAATTACAGGTAATGTCAGGGTGTTTTTTCTTTTCTTTCTTTTTTAATAGTTTTAGTTATAAATGGACACAATACCCTTATTTTATTTATGTGTTTTGTTTTGTTTTTAATGTGGTGCTGAGAATTGATCCCAGTGCCTCACATGTGCTAGGCAAGGACACTAACACTGAGCTGCAACCTCAGCCTGTCAGGCTGTTTTTTTATACTTACAAATTTAGAGAAGATCTCTAACCCACACACATTAGCAGTAGATATATTTTATGAGCTCAAGCCACAGTTGTAATAGCATTTTAAATTTTTGTGTATAAAATCCAGTTGTGCAAAAGAGAAACTTCCTCATAACCTTCAATTAGAAATGATTAATCTGCAGTGTTAAAGTAAAAAACCAGGAGAAGAATTCCAGAATACCCTACAAGGTGACATATATTCAGTTAAAATTATATACTCATAGATTGATACCCATATTTGGCTGTACTTGTATGAAAAAAATTTTCAGATATGAAACCTATAAGTTCTCATTACTGACCTGTATTAATAGATAAAACTTTACAGTAAGTTTTGATGATAGGAATGATAGGAAAAGGTCACTTTAATCACTAATTAGTTAAAAATGTTATCCTCATAAAAAGAATTCCATTCTCTCTCATTAGTGGATGTGTACTACCAAAATACACACACACACACTCTCTCTCTCTCTCTCTCACACACAAACACACACACACACGGTTGTCATTATAATTTTATTTACACAATCATTACTAAAACTTATAAAATTTTGGTTCTTTTCTTTGTATTTATTTTTTATTTTTACTTTTTATTTTTCTGTATTTCATTTTGACATCTTAGGGCTCCCTTGTGTTTGGACAAATTGCACCCTCCTAGGAGTAGCCTATTTCTAGAGATAGTAAAGGACTTGCCTACAGCTGTACCTTAGTATGCAGACCAGTCTATCCAAAGCCCATGCTCCAGCCACTTTTATCATCCTTACCATCTCTGACACTCTGGGCCACTATTCCCCTCTCCTACTAACTGCAGGGACAGGTACTACGTAACTAAAGACCACTACTACAGTTTAGAGCTCACTGAAATTATTCAGACTCACCAGTACTAACTCTCTTTACCTGTTTTACTCATTCCTTCTAATGGAAATCACAGTAAAGGCTCTTAACACGTTTTCCCTTTGCTCCTGTTGCTTCCTTGCTGACCCTGGTACTTCCCATGTAGCCTTTTATGTAATTTGTCATTCTTCCTCCTCCTGGAACTGAATAAAATTCTTCAGTGGTATTTGCCTTCTGACCTGTTGGCCTCATCATACCTGCACAATAATAAAACTTACCTTTTAAAATACTGTCGTGGTAAGCTGGGGTTGCGGCTTAATGGTGGAGGGCTTGGCTAGCATGTGAGACACTGGGTTTGATCCTCAGCACCATGTGTAAATAAGTAAAATGAAGGTATTGTATCCGTCTACACTAAAAATATTTTTAAAAAGCTGGTTGTGATGTGTATGCCTGTAATCCCAGCAACTTGGGAGACTGACGCAGGAGGATTGCAAGTTCAAAGCCAGCCTCAGCAAAAGTGAGGTGCTAAGCAACTCAGTGAGACCCCGTCTCTAAATAAAATACAAAATAGGGCTGGGGATGTAGCTCAGTGGTTGAGTGCCCCTGAGTCCAAACCAAAAAAAAAAAAAGCTGTCATGTTATATAAGTACCTATCTAATATCCTTGGTTTTCCTTTCTTGCTCAGAGATCCTAAAAATATATACTATCTAGCCCTTCACAGCTAAAGTTTGCAGTTCTGTGTTCCACATAATAAAGTCCAGGCTTCTTAGCATTGCATTTAAGGTCCTTTAATCCCTAAAACCCTACTTCATTATTACTTTTCCCATGTTATTTTTTCATTTTTCTTCTTCAGGGACTTTCCTTTAGCCAACCTGGCTTCTTTATTATTCATAGGAATATCCAAGGGAAAAAATATTTGCTAATTGTAGGGAATAAATGAATATGAGTAGTTGAAGATGACTGTGGTTTCAAGCTTAGATGAGTGTTAGGAGAATGTTCATGGCAATTAGTGAAAAAATGTAAGAAGAAAAGCAATTTCATGAAAGAAAATATGATATTCTGTACTTGGTCTCATTTTCGGTATATTGCATGATAAATTTTTTAAAATTGTAAGGTGTATATAGCATAAAGTTGCCATTTTAAGTGTGCAATTCAGTGTTATTAGTCACATTCACTGCATTACACACTATCACCACTGTTTTCTTTATCATCACCCCAAACAGAAACTTTGTAATCATTAAGCTTAAGTAAGCATTCCTAATTCCCTCCTGCCCCTGATAACTTCTAATCAACTTTCTGTATCTATGAATTTCTCATACCAGATACCTCTTGTAAGTGGAATCATAATATATTTGTGTCCTCTTGTGCCTAACTTATTTCACTTAGGGAAATGTTTTCAAGGCTCCTCCACATTATGGTATGTGTCAGAACTTCATTTTTTTTATGTCAGAGTTATATTTTATAATATGTATGTAGCATATTTGTTTATCCATTGATCTATTGATGGGCATTTGTGTTGTTTCCAACTTATGACTATTGTGAATAATATGCAATTGAACATTATCATAGAAGTATTTGTTGGAATCCTTATTTCCAGTTCTTTTGGTTGCACACTCAAATGCAGAATTGCTGGATCAATTTCACAGGGGTTGCACTGTCTCATTCCCTTTGGCAGTATAAAAGTTCTGATTTCTTCTTATCATCCTTAGCATTTATTTCCATTGTTTGTTCTTTTGAGTTTTGAAGAGTTTGAAGGTGTATCTCATAGTAGTTTTGATTTGTATTTCTCTAATGACTGATGATGTTGACTATTTTTTCATCTATTCTTACATATTTAGAGAAATTTCTATTCATTTTTTTTAACACTTTTTAAATTGGATTGTTTTTGCATAGTTCTTATCTATAGTCACCCTATTGGGCTGTAGTATAACAGAACTACTTACTCCTGTCTAACTGTAATTTAGTACTCTTTCATCAACCTTTCTGTATCCTTCCCTGACCTCCTTATTATTTTAGTGTCTCTAGAATCTATAATCCTGTTACTATTCTCTCTTTTGTATTTAGTTTTTTTTTTCCTGATCAGTTTGAGTAGAGGCATGTCAATTTTAGTGATTTTCTTTTCTTTTTTTCTTTAAAAACTCGTAATTTCTTTCATTGATTTTACTTTTCTCTGTTCTATTCCATTTCCACTCTGATCTCATTATTTTTTTCCCTCCTGCTTAGTTGAGATTTCATTTGGTATTTTGTTACTAGTGTAAAATAGAAACTGAGATCATTGGTTTGAGATTTTTCTTTCTTTCTTTTTATTTATATATGACAGTGGAATGCATTACAATTCTTATTACACATGTAGAGCACAATTTTTCATATCTCTGTTTTATACATAGTATATTCACAACAATTCATGTCTTCATACATGTACTTTGGATAATAATGATCTTCACATTCCACCATCATTAATAACCCCATGCCCCCTCTCTTCCCCTCCAACCCCTCTGCCCTATCTAGAGTTTGTCTATTTCTCCCATGCTCTTGCTCTCTATCCCACTATTAATTAGCCTCCTTATATCAGAGAAGATATTTGGCATTTGGTTTTGGGGGAGTAAGCATTAACTTCTCTAACTCCATTCATTTACCTTCAAATGCCATGATTTTGTTCTCTTTTATTGCTGAGTAATATTCCATTGTGTATATATGACACATTTTTTTAATCCATTCATCTATTGAAGGGCATCTAGGTTGGTTCCACAGTTTAGCTATTGTGAATTGTGCTACAATAACCATTGATGTGGCTGTGTCCCTGTAGTATGCTGTTTTTAAGTCCTTTGGGTATAGTCTGATGAGAGGGATAGCTGGGTCAAATGGTGGTTCCATTCCCAATTTTCTGAAACATTTCCATACTGCTTTCCATATTGGCTGCACCAATTTGCAGTCCCACCAGCAATGTATGAGTGTGCCTTTTTCCCCACATCCTCGCCAACACTTATTGTTGTTTGTATGCAGTCTTTATTTCTAAACAGGTATTTAAAACTATAAATTTCCCCCTAAGTACTGCTTTAGCAGAATCCCACAAATTTTGGTACGATTTGTATATTTTTTAATTTCCCGTTTGATTCCGTCTTTGATCCATGAATTAGTTAGAACTATGTATTTTAGTTTCAAAACACTGAAGGTTTTCCAGAATCTTATTTTATTGGTCTCTAGTTTAATTCTGTTGGGATTAGGGAATGTACACATTTTATTTTACCTATGGTATAAGCTCCAGTATACATTTCTATTATTATTTAAAAGAAAATTGACATTTTAAAGAAATTTAAGTGAAGGAAGTGAATTTTAATTAAATTCAATGGAAATATAAATATTATCATTTGGGGACTTTTTGTGTATATGCCTATTGGGCCATATAAAGTTCCACAGTTTGTTGATCTCTTTCTGTTTTACTACTTTTTTTCTGTTTCATTGTGAAAAATTTTTATTGCTATACTTTTATAATCAGTAAACTTTTTTCCTGCAGTGTCCAACTTATTCATCCAATCCAGTATGTTTTTTGACTCTCATATTTTAGCTTTTATCTCGAGTTCTGTTGGGTCTTCTATATTTTTGTAACCTTTTGAAGATAAGGAATATAGTATCTGTTTTAATGCTCTTTTGTGCTAATTTCAACAATCTTATTGCATTATGGATTGTTAAAATTGGTTGATTTTTCTTTTCATTGTGTCTTTGATTTCCAGCCTCCCTGTATCTTTTAATTAGATATCAGAAGTTGTGACTTTACTTTGTTATATACTGGGTACTTTTGCGATCCTATAAATCTTCCTGGAATGCAGTTAAGTTACTTGGAAATAATTTGATGTGTTCATGTCTCATTTTAAGCTTTTCTTTGTGTGTGTGTGTGTGGGGGGGCTGGATTTAGAGCTCAATCCTGAGCTAGTTCTTGCCCACTACTAAGGCAATACCTTTCTAGAATTACCACAGGAAGACCTAAGAACTGCTTTCCCGAGTATTCTATCTAGTGCGCTGTAAATTATGACTTTCTTTAGTCCTGCTTATGCACTGTTTACCAATTCTTTCAAATTGTTCTTTCTTCTACCATGAGTAGTTTCCTCACATATATGTCCTTGTTGGTATTCTTGAGTTACTTCTGTATGTAATTCTTTTCTCTCTATTATGGTACTTTGTCACATGAATTTGAGTTGCCTTATTCTTCTAGAACACCGAGCTTTAACTTCTGAAGCCAGAGAGTCTATTAGACTCTGTTTCAGCTTCCATTCTCAGTGCTGTAACCTGTAAATTATCAACAAGGCAATAAACTGGGCAAGAGGAGTAGGGCTCACCTTCATTTCCCCTCTGTTAAGGATGACCAGCTTTCATTGCTTGATGCATGTTTTGAAAATCATTGTTCAATATATTGTCTGATTTTTTTGTTGTTGTTTCAATGCAGCATAAATCAACTTCAGTTTAATACATTTTGGTTGGAGTCTTGCTGTTTTTGTTGTTTGTTTTGGGGATCCCCCCCCCCTTCAAATTAATGCTCTGATATAGAACATAAAACAATGTGGTAATATTAGGAAAAATAATTTTGAAGGGTATGTCAAAAAACACTCTACCTACATTTAAGAGTGCTTGTGATTTATAATCTGTAATCATTTACCCTTTAAGTATAATCATTGTATGTATGTACAAAGTCTAGAAGTTTATACAAAAATATTAAATTATTATCTTGGGAGGGTGGTATGATTTAGGGTAACTAATTTTGTTTTTTCTCATTTGAACATGTGTCATAAATAAAAACAAAATATCATTTATAGACCAGTGTAAAGAATTTGAGTGCTAGTCTCTTATTCCATCCTTATTTGAAGACTGACATAACAATATGTTGGAATAGAAGATATATATATCTAAGTCTTCAAACCCTTTATCTCTTAATTGTATCTTTGTGATACATCATTCAGGTCATTGAAGCTAGATCCTTAAATGTGTCCTACGGAAAGAAGGAAAGTGTATTTAAAACAAGTCATGATAACAGGAAAAAGAACTTCAAGATTATTTTTTTCATTTACTTAAAAATTAGTTTAGTTTTGGGTGACAATATGTATGTATGTAAGAAGAGGATGGTGGGATTGTTTCCTATAGATTAAGTAATAGTCATGCTTTATTTGCATTATTTTGGGAGCATGAAGAGAAAGAAAGAGAAGGTCATTATAACCCTATATCGTGACAAGATTCAGTGCAAATTAAGAGACTGCTTTTTAAGGATAGTTTACTATCGACTTTTTAATTTGTTCAAAATCAAGACTGTTTAATAAAAGATTGGTGATAGATGGTCATGAGATCCAGAATTATTTGGCATTTGGTTTACATATTAAGTTGATTGATATAAAATATCAAAACAGTAAATCAAGATATTATTTGTAATTTTACCTAGTATTCTATGTATATAAAATTTCCAAATGCTAGTGCAAAATGCTATGTTCTTCCTGACCTTGTAGCCTTTTAAGCACTTAATTTGATTTATAATATTAGCATTTGATACTCTGAAATGTCAAACTTTTGGCCTTCAGTGACTGATATTTGGGACAGTATTTGTATGTCAATGTTATCCATGATATCATACTATGTTACTCTTGTTATGTTACTCTATGTTACTAAGGTAACAGTACAGATTAAAGTTTTTGAACATTTTTTTCTGTAAAGGAACAATGATATGTTTGTAACTTTTGTATAGTTTGATTTAAAGCCATTTTCCTTTTGTTTTCTTGTTTTCCATATGGTAAGAACATAAAACTGCTTGTGAAGATTTAGAAAGGTGATCTTATCTGAACAATCTTCAACCTTTTTCTTTTGTATTCTGATAAATTGAACTCTAGTTTTTGAGAGCACATTAAAAAAATAGTTAAATTTATAGTTAAAAAACAGACAGACCTGGCCTTGCTGAAGAAACTGAGTATTTTTTTTCTTTGTCCTTTCTGTAAATGAAAAACAGGAAGTTAGTACTGGAAAGAAATTTGAAACGTTGATCTTTTCTTTGGTTCTACTTTGGGTAAATGCTCACTTGCCTCTAAAATGATAGGAATTCAGTGTTAGTATAAAAAAGTTTGCGGAAAACATTTGCCACTTTGTTCTGTTCTGTTTGAAAATGTTTGGTTAGAAAAAGCTGTATATAGTATTTCATGTATAAATGTAAAATGGTTGCTTGAGTTTCACAAGTCACAGATGTATGCTTTGATCATATAATGGCATTGTTTGTTTTTAATATAGCTTCTGTCTTAAAACTATTTTGTTAACTTAGGAAAAAAATGTTATTCAGACTATGCTGTGTCCAAGTACAAATTTACCCAATGTGAAAACCTGCATATATAAAATTTAACACACTAATTAAAAAACAATGATAGAAAGGAGATCAGTAGAGTAGAGGAAGTAGATCTGGGGAGAAAAGATTGGGAGAGAAAGGAAAGGTACTGAAGAATGAGATTGATCAAATTAGTGCACATACAAACGTGACATAATGAATCCCACTATTATGTATAAATACAGTATACCAATTTAAAAAAAGAAAAATGATGTTCAGTTTAATGTTCAAATGTTCACATTTTTGGAAATTAAAGTTTAGCACTGCTTTTCTTTGATTTAGACTGTATTTTATGTAAATCGATTGATTTTGAAGTATGTAAATAGGCTATTTTGAGATTAGTGTTATATAAAGTTTATTTGGCCAGAAGCATTTTACATACTGTTACTTGCTTTAAAGCTTGGAATAATTATATGCTATATTATTGCAGAATAATAATTTACCCATTCAATAAATGTAATCATTGGAAAATATTCACATTTAAAATGAATATTTAATAAACAACTGATTTCAGTTATATGTTTCTGAAATATTTGTAAAACCTTTTTTTCACAATGGGTTATATTAAAACAAGTTGTTTTATTTACATATTTAGGCTAAAATTATTCAAAGGAAGTTTCCTAAGAATGAGATTTTTTTTTCATAGTAAGAAGATATAAAATTAAAATTTAGCGGACCAGTCATAGCCTTATTCTTTAATTCATGCTTAATAAAATTTCTCTTTCAGACAGCAAATGGCTACATCTTATTTTTTCATGTTATATCTTCAAGAGGCGACAAGTACCTTTATGAACCAGTATATCCCAAGTAAGTTTGTTGGCTTTTATTTTTTTAATATAAATCTGCATACTTTATATTCACAGAAACATTAAAGTTTTGGATTGTCTGAAGTTATTAAAATAAAGATAAGCCAGCATTTCCAAAATAGCATTTCAGAAATTACCAGGTCTTTGAACCATAATTTCTTGATTAAAGAATTCTGTAATTAAATAAGTTTGGGAATCATTAGGAATGTATTGTATCCTTTATAGCCATTCATAATTACTATTAATATACTCCAGATCTGACATTCTGCAGTCTTTATTAGAGAGGAGCTAAGAAATCCTGAGTGGAAGAGGTGAAATATGACTATGTTATAAGTACTTTTGCCTGTATTTTTGTATATGCATAGATTTAAAAAAAAGAAGAAAACACAAATGTCTAGGGTTCTTTTTTAACTCTTTATTAAAATTTGAGGGAACATGAACTTTTGCTCTTTGTGTAGTTATGTATATTTTGTGTTTTTTCCTCCATAGCATGCCTTATTTTCAAAATAAAAGGATGTATAGGTTTAAAGCTTGACATCGTTTTTAAAAGATCAAGTTTTGGAGCTAAATATAAAATATTATTTATCATGTTTCTAGATAATAGAAAACATCCAAAATTTAATAGGTATGTAAGGAATTAATGAGAAAAATAGATTTTACTATTTGAAAAGTTTAAATTTCTGAAAATTAACAACAAAATTAAAACATTAAAAATCAAATAACAAACTTGGGGAAAATATTTTTAGTAAATAGGGCCTCAGCTTATTACTTTTAATAAAGGAATCATATAAATTGTCAATAAATACAGTCTATAATTGATAAAACAGTCTCAAAAAGAGGAAATGCAGTTACTATAAGCAGAAGAGAAACTGTTCAAGCTTAAGATTATTCAAATAAAATATCAATTTCAACAATTTTTTAAAAAGAAACTCAAATTTTAATATAAAAAAAATGTTTGCTGAATTATTGTTCCACTAGCAGAGGTATAGTAAATGTTGTGTTGCTCACTTTTGATAGATGTTATATACCAAAGTGTGATAATAGCAGGTTAACTGTAGTACATCCTTCTCAATGATGTAGTCATTAAATATAAAGTCTCAGAAAATTTTGTGTACTCAAAAACCTGATCATATTAAAATAAATAAAGCATACACAAAATTACATGTATAATATTACCATAGCTATTTAAAACAAAACAATAAGAATCATATAAAAAATCCAGAACAATATAATACAAATTTTTATAGTATTTTACCCCTAAGTGATAGAACTGTAATATAAATCTTTCTCTTTTTTTTTTTTTTTTTTTTTTTTTTTTTAATGGTTTTGGGCATTGAAACCAGGGCCTTGTGCATGTGAGGCAAAACACACTCTACCAACTGAGCTATATTTCCAGCCCTGTAATACAGCTCTTTATAGTATTTTGCTCCTAAATGGTAGAACCAGAATGATTTTTCTGCTTTCAATTCTAAATTTTTTTTAACATTTTTAAAATATGGAAATTGTATTTAATTTTGTTAAATTGGATTTGCAAAATCCCAAAGGAAAAGAAACCCATGATTTCCCAAGAAAATGGTACCATGGAAGTTTTTTGTTTCTGTTTAAGAAACCTTTGTTTCTTAAACTAGGTCATTTAGAATATAGGTCAGATTCTTTTATCATAGATTCTAGAGAACTATCTAGACTTGCCTAATGGAAGAGCCACTTCTTTTTGTGACAAATATAGTGTTAAAGTATTAGCTGAGTTTTGGAAAACTTTTGTTAAGTACAGGAAAATTTTAATGATTTGGTTGTTTTTCAATATAAAACTTTAAATGAAGAAACCCTTTCAATATTGCTTATGGTATACTTATATACCATAATGGGCATTATGGTATATTTATAACTTTTATATTCTTTTAAAAAAATATTTATTTTTTAGCTGCAATTGGACACAATATCTTTATTTATTTTTATGTGGTACTGAGGATCGAACCCAGGGATTTGCACATGCTAGGCAAGTGCTCTACTGCTGAGCTACAACCCCAGCCCTTATATTCAGTTTTGTGGATATTAATAAAACTAAATTTTTTTATTCTAAGTGATAAATTTGTGAAATACTCTTGTAATCAATGTCTAAAATTTTATTGTGTATTTTGAACTATTGTGTCTGACTTCTTTTTTGGGCTTGATTCAGACGTGTTCCTGTAAATAAAAAGCAATAATCACAGTCAACTGAATTTAACTTGATCAGTCTATACAACTGTGGGCAGAGTACAGAAATAACTTCTCTTGAGATAGTAAAAAGACTCTTTTCTTTATCAGAATAGTACTTTTGAGACCCACTTTTTGTATCACAGAATTTTAAAAAATAGTGTCTTACCTTTTGATTCCAAAACTACACAAGATGCCTCTTAACTGAATCCTGACAATGCATAATCTTTGCTGTGCTTGACTATGTGTGTTGGGGTAGAGAATTAAATAAAGAATATTATTCTGTTTTCAGTTTGGACATTATTTCCTTATATTGAATATTTGGAGTTTTAATACCTGGGCTCAATAAAATGTTCTTAGAACAGCATGAATCTTGGTTTAAGAGATAAGCTTTGGTGGCAGATAGACCTGGAATTGAACATCAGCTTTACCATACCTGATGTATGATTTTTTTCAAGTTTTTAATACTGCCCCAAACGGTTTCATTTGTAGAATGGGATAACAGTACAAACCATTTCATAGAATTAAATGAGATCATTTATATTTAATGCTTTGATAAATACCTGGCTTATGAGAAAATTAACAACGGACAACTGCTGTAATCACTAATGTATTTTTCTTTCACAAAATTTTTACTTCATTTTTAAGATTTTAAGTGATTAAAATATATATACATATAAGTAATTTGTTGATGCTGTGCCTCTCTGCCAACATATAACTTCTAGTAACTGCTACATAAAATCAAATAATATCTCATATACAAAACAATTTTGTAGGATAGTCAGTCTGTTACAGATTTGTGCATTGAACTACTTTTAGGTTAGGTTAGTTTAATAAGGTCCCCCCCGCCCCCGCAGAAGTCATTTGTAAAATGGAAATAAAAATATCTTAAATTGTTAGATGTTCATATATTTAAAACCTGAAAAATAGTGGTTATATAAGTAAAAAAAAAAAAGTTTGATTTTGACAATATCACTTGTACCATTGTAAACAATTATGTAGTTCACAGACACTGTTGTAAGTACTTTCACTACTCATTTAATTTCTGTAGTAACCCAGAGAAGTAATTAGGTACAACTAGTATACAAACTATTACACAGAGAGGCCAGGTGACTCATCATAGTTGTATTCTTAAGTGGCACAGCCAAAATTCAGATATAAGTGTTATAGCTCCAGAGTTTGTGCTTTTAATCATTGCTACTATAATGCCCCAACCTTGTTGTGCCCTATCTAGCCATCTACTAGGACTTACTGGGGGAATAGGGATAGAAAAAAGGAGAAATGATCTGGAGTGCTTTATAATGGTCCTGAAGAACAGAGGTAGCATAGTTAAGACCAATAGTTAATTGTCTTCTCAATTATAGAAATGCTGTTATCTCTTATTTCACTTCTCTAAATCTTAGCAGTATATCACATGATTTTTTTCTAGAGGATCTCAGCTTTCCTGTATTATATGAGAGCATCTTAACCTCAGGCTGCATATTATTCTCATTGTGTTCCATCTGAGAACACAGGTCAAATACCTCTTTGATCTTTCATAGTTTCCACCTATAGTAGTTACTAGCATCCTTGTAGATACAGGGAGTCAATCTTTAAAAGTGATGACAGTTTTATTAAATGACTCTACCTCAAAGATCACTCATTTATAATAACATTTTCTATTTCTTTGTCTTTCGTATCTTGACAGATTGCATTCTGTATAAAATATGTCTTCATACTACAAACCAGTGTGCAGGCTGGTTGAAACTTGTCTTTTTTTTTTTTTTTAATTTCGTGTTTTAGAATATGTAGTGAAATTAATGAAAGAAACTGCCAGGGATAAATCAGAAAAAAAAAATGTTTTTAGATGGGAATGTGTTCACGTACTTGTATTTAAATGAGTTCAGTCATATTTAAATGAGTTCAGTCAATCTTGAAATTGCTAATTATATTTCTTCATGATGAAAATAATTTCAGGGCTTGGGATTGTGGCTCAGCAGTAGAGCGCTCGCCTAGCATGGGCGGGACCTGGGTTTGATCCTCAACACCACATAAAAATAAAGGTATTGTGTTGTGTTCATCTGAACTTAAAAAATAAAAAGGTATTTTTTAGAAAAAAGAAAAAAATTTCAGCAAATATATTATAATGTATAATATTTTGTTGAGAGCAGAGAACCTCCACACTTCTCTCACTTCTGTCTCTCCACCAGTACCATTAAGCTCTCTCTCTCTTCTTTTTTTTTTTTTTTTTTTTTGTTAAGAGACAAGTCTTATTGAGGCCCAATTACAGGAGCTGGTGTTGTAGTTCAGTGGTAGAGTGCTTGTCTAGCATCAGTTAGGCTCTAGCTTCAATCCCCAGCACCACTGAAAAGAAAAAAAAATTACTAAAATTGAGTGTACTTAATTTCAAATATCTAAGTTATAGATCATCATCTTCTTCATAGAAAAAAATAATCCCTCCAAACAAAAGAACAAATCTCCCTCTCCTTTACTCCTTTCCTCCCCAACATAGTTTATCTTACAAGCTCTCTGTTAATGAATTAGTACTGACTGGAAAGGAAGAAGAGACTGACTGAGGCTATAATTTCTGATTTCAATAGTTTATCTCCAAAAATCCACTTTTTTTTTTTAGGAAAATCCTATATCATAGGTCATAAGCATCTGCTGAATCACATCAAATGTATAGGAGAAAAGACGTCTGAATGAGTCATAGAATGAACGTTTCCCTCAACATATATTTAGTTGTGCATTGCTTAAGAACAGGATAGTTCTGAGAAATGCATCCTTAGGTGATTTCATCCTTGTGTGAACATCATAGAGTGTACTTATACAGATCTAGATGTTATAGCCTATTATAGATGTTTAGAGCTTTTGTATTCCAGGCTACAAACCTGTATAGCATGTAACTGTACTGAATACTATAAGCTGTTATACAATTATAAGTTATTTGTTTATCTAAACATCTAAAAATGGAAAAGGTATAGTGGTTGGATTTTTTTTTTTTTGCCTTTATATTCTTATACAAGCGGTTTTGATATCTTCAGATTTCCAACACCAGAAGCTGTGAATACACTTTCCTATAACTGGCACCTCAATAGATTTGTTTATACCAGCATCACTACAAACATGGGTAATGAATGTTTTGTCTCCTATGACATTACAGTAGCTGTAATGCCACTGGTTGATAGGCATTTTTTAGCTCCATTATAATTTATGGGACCACTGCTCTGTGGAGTCTACCTATTACAGTTTAAATATAAGGTGTCTCCCAAAGGCTCATGTCTGAGACAATGCAAGGCTGTTCAGAGGTGAAATGGTTAGACTTGAGACTTTAACCTAATCAGTGGATTAATCCACTGATATGGATTAACTGGGTGGGAACTGTAGCCAGGTAGGTTGTAGTTGCAGCACGTAGATCACTGACGGCATGTCTTTTGGGTTTATGTTTTGCCCCTGGTGAGTGGAGTGCTGTCTGTCTCTCTTTGCTTCCTTGTTACAATGTTCTGAACTCTTTTTTTCTGCCATACCTGTGCACCATGATGTTCTGACTCACCTTGGGCCCAGAGCTATTGAGTTGGCTAATCAGGGACTGAACCTCTGAAATCATGGGCCAAAATAAACTTTTCCTCCTTTACATTGTTCTTGTCAGTTCTTTTGGTCAATAATGTGCAAAGCTGACTAAAATACCACCTTTGATTGAAATGTTGTGTGTTGCATGACTCTCTGACAGCATAATGATATGAGCACTTGTTAATAGGATTGGTAAGAATATTTATGTTTAGATTCTGGGTAGTGCAGTCTATTCCTTTATTAGCCACACTTTGAGTATGACACCTGAACTCAGAGGATAAAATCTAACGATCTGTATAATTCACTTGTTTAAACTTTTGTAGTCTATTTTTTGATTTTTAAAATTTGTTTTAAATGACAGTAGAATACATTTATGCACTTTGATATATCATACATAGATGGAATATGATTTCTCATTTTTCTGAGTGCACATGTTGCGGAATCATATTGGTCATGGAGTCATATGTAAACATACAGTAATAATGTCTGTTTCATTCTACTATCTTTCCTAACCCCATATCCCCTCCTCTTCCCTCCCAACACTTCCCTGTACCTAATCTAAGGTAACACTATTCTTTCCTAGTGCCCCCCACTTTATTGTGAATTAGTATCCGCATATTAGAGAAAACATTCAGCCTTTGGTTTTGTGAGATTGGCTTATTTTGCTTAGCATGATATTCTCCAGCTCCAACCATTTACTGGCAAATGCCATAATTTTACTCTTCTTTTAAGCTGAGTAGTATTCAATACAATTCAAAGAGCCCTGCACATTGTTATTATCAGACTGAAGGCCATTTGATGTGTTCATTTGCAATTTTTTTGGATTGGGGCGGGGGTAGTTTATAAAATATCCAGTAGTCAGAGTAATACCTCTTTAAGAAAACTCTTCCAAAAATTATTTTCATGCATTTAAGAAGTATTCAGTTTTGTCAGGCTTTAAGAACTATTGTTTATGCTAAAGATGCATCGGTTAAGAAATGGAACAAAAAATCCTCTCTATAGAAATTGTATTCCCCTAGTGTAAAGGATGATAAATAATATTTCACAAATTAGAAAATACATTTTAGGCAAAAATATAAAGCCAGATAAGGGAATATGAAGTTGGATCATAATTTGATATAGGGTCTTCAGTAATTTTCACTGAGAAGATAACATGTAGAAGAATCTTAAAAGAGTTTCGAGAGAACAAAACAAACCTAGGAAAAGAGTAATTCTGAGTTGGCGAGATTTACCAGGTAAGAAAATTCATAAGAAAACATTGTGAATAAATTCCCTTGAAGACATTAAATAAATAAAACATGTAAGTGCTCATGCATTTATGATGTCAGTTAAGGGAAGCATGAAATATGCAAAGTTCTGCAGCTAAAGATCATAGCATATACATCTACAGAATATACACATAATGAAATCAGATTCAAAATGATGTTTCAATAGGCGCAAAGGGAATAAAAAATATTGAGATCGCTAGTGTACATTATCAAGTTCATGAACTGAACACAGAATAATGTATGTTAGTATACTCCCATAGAACTTTCTTTTTTTAAATATGTGTTTTTTTAGTCGTAGGTGCATAATACCTTTATTTTATTTTTATGTGGTTCTGAGGATCGAACCCAGTGCCTCACGTGTGCTGGGTGAGCGCTCTACCACTGAGCCACAGTCCCAACCCAGAACTTTCTAACTTTTTAACTGGTAATCCCTGAATCTCATTTAAAAAAAAAAAAAATCAAACAGTTATATAAAGAGAAAATATGGACAAATTGCCTGCTTTTTCAGATTGTAATCTTGTTTCACTGTCCAGTTGTCTTAAATCTCTTGGGTAAATAATTAGGAGTAGAATTACTGGAACATATCATATGCCTAGTGATTGTAGATTGTATGCTAGACATTATTATTAATAGTCTGATTTTTGTGTTTTTCCTTTAGAGAGTGTTGAAACTTGTTTTGGATGGCAGTTGATTGGCGTTCTTGATTCTTTTGAGGTGTGTGTGTGCTTTTTAAGGGTGGATTTAAAATTCACTTGGGCTAATTTATCCCCCTGAGGTCTTTAATAAGGTCTCTCCACTTGAGCCAGTTGGAATTGAAATTCTTTCAGCCTTATATGAGCTGGACAGCCAAAAACCTTAGCAGTTGCCAAGCCTTGTGGGGTGTCACAATATGTTTTCATAATTTAGTATTCGGTAAGACTCGGGGGAATGTGGATTTCTAGAGCCCTTTATATAATACCTTCCTGGTATTCTGCTCCATAAATTGCTTCTTCTGCTTCCCTGAATTTTAATCTTGCTCTCCTCAACTTTTATTACCATCCTATGTTGGATTCTCTCACCCTAGATGATAGTCTGAAAGTGACTTCTGCTAGAAAACCTTATTTGCTTACCTTTGCTCACCTTTGCTCATGATAACAATTTTGTGCTACCTGTTATTTACTTTCTAAATATAGTTGTTTCATATATTTTGTCCAGGTTTGTTTCTAGGGGGCTAGAAACTAATTATTCTATTAGTGGAATAATGAAATGAGTACTTACATGCTCATCAGTCAGCTTCAACAGTTTTTGGTCTTTTTCCATTAGAGTATATTTATGAACATCCAAGAAATCATTATTTTATTTCACCCAGAATGCTCTCATTATTATGGGCATATCAGTAAAAATATTGCAGTGGTGTGGCTCAGTGATAGAGCACATGCTTAATATGTGTGAAACTCTGAATTCAACCTCTAGGAACCCCTTGCTTCTCCAGTTGCATTGTCTGCAACTATGAATGTAAGATATGGGAAAAGAGATAATTCTGAGCCTTTCTAGAACTATGGTTAGAGAAGCAAAGCCTCTTAGTCCCAGAGTTCACCGAGGATTGCCAGAACCCCCTATATCAAGCACATTCTAGAATGAAAACCTACAATGGGATTCATCCTCATTGCTATATTTAAACTTATGCCTACTATCATTTGTAGACATTAGCTACATACTCAGGCTTAAGAGAGATGAAATAACTAATGAAAATAAATATTTAAAGTTAATGGCAATGTAAAGTGACAAATGACAAGTGAATGAATATTATGAAAAGTTATAATAGTAGTTCAGGGGAACGTGCTCACTTATTAGGGGAAGCTTTCTTTAAACTTTATTTAAACTATATGCCTAAAGGAAAAGATAGGCCATAGATAAGTTACGTTAAACAATGAATAATTAACTATATTCTTGAAGTTCCTGTATCCCTGCACCCAAAATCCATCAGTTTATTTGCCACATTATTTTCTTTATCTTGTACTTAGAGTATTTGAGATCTTTTACAAAAAAGAACTTGTTGAATTGTATGGTAACAATTTTCTGTATCATCTAGTGTAATTCCCAAAGCATATTTAACATTTGAGAGAACTGTGGTTTGGTTTGCAGGTTTTTTGTTTGTTTGTTTGTTTTTTAATCAGTTTAATGGGAACTTATTCCCTTTTCCAAGGATATGATAGTAAATTTGAATAGTAATTGATATCCCATTAAAGCATTTCAGTTTTTATTGCCCTTTATTGACATGAATGTCTTGTGTCATTCATTAGAATAGAAAGGTGGAAAATGCTACTTTTAATTTATATAAAATATATTAGTAAAATAAATCTCTCAAACAAGTGTTCTTGATCAAAAGCAAGTCTCAGATTGAGTCATGTATTAAATGTAAGCAATCACAAACTTGACTCTTCCTGACAACTTTATTAAGAGTATTTGTTTACAAATACTTGAAAATGTAAAGTGTTGACAAAGATAGCTTCTTTAATAGGGATAAACTCTTATTACCAACAGCAGTGTACTTATATTACAATAACTTGCTTATTTGTATTAATAGTTGTTCATTTAAATAAAGTTAATATTATAACATTAAAGCTTATTTACAGTATGTTAAATATAAAAGTGGAATTTTATGAAATATTCTATGGAGAGACTTCTATGCCAAGTGGTAAGGGCAACCTAGTCTCTAGATATGTTTTACTTCATAAACTGAATTTTAACAAATCTTGGATAAATCATGTTTTTTGAATTAAGATTGTTGGACTTTTGCAGAAATCTGACACTCAACAGTTTCTGATATTCGCCCACTTTAATTAACTGAAACTAAATTAACATTATTATATTTCATGTATCAAAATTAATGGCAGTTTTCCATGATTAAACTTTAAAGTATATTCAAAAATTTCTTTGTTTATTTTTATGAATAACCTAATTGTCTGCAGAGGCTTTATGAACTTCCACAATTTAAAATGTTAAGGAAACAGTCACATAGTTGATCTGACGTTACATTGAGAGAAAAAAAAAATCAAAAATACTTAAATGGTAACTTCTCATCATTTCCTTTATTCATTGGCTATTTTATTTGAAGAACTATTTATCAAAAACTCAAGGAAGGGCTGGGGATGTGGCTCAAGCGGCAGCGCGCTCGCCTGGCATGCGTGCAGCCCGGGTTCGATCCTCAGCACCACATACAAAAATGTTGTGTCTGCCGAAAACTAAAAAAATAAATATTAAAATTCCCTCTCTCTCTCTCTAAAACAAAAAACAAAAACAAAAACAAAACAAAAAAAACTCGAGGAAGAGGCTAAGGCTTACTCCAGTTAAAATTTAGAATGGATATTCTTTTGTATGCAATGAACAATCCTTTCAACTTTTTTTTTTTTTTTTCCTATTATTAGTTTCTTGATCCTCAGGTTACCAGCTCTCCTGGATTGCCACCCCCACGACCCATTTGCAAGAAGTTCATTTGGTTTCCTTTGAAATTTCTGTCTCTTGTATCACAAGTTCCACCATAATTTGCAGGGGGAAAGCACCTGATTGGACTATCCAGTACTGAACTGGGAATGATTGAGCTCTTCAGCTAGTTACACAGATTTTTAGTTTTGTTGGCCCTATTCAATCTTCAGTGGATAGAACTTTAGGACATTGTTGAGTAATTATATTGAAATTAAGCCCTTTTTCCTATCCCTTAATTCATTCAGCTGTTTTTCTCTTTTTGTTAATATGTGATTGTGTTTCAAGGTCAAGAATCTGCACATTAATTCAGAATTTTGATTTAAAAAATAGACAATTTATTAAAGTTTCAATATAAACATAGCTCTTAAACTTTCAAGTCCTATGTAAAATTATTATATTTATAAATCTATCAAATTTTAATAATTACTTTTAGAGAGAACTTTTACAACTTAAATTCTCTTAAGTATATTAAGCTATGCTGTACAAATTTTATTTATTGTATTTCTTTATAGTCCTTCATTGTCTGACTAGCAAGCTTTTTAACTTTTCATTTGTAGTTTTTTTTTTTTTTTTTTTTGGCTAAAGCATGGAATGCATTAGGTAAAAAGTTTCATTCTGCAAAATTGCATGTTAAAACCAGTTTGGGAAAATAACTGGAGATTACTGAAAACATTTTAAAACTGAATTAGAATATTCACAATAACAATCCTAATAAACATTCAAAGATAGTGTTTTAAATATAGGACTTAAAAGAGCAAAGAACACTTTATGAGTAAAGGAATTTAAGGAAAGAATTGAGCTATTAAATTATAGTGATAATGGCAAAATGTGCAAATATAAGCATTTGAGCTAAGAGGAAGAGAGTACTAAGTTCACTTGCATCTTTTGTTTCTCGGTGTATTTTGCTTTTAGTTGTTGGTGGTGCAAAGCATTAGCAAGATAGGAGAAACTCTCTTAAGGAAGTCTGTGAAATTGGTAGTGAAACTTTGCAGATTTAGATGAGAGGATTCATCTAATATATTTAGATGTCTTATAGGATTTTTCTTTTCCATGTAGTTTTAACAAGACACTTAGAAATTTCATTTTTTTATTTAAATAGATAGAAATTGATTTCCTGCTACTGTTTTTCTGTTCATCATATTCTTTTTCCCCAGTTTAGCTTTTCAATTCAGATTCAACTCAGAATTGTAGAGTCAAGTGTTGTGTTTCATTTTTTTTCCCTCTAAATTTGTCTACTGTAAGACTTGTTGACTGGGTTCTGTTTCATTAATACAAATTAGCAAAAATTTTGTTATAACACATTCAAAAAGTCACTAGCTGGCTATTCCTTTGGGACTTGTAGGAATATTTTGAATTGTTTTATTCTATTCATCAAAGGATGTGTACATAGCACTCGTAATGTATTTGTCTCTTTTTCATGGGCAGATATATTTAATCCTCTCATAATAGTTTAAATACAAAGTGTAACTTAGAACTAAATTTTCTTTTGAAAGTTTAGGTTTTTGTTTTGATATCCATCTTCCTTTCCTTTAAATTTTAGCTCTGCAGAATTTACACCATAATGTTGATTGTGGATGTGGTAGTTATCAGATATCAAATTTTTTTTGGTTTCACCAGACAATTTATAATTTTTAGTGATAAAAGCTAAGGTAACTAAGAATATCAAAGCTTTTTAGTTTTTAAAGTGCATGATTGGAATAAAAAATAAAATGAATAATTATTAATATTTAATAAACCAAAATGTCACAAAACATTCTCATTCCGCTTATAGAAGGGTCATACACTCAGCATTCATCAGTAATCTGGAATAGCTAAGACCCAAGAAATGAGGCCTCAAAGAGGACACTAAGCAGCAGAATAAATATATTTATCCCATAAATGAGGTGCTCCTCATCATTTGCACTGCAGATAGCATGGATTATATTTTTCCAGTGTGCAATTCATAGTTTGTTAAGGAAAAAAAAATTCAGATAATATCAAGTATACTATAAATATGATGAGAACAACAAATGAGGTGTAACTTAGTGGTAGAATACTTGCCTAGTATGTGGTAGGCCCTGGGTTTGATTCCCAGCACTGTCCCCTCCCCGCAAAAAGGGTCATCCATTTCACTTTAGCTATTTGTTCCCTTGATTACATAGTTTAACCTTATCCCCCTCAACAACATTAGCTCTAATTATATATATTTTAAACATTTCATTTGCTCTAAAATTCCCACTCTAATAATTCCTCTGTCTCGTGGAGACAGCCAGTCTGTTTTCACTATCTTCATACCCTTCATGTTTGTGTGCTTCACTCCTTGATTAAGTGACTTTTATGCTGGGAATTGTGTAGCATACAGAGATGATTTTGTATATTGATTGTATCAGAAGGGTTTTAAGATACTTTGCAAGGACACAGCCATGACTTTGTAGCAAGAAGAAAAAACAAGGATGACAGTTTCAACCAATGGAGCTGGAAACTGGTTATCCACATGTAGAAGAATGAGACTAGATCCTTCTCTCTCATCCTGCACAAAAATCAACTCAAATTGGATTAAAGACCTAGGAATTAGAACTGAAACTATGCAACTCCTAGAAGAAAATGTAGATTCAACATTCTAACATAAGAGGCACAGTCAACAACTTCCTCAATAGGATTTCTAAATCTCAGTAAATGATAACAAGAATTATTGAATAGAATAACATAAAGTTTAAAACCACCTGCACAGAAAAGGAAACATTTAAGAATGTGTAGAGACAATCTACAGAATGAAGGAAAATATTTGTTAGCTATTCTTCTGACAAGATTAATATCCAGAATATATAAAGAATTCAAAAAACAACATACAAAAACTGAATATTCTAATTAACAAGTGAGCAGTTTAAACAGACACTTCTGAAAAGAAGAAATAGCAAATGTCCAACAAATATGAAAAAATTTTTCAACATCTTTAGTAGTCAGGGAAATGCAAATTAAAACTATACTAAGATTTCATCTCACTCCAATTAGAATGGCAGCCATCAAAATACAAGAATAATAAATGCTGGAGAAAAAGGAACACTTTTACACTGTTAACATTGTGAATTAGTTCAAGCCATGTGGAAATAGTATAGAGTTTCCCCAAAAGACTAGGAATGGAACCACCATTCCTTTACCACTCCTCAGTATGTATCCTAAAGAAATAGTTATCATACTATAGTGATACATGCATACCTATGTTTAGAACAGCATAATTCACAATAGCCAAACTATAGAACCAACCTCGGTGTCTGTCAGTGAATGAATGGATAAAGAAAATGTGGTATATGTACACAATAGAGTTTTATTCAGTCATAAAGAGAAGGAATGAAATTATATCATTTGCAGGAAAATGGATGGATCTTGAGAACATTATGTTCAGTGAAACAAGCCATACTCACAAAGTCAAAGTTTGTAAGTTTTCTCTCATATGTATAAGCAAGGTTCTCTTCAAAATTGAAGAGAGACCAATGGAATACAGAAAGTTACCAGGAGGAAGGTGGAGGGGAGGGATGGGGGGAAACTGGTAAACACTATTGACCAAATTATATCGTTGAATCATGTGCATATACAAATCTGTAGCAATGAATCCCACCACAATGTATAATTATAATGGAACAATAAAAAATATGGGAAAAAAAATACAAGGGTGACAAAATAAAATGGAGTCAAGAACATGACTTTAAGAAACATACATACCAGGATTTCAATATGGTGGGGTAGAGGAGGTTGCTTTCCTGGCTGCTCTATGGCATGAAAGCAAGAAAGAAGAGATGCAGCTTCTCAGCAAGTAAGGTACTAGAAACTTTCAAGGACACTGTAAGTCCACAAGATAAAAACTCTACTGCCTCACATCCATACTGTTAGATGGGTAAACACACAAACAGCATGAAAAAGCAAGGGAGCAAATAGCCTCAAACAAATGAAGGTACTCCAATAATAGAATCCATCAACACCACAGTGGAAGAAATATCAGAGACAGAGTTAGAAATGTATATCTGTGAGGTAAAGGATTATATAAGGAGTGAAATCAGAGAGACAATACAGGAAGTGAAATATCACTTTAATAAAGAGATTCTGAAGAAAAAAGAAATACTCAAAATGAAGAAAAATTAAATTAAAAATTTAGTTGAAAGCATCAACACAGACTATACTTGGAAGACAAGAGTTTTAGACAATGAAGACTATAAATATTTAATCCTTGATGCCACCCACTTTCTGGGAGAAGAGTTGATTAACTGAGTCCAACAATTTGAATGCTAATCTCATCCAGATACACCCTCACAGACACATATCCATAAATAAGGTTTAATCTGAGCACTCTATGGCCAAATTGACACATAAAATTAATTTGTCAAGTATGCACCCATGCACATCTCTTTAAGCCATACTGATCCCCAAATAATTACAATAACAAGGTCCTAATTGTGCACACTGTGAAACAACTATTCTGCCTATAACCAAAAACATGCTTTATCTCTTTTTCGAAAGAAAGTCCCTAATGATGTTTATTCCTCTCCTTCATTTTTCCTAAAAACTTAGTAATACTTAAATGCCATGACATGGAAATAAATCATGTCACATGATAAGAGAATAAAGAAAGAAAAAATATATATGCCACAAACATGTTCATAGCAAAATAAAGAAGAAATACACATGAAAAAAAAATATATATATATAAAATCTTTAAAATAAAGATGTGAAGAAACTATGAACAGAACTTCTGAGAAATACAGATTAACCTGAAAAAAAAAAAAAAAAACAAATTTAAGATTTATTAGGTAGATGAAAGCTCAGAGATACAAACCAAACAAATGCACAACTTTTTTCAATGAAATAATAAAATTTCCCAAACCTAAAGAATAAAATGGAAAATCAAATCCAGGAGTCTTATGAGATACCAAATACACAAAATTACAACAGACTTAACCAAAGGCACATTATAATGAAAATGCCTAAATACAAATAAGGATAGAATTTTAAAGTCTGCCAGAGAAAAACAACAGGTAACATTTAGAGGCAAACCATTCTGGATCTTGGCTGATTTCTCAACTCAGACCCTCAAAACTAGGAGGTCTTGGAATAACATTTACCAAGCTCTGAAAGAAAATGGATGATGGTCAAGAATACTATACATGGCAAAATTAAACTTCAGAATTGACAAAGAAATAAAAACCTTCCTTGATAAACAAAAGGTAGAAGAATTCAAGACTAGAAAGCCTGCACTATAAAACTATATTTCAAAAAGAATAAATTAAAAATAAAATGCAGCGAAGTGGGGAACTAAACTAAAAGAACAATGAGTGAATTAACGAAGAAACTAATTCAAATTAAAAACCCACAATTAAATAAAAATAATAATAATATCAAGTGTAAATGGCCTGACCTCATTCATCAAAAGACATAGACTAGCAGATTGGATTAAAAAACAAGACCCAACAATATGCTGTCTCCAAGAGACTCCTTACTATGCTAGAACTCCATAGATTGAAGGTAACAAGATGGGGAAAAAAAACATCGCATTCACATGGACCACATAAACAAGCTAGGGATTTCTTTTTTTTTTTTTTTTTTTTTT
>NW_025999998.1:5249765-5350073 GCF_001458135.2 Marmota marmota marmota | reverse complement strand
GGGTTGTTTGTTCTCTTATTGTCTAATTTTTTGAGTTCTTTGTATACTCTGGATATTAGGGCTCTATCTGAAGTGTGAGGAGTAAAGATTTGTTCCCAGGGTGTAGGCTCCCTATTTACCTCTCTTATTGTTTCTTTTGCTGAGAAAAAACTTTTTAGTTTGAGTAAGTCCCATTTGTTGATTCTAATTATTAACTTTTGTGCTATGGGTGTCCTATTGAGGAATTTGGAGCCCGACCCCACCGACTGTAGATCGTAGCCAACTTTTTCTTCTATCAGACGCCGTGTCTCTGATTTGATATCAAGCTCCTTAATCCATTTTGAGTTAACTTTTGTGCATGGCGAGAGAAAGGGATTCGGTTTCATTTTGTTGCATATGGATTTCCAGTTTTCCCAGCACCATTTGTTGAAGATGCTATACTTCCTCCATTGCATGCTTTTAGCCCCTTTATCAAATATAAGATAGTTGTAGTTTTGTGGATTGGTTTCTGTGTCCTCTATTCTGTACCATTGGTCCACCCGCCTGTTTTGGTACCAGTACCATGCTGCTTTTTGTTACTATTGCTCTGTAGTATAGTTTGAAGTCTGGTATCGCTATACCGCCTGATTCACACTTCCTGCTTAGCATTGTTTTTGCTATTCTGGGTCGTTTATTTTTCCATATGAATTTCATGATTGCTTTCTCCATTTCTACAAGAAATGCCATTGGGATTTTGATTGGCATTGCATCAAGCTAGGGATTTCTATCCTCATATCAGATAAAGTGGACTTTAAGCCAAAGTCAAAAGGGACAAAGAAGGACATTTCATACTGCTTAAGGGATTTATACATCAATAAGACATAACAGTCATAAATATGCCCCAAACAATAAAGCATCACAGTAATACTGAATGACTTTAATACATGTCTCACCACTGCATAGTTCCTCCAAACAAAAACTAAATAAAGAAGTTATGGAACTAGAAAATACAATTAATACTTTAGACTTAATAGACATATATAGAATATTTCATCTATCAAGGACTGAATACACCTTTTTTTTCAGCAGCACATGGATCCTTTTGTAAAATAGACCATATCTTAGGCCACAAAGCAACTCCTCGCAAATACAAAAAAATAGAGATAATTCCTTGCATTCTGTCATATCAGAATGGAATAAAATTAGAAATCAATGATAAAATAAAAAATAGAATCTACTCTAACACCTGGAGACTAATATGTTATTTAATGAAGAACAGATAGCAGAAGAAATCAAGGATGAAATTTAAAAATACTTACAAGTATGTTAGAGTAGTAATACAACATATCAAAACCTCTGGGACGCTATGAAGGTGGTTCTAGGGGAAGTACATTGCATTGAGATCATTCATTAAAAGAATAGAAAGTCAACAAATAAATAACCTAACATTACATCCCAAAGCCCTAGAAAAAAACAAAAAATCAACACCAAAAGCAGTAGAAGACAGAAAATAATTAAAATCAATGAAATTGAAACAAAAGAAACAATGCAAAAAGTCAACAAATCAAAAAGTTGGTTCTTTGAAAACATAAAATTGATAACAGAAGGAGGGAGAAAACGCAGATTACTAAATCATGAAAAAGGAAACATCGTGATGGTCACTACTGAAATACAGGTGAAAATCAAACTATTTTGAAAATTTATCCTCTAATAAAATAGAAAGTCTTGAAGACATTGACCTTCCCGAATTGAATCAGGAGGACATAGAAAATTCAAGCAGATCAATTTCAAGCAATGGAGTTGAAGATGTCATCAAAGGCCTACTAACAAGAGATTGGAGTGTTGCTTTTACAAGTCAATATTGTCATCAGGCTGCAAGAAATTGGGGAAAAGGCATAAAATAGATTCTCTTTCACAGCCATCAGAAGGAACAAACCATATCCTGTAAAAATATAACAGAGTAAAGATAACAACTACTTAAAAAAAAAAAAAAAAAAGGCCTATCTTCAAAGGAAAGCCCAGGACCAGATGGATTCTCAGCTGAGTTCTACCAGACCTTCAAGAAGAATTCACAGCAATCCTCCTCAAATTATTATATGAAATAGAAAAGGCAGGAATCCTTTCAAACTCATTCTATGAAGCTAGTATCCTGATTCCAAAACCAGACAAAGACATCAAGAAAATTTTCAGACCAATACCCCTGATGAACATAGGTACAAAATTTCTTAATAAAAATTCTGGCAAATCACATATAAAAACATATGTAAAAGATAGTGCACCATGATCGAGTGCAGTTCATCTCAGAGATGCAAGGTTGGTTCACCAGACAAAAATCTACAAACAGTTCCTCACATCAATAGACTTAAAGACAAGAATCACATGATTATCTCAATAGATGCAGAAAAGGCATTGGACAAAATACAGCATCCATTCATGTTCAAAACACCAGAAAAACTAGGGATAATAGGAACATACCTCAACATTTTAAAAACTATATATGCTAAACCTAAGGCCAGCATCATTCTGAATGGAGAAAAATAGTAAGCATTCCCTCTAAAACCTGGAACAAGACAGAGATGCCCTCATTCATGACTTGTATTGCACATAGTCCTGGAAACTAGCCAGAGAAATTAGGAGAAAGAAATTAAAGGGATATGAACAGGAAAAGAAGAACTCAAACTATCCCTGTTTGCTAATGACATGATTCTATATTTAGAAGTCAAAATACAAACAAAACTCCACCAGAAAACTTCTAGAACTCATAAATGAGTTCAGCAAAGTAGCAGAATATAAAATTAACACCCATAAATCAATTGTGTTCCTATATATCAGTGATGAATCAACTGAAAGAGAAATTAGGGGAAACGGTCCCATTCGCAATAGCCTCAAAAAATATATATATAAAATAAAATACTTAGGAGTCAAGCTAACAAAAGTGGTAAAAGACCTCTACAATGAGAATTACAGAATACTAAAGAAAGAAATTGAAGACCTAAAAAGATGGAAAGATCTCCCACGTTCTTGAATAGGCAGAGTTAATTTTGTCAAAATGGACATATTACCAAAAGTGTTATACAGATTTAATGCAATTCCTATTAAGGTTCCATCCAATGACATTCTTCACAGAAATAAAAAAGGCAGCCATGAAATTCATTTGGAAAAATAAGAGACCCAGAATATCCAAAGCAATCCTCAGCAAGAAAAGTGAAGCAGGAGGCATCACAATACCAGACCTTAAATTATACTACAGAGCTATAGTACAAAAACAGCATGGTATTGGCACCAAAAAAGTCTTGGAGAATAATGGTATGGAATAAAAAACACAGAGACAAACCCACATAAATACAGTTATACTTGACAAAGGCTCCACAAACATACATTGGAGAAAAGAGAGTCTCTTCAACAAATGGGAAAACTGGAAATTCATATGTAATAAAATGAAATTAGGCCCCTACCTCTCACCCTGCACACTTTTACTCTTGTTACAGACAGCATCAAATGTAATTAGATATGATTCCTCCTCTGGAGGAACATGCAGCAGGTGAGTCAGAAATTTATACCAATAGTTACAGTACTGGCATAATTTAACAGATGTAATAATAAGATTAAACAAAATGCTGTAGAATACAGGGAAATATGGTTTGGGTGGAGGTCAAGTTTTCATAGTGAGGTGGCAGAATTGTATGGGTTTCTTTTCTCCTTTGTAATGAAATATACATGACATAAAGTTTATCCTTTTTAAAGCATGTGGTTCACTGACATCAAGTACATTTGCAGTGTTTTATGCAATCATTATCTAGTTCAAGAACTTCTGCATTACTCTAAACAGAAACCATGGACCTATTGAGGAATTACTCCCTATTTCTACTTTGAGTCTTTGTGAGCATGAATCTATTTTCTGTCTTTATGAATTTACCTATTCTGGTTATAACAAGTAAATAGAATCACATACTATATAGCCTTTTGTTTCTTGTTTCTTTAATTTAGCATAATGTTTTCAGGGTACATTCATGTTTTTGCATGTATCAATAATTCATTCCCTCATGGCAGTAATCTTTTGTGTGGATATACCACCTTGTATTTATCCATTATGTTTATCTATTTTTCTGTTGGTGGACATTGAGGATGTTTCCATCTTTTGGCTATTATGAATAGTGCTGCTATGAATGTTACTGTACAGTTTTTATTTGAACATTTTGTTTTGACCCTTGGGCATATACCTGAGTAGAATTGCTAGACCATATGGCAAGTTTAAAATCAACATTTTTATTGGTTTTTTTAGTTATATGTGACAGTAGAATCCATTTTGACATAATAATAAAAGCATGGAATATATCATGTTCTAGTTCAGACCTCTCTCTCCCCTTCCCATTTTGAGGAACCAACAGACTGTTTTCCCACAAGCATTGTAAGAGGGTTCCAGTTTCTCTAAACCATTACTACTTCTTGCCATTTTCCGTTTCTTTTTATGGCCATCCCAATGGATGTGAAGTAGTATCTCAGTAGGATTTTGATTTATATTTACCCAGTGACGTTGATTATATTTTCCTTTGCTTATTGGCCATTTGATATGTTCCCTAGACTTCTAGGGAAGTCATCTCTTCATGTTTAATTGGAATGTTTATCTTTTTCCTTTCTTCTCTTTCTTGATAGTATATTTTGTACACACATTTAATTTTGATGAAGTCCAATTATATCTATTTTCTTTTTGTTTCTTATGCTTTTGGTGTTACAAGCAATTGCCAAATCCAAGACCATGTTTATTTACCCATATAAGAAAGAAAGAACACTGTAAATGGCATCCTACAATGTTCAGTTTTATTTTCATTAATTACAGAGTATTTTCTAATTTCCCTTTTAGTTTCTTCTTCAATCCATTGGTTACTATCTTCATGGAATATCTTTTTCTATCCTTTGACTATTTATGTCTTTGGATCTAAAGTGAGTTCTTTTAGACAACTTATATTTGTAATCATTTTTTTAAAAAAACATATTCTGACAGTCTTTGTCTTTTAATTGGAACCTTTAATCCATTTAAATATAAAGTTATTACTGATAGGGAAAGATGTCAGCCACTCTTCTATTTGTTTTCCTTATTATCTATTGTTTTTTTTTTTTTAATTTTTCATTGTGGGTTGTTCAAAACATTACAAATTTCTTGACATATCATATTCCACACTTTGATTCAAGTGGGTTATGAACTCCCACCTTCACCCCATACACAGATTGCAGAATCACATCAGTTACACATCCATTGATTTACAAATTGCCATACTAGTGTCTGTTGTGCTCCGCTGCCTATCTATTGTTTTTGTTCTGGGTTCCTCCATGGCTGCTTTCTTTTTGATTTTTTGCAGTACTACATGTTTTGTCCTTTCTCGTATCCTTTACAGTGTTTGTTTTTTTGTTTGTTTTTATTACCTTGGGTATTACAATTCACATCTTACATCTACCCAAGCCTAGTTTGAGTTAATATCAATTTATCTTTAATAGTATAGCAAAACTACGTTCCTGGTATACCTCCATGCCTCCTCTTTTTGATTGTTATTGTCAAATCTCATCTTTTGCATTGTGTGATTATTAACAGATTTATAATTTTTGTTTTATGCATTTGTTAAATCACATAGGGAAAAAGGGTCATAGAGGACCAAATATATAATACTACCAGCTTTTATAGTGGTCTTTGTAGTTAACATTTTTCAGTAGTCTTATATTTTCACATGGCTTTGAGTTATTGTCTCTTGTCCTTTCACTTTAGTCTGAAGGACTTTCTTCAGCATTTCCTGTTGTTCAAGTCTACTTTTGTCAAATTCCCTCAACTTTTTTATCTGGAAATAAACTTTTTTATCTGGAATCTCTTAGTTTCGTCTTTATTTTTGAAGAATATAATTCTTCGTCATTTTTTTCTTTCTTTGCTTCTGGTCTCCCAAGTACTTGATGAAAAATTGGCTGGTAGTCTAAAGGAGAATCCCTTCTATGTGAAGAGTTACCTCTGTTGCTGCTGTTGTTGATAGACCTTTATTTTATTTATTTTTATGCAGTGCCTCACATATGCCAGGCAAGTGCACTGCCGCTGACCCACAGCCCCAGCCCGTTTTTATCTTTTGACAGTCAAATATAATGTGTCTCACTGCGGATCTTTTCAAATTTATTGTATATCTAATTTTTCTATATCTCAGACTACATAGTTTATAAAACCACTCATGTAGGGCTGGGGATGTGGCTCAAGTGATAGCGCGCTCGCCTAGCATGCGTGCGGCCCGGGTTCGATCCTCAGCACAAAGATGTTATGTCCTCCGAAAACTAAGAAATAAATATTAAAAAATTCTCTTTCTCTTTCTCTCTCTCTCTCTCTCTCTCTCTCTTTAAAAAAAAAAAAAACCACTCATGTAGAATAGTTACAAACTATTAACTTGGTGTTTTGTTTTGTTTGCAGCACTGGGGATTGAACCCAGGGCCTCACGCATACTAAGCAATAGGCAAACACTCTACCAATGAGCTATATTCCCAGCCCTTTTAATTTTATTTTGAGACAGTCTCACTAAGTTGCTCAGACTGACAATTTGTAATCCTCCTCCAGCCTCCTCAGTGACTGGGATTACAGAGCAGTTTGTTTTCCAGTGCAATTTGTTGAGTTTTACTGGACAAAAGTCTAACAACAACAATGTTCAGTTATTTGATTTAGTATGCTGTGTCATTCAGCCTAAACTAAATCCCTATCACAGAGTTTAAAAACAACATGGTGTACAGAATAGCAGATCTTAAATATTCTACCCATAAGGAATACAAATCCTTTATTCTTATATTTTGACCAAAGTAAGTTATGGGGCCATCCCTAATTTTAAGTAGGCAAGTAACCACCATATTTGTTTGTGCCCAAATGTAGAAACATAACTGTCTTCTAATTAGTCTACAATCTCCACTCCCTCTCCTATTTCATCCCCATCTAGTCTTCAGCATTTATCTCATTATTTATTTGTGTAAACAAAGGTTATCACGTTTCTTTCCTTAACTATAATTTTCATTTGCTTAGAACCTAGTACTGAACCCAAAAGCTCAATTGTCAGCTCTGTGACTATAAAGTTCTCAGTGTTTTTAAGTTTTAGTTTTTTCTCTTGTTAGAAAAAAAAATTCAAAAATTAGAATAATAAAGCTTATCTCAAAAGATTATAAATGGTTGAGATAATGTGTCTAGAACATTTTGTACACTGTTTCATGCATAGTAAATGCTTGAGTTATTACTATTTTCCTAGCCTTTAGTGCCTTTCATAATCTGGCTTCAACTTATCCTTTCATCTTCAGTTTTGTCTTCATCTTCTTTGGCTCTCTTATAACCATTTGATGGCTATACTTTATCAAATTATTGATAAACTATAAGTAATAGTATTTTTATTGTGTGTGTTTTTGTTTATAATTTTTTTTTTTTTTTTGGTACCAGGGATTGAACCCCAGAGGCATTTAACCACTGAACCATATTCTCAGCTCTTTTATTATTTTTATTTTGAGACAAGAGTCTCAACGTTCCTTAGGGCCTTCCTTGCTAAGTTGCTGAAGCTGGCTTTGAACTTATGATTCTCCTGCTTCAGCTTCCCAAGCTGCTGGTATTATAGGCTCACACCACTGCACCCAGATGCTAATGTTGTTGTTATTATTTAGTTGTAGTTGAACACAATACCTTTATTTTATTCATTTTTATATGGTGCCGAGAATCGAACCCAGTGCCTCGTAAGTGCCAGGTGTGCCCTCTATCACTGAGCCACAACCCCAATTCCTGTTAATGTTGTTTTTGATTTTGCTGTATTTTAATTTGTTTAGAAGAGAGAATGGAATTTTTTCTGTTAAATTTCCCACTGATTTTATGAGAAATCAGGATTTATTTAAAATTTTTTCAGAATTCTTATAATACTTCACTATAATAGAGGAAAATATTTATATAAAGAAAAATAGGCTTTCCTATTTTAAGATAGGTAGTGAGGTAATTTCCTCTTGAAAATCAACAGAACAAAAATTTGAAATATTTTTATCTTTAACAACATTTAGAGGTCATTAAAGGTAGTCATTGACCTAAAAATTGGAAGAAAAAGAGTAAATGACTTAGGAAGAGTTAATTAAACCTGAGGGCTTAAACCTGTAGGATACAAAAATCACTTTGATTCATTCATATACTCAAAAAAGCTCAGGAGTTAGATGGACTAGTAAGTACCACAGACATATTGCTTTTAAAATCCAGATATGGATAAGGACCCTTTGTTTTCATCTCGTGGTGACAGGAAGTACATTGTCTGGTTGAACCAGAGGAATTCCAAACAGAGTGGGGTAAGTGTGAGGCACTGAACTAAAGATCAGGATTAAGTGAAACTTGTCATACTGAATAGTAGTTCATTAAGCCTCCCTTCCCTGCTTGGCTCCAGATGTCTGTCTTTCATGCCTAAATATCTTAGGCACAATTGAGAGCTCTTTCCTATACAAATTGAACTACTCCAGAAAAGCTACTTAACAGCTAACTAGTATTTGAAGACATCAGCAAAAAAGCCAGCTGGACATTACCCTGAAGCCCATAGTTGGCAAGCCCGGCCTATACATATAAACACAGCATTATTGTTAGCTTTTTAATGTTGACCCTTTAAATAGGAGCAACCAACCAAAAATTGTTAGCTATCTTAGGAAATTTTCTAATATAGAAGAAGGATACATAACAGAAAGCTGGGGGTTGGGGCATTTTAAAGGAGCACACAATGCAGGAAACAAAAATACTTAAAGGAAATGAAAATCAATTACCTCAGACAGTATTGCTTCATGAAACAAAACATGATGCCCTAAGAAGAAAAAGGAGAGAGCAACTAAGAAAGTTTGTGGGATGAAAAGAAAAGCATGACACAGTTGAAAGGCTATCTCTGGACATAGAATATAGAACAAAATAGAGAAAGAGGTTAATAAGAGGCTCAGTATCTAATTGAACAAGAGTTCCAGAAAGAGATAACAGGAAACAAAGAACCCTATTAATATATTAAGGAAACAAAATATGTAAATTTTGTAGACCTAAAGACATCATTGGTTTGAACAGGTCAAGTGCCCAGCACAGTGATATAAATTCACATACTTGTGTAAAGTACATCATTCTGAAAATTCAGAACGGATAATAAAACGATTGTAAGAACTTTGAGATAGGAAGAGGGGAAAAAAGGGTGAAGTCTATGAATATGAATATCATTGAGGGCTAGGGTGGATCCCTAACACTATAAAAAGATGGGTGTGTGTGAGATTGAATCCCATATCCACTCATGAGAATATAAGACACTGCAACAAAACCTTTTAAATGAGGAGGGAAATATATTGTTACAAAATTTGTAAAAATATACACCAGAAAGAAAAATATAATGAAAACCCATATATTCATCTCCCAGAGTCATTAGCCTTACCCTTTCCTCTAAGCATACTTATAAAGTTTTAAAGCAAATTCCAGATACTTTATCATTCAATACTTACTACTTAATTTTATCTGTAACAGATATTTTAAAGAAACAAAATCACACTGTTACTAATCTAAAAATATAGGAATTTATTAATATCAAATATTTAGTTTTTGTTTTGTTTTCTCTATTTTAACTCAAAACTGTCTTTAGGAGTTGGCTTGTTCTAATAAGAATCTCCTGCATTTAGTAGATATATCTTAAATTTCCACTGAAAAGACTACCACTATGTGTATATATATATATTTTTTTTTCTTTTTCACAAGCCTTCTAGCAATATTTGAATTTTAAATACTGTCTCTGTACTACTTTGAAAAATACAAATTAACTCCATAACCAGTTATACTTAGAGAATGTCTCAGGAGATTTACCAGAGTATATGATTAGCAGTTTAAATGTTACCCGTGTATATTTTACAGACTTTCATGTTGATCAAATATTAGTTGAACATGAACTCGTGTAGCTAACTTAATTGGCTCAGTCATTCAGATATAGAAACAAATATTCCATGTTGTTTCAGTAGCAGGACAAGATGGCAAAAAGCCACCACCAAACATGTGAAAAATAGTCCAGAAATAAAAAGTAAGCAAGCAAAGTTTCTGAGCAACAAAATTTTCACAAAGCCAGGAACCTTAAAAGCCATTGGGTCTGTTCAACTTTTGCATGTAATTTTAAATAGTACCAGGATTGTAGGTGAGTGGAAAGGAAGAGAGGTGATGTCAGCAGGCTAATTATTGCCAAAATTGATAGCCAACAGTAGGAAAAGGGACAGATTATATTAAATCCCAACTCAGGCATTGAGGAAGAAAAGTAGTGTAGTGAATAATAGCCTGCTCTTATGCCACATAGAAATAAAGAATCCAAATCAACTCATGTAGTCCTTTTGAGGGGGGTTATGTGGCAGCTCAATTATGTTGGCGTTGACCTAGCCACTATAGTGCAGCCATTTAACACCCATGGATTTTTTTAAAGTTTAGATATTTTGCTTTTTATTATTACCAAATAATTTTTGAAACATCTAATTATATTCCTGAATCTGACTTAGTTCTAATATAACCAAAGAACAGGAATGAAAAATGAAGTGTGGAGTAAGATTAGATGAAGTAACAATGTGGACCTCTTGGAACATTTACTATATATGGAATAATACATTTCTTCCATTGTTTTCCAATCCACAGTTTCCTTAGTCATTTTAAACAAAATGTCTGTTGGTTCTCTTGAGACTTCACTTTTATTTTAAATGCCCCCCACACATAGAATCTCAACTTTCAGTTCTCCAATATAAGTTACATTGATCAAACTTACTTTTTTCCAATTAACAAATAGATATGTCTATTACAATAGAATTTATCTGTTTTTCATTTGAGAATCTAAAGGATAAACACCTGACTTTTAAGTTTAGTTATGTTTATTTAATTGGGTGTATATTAGCCACAATATTTCTCTTTAACCCTGTGCTGTTTCTTTTAGAGGAAGTCCACAAATGAAGGGGACACCCCATTTTAAGGAAGAACACTGTGCTCCAGCATTAAATTTAGAGATGAGGAAAATATTGGATTTACAAGCACCCATCATGAGGTACAGTGCTTTGGTTAAATTTGGCATTTTGTAATGATAGTAGACAATGTAGTTGGTTAATAACATGATCAACAGGAAAATTGCTTGCATTTCTTATAATTCAAATGGAAATGCTTGATTAAGACATTTGAAGTTTTACAAATAGTGCATTATTTTACTTGTGATAATAAAGCTCATAAATTGGGTAATTTTACTTTGGAATTTACATTTTTTGATAAGGTCTAGAATTGTTTGACTAAATAATATTATCCATGTCCCTCTAAAAGATAGTGATAAAAATCATTACGTAATCATAATTTAAGGAAAAGAGACAGTGCCTTTGTTTTCAAAGACTTCATATATTTCTAGGAAATTTAGAAGAAAATTAAGCTTTCTGATCCAAGTAAGAATAAAGATTCTATGACAAGGCAGCCAAAATACCAAAAATCTGTTTTTACACCAAAAATCTATTTTTACATCTATTAATGAAATAAGTGGTCTTATTTATAATTTGACATTATTTCTTAAAGTGCTTCATGGTTGACATTTTAGCTGCCACTTAGTTTAACTGCATATTGTTACCATTGTGTAAATGTAAGAAACTGTTTTTAAATAATGTGCAGCTGTGAAAACAATGAGGATATTCTTTACTGAAAAAAACTTTCTAACTATATTAGTGAGTGACAAAAAACAATGTGAATATTATAATATGTACTTTTAATATTAATATTATGATATATATAAGAGAAGATGGTAGTATTAGAATATTTATTGTTCTAGAAGAATACATAAGAAACTGGGGATGAGAACCAAGTAGCCTCAAGACAGGTTTGGGAAGATATTTTTACTGTTTACTTTGTAAAAATATTGAGCCATATGAATATAATATGAATGTATTGAACTATATAAATGTAATACCTATTTTTTGAAAGATCCTCTTGATTTACAATTTTAATGAAATGGCTTCTTTCACCATTTCTCTTATTAGAATAGAATGACACTGGAACATATTACAGAAAAATCATGTGCAAGTTGTTAGCTATTGTCCGCCTTGCTTATTCCATCTTTTTTATATTCTCATAGAAAAGAATGCTGTTATTTTCTTAAATGTGGAAGTGTCACAAAATATTAGAATTCAGGATAATCATCACGTTCGTCAAAAGGTTACTCATCGCTTAAGACTTTATATATTTCAGCATTGAAATCCTTTTTAAGAATGTAACTTGATGTAGAACAGATTTTTTTGAGGGTCGGGATGATTACTGTTTTATTGCATTAGAAAAAACATTAGCAATGATGACTAATTTATTTCAGTACAGTTTACAAAAAAGAAAAGTGGTGCTGTAAAACAGTTACAGTATAGTTTGCTTTGACAATGATCATCATAAAATTTGGAAGCAATATCTCTTTTCAGGATAGATTATTATGTAGAAGGAATTTTGAACGTATGGGTACCATGCGAGGTGAAAACTACAGACTTGGCTTTTTACGTCCACTTGGTGGTAAAACCTGTTTGGTGTATGGAAACAGGATAGAAAAAGAACCTATAAAAAAAAAGAGGCCCAGCACAGTGGCACACACCTGTAATCCCAGAAACTCGGAAGGCTGAGACAAGAGGATCATGAGTTCAAAGTCAGCCTCAGCAAGGGTGAAGTGCTAAGCAACTCAGTGAGACCCTGTCTCTAATAATAACATTTTTGGAGTTTTTAACATGTGAATTATATAATTCATATAATGTTTAAAATAATTTTGATTAATCAGAAACACTCTTCTACTTCAAGGTACACATGGAAGCATATATGTATTATATTGCTCTCTAACCATATTAAATTATTTATAACTCAATAAGATCCTAAATTTAAAAATACATACACATATTTGGGATACCAGATAGTTGTTATAATGCCCATGCAGCCAGTGATTGAAGAGGTTTTCTGAGGACATAACTTAAGTGTATTTAAATGTATCTTGTATGTACTTAAAACCAAGGATGATATTCAGAATATTTGAGAACCCATATAGCATGAAAAGTTGTGGGTTATTGGTACAGGGTCCTGGCATGTATGCCAAGAATTAATCCTTTAATATACTAGATCTTCATGAGGGAAGGAATCGTTAGTAGCACTTGGATGGCTTAGGGCAAGCCCTATATTTGCCATCATTTATGGAAATATTCATTACTTTAACAACTGACATCAGCCTTTATTTTAACAATTTTGTTTACTTTTAATTAAACAAGGTATATGATGTATCTGTCTTTTCGTATAGATTCTTTATCATCTTTAAAATCATTATCTGCTAATTCTATTGGTCATTTATTTCTATTGATGGATTTTTCTTTTGAAATTTGGGTCACATTTTCCTGTTCATATGTCTGGTCATGTTTTGTTGCGCCATTGTTAATTTTAATGTAGAGATTATATATGCTATTAATTTTCAAGTGTACATTCACTACATAAGGCTATTAGCTACTTTTATAAGATAGTACCAATATAGAACATTTCCATCATTATTGAAAATTCTTTTGGACAATGCTTGAGTATTATTACCTCCACAGTCCATGGCTCTAGATTGTCATCCTGTTGTTAATGTCTGTTCTTTTTATGGTTTCCCCTCCTCTTTTCCTTTCATGTCATTTATCACTTGTGCTTCTCTTTACTAATTTGCTGTTTCAGCATTTCTAGTTTTTAACCCAATTCATCAAGTTTGTAACTGTGGCTACACATAGTCCATCATTTTTCCCTGAATTTCTGAATCTAGATTGAATTATACATAGGTAAAAGTCATAGCTAAATTGCATATAAATGGAGATGTCATGATTCTTTTGCATTAGCCTTTTCCAGAGTAATTATATTCATAGTCATTACTTTCCTAGCATGTTTTTAAAAGTGATTTAAGTTGCTTATTTCCCTACAGTTTGCAGTCTGTACTGGAAGATCTTCTGGTTGCTACTTCTGATGGACTTCTTCATCTTATTCACTGGGAAGGAATGACAAATGGAAGGAAAGCCATTAATCTTTGCACAGTACCCTTTTCAGTAGATCTGCAATCATCTAGAGGTAATTACACTTTCTACAGAAAGTAGAACCAGTTGTTTAATATTTGACATAACCTAGTTAGGTATTTTCTTTGGATGAGCATTGATTTTAGTTTAATTGTTTAGGGTCATTAGGTTATAATTTTTGTCATTTTAACTATTCTTAGAGGGTTTGCAAGCAAACGTGTGATAGTTTTATTATACTCATAAACCTATTTTGTGCACTTTTTTATTCCTCAGTAGGTTCATTTCTGGGCTTTGCCGATGTGCACATCAGAGACATGGAATACTGTGCCACACTTGATGGATTTGCTGTTGTGTTTAATGATGGTAAAGTTGGATTTATTACACCAGTGTCAAGTAGATTTACTGCAGAGGTATGGCTTATTTACTTTGAATATTTATTTTATTTTGCATTTAATAATGTTAATCTTTGTTATTAAATCCTTCCCCATTTTCTATTTTCATATAAGATTTTAGGAGTTATTAATTTTTTAACTATATACATATGTATGTATAAACAATGTGTATAGACAAAATTATATTAGACATATTGAAGAAAATCAATGGTTTCTGTCCAGAGGCATATGCCTTTTAATTCTTGTACTAGTTATTTGGATATTTCCTCTACTGCTCTGAGCATTGTCTTTAATTTTAGTTTTTAGTTTGTGTTATTGACTTTCTCCTATGGAAAATGGCCATTCACTTCCCGCTTCCCTACTCCCAACATACTCATATTCTTTCCATATTCTCAATGAAGTTTTGTGGTTTTTTTTTTTTTTAATATGTTGAAGGACTTTTATTTTATTCAATGAAGTTATTCATTTATTTTTTATATTTTTATCAGTATGTAGACCCTATTAGTTCCTGAGCCCTGTTGTATGTTTAGTTTTCATGTATGGTTTCTTTTCATTTTCTGCAGATTTTCTGTCCCTCTAGGAATTAATAAGTGTTTTTTACATTATATGTATTTACCACTTAACTCGTTTATTCCTTTAACATAGCTGCATTTTTTTTTTATTTTTCATCATCATCACCCTGAGGGTTCCCATTACTCTTTTATTTATATGAGATCCTTGGATTGCTAATGGTTATTATTATATGGATTTTGCTGCTGTCATAGAGACCCAAAATAAAATTGGATTTATTGAAAACTGAGTTTTGGTGAATTTGGTTATATGATCTTCACTATGGGATAATCTTATTTAGTTATTTACTTGGGGAGCCCCCTATCTTTATGTTCATTACTTTTTCCTCTCCCCTTCTTTCTCTTCCCCTCCTCTTCAATCCCATCATCTTTCTTTCTCCACTATTCCTTGGAAAAAGAGTCTTAGTTCTTTCCAGTGGATGTATACCTGGCTCCTGTAGTGTTAGAATTTTGAGTTATGAAAGAGTTAGGCTAAAGGGTCCAATTTCAAGGTGTGAATTTTATCTTTGACATTCCTGTTTTTCTCCAATGAAAAATGTCCAGTTTTCTGTTGGAGTATAGATTATGTATTTCTTGGCTGCACAGCATTGAGAAAACCAGGTGCTTCTTAAATGGGCTTTAAGCCAGTTCTAATTTAGTTTCCAAGCCTTTCGTGTATACTACAATGTAAAGTTAGCCATTTCTCAGTATTCTTTACTGCCAGTGAAGGGCTCTACTTATCCATATGCTTCCCAGCTTTCAAAGTTGTCTAAAAATTCTGCCTTCTCTCCCATTCTTTGTCTTTGTCAGTTTATGCTTTTGAAAAAAATCTTGTATGAAAGTGTGGGCTTTAGGAGTTATGGACACTAAATATTCATTTTCAGTCTGCTCTCTAATGGGAAAGAATTTCAAATTTTTAAGGGGAATTTTGTTGTTGCTCTTCTTCAAATAAATTATTCTTCAAATAATGAATTTTTGGTAGCTTAATGTCAACATACAAATAAAAATAAAAATCTTTTCTACAAGATGTATATATATTTATATTTAGAACTTAAATGTTTGTACTGAAAACAAAAGTATTTGAGCTGAAATGGTAGTTAATATTTTTCTGAGTATTTAAAATTAGTTCAGTTATTCTCATCATTTATTGGTTATATGGTTAAAGAAATTTCCAATAAGGATTTAAAAAATAAAAGCAGAAGAACATTATTAAATGTTATAACTGGAAAATATAAATTATAAGAGTATAATACATGGATTACTGATAATTGGGAAATACACAAAATGACATTTAATAAATGTGTTAAAATGCATACATTATACCATTTCTCTGTTCAATAGAGCTAGAAAATTAGGGCAAAAAATCCTGCTGAGGATCCAAAAAGTTGGATTAAAACTTTAAAAAATATACATGAAGACTTTCAAAAGGTAACATAATAATAAAGAATTTCCTGGTTAGGGGAGGCCAGAGACCCAGTGAGCTAAACCCAGTGTGTAAGTGTATAGTAAACTTGAACAAACAATGCTGTGTGCAACAAAATAGATCTCACAAGCATGTTGAATAAAAACAGACCTGTGATTTTATTTTACACAAAAGTAAAAGGAAAGTAAAAATATAAGCAATTTTAAATTAGAGAGTACATGGAAATATGTTTAAGTGGCAGTAGTCTAAAGGAAAAGGGTTGTGGCTCAGTGATAGAGCACTTGCCTAGGTTAGATTCTCAGCACCACATATATATAAATGAATAAAATAAAGATCCATCAACATCTAAAAAAAATATTAAAAGAAAAGAAAAATAAGTAAAATCTCTACAAAAGAGCAAATATAGTCATGTGCTATATAATTACATTTTGCTCAATGATATTCCACATATATGTGGAATATATGGTCCCATAATATTATATCACCTAGTGATGTCATAGCCTCCTTAGATTGTGAAGATATACACTGATATTTGCTTGGTGATAAAATTGTGGAACAACAAATTTGATCATTTGTCATTCACACATGACTATTCTCTGTTGAGATACTAGATTATGCAGTTCATTTGGAATTGAATAAAATCTGTAATAGTAAAGTTCAAACAGTTGTGATTATATTGTATGCATCTTCTAACATTTACTTTGGGGATCATTAAAAAACAAAGTGCACAAATAAAAAATAAATAAATAAAGTGCTTTATTATAGCTCTACTTTGTGCTTCTAAACTAATGTCATGACCTTTCCTTTACAATTTATAAGCTAAATATCCTTGTTTTGGCAAATAAGAACTAACAACTATGGGCAAAATCTATTCTGTATATACAGAATTAAATAGCGTATGAGATTAATAATAATTTCATTCATTTATGGAGTACTTAAATTATTGAATTGTATGCATTGTACTAAGTAGTGTATATGGACATTCTCATTTAATCTTTGAGCCACACTGTGAGGTAAGAAATTTAGAGATAAGAAAATTAAAGCTTGGAAAGGTCATTTGAGAGAATCACCTGAAATAGATTTGCGCTTTTCTATCAGGCTGCTGGATATAATGCCATTAGCCTTACTACATAGTAAAGAAATAGTAAAGAATAGTAAGCAATTGACAGATAATGAATTGCTTCTAATAAGCCAAGTAATATTCACTACTTTCCACTGCCTGGGAAGTTAAACATTCCGCTAGGTAATGAAAATTTTAATATTGAACAAGAGAGATGCAGTTTTTGTTATCAAAAGCTTTACATTAAAATAATCATGTCATTCTTCATTTAGTTTAAGTTTTGAGATTGGATATTAATTTTTTAGTGTTTTAGATTGACTCTTATTGGGTTGAGTTCACTTGGGAATATTTATTGAACAATTGATGAAAGATTTGACTTTTTTAAGGGAGAATATTCAGATGGTAGGTCTGATGGGATATTTCCTATGCGATGAAACCAAATAAAGTTTTAGGAAACTTCATGTTTATTGGAGAAGAATTATAATGGCTACAGTAAATTTGAGGAAATACTTTTTAAGCTTTAACCGTTTTTCTTTGTTATAGCAGCTTCATGGAGTTTGGCCACAGGATGTTGTTGATGGAACATGTGTAGCAGTAAATAACAAATATCGACTAATGGCATTTGGTTGTGCAAGGTATTTATATAGATTTCTGAATTTTTAAGTTATTATCAGAAATAATTTTTTAGACTTAAAGTTTCTTTCCATGAATGAATTAAATATAACTTTCCCATATTCATGTATGAATACATGACCAGTGTAACTCCACATATGTAGACCACAACTCCACGTATGTATATCAAAATACATTCTATTGTAATGTATAACTAAAAAGAACAAAATATTTTAAAAGATGTCTTTCCACACTTGGAAACTTTATCATGCCTATTATGATTTATCATAAAGTCTAAAGGTATTAGATTGAAACAAAGATAAAGGGGCAGATTTGAGAGGTTGGACATTTTAATTTGTAAAAGCAAGCTTTTCTTTAATTGTAGAAAATTGAATTACAAGTTAAAAAGAATAAATCAGTTAAAATTTAGGTTCTTTATTGTTAAAAAGAGGATCTGAACCTGATACAATGGTTTATTCCTATAATCCCTGCAACTCAGGAAACAAATGCAAGAGGATTTCAAGTTTGAGACCAGCCCTGACAACTTAGCAAGAGCCTGTCTCAAAATAAAAAAGACTGGGTTTGTAATTCAGTGATAAAGTACCCCTGGGTTCAATCTCCAGTACAGCAAAAATAAATAAAACTAGAAGATGTTTATTTTTTCTTAATAATCCCTTTTAACACATCAGTGTTGCTATTGCCTTTTTAAATTAGTAGATGTGCCTTAGTTAAGAAGTGTATTTAAAGCTTAGACGCAAAATCAATTTCTTAGTTTAACTTTAATGTAATAGAGGTTTTAAAAATAAAATGGAATAAAATTATTCAGTTAAACAATGTCTTATGTGCTTATCATGTATTGGACATGGGTCTAAACACCTAGAATACCTTAAAAAAACAAGGATTCCTGACTTTGAGCTTATACATTAGCTTAAATTGAAATATTTAACATAATTTTTTAAAAAATTTAATTCAGTCAGTTGTAAGACTACATTGCAATGTGTATAGTGCTTTTTAAAAACTTTGTTATATATGAAATTCCTTTTTGCTCTCAAAATGAGACTTAATTATTTTATAGCATGTGCATCTAGTCTGGTCTCCAGCCACATCATTTCCACCCAAATAAATATCAAAGATGTTTTTATTACAAATCACTACCTTGATTACACTTTCAGTAACCTTTGTAGAGTGAAGGCTCTTCATTTTATTTTTATTTGAACTTGTTCTGAACACATTGCTTCTCATTGAGTTAAATGTAGATATACAAGCATTTTTTTATAGTTGTAGATTCAGTTTATTCACATTTTTTTGAGAATTTTAAAACCTGTGTTCATGAGTACATTTCCTTCATCTAATACTCCTAGTCAAGCAAGGTTATAAAATAAGTTGAAGAAGCGTTTCTAATTTTTCTCTGTTCATCTTTGAATATGTGGCAGAATTTGATAATGAAGCCAGCTAGGCCTTAATTTTCTTTTTGGGGTAATTTTTGGTTGCCTGATTCAATTCAGTTTTTAAAATATATTTAAGAGGATTTCAATTTCTCTAATTTTGGTAAGTTATGTTTTTCTATGAATTGGTTTCTTTCATATAATATTAAATTTATTGGCATAAAGTTTATAACATTCCTTTTCACTTTCATATTATAAATTAAAAACATACATACAGAATGGTATGTAACCTAAATATTCACACTTTAAAAGGTAATTGTAGCAGATGTGGTGGCACATACCTATAATCCCAGCGGCTTAGGAGGCTGAGGCAGGAGGATTGCAAATTTGAGGCCAGCCTCAGCAAATTAGTGAGGCCCTAAACAACTTCGTGAGACTGTCTCAAAAGAGAAAATAAAAATGGTTGGGGATATAGCTCAGTGGGTTCAATCTCCAGTACCAAAAAAATGAAAACGTAATTTTAATATAAACAACCATCTATCTGTTCACAACTAGATTGCTTCTAATTGTAACTCTACTCCTTCCCTAACTTAGTAACGGTATTTTGGCTTTTTTGATAATCATTTATTTTTCATTATGGTTTAGTTACCCATGTATACATTCCTAAAGACCATAATTTAGTTTTACCTGTTTATGAACTTTAGAGAATCACATTTTACATTTTTTATCTTGTTTGTATCAGTCAACATTGTGAATTCATCCATAGTATTTGCCAATAGCTATAACCATTTTTAGTTGATTTATGAATAATGTATCATATTCATCAGCTTTTCTGTTGGTTGACCTTTATATTACGTCTTGGTTTCAAAAAAAGAGAGACATTTTTCTAACATGAACCCACTATCTTTATCACATGCAAGTGATTAATGATAAGTACCTAAAAACCAATACCCTAATAATATCTAATATCATGTTCAAATTAACTCAGGTGTTACCCGAATTTCTTTTATAACTCCTTTGTTCTAAACCAGAATCAGTCAAAATTCATGAATTATATTCAGTTGTTATTTCTCTTTAGTTATCTTTTTCCTACAACAATCCTTATGCCTTTTTTCTTATTTTCATGGCATTGACTTTTTTAAGTCCAGATCAGTTCTTTACAGAATGTTCTACATTCTAAAATTTGCTTCATTGTTTCCTCATGATGGTATTTAATTAGTTTCTCTAACACCTATAATGACTAACCTGAAAACTGGTTTTGTTGAGCAAATACAGTTAAATGACTGGGAAGCTCACACAACAAGTTTGGAACAGCATTTAGAGAAAACTGACAGAGACAGGAGTAGTGGTAAGTGTGCAGTTCTTCTATTACCTGTATTCAGGTCTGGTACCCAGGGGTCTAGCAGAGCCAGATGTAGGATCCAGAGCTCTGGAGCTGTAGGCTATAGCTGATGTGTTTAGAGTTCTGTAGAAGCCAGCTTTCTTTTAAAATGCCATTTTGCAATAGGTCAGTCTTGGACAACCTAGTTCTTCACCTTTATATTTAATGTCTTAACCATTTAAGTAAATGGTAAAAAATGTTTACCCAGAATCCAATAATAATTGGATTCTGGGTAAACATTTTTGTCCTGGTTGATGATATGTACTTTCTGTGGCATCATTCAGCAATAATGTCAAGTTGTCCCAATATTAATGATGCTAAGTTTGATCATTTTTGTTAACAATAGCCATATTTCTATCATAGAGATGTTTTGTTCAGTTGCTTTAGGAGCAGTAGTCTTTTTGGTATAATAATCATAAGTAAATATGAGGTGCAGCATGATATTACAATAGATGTTTATGTGTACTAATCAAATCGGGATATTAACATTTCCATTTCCTTATCATTTCTGTGTTTGGCGTCTTCAAGCTCTTCTAATTCTTCATTCTGGCACTCATCTGCAAAAGCAGACTTGTACTAAAAAGTATTTTGAAAACAAACTTGTTTCTCTTTTTCATTTTAATTTCATTGTATAAGTAATGTAACTGAATTAGCCAACTCACTTTCCAAAATGAGTGTGTGTTGAACTTTTGAAGTGAGAATAATCCTATAAACACAAAATGATGCACCCCTTTTTAGAAGTAATATAGAGATTTTAGTTTTGGTTTTAGGCCCTTTGTAAGTTTGAAACGTATAAATATTTTTAAATGAACTATTTATATATATCATATATACAGAATAACACATATAACAATAAGAATCTGTATTACCCAGCATAAGAAACAGCACATTGCTAGTACTAACAAAGCCTTCTTTTTGGCTTTCTTTAATATTCCCCTTTCTCCATCTGGGCAATCACTTATCTGAAATTTATGTTTGTTAGCTCCTTGCCTTGCATGTGGCTAAAGTTCATTCATTTTTTTTTCCAATGCTCTATGGTATTAGCACTATATAAATATGCCAGTTTATTTTCCCTTACTCATGTTGTTTTATAGTCAGTTTTTTTTTCTTTTACAATTACACCTAGTAAAGTGGACATTGTTCACGTCTTGTAATAAACATTAGACAAGAATTTCTGGGGTATATCTAGAAACAAAATTGCTAGAATACAGAATATGCAACTGCGTAAAGTCATGAGGTGACTTGAAATTATTTACAAAACAATTTTGTTCTACTTTTTATTCGAATTAGCAGAACATAAGAGTTCTCATAAAATGCTCTATTTATATTTGTCTTTTTTTCACAAAAAGTTTTTTTGTTTGTTTGTTTTCACAGTGGTTCTGTACAGGTTTATACAATAGATAACACCACTGGAGCCATGCTGCTGTCTCATAAATTAGAGCTAACAGCAAAACAATATCCTGGTGAGTATTTTTTTAAGAGCGTTTTTAGTTTAGTCCTCCTCTGTCTATAAGGAATACATCCCAACACCCCTCCTCACCCTTCCAATGCATGCCTAAAACCATGAATAGTACTATATGTGTTTTCTTCCTATATGATAAAGTTTTACTTATTAATCAAGTATAGTAAAAGATAGCCAGATTTGATAATTACACATTGATTAAATGTATTGAATTGTCTACTCCATAAATATATAAAATTTAAAATTAATAAAATATTTTTTAAAAAATACTAAACTGGAACAATTATATACTGAAATAAAAGTTATGTGCAAGTGGCCTTTCTCTTTCCTCTCTTTCAAAGTATAATTTTTGTTTTTGAATGTGAGGTTTAGTGCTCTAGACATTATGCTTGGCTTTAAATATATGCCCTAAGATATTGCCACTTAGTACCAGAGTTATTCTGCCTTTCTGTGTTTTCTGCCTGGTACCTCCTTTTTACTTTTATGAATATAAGTTCTTTTGGGCATATTAAGCCCAGTTTCTTCTCAACTGAAGATTTGCTTTGGGGGGCTGGGGATGTGGCTCAAGTGGTAGCGCGCTCGCCTGGCATGCGTGCGGCCCGGGTTCGATCCTCAGCACCACATACAAACAAAGATGTTGTGTCCGCCGAGAACTAAAAATAAATGTTAAAATTCTCTCTCTCTCTCTCTCTCTCTCTCTCTCTCTCTCTTTAAAAAAAAAAAAAAAAAAGATTTGCTTTGAATGGTATTCTCTCTCCTTGATCAATTTATTCACTTCTGAATAATGCAGCAGCAGCTTCTTCATTGGCAGATGCAGCAGCTCCAGTAATGTTTATTATTTTTCAGTCCAAACTTCTTCACAAATCTGTGTAACCATCTCTTACTTGTAGTAAATGGATCATTATCTCTTCAGAAAGAGGATCACTTCTGAATTCTTCACATAGGCCTCAATGCTTTCTGGGGCAACATGTTGCTGTTAATTTTCTGTTCATGTATTTCACAGATTTAATATCTTTTCCATCTTTGTAGTGCATATATTACACATTCCAAAAATAACTTTTGTAGTTTGAGGTGCAACAGCAAAATTAACACAGAGTTTTTCATTACTGTTCCACAGATAGAATATTGATTACTTTCACAGATCTTAGCGACCTCAGCATATAATTTTTTCCTTTCCTGAGAACTTTGACCTTTCCATTAGAGGAAACATTTTCCAGCTTTTCTTTGGAATATCTGAATTGCAAACATAACTGCTTTTGTGCTTTGGGGTCATTATTAAGTAAAATAAGGATTATTAAACACAAGCACTGTGATACCACAACAGTCAGTCAAATAATTGAGATTCTACTAGGTGACAATGAGTAAATAGTGTATACAATGTGGACATAATGGACAAAATGATGATTTATACCCTAAGCAGGACAGAGTGAAATTTTATCATGCTACTCAGAATGGTATGCATTTTTAAATTTTTAAATTATTTATTTTTTTAATTTTCCATTTAATATATTCAGACCATAGTTGATCTTGGGTAACTGAAAATATGGACAGTAAAATCTCAGATAAAGGAAGGTAACACGTAGTAGTAATACTGTGTCTAACAAATACTGGCTTTAAATTAAATGATACCTGCTATATGTAAATATTATTAGAACATGTAACAAGGTTTTATGTAACCCAAAGATTTCTGTGTAACAGGATAGACTGCTAAGATATTTTTTTATTCCTTCATTTAGTTCTTTCTATCCTTAGTTTTAACCCCTGTATTCTTTATCTGGATTTTGCCATAATCTCTTCCCTGATTTCATTCCCACTGTATGTCTTCCAATTCAGTTTTAAACAAATACACGTTAGACACTTCTAACTGCTGGATACATAGCAATAAATAAGAATTTCTTTTTGAACCCTTTATTCTCTGCTATTCACAAAATTAAGCCTAAACTTTGCATCATTGAAGATTCTTTTGACTAAATTAGCAGAAAACCCAAATTACCGTGGCTTAAACAAATAGAATTTATTTTCTCAAAGAGCATAAAATCCAAAGGCAAGCTTCTACTGACCTTCATTTGAACTTTTTGGTGGTCACAAGGTAGCTCCAAATCTCCAGCATAATGCATTTGAGTCAAGCAGAAAAGATGCAAAACATCTGATTTTTTTTTCTTTTTAATGAGAAAAGCAAAAGCTTTCCCAGATGTATCCCTGCCTCCTACTTACTTCAACTGTCTTCTACTTTCATCTCCTTTATGGCCATAAAGCCTGGCTACTTCAGGCTTCAGAGAAAACTTGGAAATGATAGCTTTTTCTAAGCCTTTATTAGCAGAAGTGGAGAAGGTAGATATAGGTATTGAGTTAACTGAGCAGCTGGGCTGAAAATGTTAGCTTAGTGGTAGAGCACTTGCCTGGCATACACCAGGCCCTGGTGCCAATCAGTATCACTAAATAAATATATATATAATTTATATATACATGTGTGTGGGGTGTGTGTGTGTGTGTGTGTGTGTGTGTGTGTGTATATATATATTATAAATGGAAACATTCTTAAACATAGGTTTTGTTTGTTTATTTGTTTGTTTAACTAATGGAGTGTGTATGCCTTTTGGAGACTGCACAGTCTCAACCATCCACATTTCTGGTTTCACATTGATTTTCACAGAATACTTACTTTGTATTACAGCAGCTCCTGAAAACCCTTCTTCATGAAGAGATAACATCAAAATGAATTGCAGTTGTAAACTACTGCAGCTAGGTATTTACATTGTGTCCAACACATGCTGTATATCACTGTGTTTCTTTTGAAAATTATCTTATAGCATCTCTGTAAGTCTTTTGCCCTTTTCTGGTATACATTGGCACACAGGCTGGGAACTATAGTCTTACACTTTACTTAGGTGACCAAACTGTCTACAGATCTTTGATACCTTGATATCTCCATGCTGTTTTATACCTTTGACTCTCACACTGTTCTCTTGTCTAAAATGTAAAATGTTTCATATTTCTACATGGCAGACATCTCGTCATATTTCCTGACATAGTTTAAATGAAATATCTTTTTGTTAACTAGTTAGAATACTATTCCCTCCTTTGTTTCATTATACTTTGCACATTAAGTCTTTCTTAACATCTATAATGCTTTACTGAAACTTAATTGCTTACAGATATTTCCCCCTCCTCGACTACAAGCTTGAGTATAGTTTGGTTCTTATTTTTTTACACCAATTTAATTCAGTTTAGTGAGAAACACATAATTGACATGTGATGAATGAATCTATTTTTAAGTCAAGGCCAGTTACCTTTGCAGAATTGTATATAACAGCAGTATAATCTCATTGCTATATGTCTTCTGAATTTTGTAATGTATTATGCCTGTATCCATATTAGTAATTGGGAGCCTTAAGATGTTTGGGATCAGAAAGAGGTTGAGCGTACCCATGTAAATCTAATCAAACTTATTAATAAAAAAATCTTATTAGTTTCAAGGAAGAAACTGAGATATCTTACATTAAAATTTCAGTTAAATATTAGAATACTTAACTTTTCTTGTTGACTTAGTTCTACCTCACATATGTATACCAATATTTTTGTCACCTCTCTTTCTTACCTTCTTAGATCATTTTCTGCCTGAAATACATCCATCAGAATTTCTTTCAGTGAAGTTTTTGTTTATTTGGTCTTAATGGCTTATTGCACCCTGTGACTTAATTATAGCTTAGCTTGTTATACAGTTTTAGATTGATAATTATTTCTTTTATATTCACTGAAATTCCATTGTCATTGGGTTTTCAGTTCTGCTTACTTAGAAGTCTTCAGTCAAGTTATATTCTCTTTTCAGATTTGTTGTTTTTTGTCTAGCTACTTGTAAGAGTTTTTCTTTGTCTTTTGTGTTCTGTGATTTGACTATGATGTGAATGGTGAAGGATTTTGTTTTTTAATCCTGTTTGCAATTCAGATTTGCTGGATCTGAGGATTCATATCTTTCATATGTTCTAGAAAAATTCTCCATCATTATCCTTATTTATTGCCTCTCCTGCAGTTTCTTTTTCTGGAACTCTAATACATGTTATGAATTTTTATGTATTTATTTATTTATTTAGTGTGTGGGTTTGTGTGTATATATGTTTTTTTTTTTTTATACTGGAGATTGAGCCCTTTGGCACTTTGAGCTACACCCCCAGTTCTTTTTATTTTTTTATTTTAAGATAGGATCTTACTACGTTGCTTAGGGCCTCACTAAAGTTGCTGAAGCTGGCTTCAAACCTTGATTCTTCTGCCTCAGTCTTCTCCCGAACTACTGGGATTACAGGTGTTCACCACTATACCCAATTTTTTTCCATGTTTCTTAACCTGGCTTTTGAATTTTTAAATTTCTTTTATTTCTCTGAACTGCATTTTAGAAAAAATTTCCCTGTCAATCTTTGTTTCACCAATTCTGTCTTCATTTTTATCTAATATGTGGCTAGATCTGTCCGTTGAGTTATTAATCATTTTTATCTCAGAAAATTAAGTTTTTTTCCTATCTAGGCTTCCTGCTCCAACTTTCAATCTTGTGTTTCTTTAAAAGACATGCTTATATTGTGTCCTTTAATTTTAATATCTGAAATCTTCCTAAGTCTGTTTCTTATACTTGGTTCTTTAGGTTCTCACTCGTTTCTTTATTATTTTAGGATTTTTGACTGAGAGCCAATTATTTTGTTTGTATTTCTGCTGGTCATTTGAGGGTACTACAACAATCTGGAACACTTTGCATTTTGTAGTTTGAGGTTTTTTTTTTTTTTAAACCACACTAATGGCACAAATTGCAAATCAGGGTGAAGGCTGACTTGTGGCTGCAGATCATCAGGGAGCTTTAGTTTTTATTCAGTACCATAGGTGAAACATGGAAATGTTTCTTGCTATTTCTTTCTCTTCTCCTTGGCAGTTTTTTGTTTTTGTTTTTGTTTTTTTTTTTCAATTGCCTTTGTACAGTGGATATTGTTCTTTACAGTCTAACTTTACATAGGTATCTTTTATTAAACTCCCTGCTGGGGCAAGCTCTGAGTTTCTCTCCTATCCCTTGCACACCTGAGTCATCAGAGGTGGTAGTCAAGCTTCTCGGGGCTTAGCAGATAAATTCAGGTAAAAGAAAAAAAAAAAAACATTTTGTCCCAATATTTTTGGTTGTTTGGAGATATTTAAATATTTTATTCGACATCTTAGTTGTTTCATTGTAGAGTTTTGGGGCATCATTTACTCTACTGCCAGAAATAGAAATTTGCCATTCTAATTGTATAGCCTTTTCAAAGGCCAGCATATATTTTTCTCTAAATACAGTGTTTGCTTTAACCTTATCCCTGTTCTACACAAGCTGATTAGCACAAACCAAAGACCAAAGATTACTCAAGCTAATAGCGGCCAGAAACATCTTTCACTTCTTGCAATCACCTGTGCACTGAGTTCGTTCTGATTAGATCAGGCCAGGACTGGTGGTCCTTGTTTTAAATAACCTTATATGGGCGGATTCATCTCATTGTGTGAAGCAGTGATGCTTCTGCTTGTTTATATTTGAAGATATGGACTATAAAAAGTACTTAGTATTTTTGATGCAATTGTTTGTTTTTTAACCCTTCTCACTATTTCTTTACAGACATTTGGAACAAAACAGGAGCTGTTAAATTGATCAGATGGTCTCCTGATAATAGTGTTGTAATAGTGACATGGGAATATGGAGGACTTTCTTTATGGAGTGTGTTTGGAGCCCAGCTGATTTGTACACTGGGAGGAGATTTTGCGTGAGTCAAAAAAACAAATTTAAATAAAATAACTTCATTATATCCCAGATAGTATATGTATACAGAAACCTTGGATCATGTAATTACCCTTTTGCCTTATTTGACACTTACCCCAAAATAATTGTGAGATTCATGATTAGTTTGTTCAGAATGTATTAGTTCTCCAAACATCACACTCTTAAAACTGACAGTTCAGTCAGTAAAACTTACTTAACGATCCCCAACACTGAAAAAAAATTCACTTATTTACTGAGCCCTGTTGTGTATCTGACCTTATGTCAGATTTAAGGCTGAATCAGACAAGGTCCTGCCTTCAAGTAGCTGCTTATACAGTATGAGTGATAAGCCAAATACATAAGTAACTAAACAGGAAGTAGAAAGTTACATTATCTCATTGAGTTAATGTAGTTTAACGCAGTGGGTTAATAGTAACGGGTTGATTGATATGTCTGCTATCTTTATATATTATATTACCTTTAGCTACAGTCCTGATGAAGTGAAATACGCCTTCCCAAACTTCGTGATGCTATAAGAAGTCAGTTGAACCTAGAAAATATGGCTGAGTGATGTGCCTATGTATATTATCCTACAACTTTTTATTTCATGCATTGTTATGTATTTCTGTTTTGAAAGAGCAAAATTAATGTGGTTTCTAAAAAACTAAAGCTATTGTGTGTATTATAGATAATTGTTAAGACCCTTTCAAATTAAGTTTCTATTCTGTTTTAGGTATAGGTCTGATGGTACTAAAAAAGATCCCCTTAAGATCAACTCTATGGTAAGTACTTTCTATTTAATTGGCATAGTATAAAGAATGTAGATTTCTTTCCCTTCTTTTCCTCTCATATTGGTCTGATAGAAATCACAAAGTTATTTTAATCTTAGCAGATTATTCCTTACAGCTCTTGCTTTAATGAAAGGTGTTTTTTTTTTTTTTTAAATTGGTAGCTGCCTGATTTTTCAATTTTGTTTAGAAGTGTTCACTAAGTACCTTTACGAAGATGACTGTTCAAACAAGGCTCTTCTTTTTTCAAAGCATACTTCCCATTCTTGTGTGACTCACAGGCACTCATTCTTACGGCTTCCTTTCTTTTAAAATATAGTAAAATGTACTTTGAGCATATTTCCTGGAAGACATGTACCTGTGCATTACTTAAACACATTCTTAAAACTTTTCATAGATGTTTGTCAAGAGAATTATAGTCACTATTGTTAATAATTAATTTATTACTTATTTTCAAATTTCTGAAAAAATAATGATATATAACCCCTGTCTTTACATAAAACTATTTTCTTGCTGCATAGCATCTCTTGGTATCATCCTTATGAAATTAGTGGCTATGAGACTTATCATTAACCTTCTATTTTATTATACAGAGGAAGGCATTTTCTGATCTTGGATTTCTCCAAGAGTTAAAATCACTATGGTTGCCATTCACCACCAACAAGCCCTTTTGCTGTTTCACCTTGCCTCCTTATTTTATTTTTATTTGTTTGTTTGTTTATTTACTACCAGGGATTGAACCCAGGGGCATTCAACCATTGAGCCACATCCCCAGCCCATTCGATTTTTATTAAGACAGTGTCTCACTAAGTTGCTGAAGCTGGTTTTGAACTTGTGATCCTCCTGCCTCAGCCTCCTGAGTTGCTGGGATTATAGCCCATCTCCATATTTAAAATAAGTTTTCTACCAGAGAGAATTTCTGTGACTGCTAGTCAGTGCTTCTGAATGGCAAATGGTAGTGTTATCAGCCTTGCTGAGTTGATATTTCAGCCACAAACTAAGAATCTGAACATTTTAATTAGCTTGTACAAGTTTATCGTGGGAAAACATAAAAATTCTGTTAAGCTCTTGAAATTTTGCAAGACTCCCTCCTGCCTCCACCCTTACCATTTTCTTACAGATCGAAAATAACTAATCTTTTAAAAATTATGTCATGAAATTTAGTTATAGAATATTAAAACTGAACATGCCTAGAGAATTTTATTTGAAACTTCTCATTTTACAGAGGAAGAAACACTTTGATAAACCAGATAGCCTGGCTATGATAATATAACAAAAGCCCATCTAAAATGAAAACTGTAGTCTCAGCTTCCACTCCACTGTTTTTTGCTCTATATAAAACTATGTCTTTTGCCAGGTGCGGTGGCGCACACCTATTATCCCAGCAGCTAGGGAGGCTGAGACAGGAAGATCGTGAGTTCAAAGCCAGCCTCAGCAAAAGCCAGGCACACTAAACAACTCAATGAAACCCTGACTGTAAATAGAATACAAAATAGGACTGGGGATGTAGCTCAGTGGTCGCGTTCTCCTGAGTTCAATTCCCAGTACCAAAAAAAATAAAATACATCTTCTGTATTTAAGAGGTTAACTAAATTCAATTAATGGAGAAGTTACAGAAAGCAATAGGTATTCCTTAGGATTGTGATACTGAAATTGAAGCTAAGAATGGTATTTAGTGGTTTGACCATTCTAGGTAGAGGACAGTGGTAATGATTTCTCTGAAGATAGCTAAGGTGTACTAGAAGATATCATTCTTATCTGTCATGGGTTCTGCAACTTTCAGAAGTCAGTGCCTCATTGGGTATTTCAGATATTGACTGAAGTTAGGGAAGGATAACAAGACCCTTTTAATGCTTTTGCTTTTTTTCTCCCTCTTCCTCCCTCTAAGAGCTGGGGTGCAGAAGGCTATCACCTATGGGTAATCAGTGGATTTGGTTCTCAACACATTGAAATTGAATCTGACCTCAGAAATATAGTTAAACAGCCCAGCATTCTGCTATTTCAGTTTATCAAGAGTGTCCTCACTGTAAACCCTTGTATGGTAAGTGTATTTAAAACTCTGATTTCTTTAGTGCCTTTCAAATCAGAATTCAGACCTTTCTTCATAAACCATGGACAGCAAGTATATACCTAAAATTGGCATATTACCTTCCTTTGTGCATATTCTTGTGATTCTTACACTTTATAATAAATTTATACCAAAATCATTTCTGAACATACTTTAGAGTTTTGGTTTTTTGTTTGTAGGGTTTTAGGTGGGGGGGGGGGTTGTTGTTGTTTTTAAGGCATTTTGTTTTTTAAATAGGGTAACAAGTGGGAAAACAATGTTTGTATGTTGAATAACTTTAATAATTTAGTCTTAATCTGAATAGAATTTCCCAAAGAATTTCACCACACTACTCATGAGAAATATTAGCAGTTCCATGGGATTTAAAAAAAAAAAAAAAAGTTCCATTTTTACCTAAGTATGAAATAAAGGCCTTAAGACAAAGCTGTAGAAATGTATTTATTGAAGGGATCAAGAGTTTCAAATATGCTCATATGCATCATGAAAACCTAGGAGTTGAAATATAAAAAAGCACAGTTACATCAGGCCCAGTCATGCATGCCTGCAATCCCAGTGACTTGGGAGGCTGAGGTTGGAAGATCACAAGTTTGAGACCAATCTGGGCAGTTCAATGAAATCCTTTCTCAAAATAAAAAGCAAAAAGTTAAGGTAGTGTCACTACCTCTGAGTTTAATCCCCAATACTTAAAAATAAATAAAAGACAGTGTTCCCCATGCCTAATCAACCATCAATTCTTAATGAACACTTGGAAGAAAGTATGTCTAAGATACTGCTTCAGGAAACATTGTCCCAAATTATAAACTCCCCATGCTTGTCAATCTGAAATAATATATAGTAATATTATATATTGCTGATATATAATGATAATATAGGTTACATTTTGGGAATGCAAATCTTAGTACCTTAGTATTAAGGGCTGTTTAAAGATGTTTAGTAAAACAATTGAATTGAATTTGCATTTATAATACATTGAAAAATATTATAAAAAAAATAGTCTGAATATCAGATCCCATTACTGAAGTTGAAAATTAAGAAACCCCAGGAAGATAAGAACAGAGTATTTTCCCTCCTTAACAGTAATTTTATAGCAACCTTGAGTTTTATGTCAGTATAATATTTGGACTATAATGGAAAGGTGAAGGGATAGGGTGCCAAGAATCTACCCACTTGTGAATACACTGGCCCTTTAATTGAAAACCAGAACATATTAAAAAGTAAAACTCCTTTATTTGTCTGGCTATTCTTAGACTTGTAAAGTGTCCTTGACACTAACTAAACATTCACTGATATTTGAATTTTTCTGATCCCAAACTATAGGCTTAGGCTTTTCCTCTTCCGCATGGTTTAGAAGATCCTCCAGCATCCAATTATCCCTGACCTATCCCCTTTGTTACATGTAAGCACATGGATAAGAATACAAAAAGAAACACGTCTTTGATCAGACAGTTTCTTAAAAGCATACTTTCTGTAAAACTAATTTGTAAACTAAATAATGAGTAGTCATATTCAATTTTTCAGATGTAAAAATCTCTCTTATCATTGCCATTTTCAAATAGTAATGAAAGGTACTACTATAGCAGTTATAAACTTAGGCATGTTTACAACTATACAATAAAGCAGACCTTAACAAAGATTTTATTTACACTGGAAAATAAAATTAAATAAAATTAAAACATTGCCTATTCTCTCTAAATATAACTGTGCTGAGATCATTATGTAGTCTTTGTCCTCTGTGAAGAAAATTAACATTGAGGTACATAATATGTTTTCTATAATAAAAGTGAATCTATGCATTACTTAATTTTCCCTTCCAAATATTGGGTTATTTTTATTTGCTTTTCTTCTTTGCTCTTCTTCTTCCTCTTTCCTTATCTAGAGTAACCAAGAGCAGGTATTGCTTCAGGGAGAGGATCGCTTGTACTTGAACTGTGGAGAGCCCTCTCAGACCCAGAATCCCAGAAGTTCTTCACACACTCAGCATAAGCCGAGGCTGGAAAATAGCCCATTTGCAGATGGAGGTTTAGAGTCCCAGGGTTTAAGCACTTTACTTGGACATCGACATTGGCATGTTGTACAGGTAAGTGTTCGTTTACTAATTACTAGTGATTCAGTCCTTAGTAAGATATCACTTGGAACAGATTTTTAAGTATTTCATTTGTTTTAATTTTAGAAAACTAAATATTTTTAACCTTTTTGACTATCACATCACTCTTCTGCTTTTCTATGTTCTTGTCCTGTTGTCTTCTCTTTCCACTTGATACAAATTGTTTCCTCACCTGCTTTTAAGTTCATTATTTTGCCCTCTCATTGAAGATAACTATTTTATTTTCAGGACCTGTTTTACATAAGATAACTCTGTGGATTTACAGAGGCAAAAGTGTAGTCACTGTGAAAGTGGCAATGTTGACCCTCTACAGCTGACCTTATAATCCTGATGGGGCCAAATTGAGGTTAATCACCTGACAGTGGACCCAAATTGTAAAAATTATGATAATTCTAGAACTTTATTTTTGATAATTTTACTAATATTTAATCTTGTTCCAAATTATTCACTCATTCTGATCACTTTTAGCAGTTTCTTTTAATAATTCTGATAAATTGGCCTTTAACATGAAGATTAATTCTGAATTTTGATGACAATTAAAATTAAATTGGGAATTCAATAAATTGAAGTTTTTTAAGAGAAACTTGCATATACAATTTCAAAGTCCTGAATGTTTTCTTTTCTCCTTTTATACCACAATGCCTCAGAGCCTACTCTTGGATGAATTTACTTCAGTTACTTTCTATTTCCACAATTCTTTGCCTTCCGCTCTCTATACCTGTACCTAACTAGCTTACTTCAGCTTTCATATTATTTTCAGTTGACTTTGGAGATAATAAGAGACAGAAAAATGGTCATTATGTGAAAGGTCAAAGGAGAAATATCTCCTACATTGACATGTGGTATACACTAGAAGAAAATGTATTTAATTTACATTAATAAACAGACTCAAACAATGTACATACCATTTTATAATTAGTAACAATTTTTAAATAGAACTGCGTCAGCTACTTCCTTGACTAAAATTTTCCACTGCTCCCTTCTCTCCTATAGCCATTTCTCTGCTATTTTCATTTCCCCATACTTTGAACTATTCATTCTACACTGACCTAGCATCAATGCCAGTTCTGCCTAGCCAGGTCTGTGTTACCAGAGAGCCAAGTAGAGCAGAGGATCAAAGAAGGTAGGTCTGGAACTCAAAATCCATGAGGCAATAACAAATTTGAATTTCCTTCCAGCTCAAAAATTCAGTGATTCTAGCCATCTGTGAGTCATCCAATAAGAAAAGCATATGACACTGATTTTTGAGGACTTTAGATACTAACAAGATTTCTTCTATCATTCTGTTTGTTAGGGGAAGACATCTAGAAAGATAAACTTTATAAACCTGAGTTTTAACTCGGTTTTCCAGTTTCCTTGAAAACATTGCTACAGTTGTACTTCCAAAACAATTAAATTATAATAGATTCATAGAATTTTTAGAGCTGGAAGGACCTTAGAAATCATAGTCCGACTGGATTTTATACATGAGGAAACCAAAGCTCAGGGAAGTTATGTGACTTACCAAGGTCACACAGCAGAGTAATGGCAGACCTATCTTTACTGTGACCTAACAAGTCTAATCTATATTCAAATGTAGGTACTAAAAATGTTGAATCATATACTATTAACCTTGGGCTAAAACTTAGAATTTGCCTAAAAGGCAATATGTTTATTTGGAGTTGCCCTATACTTTGCTAACACAGTGATTCAATGCAGAGTTAATGGTGATCTTTCAGTAGGGTGCTTTACAGTGTCTGCATAATGCTAAATCTTTACTTTCTAGGCTTTAAAGCCAGTACTGATGACTCTGAGGAAACATGAGTGCCTGGTTTGATTCCCCTTTCAACATATCTTTTCCAGGATAAGACCACATTCTCCATCAAAGTTGATTTGTTTGTGTGATTTGTACTTTATATGCTTCTTGAATAGCTAGAGTTCATCTAATGAGCCCCAACTAATTCTACTGCTGTTTCTGTTCCTTACTTAGAACACTGGGGCTTTTTCTTATTAAAGCCCTATCTTGTACTTCGTAACTTCCTTAGTAGAAGACTCTATGTTCATTGTTTTCCTTTAAAGATAAAACAAAAAATACACCCTTGTCAGAAGCAGTGTTCATAGCTGGCAGCGAAGCATGCTTTTATTTATTTGTTTACTTATTTGACCTGATTTTTCATGGTTAAAATTTTAGAAAGTAATGAGAGCACAATATGAAAAGTTTTAAAAATGAAAACCTGGTTTTTGTGGTTTTTTTGAGGGGGAGGGGGTACCAAGGATTGAAGTCAGGGCCACTGAACCATTGAGCCACATTCTCAACCCTATTTTGTATTTTATTTAGAGACAAGGTCTCACTGAGTTGCTTAGCACCTCAGTTTTGCTGAGGCTGGCTTTGAATTTTCCATCCTCCTGCCTCAATGTCCCGAGCTGCTGGGATTACAAGCGAGCACCACTGTGCCTGGAGAAAACCTTCTAGTTTTAAGCTATGTTTCTTCTCAGATGCCATTTATTTTAATGCTCAGTATTTTGTATGATTTCTGAAAGATGCATTAATTATTATCCAGTGTTCTGTGGTTATCGGTTTTTGTTAACTGGCTCTAATACCTGGAAAGAATAACCTTCACAAAATGTGGGTAGTACCAATGGTATATCAGACACCATGTTAGGAATGTCAGCTGTGGATCTTAAAGGCTGTTTTACTTACAAATGATTAGCTATCCTGCAATATGTATCAAGTATAATAGGTGTGGTATTTGTCACAGATCAAATTTGCTAAAAGGCTGGGTTCCATGTCTCACCAGTTATAAAACTAGTCTAGGCAGGCATAGGATTTTAGAGAATGGCTTTAAAGAGAGAGAGAGAGAGAGACTGGAGGCTGGGGATATGTAGCTCAGTGGTAGAGTGCTTGTCTAGCATGCATGAAGCCCTACGTTAAATGTCCAATAACTACCCCCCACCCCACTATAAAAAAGAGATTGGAAAATCATACAGTAAGGGTAAAGATTCTTTCTGTACCTTAGCACACAGTTTCCCAATGATGTGGCATGACTTCTGAGCTCTGAGTATGTGTTCTTGACCTCTGTTTCTTCATTATTCATTAGCTACGTCTTATTTCTACCATTTCCTATTCTCCATGTTAGGTATAGAGTTCAGAGTTCAGATGACACGTAGATCAATAAAGGTGACCTACTAGGGAAAATACAAGTTTTTGTTCCAGTGTATTTTATAATATCTTTAGACAAATACCTGCATTCATTTTAAACTTATATATCTTGAGTTTTAAAAATAAACCATTTGTAATTTTTGGTACTTCTTAGACTTTTTTTTTGTATCAGGGATTGAACCCAGGAGTGCTTAACCACTGAGCCACATCTCCAGCCCTTTTTATAGTTTATTTACAGACAGGATCTTGCTGAGTTGCTTAGGGCCTCACTCAATTGCTAAAGCTGGCTTTGAACTTGTGATCCTCCTGCCTCAGCCTCCCAAGGATTACAGGTGTACACCACTGTGCCCAATACTTCTTAGACTTTTTCAAATTAAAATAATAAATTGTTTTCATGTATAAAATATTCATTGGAGTGCAATCATTTGGTAAGGTTTAACTTTGACTTCCCATAATTAGAAACTTTATGTTATACACCACTTTTGCAATGAGATTCCAGCTCCTGCATTACCCTCTAACACATGTTTCATAAGTACTAGTGATACATCAAAGTTTGGGTAGTTACAGGATTTTTTTTTTAGCATCTTGGGTAACAGGGGCAATTGTACTCAAGTACATCTATTACATCCTTCTTCATGTAACTATTGTTCTTAATTGTAAGGGGGAAAAGGGAGTTTTACTTACAGGCTAATAAAAAGTGCTCTCAACTGGGGCTGAGGATGAAGCTCAGTACTTTTTTACTTGCCTACATGTGTAAGGCCCTAGATTCAATCCCCAGCTCTGCAAAAAAGAAAATTGCTTTTAACTTTTATTTTACCACCATGTTATTACCTGAAGTTTACCATTATTCTGCACTAATTTTTCCCATCATAGTGAATTTTACACTGAACAGTGTAGCATATTTGTTAAGATTCAAGTGACGCATTCTTCTAGCATATATCAATGACACAATTATCTTTAATTCTATAAGTAGGCTTGCACACACAGTACTGGGGTTTAAGAACTTCCTAATGTATTAACAGCTATTTAATTTAGTTAATTTAGTAGCCAAGAGAAGTTTAACAAATAGTTTTATGAATAAATTTTATCAAGGTTAAATACAGTTTCAGCATTGTTTTTACTTGATTTTTATTTTGTCTTCACATTACACAGTTTTCTTAGATTTGATTCATGTAAACATGGCTTTCTAATTTTGAGTTCTTTTTAAAATTTATGATCATTTTTTTCCTGAGTAAAATTAAATATGAATGAATTGAAGCTTTTTTTTTTTACAGGAGCTGAAGATTCTTCCCTTTGTTCTATTTTTCTGTTAATTTACACTCCACTCTCACAAGTGCTCATGAAAACTATGGAATTAGTGGGCCAGTAGAAAGATAGGAGTCTCAGTAGAACTAGAATTTACTTAATCCACATTTATGTCCCACAGATAGTTTTGTTACAATGATACAAGGATACCACCATGTACGAAGATGGAAAACAGATAACATGGAAAATATATTTACCAATGATGCTGAAAGTAAAAACTTAGTATCTGTAATATATATTAAGAGTTCTTATAGTTTAAGTTGAACATTCCAAGAAACTAATAGTAGCTTAAACATACTCTTACCTTTTTACAGATGTTTGTTTAGAGGATAGATTAAAAACTACTAGTTGTCCCTAAGCAACAATTTTATTTTGTACTTTGTACATTTTTGTATTATTTATTAATCAGAAAAACATAAATGTAATCAAAGTATTTCCATTAAAAATCAAAACTCTTGCTGAGGCTGTAATTTTATTTGATGAGGTTGTGGAAATTATTCACGTTAGCAAACCAAAACTGCTCATCTGTGCAGTTCATGGCTACTCTCAGGAATGCTTCTCTAAATAACTCATTGGTCTATGTTTATTGAGTTTAGTACTACCCCAAAAAAAAGCAGTGTGAAGGGGAAAGATGAAAACCTGATGTCTAGAATTTGGAGCTGTTTAAGACATGAGATGAGAAATATTGACTCATATATAAATGGTAAATTCCAAGTGCTCTGCTATTAATAGCCACTCTCGGGAAGCCGAATCTCATATTGTGATAAATTAATGCTTTAAATTTTAAATATAATTCCTAAATCTTACCAAACTGATGTGTTATTTTCTATAGATTTCCAGTACCTATCTAGAAAGCAATTGGCCTATACGGGTGAGTTGTTATTTTGTTGGTGTTAACTTTGTTGAATAGCATTTGTTGCAAGAGGCTTTCTGGGAATTGAGCCCTTCAGTGGGTATATTGATAAGAGTAAAATTTTTATACCTGATCCTTTATACATTGCTAGGGTATTAACATCTAATTTTGTCATATATTACTATAAATATTTGGATTTTTAATTTAACATTTTATGTAAAATTCACTTAGCAAGCACTTATTAAGTCTGTTTACCTTACATAGTATTAACCACTGTATGCCTATTAAAGTGTGTAAGTTTGCAAAGAGTTCTTAATTTTTTTTTAACAGTTTTCAGCTATTGATAAACTTGGACAAAATATTGCTGTGGTTGGCAAGTTTGGTTTTGCACATTACTCTTTACTCACCAAAAAATGGAAACTTTTTGGAAACATTACTCAGGTTAGTCTTTTTCAAATTAAAAACCAATTTCCCAAAGTATAGAAGAATTATAATATAAAATAATTATACTGTACAGTAAACTACTATTTACTTATAAAAACTGAAAGTCATATATGAGAAACTGATACTGGATAATATCTGTGAGCTGATTTTAATAAAGTATTTGATAATTTGATAATGGGACTTGTATTGAAATGGCTTAATTTTTATTCTTGTTAAGATCAGTAACAATAATTATTTAGTTTAAGAATTTAATCTCAATATTGTGTCCATCAAATGTGATGAGAATAAATTTCCACAAAATTTTGAGATCATTCTCTGCTTAGCTGTGTGATGTAATTGTAGAATATATATATATATATCACATACATATGTGCATGAAGTTGGATTTTGCAAGAATCAAATTGGAAGAAGAGAAGAATATGGGCCGGGCATGGCACATGCCTGTAATCCCAGCAGCTCAGGAGGCTGAGGCAGGAGGATTGCCAGTTCATAGCCAGCCTCAGCAAAGGCACGGTGCTAAGCAATTTAGTGATACCCTGTCTCTAAATAAAAAACAAAATAGGGCTGGGGATGTGGCTATGTGGTTGAATGTTCCTGAATTTAATACCTAATACCCCACCCCACCCCCCCAAAAAAGGGAAATGGCATTTATAGTTGAAATGGCATTTATAGTTGCTTTTTTGTGTCAGTCATTTTAGGGTCCTTTCTGTATATTATCTCAACACAGGGCATTATTGTTATTCACCATTTGATAAAAGAGAAACAGGTGTTGCTCATCTGATGAATGTTAAAACCAGAATTTTAATCCATGTTTCTTGGATGTGGAATAATGATGCTAAATGATACATCAGTGTATTTGCTTCCTTACAGAAGTATTTATTTTTAAACTTAGAATATGAAGCGTTATTATTAAAGTCCCTGGAGTAATAATTCAAGGGAGAGATTAAAGCAGAAATAATTTGAGCTTTCTTTGCCTAAGAATACTTTGTTACTTTATAGTACTTTCTGGTAACTTAAAGTAAAAATATTTTTTAAATTTTTCTTTTAAGGAGCAAAATATGATTGTGACTGGTGGTTTAGCCTGGTGGAATGATTTTATGGTACTTGCATGTTATAATATAAGTGACCATCAAGAAGAGGTAGGTTTTATTTTCTCTTAGAAATAATAGATCTTTATATTTTAGACCTAATAAGCACTATGTAATTTTATATAGAAAATAACCAATTGAAAACTAAACAAAATATTTTATTTTTTAATTAATAATTAACATTTTAGCTAATGGGATTATTTTTTCAGGTAATATATTTTAAATTTTTCAGGTTACTATATTTTTTAAATTTTTTAAGTAACAAATGGGATTTCTCAGATAGCCTTTTCTAAGGAATGTATCTCATAGACATCCCCTATAAGATTTTTTAAAAATTGTTTTTAGTTATAGATGGACACAATACCTTTATTTTATTTATGATTTTTATGTGTTTTAGGCAAGTGTTCTTACCACTGAACTAAAACCCAGCCCCTCTCTTATAAGATTTTTTTAATACCTTTATTTTATTTATTTATTTTTATGTGGTGCTGAGGATTGAACCCAGGGCCACCGCCGCCTTCTTCTTCCTTCTCCTTCTCCTCCTTCTCCTTCTTTCTCCTCCTCCTCTTCCTCCTCCTTCTCCTTCTTCTCCTTCTCCTCCTTCTCCTTCTCTTCCTTCTCCTCCTTCTCCTTCTCTCTCCTTCTCCTTCTTCTCCTTCTCCTCCTTCTCCTTCTCCTCCTTCTCCTTCTCCTCCTTCTCCTCCTCCTCCTCCTCCTCCTCCTCCTCCTTCTTCTATTTCTTCTTCTTCTTCTTCTATTTCTTCAATTTCTTAAAGACAGGTTTGTTAATCAGACACACACCTGTAATCCCAGTGATTCAAGAGGCTGAGGTAGAAGCAACACAAGTTTGAGACCAGCCCTCAGCAACTTATCAAGACCGTGTCTCAAAATAAAAAAGAAGGAGGCCTGGAGATGTAGCTCAGCAGTAAAGTGCCCTGGGTTAAATCTTCAGTACCAAAAATAAATAAATAAAAGATAGCTTTATTAATGTATTGATTATATGATTGTTTTGAGAAACTGCTAGGCTCATTATATTAGATCTAAATATACAAGTCTAATAGGAATGTCTCAAAATATTGCATTCACAGTTTTGATCTCTTTATCTTTTATCTGTAAAATGAACCTAGCTTGCCAAAATATAAACAGAACTCATTTATTGTTAAAGCTTTCTTAGGTCTTTTAATTATTACTTGAAAAAAGTAAATAAATAAAAAGCAGTTTGGGGGGCTGGGGATATAGCTCATTTGGTAGAGTGCTTGCCTCACATGCACAAAGTTCAATCTCCAGCACCACCCCCCCCCCAAAAAAAAAACGGTTTGTCTAAAGTATTTAGCCATTTCATTTTTATAATTTTCTTCTGCAGCTCAGAGTATACTTGCGAACATCAAATCTGGACAATGCCTTTGCTCATGTCACCAAGACACAAGCAGAAACATTACTGCTGAGTGTCTTCCGGGACATGGTAATAGTATTTAGAGCAGACTGTTCAATATGCCTTTACAGTATTGAAAGAAAATCTGATGGGTAAGTTATAGTATACGACAAGTCACTTTCTGTTCCTATTTATTGTTTTTCCTCTGTAGGTTTTTTTTTCCCCTCAAAACAGTTTTTCTATCTTTGTATTTAGTTTCCCTTTTTTAGAAGTCAAAAATGCAAGGAGTTTTAATTAGTAATATTTATGTAGTAGCTGTGAAAAAAAAAAAAGAAAAAGAAATAGCATAGCCTGCTCTATCTTCAGCTAATCTTCCTGGATTTATTTTTTTTAAATCTAGTTTCAGGGGCTGGGGATGTGGCTCAAGCGGTAGCGCGCTCTCCTGGCATGCGTGCGGCCCGGGTTCGATCCTCAGCACCACATACAAAACAAAGATGTTGTGTCCGCCGAAAACTAAAAAATAAATATTAAAAAAAATTCTCTCTCTCTCTCTCTCCCCCCCTCCCTCTCTCACTCTATCTTAAAAAAAATAAATAAATAAATCTAGTTTCAGCTGAGGTAAACCCTAAAATGCTAAATTTTTCACAGCCTTGAAAATAAGTTCCAGACACTTGGGAAATTTGAAGGCATTCCACGGTTTTACAGCTTCAGGAAGCATATACTTAGCATACTCAGTTTCATTTCCACTGTGCTAGATGATAGTAGTCTAGAACAGGATAAAGCAAAAGTCCTGCTGCTATTACAAATGGCCTCATATTGTTCTTGGCATCTGGTCCAACTTGCAGCATTCAGACAACATCTCTTGAGTTTTATTTTGTTCTTGGAGGTATGCTTATTTGTTTACATAGCTGTGAAGGATGTATTTGCTGAAGTAGCCCAGTGATTGGTAATGCACACATAAAAATTAAGATATATTATTAACCTCAGTAATTCAACCTTTATCCTTCCTCAACCATTCAGTTTTTATCCCTTAAATATTTCTATTTTTACAGATTCTTCCTCAGTTGTTGTTTTGTTTTATTTTTTCCTTTACTCCAAAGTCTTGTCCCTTTTTTTTCCCCCCTCTCTTATCCCCATATGTGTTCTTTGGGTCTTTCATTATTGAAGGACAATATTGTTAATCATTTTTGAAGGACATTTAGGGAGGAGAGGACAATAGGAACTTTGGGGTCTTTCTAAACATGAATTCTACTACTATATAGTAGCAGAAATGAAAACAAACAAACAAACAAACATTGTTAGCATTGTTGAGCTACCAGAGTTTCTTTTTGTTTTTACAGTTCAAATACTATGGCTGGTATTCAAGTTCTTCAGGAAGTCTCCATGTCACGCTACATTCCTCACCCTTTTCTGGTAGTATCTGTCACTCTGACATCAGTGAGTACAGAGAATGGAATCACCTTGAAAATGCCACAGCAGGTACCATCCCATTATCAAAACTCCTTGAAGTTTACATCTCCGTCTTTAGTATTTTAAGTTGATCATAGAAACTATTTATTTGTTCAACAAATAAATATTAAATATTTAGAATGTATCTTGTATGAATATGCCAGGTTACAGTAGCAAATTAAACAGACCTGATTTCTGCTCAATATTAAATTACATGAATAATTAATTGTTCTTGTAATATATATATCTATGTATATATGTCTTATGATGTTTGTGTATATGTGTGTATTATATATATATATCAAAAAGTAAAATATAGGTTACTGTGAGAGAATAAACCAAAAACCTGATATAGTCTAAACAATCAGGATTTCTGTACCATTTAAATTGAAACCTCAGCTGGAAGTATAACTCAGAGGTAACTGAGTACTTGCCATGCATGCAGAGGCCCTTGGTTCAATCCCTAGCACCACCAAAAAAAACAAACAAAGAAAATGTAAATTGAAACCTAGAGAATGAGTAGAGATTGTTTAAGCAAAGAGGAAGAATTTCAGGCAGAAGGAACAGTAATGCAAAGGCTTATATACAAGAGAACATTACACATTCTGGAAGTTAAAATTTCTGGGACATAGGGTATGCGAGAGAATGTGAGTCTTATAGATAATATTGATAACTTTAGACTTCATCTTCAAGTTTAAAGTGTTTTAAAGTTTTATAATGTTTGCTCTAACTGTAAAGAAATGAACTGGGCAAAACTGCATGAAGGAAGAGCAGTTGGGAGACCATTATAATGATCTAGGTTAATGGTAGTAGGAGGCTGAGGCAGGAGGATCACACGTTCAGGGCCAGCCTCAGCAGTTTAGTGAGGCTCTAAGCCACTTAGCAAGACTCTGTCTTAAAATTAAAAGGGCTGGGAATATAATTCTGGCAAAGCACCCTTTGATTCAATCCCCAGTACAAAAAAAATTCAATCCTCAGTATTGCCAAAAACCAGGAACTTTGTATATTGCAGATATAGAAGGCAATCAGTGGTATCAGTAGTACTGAATACACCATTGTAACCTCTTAAAAGAGGCCTTTCTTGAAGAGAAGATGCTTAACTTATGAAGAGCAGATTAAGTAGTAAGTTGAAATATAACAGAAGTGAAACTGATTATATCTGGTGTGGGAGGAAGACCAAGAATACTACAGCAAAGAAAGTCTTGATTTAGTAGTAAAGATTTTAAAAAGTAATAACAGTGAGAACTGTTCAATAGTCAAATAGCCTCTTATGAGAGAGTGAGCTCCTTCTTGAGCTCCTGAAACTCCCACAGAGAACCATCCAACTGGAAGTTTTTAGGCTAAGAAATGGTGTTTTGAGTTCCTTCAGGTTTAGGATTTTGAGCATACAGATACCCCTGCTTGTTCTATAAGTTCATTAAGGTTTCCTGGGAGTACTATTGCATATACCTATAATATTTTCAATAGAAAGTACTGATTGAGTAAATACTAATAATATCTACTCTGTGAGGAAGGAGCATCATGAGTTCAAAGCCAGCCTCAGCAAAAGCGAGGCATTAAGCAACTCAGTGAGACCCAGTTTCCAGATAAAATATAAAATAGGGGGCTGGGGTTGTGGCTCAGCGGTAGAACACCTGGCACGTGTGAAGCACTGGGTTCAATCCTCAGCACCTCGTAAAAATAAATAAATGAAATAGAAGTATTGTGTCTACGTACAACCAAAAATATATTTTTAAAAAAATAGGGCTAAGGATGTGGCCCAGTAGCAAATGCCCCTGAGTTCAATCCCCAGGACCCCCCGCCCCCCCAAAAAAGTCTACTTTGTAAAGAGGAGAGAAGTATATTCTTTTTTTTAATTAAATATGTCAAATGTAGGGTAAAATCTATCATCTTAAATTTTAAGATGGTCATTATGAATATTAGTCATTATTGTAGTGCATTTCAGTAAAACGTTTTCAGGGTCTGTTTGAAGTATTTGAGGGATATGACTATATGCCAGTTCCGACAGTCATATTATCTTGATTCATGTTTGTATTTATGTTTTTCCTCTATCATCTAGGTACTTTTTACTAAGTGCCTAACTCTTAGAGGTACTCTACTTTTTTCCTTTACTGAACCCTAGGTAATACTGGCAACTTAAATTCATCCAGCCAGCAAACATTAGAGCCTGGGAAATAATCCTACATCTTGTGAATAGTCACTCTTTCCTTCCTGAAATTCTTTCTTGTTTTGGTTTGTGTGCTATTGTGCTTCCCTATTTTTCTTCTTGCCTTAAAAAGCTCAGACAATGGTCTCTCTACCTCTCACCTCCATATACTTTGCCTCATCTGTTTCCTTCAGTTTACCAAACTTACCCTTATGCTTATTATGGTGGCATGTTCAACTCTGATCCAGTTGTCACTCACAATAGTTCTACGTGAAAGTTGCAAAGTTCTTTCAGTTTAATGGAATGTGAAGGAACATACTTTTTCACTCCCCTGACTTGTCTTTTCTAACTTGTGTTGGTGATAACCTGAATTTCTGTGGTACCTCACCTAGATTCAGTAACTTGAAATAATGTTTGGTGCAATACTCTTTTTCTACCTTTCATGCCTAGTATAGTAGTAAATTTTTGTTTTTTGTTTTTAAATCAAAATGCTTTTCCTCTTTAGAAGTGAAAATTATTTCATCTGAGATTTGCTTTGAAACAATGCTTCTCAAACTTTAATATTCATAATTGTTTAGACTGGGTCATAAGTTTCAAGAGAAAATCATTATGCTAGGCTCTCTAAAATTAAGCTGTCCATAAAAGAGACAGAGAAATCCCTGTCAACACTCATGTGTCTGCTTCTCCCCAGTAATCCATCCTTATTAACTCAGATTTTTCATTAATTCCCTTATTTGAGAACCATACATAGTGAGTTCTTTCCTGTTACTTTTTTACCTGGATTTCTAAGCCCTTGAAGATCTGTGGCTCTCCAGCTTTAATTTCATAATATCCCTAGTCTTGCACAATTGTTTCACTTTACCATTAGAGCTGTTCTATCCTAGCTCCATGTCTTCATTTACATTTCATGCTTTAACCAGAGTACCAACCCTTTCTCTTCTACCCGTGTATGTTTTCTAATCTTTCCCACCTCATCCTTTATGCCTTCTTAAGCAGTGCCAGCTAGAATAATAAAATGATCTCTCATTTTTTATGAACTACTTAAGTTTTTTTAGATTTTCCAAGATTCAGCTCTACTTTCAATTTTATGTTCACTGGTATGGCTCATTAATTAGCCTTGTTCCACTCTAGCCAGGAAGCTGCTTGTATTCCCACAGAGCTTATTAGTACAACCTCAATCAATACTGTTGGTTGTTTCATCTACATAACTTATGGATTGAGGGGACACCAAAAAAAACCTATAAATTGGTATGAACCCATTTTTCTTTTCTAAAATTTCAGGCACGTGATGCAGAGAGCATTATGCTGAACCTTGCAGGGCAGCTCATCATGATGCAGAGGGACAGGTCAGGTCCTCAGATCCGGGAGAAGGATAGTAATCCGAACCAAAGGAAACTTGTGAGTAAAGGGAAGGTCATTTCAAATCTTGAGAAAGGTATGAGATTAGGGTGAAGGAATAAAAGAATTAAAAGAGAGTATTGTGATTTAGAAACTGAGAAAGTATATAAAATTTGAGTCTCTGGGAATAAGGCTGTTTGTGAAGAATAAGTCCCCAAATGACAATAAGATGTCCTGAACTCCAGGCAAGACATTACCTAGGTATTGTTAGTTGCAAAACTAATGGGAAATTAGTGATAGTTTGGTGGAATTTATGGGTTTTTTGCTTTTTAGATTTACAGTTATATACTTTAAAAGGCAGGGTACTATTACTAACTCTGTTTTGGTTGTTGGTTATATTGCTTTGGTTTTCTCAAAGTTATTGTACTCTCATTGTGTGTGTGTGTGTGGTGGGGGGGACTAGTACCTACAAATGGACCTGCAGATTTAACAGGAAAATACCCTGATTCTTGTGTCTCCTTCTCCAGCTGCCGTTCTGTCCTCCTGTTGTACTAGCCCAGTCTGTTGAAAATGTCTGGACTACGTGTAGAGCAAATAAACAAAAACGTCACCTTCTGGAAGCCCTCTGGCTGAGCTGTGGTGGTGCAGGGATGAAAGTTTGGCTCCCCCTTTTCCCTAGGGATCACCGCAAGCCCCATTCCTTCTTGTCCCAGCGGATCATGCTGCCTTTCCATATCAATATTTATCCATTGGCGGTTCTGTTTGAAGATGCATTGGTCCTTGGTGCTGTCAATGACACTTTACTCTATGATTCTTTGTATACTCGGAACACTGCTAGGGAGCAGCTGGAGGTGCTCTTCCCTTTCTGTGTTGTGGAGAGAACCTCTCAGATCTACCTCCACCACATTCTACGTCAACTTCTGGTCAGGAACCTCGGGGAACAAGCCTTGCTCTTGGCTCAGTCCTGTGCCGCATTACCTTACTTCCCTCATGTGCTGGAGCTCATGCTCCATGAAGTGCTGGAAGAAGAAGCTACCTCACGGGAACCCATTCCCGACCCACTACTTCCCACTGTGGCAAAATTTATCACCGAGTTCCCCCTCTTCCTGCAGACAGTTGTGCATTGTGCTAGGAAGACTGAATATGCCCTGTGGAATTACCTTTTTGCAGCTGTTGGAAACCCCAAGGACTTGTTTGAAGAATGTTTGATGGCTCAGGATTTGGACACAGCTGCCTCTTACCTTATTATCTTACAGGTAACAATTCTATTCTTATAAAGATACAAGAATAATGAGCTTAAACTTAGAATAAAAGAAATGTTCTGTTTTGGTACTGTGATTATGTTTAAGGAATAGTCAGATTTTCTTTACAGTTTATATTTTTCATTTTGAAGAACTCAATCTTGCCAGATTTTTCTTAATTGTTTTTGTTGTTGTTTTTTGGTTTTTTGGTACCAGGGATTGAACTCAGGGCCACTCAACCACTGAGCCACATCCCCCGCCCTATTTTGTATTTTATTTAGAGACAGGGTCTCACCGAGTTGCTTAGCACCTCCCTATTGCTGAAACTGGCTTTGAACTCGAAATCCTCCTGCCTCAGCCTCCTGAGCCACAGGGATTACAGGCATGCACCACCATGCCCAGCTTTTGTAGTATTATTAAGGAGCATTGTAAGGGTATTTTATCCTGTTTTGTTTTGTTTTCATATATAAGCCTAAAACAAATCAATTCCAAGTATTATTTTAAATAAGATTGAAGAAATGTTTTATTGTATGTAAAACATTGCTATGCACATATTACATAGGAAATATAACATTTGATTACTAAAATACTACATAATAATGAATACTACTACATTGTGAAGAAACTTTGTTTTGGACATTAACATATGTGTCTGAACTCCCCACAAATAATAGATTTGTTTTCTTATAGTGTGGAATTGCTAAGGGAATTCTGATTGTACCTCATTTATAACACAACACCTATTTTTGGCTCCACATAGCAAGCTGGAGAGACTCAGGCCTGCCACAGTAATGACCCTCATCACACATGATTTTTCTCAAAATAATGCATTCTTTGAGACTTCTGAAAATTTGTTTCATTACATATTTGACAGATAGGCTTCATAGTTTGTTGTTCACATAAATCTTGTATGTATTTTATAGTCTACACTTAAGGTTATTTAAATTACAGCAAAGTTGTTTTCATTGATAACAAGCTAACCATAAACTTGATTTGAACTGCAGATTTTACATCAGCTTATTTGCTTTTTGACAGCTGATTAAAACCAGCGAATACAGTCAAGCAGAGATTAGTGGCCGTGAGATTCAATGGTTCCTTGGCTAGCCCTAAAGAACATGGGGGAATTATAGAAACTGATCAAAATAAACAACACACAATAAGCGGGGGAGGGAATAGTTCATTAGATTAGAAAAGGGGAATGAAGGGAAGGGAGGAGGGATGCGATTAGGAAGGACAGTAGAATGAATAAGACATTCCAATGTTTACATGAATATATGACCAGTGAAATTCCATATCATGTACAATCACAAGAATGAGATCCTATTTAGAATAAGTTATACTCCGTGTATATATAATATGTCAAAATATACCCTACTGTCATGTATATCTAAAAAGAACAAAGAAAAAAGAAACTGTACCCAGGGATAAAGCAAGGGTGTGTGTGTGTGTGTGTGTGTGTGGTGGTGGTGGTGGTGGTGGTGGTGTAGGTTTACTTCTTGAAATTGAATCTCTTGATTATAGTAAGTAGACTTCAGTTTTCCAATTACTGTATCTCCAGTAAGTACAGTTTGAGAAACATTTGTAATATTACATTGATCAATGTTTATATTATTTTTAAATGCCATGCAAAACACACCTAATTGTTAATTCTATGATATCACTGAAATGGAATGATCCATTAATCTGAATAAAATTTGATGTAATGCCTAAATATAAATATATACATATATAAATGCTGCTGGCATTTTGTTCTAGGTCACTCCTTAAACCTGCAGCAATCTCTATAATGAAATTGGAAATTTTTTCTCCAGAATAATTCCTAAATGAAATAATGTATGTAAGATATCTGCATGTCATGGGAGTTTAGGAAATCATAGTTTATGTTATAGCAGCAGAGACCTGCTTTACTTTTCCTTGTATGGTACTTTTCAATGCTTCTTTAAATCTTATTGTTAAAATAAGCCCACAGTACCCCACAGTACTGTAGGTACATTCCTCAGGTTTAAGTTAATGTGAAGAAAAGAAGTGCTCAAACGTTCCGAAATCATGTATGAAAGTGATGCTATCTTCCTTGCTTGTTTCTGTAGAATATGGAAGTTCCAGCAGTAAGTAGGCAACATGCCACCCTTCTGTTCAACACAGCATTGGAACAAGGCAAGTGGGACCTATGTCGACACATGATTCGATTTCTTAAAGCCATTGGCTCTGGAGAATCTGAGACACCTCCATCCACACCTACAGCTCAGGTTAGTTGCAAAATTGTATAACTTCTTTATGCCATGTACCTACAAGGCATCTTTGTGTAACTTTATTGCACTTTGTAATCATAGGAACCCAGTTCAAGTGGTGGATTCGAGTTCTTCAGGAATCGAAGCATCAGTTTATCCCAGTCAGCTGAAAATGTTCCTCCTAGTAAATTCAACTTACAGAAAACACTAAGTATGCCATCTGGTCCTTCTGGAAAAAGGTAAAAGAATAAATAGCCATTACTGATTTAGGGTATCTGACACATTGCATTTCAAGGCATTTATAGAATTAAGTCTATAATCCTAGGGACTTGGAGTTTGTAGTAGGAGGATCATAAGTTTGAGGCCAGCCTAGGCAACTTAGTGAGATTGTGTCTCCAATACCCCCTGTTTTTAAATTAACTATTATGTAAGTTAATTAACATATCATTATATAAATTATATATCTTACGGAAACAACTACTTAATTCGAGTGCAAATCTTTTTTTCATTCCCAAAAGTAATAGAGACCCCACAAAAAGCTTCCATTTGTCCTTCCTCCAGAGTTAATTTTTGTACTTTTGTATAATTTCTGTGCCTTTGTACTAGAGTAGGACTTGATATATCTGTTCTGAATACTACTGACTTTACCTCTGATGACAGAGGACCAGACAGTCCACAGATAATCCAAAAGCAGAACATCAGTAGTTTTACCCTTCTTTTCAACTACATAGTTCTTGACAAAAAAATAAAAATTTTGTGCCCATGTATTTAACGTTCATGTAACTTTTTGATTAGAGAAGTCATTAAACAGCCAAAGGAATTGTGTTCTGCAGACCAACATCTGCATCACCCAGAGTTAGGTTATTGTTCTCCAGAAGGGTGACTGTGAACTTACACTGAACCTTATAAAATCATTAGAATTTCCTCTGGTATGTAAGGTCTTTTGTAATCCTTCTTGTGTTGATACATGTTCTTTTGTTTATCTCTTCCCTAATCCTTTCTTTTATGTAGTTTGTATTCTTACTACAATACCTGTCTTCAATGTAGTAAGAACTTATCGAACATTTTTTACAAGTTTTTTAATAAGAAATGAATAAAGCTGGATTTTTCCCCACAATCAAAATACAGAACAAATGGAAAAATTATAATATTTAAACTTCACAAGTCTGAGTCTCCACAAATAATATAGCCAACTTTTACATTTTTGAAAGCCCTTCTTTATACATTCTATCTTCTTCATCTTGGTTCCAAGTTTTATCATTCCCAATTATGCCAATTCCGTTGTTATTTAAACAGAAAGATTGAACACTTTGATCATGGCATTTTATTGCTCTTTTATCACTGGCCATAAATCTCCCCACCAACACACACAATTGTGGACTATATACAAGTAAAATATAGCCATGGAGGGCTATAAACAATTGGCAGGAAAATAGTATCTTTTCAGCCGAACCCTGAATTTAAATATTGGTTAATAACATATCAAGTGCTCATTATGTGCTGTTCTAAACATTTACATACATCAATCTTAATCCTTAAAACAGCTCCATAAGGGTTGGTACTCACTGTACAGATGAAGAAAGAGGCTCAAAAAAACAAACATAGTTATAATCACATAACAAATCAGTGTGTTGATTTGCTATGTAATTATAACACATAACAAATCAGAGTGAAGATCTGAATCCAGACAGTCCTACTGCAGAGACTGGGTTCTTTACTGATCCACTGTACTGCTTCTCAGTGACAGCATTTATTTATTGCTTTTTTCCTTCAACCACTCACTATTGCTTCCTGGTTCTGTTTCTTCTAGTCCATATATTCATTCCACATATCAGTCTTAAGAACCTACTGTGCTCCAAGTTTTCAACAGGTCATGGTATATCATCACATCTTCTTCCTCTTCAGTCAAATAATAAATAGATCACTAACCTTCTTGTCAGTTTTATCAATGCTACTGCATAAAATTATGTGAAGTCCTCCAATAAAGATTGTTTTATAGCTTTCTTCTGTTACCACTTATAGATGGAGCAAAGACAGTGAATGTGCTGAGAACATGTATATTGACATGATGCTCTGGAGACATGCTCGGCGTCTCTTAGAAGATGTGCGGTTAAAGGACCTTGGCTGCTTTGCTGCCCAGCTAGGCTTTGAACTAATTAGCTGGCTCTGCAAAGAACGTACCCGAGCTGCCCGGGTAGACAACTTTGTGATAGCCCTCAAGAGACTCCACAAAGATTTCCTGTGGCCACTTCCCATCATCCCTGCCTCTTCTATCAGTTCTCCTTTCAAAAATGGAAAATATCGTACAGGTAACGTAGACTTCTTGCCACTTTTATAAGGAGAATTTTATTTTACTCTAAGTAGCTGACATTCATGGAAGTCTTCATTTCACCCTCAAGCAAATAAAAGCCAACTTTCATTTTGAGTTAACATTCACCATTTGGCCAAGGATATAAATAAAGGAGAATCTATATCTCTGTGTCTTTTGACCTTTAAGTCTAATTCATAAATCTAACCATTATCTTAAACTATAAACAAGTTGAGAACTGGCTGAATGTAAAAGCTACCACACTTACCTTATTGTGGGAAGGAATTTTGGAACTGATTAGTCATGGACCTCAAGATAAGGTAATTTATGATTTACCTCATGGAACTCATTCCAGAAAAATAGTAAAAATGCATCTTTGACATCTTGGGTCACATTCTGCACTAGAAGACTAAGTAAAACTATATATTTGAGTGAAATAAAAATTTAAATATAATTTTTTTTAGTTTAAGTCATTTTAGGAGGACTGTTAAACAAAAACTTTTATGGTATTTGGAAACTTCGTGTCACCTTACGAACCAAGGCAAGAACCTTAGAACTTTCTCATAGACCTTAGAACATACCATAGATATGACTTAAATGTTTTATATGGTCACTCTCTTTTGTTATAATTCCATATTTTTAGTTGAATGAATGAAACAATGTAGGATAGTAATTGACTTTGCATTGCTTAATATTGAGGAGCAGGTGGGGGAAGGTAGAAGAACTGAATTGGAAATGACAGTGGGTAAATCTTTGAGGATTCTCCCACCTCCATCTCTTTGTTTTTGTACCTACCCCACAGTGGGAGAGCAGCTGTTAAAGTCTCAATCAGCTGACCCTTTTATGAACCTTGAGATGGATGCTGGTATCTCTAATATTCAACGAAGTCAGAGCTGGCTCAGCAACATTGGCCCCACCCATCATGAGATAGACGCAGCTTCATCCCATGGACCACAAATGCAAGATGCTTTCTTGTTACCTTTATCTAATAAAGGTAAATGTCATTTTAAGTCCTACTTCTTCTTCAGTTTCTTTGGAAAGAAGTATGTGTGCTGTAGCATTTCAGAGAGATACCGTCACTCTTTTTTCAGTATCCTAAAGGAGTAGTCAGTAGTGTCTGCTGGAGAGGTGGACAGGAACTTGATTGTATTTTGCCTTATTTTAGATAAATGTAAGTAGGTAAAAATCTCAGTACAGATCAGCACTAATAGATGAATCTTTGCAATAAGATAAAGAAACATTTACTTTTAACCCCAAGTAAGCAAAATGTTATCTCCATAAGAATTCCATTTTTATTATAAGTAGACTTGTGTCACACACGCAAAAAAAAAAAAAAAGCTATTATCTTTTTTTTTTTTTTTAATTTCATCAACAAACTCCTGTGGGAATTTGTTCTGTATGTAAGTTCCTCATAATATCCTTGATTTTGCCTCTTAGCCTTCAGAACATTTGTTTACTGGCTGGATATTTAACAAAAACATACACCAACCTCTGCTCTGCAGTAATGGGTAAAATACAGAGGTTTTTAAGCAATTTATTTTGGCAAAGGGTTATAAAATACAGGAGTTTAAACAGTAATTGGTTTGATATTTCTTGTTTTCTTTTTACAATCATTTTGATGACTAGGCATTCACCTAATGTTTGGATACCTGAGCTGCCACATGAGGAGGCTTATAACAACCATTAATTAAAATTGTAAAATACACATAAAATTTATCATCTTAACCATTTTTAAGCATACAGTTCAGTAGTGTTGATTACTTCTATCCACACTGTTGTGCAGTCACTCTCCATAGTACTTTTTGTCTTGCAAAATTGTAAACTCTTAATATTAACTCCCAATTCCTCCCTCCAGTGATAGCCACTGGCAACCTAATTCTATTTAGTTTCTATGAATTTGACTACTCTGGGTACTTTATATATGCTGTAGCATGTATCAGAATTTCCTTTCTTTTAAAATCTAAATAATATCCCACTGTATGTATGAACCATTTTGTTTGTCCATTCATCTATGGAGGGACACTTGGATTGATTGCTTCCCCCTTTTGGCTATTGTGAATAATGCTGCTGTGAATGTAGGTGTACAAATCTCTCTTCGAGATTTGGCTTTCAAGTCTTTGGAGTAAATACTCAGAAATGGGATGACTGAAACATAGTAATGCTATTTGTAACTTTTTAAGGAATCACTATAGTTTTCCATAGCAACTAGACCTTTTTACATTCCCACCAAGTATTAAGAGTTCCAATTTGTCCACATCCTCACCAACACTTATTTTCTGAGGTTTTTGTTGTTTTGTTTTTTAAGTATTATGATTCGCAGCTGTTTCATAAATGTTACAAATTTTTAGTTTTTAATGAAGATCCAAATAAGATTCAAACACTGTGATTGTTTTTAATTTTTAAGTGGTTATCCCCCACCTCTTGCAATTTATTCATTGAGGAATGTTGCTTCTGTGGATTTATTCATGAAATGAATTTTGCTGATTGCATCTTCATGGTTTGGTTTAAACCAAAATAGTTTCCGCTATTTCCTGTAAATAAATAGTTGAACCTAAAGACTTGATCAAATTTGAGCTAGAGGCTTTTGGGGAACAAGGAAGACTACTTCCTAGTGGTAGTATGTCTTTCTGTTCCAAGCTTTATTGCTCCACTGATTTTTTTTTAATATTTATTATTGTTCATATGACATGGCTATTTTAGTAGTAGATTTCATGTTTTGGTTTCAAAATCTTAAGGGAGAAATCAACATCTGAGAAACAGCTAATATTTAAAGGAAAACATTTTCTAAACTAAACTGATTTATAACTTTGGGAAATTCTCCATCAGGTGATGAATGCAGCATTGGTTCAGCCACAGACTTAACTGAAAGTAGCTCCATGGTGGATGGGGACTGGACAATGGTGGATGAAAATTTCTCTACACTCAGTTTGACTCAATCTGAGCTAGAACATATCTCCATGGAGCTGGCAAGTAAAGGCCCTCACAAATCCCAAGTCCAGCTTAGGTGAGTTTCTCAGCTATTTGAAAGTACAGAAAGCTTACTCGGGGTATTTGTATAAATGGAGTACTGAAGCCACTTTTCTAATAATCATTGCCTTCTCTACAGTTGAAGATCCTTTTTAGCATAAATATTTTGCTTCTGCTTCATTTATAGGTATTTGCTACACATTTTCATGGAGGCAGGATGTCTGGACTGGTGCATTGTAATAGGCTTGATTCTTAGAGAATCCTCAATAATCAATCAGATTTTAGTTATTGCACAGTCTTCAGAGGTAGATGGAGAAATGTTACAGAACATAAAGACAGGGCTGCATGCGGTGGACCGATGGGCCTCTACAGATTGGTAAGTGCTGGTGTCCATAGGCTTCTTGTATTCCTTTGGTGACCTTTGGTAATGTGTTCTTTCACATTAAGGCTTAGTTGTAGTTTGAACATTTATTTTTTTATTTTTTCAGGCTAGTAGGATAAAAATGCTTATATATTTTTGTTTTCATTGTTGTTTATTGTACTGGATGTTGAACCCAAAGGTGCTTTACCACTAAGCCACATCCCCAGCTCTTTTTATTTTTTACTTTGAGACAGGGCCTTGCTAAGTTGCTTAGGGCCCCCCTAAGTTGCTTTGTACTTGCAGCCCTCCTGTCTCAGTCTCCTGAGTTGCTGGGATTGCAGGTGTATGCTATCATTTACTTACATTTATTTTTATGTGGTGCTAAGGAGCGAACCCAGGGCCTTGCACATGGGAGGCAAGCGCTCAACCGCTGAGCCACAACCCCAGCCCCATCTCTCATGTTCACTTTTTTTTTAATATTTATTTTTAAATTATAGTTGAACACAATACCTTTATTTTATTTATTTATTTTTAGGTGGTACTGAGGAGCAATCCCAGGGCCTTGCACGTGCGAGGCAAGTGCTCTACCACTAACCCACAACCCCAGCCCCTCTCATGTTCGTTTTTAAGGATACTTTCTTTAATAATCATTCTATACCCAACCATTTTGTTAATGTAATGGTTGGATTAAAAGACAAAAACTTACAGTTGTGTTGATTTTAAACTAATAGGAGTAGATCAGAGTTCAGAACCTTGAACTTTGCCACCAGTTATATATGAATTTGGTTCTATTTATTTCCCTTATTTAGATCCAGTTTTCCTATTTGCCAAACACTATGTTCTCTAAAGGTAATTTTTTAAATCTAAAGTGGTAGTATGGTCCTTCAACTATAAAAGTATTTTTAGTTGTAAAATGGCCTTAAATGTCAGTCCTTGCTCCTACTGCTCAGGAATGTAAGACTCAGCCTATGCTATGTACAGCTCCCTCTGTGGTGCTAGGCAAGGCACTCAAGAAGCCTTCTTTTCCCTCATAATCTTTTATTTTCCTTATTGTATCAATATTTAATAGTTCACCCATAACGATTTACCAAGTCTTTTGAAATATGGCAGATGAGAAATAGTGTTTTTCTCTCTACTTAGCCCTGGATATAAGCCATTTTTAAACATCATTAAGCCGCAACTGCAGAAGCTCAGTGAGATAACAGAAGAGCAAATCCAGCCTGATGCCTTCCAGCCAATTGCTGTGGGTAAGACTCCTGAACAGACCAGTCCCCGGGCAGAGGAGAGCAGAGCCTCCTCCAGCCATGGAATCATCCCCCAAAGTGAAGTTGGTGTTAGTAGTATGGTCAGCAGGAAAGAAGAGGACACAACCCGAGCACAGGAGGAAGAACCATTTCAGGATGGGACTTATGACTGTTCTGTGTCCTAACAACATAGAGGTAACATCATGACAGGCAGTATTAATTAGCAGCAGTGTGCAACCATGAGTACATTGTGACCTAGTTGAATTATTTAACAGGGGAAAGAACTCAGCTCAGAGACTATGGTTAAGTATTATCAGATTTTAATGAACTCTTTCTCTAAGAAATATCTTTGACTCCATAAAAATGTGATATCAAATAAAGTATCTTTCATAAAAATTTTTAAGCTGCAGTGGAAAGTAATAAAAGAGTATTGTACAGATGTACATGAGAATATTTTGATTTTATTCAAAGGTTGGGGCCTCTTAAACTATGGGATTGTTTTGCTCCAGATAAGCATACTTTTTCAGTACTTACAGCCTCTATGTTTTCTGGTTCTGCATGTGTAGAATGCTTTTTAAAAAAATAAATGCTGAGGTGCTTGCTGTAGCTCATTGGGTTCTTGAGCTGCCTGTTTGCTTCCTTGAGTACAGCCTGCTGGACTCCCTAATTGGTCCTTTTGAGTAGAGGGCCTCCCCTTGCACAATATGTGCCAGTGTGATGGAAACATTCTTTGGCTTTACTAGCCTGTTAAATCGCATCCTCGAATTGGTGGAAGATATTTATCTGGGAGTTAATGTGCCTGCTTCAGCAAGCTTGATTAATGTGGGCAGAGGTGTGAGGGGTTCTTATCAATTATGTTGATACCACTAAACTATTTTGTATCAAAGAACTGTATCTTTTTTGTGAATATTCTTATGTAAATATACTCAAAGGCACTATTCATATTTTTTAAGGCTTGTATCATAATTTGTAAGGTTTTATGCTGGATTCTGCATGACTATAGGTAGATACTCTTGGAACAAAAACTGGGCTTGCTCTTCTTCCAAGAAATAAGCAGTCTTCATAAAGGAATACAGATTTATTGGCTCAGTCATCAAGAAACAGCAATGGTCCCATTGATCATGAAGTATAACAGGTTTCGTGCAAATTAATGTAGTTTCTTATTTATTGCTTTTTTGTAAATTGAATAAAAATAGGCTTTTATGTAAATAGATTGCTGAATCCTGTATTATCACGGCTACTAAAAATTAGTATGTAAATAATGCATTCTTCATTGTAAACTTTAAAAAGATTTTATGTGTTTCTAGATATGACTTAAATTTTAGGTTTTTTCACATTATGAAAACAAAACTGCATACTCCTTAGCTGCTTCAGACTAAACACATATCCACTGTAATTGTAATTACTTAATAACAGTATTAATTTAGATAGCTTGTTTGTACTGTGCAATTTGAACAAGGAATGCAGTGTTATTTTTTATGAAAACTTGTTTATTTTTATAATAACAATGTATTTGATGTGGACCAAATTCGTACCACTATGTAAAAAAAACCTCTTTCTCACAGTACAGTTATAATTTAGAAATAAAACTTGGTCCTCTGTCCTTGTTTTTAAAAAGTAAATAGTTATCTTAGCTGAATTTCCTTTTAAGGGAAACTCAAAATCATTTTAAAATTGCTTATTTCAAAATTCACCAACCATTTAAAATTATTGTTTGGTAATTTACTATCATTTACTTTTTACAAGTGCAATAATTTCACATAATAAAATTCCTGAATAGGTGGAGAGTGTGACAATTGGTACCTGGTCCTTCTGGTGCTATTTTTATTTAAGTCTTTGTTTCAAACCGTCTTTCCTCTGAACCTTTTGATAGAATATGTTTTTGTGTGAGTACATGCAGCACACCAGGAAACTAAACTGAAATTTCTTCAGTCCTATTCCATTAGGGAGAAGAACCAGCATCTTTTGTGTTTGGTGTGAACAGTCAATCAATAAAAATGATTTACCATTATGAACAGCTGTGATCTTTTCAAATATTCTAAATAAAACTGTGCTGAGTTCATCTCATTCTGGAAAGCAGAGCACCAATCTGTTAATGTTATTTCCATAGTTGAGACTGTAAATGAGTCTTTTCTAATATAAAATATTCACTTTTCAGTTAATACAAATAGGAAGCCCAAGGGCAAAAAAAAAAAATGGCTAGTTTATCGAAATTTTCTGTTTGGTGTATAACCACTTAATTCTTTTTAAAAACTCTTATTTTATTTTGCTGTATTGTTTGATTTATGTATATCAACTGTTTAAGCCATAGTTTTAACCAGTGAATTTAAATATTTGGTATAATGATTTGAAAGGTTACTGGATACAATTAAGTTATTTGCTGATACCAAAACAAGAACTCACTGGGGGATAGAGTCAACCTTCGCTTGTAATTAAAGCTGCTACTTCTGTAATGTGTATTTTTTACTTGGCAAAGGGCAATAAAACTATTACACAAACTTCTGTTTATTTATCATCTCAGGTTACAGCAAAAAGTATATATATACATTAAAACAACAAAAATATTCTTTTGATCCAGGTGTGGTGGCACAAATCTGTAGTCCCAACTACTGGGCAGATTAAGATGGGACAGTCACTTGAGCCCAGGTGTTCAAGATCAGCCTTGGCAACATACCAATACCCTGTCTCAAAAAAACTTCTTATTTTTACAATTTTACCTGGAGTTTTTCCTTATGAAATACCTGTAAATTCAGGCAGATATATTTAGAATATTCATATGTAGATGTAGAGCTGGCAGCATCCTAAATGCCAGACAACAGAATGTTAGAACAACAGTTAATATAACATGGAAAATGTTCAAAATATAATAAATGATAGAAAATTATGCCATATGACCTCCATCAAGCAAGCAATTTTATATTGAAGTGTACAGGAGACTGAGCATATTTCTCTAATATGGGGGATTAAAAATTACTTTGACTTTCCCATTTTTCTGCATTCCTAAATCTGCTGTTGCTATGAATTTGTTTATTCTGGACATTTCATGATCATATAAAACATGGACTTTATATCTGACATCCTTTACTTGTGTATCCTTTACTAAGGTACTATTTCATTGTATCAATGTAATTAATTCATCAATTCAGCAGTTGAGGGTTTATTTGGGTTTTTTTCTTCTTTGGGGCTATTATAAATATGAACATTCAGATACTGTAAATTCCCCCCCCTTAACTGTTTTACTGAGTCTTCAGTTACCATCAGTCAACTAGACTGAGGTCCAAAAATATTAAATGAAAAATTAAAAGAAATAGTTTTAAATAACATATTATTATAATTGTTCTGGCAGTTATTAATATCTTACTGTGCCCAATTTATAAATTAAAATTAGTCATGGGTGTGTATGTATAGAAAAAACATGGTATAAATCAGGTACCATTATAATTTCAGGAATCCACTGCGTAGGGATCTTGGAAGGTATTCCCATGGATAACAAGGGACTGACAGTGGAACTGTGGGTCATATGATAATTGTTTAATTTTTTGTTGTTTTTGGAGTACCTGCACTAACATTCCCACTACCAGTGGATGGAGGTGCCAGTCTCTACAACAAAAACTTGTCGTCTACCTTTTTGGTCAAAGCCATTGAAGTTGTAAATGAAATGGGTATGTCAGTATAATTTATATTTTAACTTACTATTTATTGATTACATCTTTTCATATATCATTGAATTGCAAGAGTTTTTTCTATATTTTGAATACTAGGCCCTTACCTGATAAGTGATTTGCAAGAATTTCCTAATTCTGTCTTTTTTCCATTCACAGTGGAAACAATTTCCCTAATTCAAATTACATTTATTTATGTTTTCCTATCTATAAAAATTTTATAATTTTAGCTTATACAGTTAGATTTCTGAACCATTTTTAGTTAACTATTGCAAATGGATATTCAGTTGAGCATCATTTATTGAAGAGATTTTTTTTTCCTCAGTGAATTGCCAAAAATCAATTGACTCTAAATGTCTAGGTTTATTTCTAGACTCTCAATTAACAGTCATCTGTATGTTACAATGATCTCAGTGTTTACAGTAACGTGCTGTCTTTCTTGACTGTTCTTGCTTTCTAGGAAATTTTGAAAGTGTGAGTCCTAACTTCATTTTTTTTTTTTTTTAAGCCATTTCAGCTATTCTGGGTCCTTTGAAGTCCCATATGAATTTTAGGATCAACTTGTTATTTCTTCACTAAACAAAAAGTCAGCTGATTGATGATAGGTGTTATATTCAATCTACAAATCAGTTTTAGGAATGCTGGTCTTTAATTTCTTTTAGCAATGCTCTTTGTAGTTTTCAGTTTAAAGGGTTTGTGCTTTTGTTAACATATTCCTAAGGATTTTGTTCTTCATATTCTTGTAAATGAAATTCATTTTTGTTTTGTTTGTATAGAAATTGATATTGAGGTCAGTAATGGTGTATTATCCAATAACTGTAAGGTTGTTGTTCCACGAGTGTGTGTATGTATGTAGATTCCTTAGATAGATTTCTATATAGATTGTGTCATTTGCAGCTAGTTTGAACTGGACCTTTTCAATCTGGATGCCTTTCTTTCCCTTGCCAAATAGCCATAGTTAAAGCCATCAGGACAACAGTGAATAACAATGGCAACAATGGAAATCTTGTCTTCCTCCTGATCTCACAGGAAAGATTTCAGTCTCTCATCATTAACTATCATGTTAGCTGCAGGTTTTTTATAGCTGACTTTACCAGGTTGAGTTGCCTCCTAAGTTTGTTGGGAATTTTTTTATCACTGGCAGGATTTTGTATTTATAAACACTTTTGCATCTACTGAGATGATCATGTGTGTTTTGCCCTTTTTTAGATTTGATTTTTGAACGTTAACCCAACCTTGCATTCCTACTTGGTCATGGTGTAGAGCCAAATTAGATAAAAAGAAATTTTTTGCAAATCAAATATGGAAGTAGTAATTTCAAAAAAAAATTGATGTACTTCAAAATTCCATAAATATTTCAACTAAACAGATACAAGGCACAAGTACATCTTGAGTTTATTTGCCCTAAAAGAAAGGGAAGTATATTAAGAAATTGTCTGGCCATTTCACCTTGAAAGAATTCACTCAGAAAACCTGAATAGAGATCTTTGAATCAGAAGTGTGTGCTCTGTTTTGGTGAATGGTGCTGCCCTTCCCTTGGCTGGAGATTAAACGGTGTGTTACTACTGTCACTGAGAAGTAATTTCTTCCCTCTCTCCTAGCCCTACCTCCCCATCATCATTCATTATTAGCCCTTTGATGATTTAAAACTCCTAAATATGCTACAATTCAACATTTACTAAACAATTTCATTTAAGTTCTATAAAATTCAGATGCATGAACTTCATTCCAAGGTATAAAGATTTCACCTGAAATAATCTGAGTTATTTGCTCATTTCATTCATTGAAATAGCAATTATACCCATATAAGCCATATATGTCTTTAGCATTAATTAAAAGCTACATAAAACATGAAATAACCAAAATATGGGGATAAAGTAAGCAATTAACAAAGTTTTTTCTATTAAGAAGATACTAACCAGTATGTTAAAAAGTTTATTTCAGTAACATTGTAAGGCAACAATTAATCCTCAACAAGTCAGCAAACCAGCAAAAAAAATAGACAGAAACAATCACTCTTCCAAAAGCTTCCTGAGTCAGCAGGCTAGCTTGTGCACCCCACCCTACCCCACCCCAACCCTTGGTGGTAACATCTTAAAGTATCCTACCTTGTTTAATTTCATCTGCTAAACTGGGGAAACAAATACCATGCAACAATCATTCTTAGGTCACATAAGAACTACTTTGAAATCAATTCTTCACACTTTCCCTGAATGTTACAATACTATGCTACTTTTAAGTTCTGTAGAAAATGCTTCAGTTAGAGTTTAAAAAACCCTTTTAGAAATGTTATTCAAATGATCAGATAAAAGCAGGGGTGGAACTAACAGGTTTATTAGTCCCAGAAGTTGCTAACATGATACATTATGTTTACTAACAGGACTGAACACGAATTACTTGACCATTTCTGGCATTTAAACAACCTCCCAGATTATTAAGCAGGCAGTAAGAGTAAGTGAGCATCTTGTTATGGGCTTTGCACAATATAAAAGCTTCATAATGCTAAATAAAACAATTGTTTGCCTAGAGAAACAACCCCAAGGCAAACCATGATTATTACTGAAAGGAGAAACAGTAGCCTTCCCCATAGTGGGGGCGGGGGAATCACAGAGAACAGATTTTTCATAGTGTTCTCAACATGGTGTTTTACTTTTTTCTATAAATAATCTCTAATAATCTATTTCAGATTAACCACAGGGTCAGAATATATGCTTAATTTTGAAATTCATAGAGAAACTATCATTGTGTTACTTTTTCTCTGAACGATGATTCTATACAAGCTATAAGTCCTGCAAACCTTATGTACTACTAGGCATATGCAGCAGGAGCCAGACACTTCAAGCACTTGAGTCTGATAAAATGATTTTTACTAACTCCAGGAAAAGCAATGACTCCAGTGTTAATGCATGTGAAAGCTCTGGCCAAAGCCCTGCTACCTACATGGGCACGGTTTTTAGGAAGTTATAAATTAGGCAATATGAGGAGCATGATTTAAGAGAGCACATTGTACACATCACACAAGCAATTTCAAGAAAGTTCTCTCTTGTGATGCACACTTAGTATGTTCTTGCTATGCAGACAGATCTCAGGGCCACTTTTCAAGAAGCATTCCTCTTGTTCCTGCATCACCTGAGAATTTTTTTTTTCTATGGTTTTCAACTGGTTTTGGCCTGTGCTTACTAACACAGAATTTGTCTAACTTATTACGTCTTAATGGGAAAAAAAAAAAAAACTTTAGTGCTATTTACCAATGATCTCACCACACTCTATTGCTGCTTTGTTATACCTCACAAGCTAGACACCCCCCATCCATCTTCAAAATGAAAAACACCTTTAAGGCCTAGTGCTGCCGTGATACAGGATTTGAACACTAACAGTTCTAGTAGTCTCAGTCCCATGTAAGCCACAACTTCAAGTCTCAGGAAAGCCTGTCTCATAGGACAGTAAGTTATCAGGAAATTATGCAACTGGATAGAAAACAAAAAAGGACCCAGTGTATCGATAAAATCATCCTAAAGGATTAACCTTGTATAACAAAAGACTCCTACAAAACAGAATATTTGTAAAATACCCACCATTCCCTATCCTCCCCACAGCTTGCACCCCAGAATAGCCACATTGGCAACTCGGTGCTCTGAGGAAGGATATTCAGGCTGTATACTTCCACAATTTTTCTGAACCAAAAGAACCATAAAAACCCAGAGGGAAATACAGCTGAGCAAATGTTCCCCTTCTCAATCTGCTAAGATGGAGGCAGAGAACACGTTTCAGAGGACAATAGGAAACCACCTCAGGAAAGTAGCATGGCAACAGCTCTGACTATTTGGCCAACTCTGCACAGTGCTCCACTTTTACACAAAGCACACTCTAGAGGCTGTCTGAAGAAATACAATACTTAGGGCTTCCAGAGTCCCACCCTTCTTCCACAGTCCTTATGGGAGTCATTACCATAGTGAACGGTATTTTTACCCACCTCTACTAATAAAACAAATGATCTTGGGTTTTAAGTAGAAATGACTTTTATCTTGTTAATGGTCTGAGAGTCTAAATTTTGTTGATCCTAGAGAGGCAGCTATTGGAACTGGTTTGTTGGCTCTTGTCCTTAAGGTCATAAAAAATGACATTATGTGTGTAATGGTAATACCCACATGTGATTAAGTACCAGAAAATGGCATTTTCGAGTGTCAAAAAGGTGACACTTCACAATCCCAATTTAACCCATACAGTGGCTGGTCCTAAAGAGTGTTAACCCAAAAAGCTTTTTGAACATATGCTCATTAAAATTCATTGACTTACGTTACAAATATCCATGTAACTGTCACATGAGTATCCCTTGGGCACGTACTTAAGAGCTTATCCACAAGATTAAAACACAAAGAGACTGTAGGTGCACACCCAAGCAGAGGGAAATGTCCAATCTGGGAATTTCTCCTTCAGAGTATCTAACTGAGAGGATCTCTTGTCTTCCCCAGATAAATAGTGGGCAGCAATGGCTACAGTAACCATTCCTTCAGGCTGTTCTTCTATGACCTGCCGGAGATAATCAGTTAGTTCTCTGAAGCCAGATAACTGAATTCAAGGTTTTTGTTAAATATCACATGGAAAATTCCCACCTGCACTTCTATCCAGAACTGCCATGCAGAGGCTTGGAGTCCATGGGAATAAAATACAAAATAGTCACCTCCTTTGCTTGTGACTGGGGTACCATTACCAAGAGACCACTGGAAAAGTGTTGACCCTTTGTGGGGTCGAACGTAGAATGACATATGGCTTGGTCCTATAAGAGAAGAGGAAGAAAGAACAGTTACATCTTTAAAAAAACATCAAGAAAAGGCAATAAACCCACCTCCCAAACTATACTATGAAGGTGCGTGCCTTGTATCACTTTAAATGTATTCACTACAGACCTAATGGAGGCCTACCAGTTTGGATATTTGATGCATTATCCAACAAGGTTAAGCAATGAAGCACAGCAGAAAGAGCAAAAAATCTAAACAAGAAAGCCTATGTTAAGTATTGATACTGTCAAGTGCTATATGATATTAGGAATTCATTTAATCTCTTCATCTATGAATTTTTTTGAGAGGATTATATTAGAAAAAGCATGGGAGGGCTGGGGTTGTGCCTCAGCAAGAGAGCACTCGCCTTGCATGTGTGCAGCCCTGGATTCAACCCTCAGCACCACATAAAAATAAATTAATTAATAAATGTATTGTGTCCAACTACAACTAAAAAATAAATACATATAAAAAAAGAAAGCATGGGGAAGTTGGGAAGACTTGAAAGTATTATAAAAGTACTGAGACAATTATGAATCGAGTTGTAATTTCAGAGAGTTGATATTAACACTTTAAAATAGTTGACACTAATTTTTCCCTTTTTGCAGTACAATGAAACAGTTAAATTTTGATAATTTAATTAGCACCAGATACTTCCAAGAAACTAACAACAGTGGTTGTCAAACTAAAAATAAAACTTAAAAAAACCACCCCCTCAGCCAAATTTTAACTTTATTTTCAAATTTGACTGAGGGGGTGGTTTTTTTTTTAACTCAAATTTGAGAAGAATAAATAAATAAACAAATTCACATGCTCCTGCCTGCCTTGTTCCTGCTACAAGTTTTGTGGCAAACAAAGGCAGACCAAGCAAGTCCACCCTAAATCTGAGAATAGCACATGTCCAGTTAAAGCAAAGTTTATGGGGAAGCTACTTAAAGGACACACTATTTGACCTATCAGTTTTCAAAAGCGAAGCTTCTAAGGGAGAAATAAAGCAAAGAAAAAAAGAAAGAAAGGAAAAAGAAACCAGGGGTGGGAGGGTGGAGGTGTAAAGAAACAAAAAGGGCAGATTTATGGTCCAGCAAGACCAAAGCAAAATAGAAACTGGAAGACATAAAACCTATCCACACCAAAACGAATTTAAAAATTTATTTAAAAATCTAAACTTTGCTATACTGACAGAAGAGCAACCCATTGGCTAGGAGTCTTACAAACACCCAATAACCACAAAAGTGAGGAAGAAAAGGACAAACAGGACTATATAGCTATTAGAAAACAAAATGAAAACACACCTCAAAACAACCATTAAGTAAAAGAAAACTAAGCCAACATTCTCAACTAAATGTGGTAACAAGAACATTTTGGATCTATGGGGAAAACAGTACCACGAATCAGAAATTCTAAACCTTAGAAGTGCATATATGCATATACTACAAGGAAAAATTAAAAGAATTGATAGAACTTCCATTTCTTTTCTAAGGTCTAGAAAAAGAAATGGAAGAAAAGGTAGACTAAATTATAACATGCCCAAGGCAAAAGAGACTCCAGATCTAAAGAAAGGTAGCAAAGTACTAAAAAAAGGAAAAGAAAGAAAGGTCAAGAGAGGTAAAGATGGAAGGTAGGTCAAAAGGAAGCAACATTCAATGTATATCACTAAAGAAGAAAAAAGAAACAATGGAACATGGTCAATATTCAAATCGGTAATCCAAGGAAACTTCCCAGAAGTAAAAGACCTGAATCTACACATTACAAAGTCTTACTGGTAACCTTATAATATCAACCTAGAATGAAAAACCTAAAAAGAAAAAAATAGCAAAGCAACCCCCAGGAACTCCAGAGACTTGAGACAAGATTGCAAGTTCAAGACCAGCCTCAACAACTTAATGAGACTCTGTCTCAAAATAAAAAAGAAAGGATTGAGGATGTGACTCAGTGGTAAAGTGCCCCTGGGTTAAATACCCATTAACAAAAGCATCAAATACTTTATAGGGCTAAGAGAATTAGACTGGCATCAAACTGCAAAAACAATATACAAAGCAACAATGAGAAGAATTTTTTAAACAATATTTTAGAGTATGAGCAAAATTTTTATGTCCACCACTTGTCCTTCAAGTATCATGCTATATATAACATCACCAGTTTTAAACAAACACACATAAACATAAACACAGCACTCAAGAGCCCCTAGTTGAGAAGGCAAGAGGATAAGATTCATCCAACAAAGAAAGAACTGCAAAAACTGCAACAAAAGAACTTAGAGTGGGTGTTTTAATATTTCTGAATGCATTGCTAAAACATACTCAAGTGAAGTTGGACAAGACAGATATTACATGTAACACAAATCAGAAGAAAACTGAAGAGGCAAAGAGAAAAATGGAATAAGCAAATTTGGTAGGAGTTAAAATAATACATCATTTAAAAACCAACAGATAGTAAAAGGTCAAATAGGGGCTTAAAACAAAAAAATTTTATAAATGCCAAGTTTTTAATAAGCAAAGAAGACATCATAGAAACAGGTACATGGCAAATAAAATAACATAATTCCATGAAATCATGACAGTAGAAACCAATGCATCAATCAGCTAGAGGCAGAAAAACTGGTATAGAAGAAACAGAACTATATTTGCAGGTGATATGCAGTAGTCAATAAATCCCACCTGAGGTCTATTTTTTTAATGGGCCTCAGGCTAAGAATGGTTTTTACATTTTTAAAAAGCAGTTAACCAGGGCTGGGGTTCTACCTCAGCAGTAGAGTGCTTGCCTTGCAAGCATGCAGGAGGTACTGGGTTCAATCCTTGGCACCACATACAAAAATAAAAACAAAAATAAAGATATTAAAAAAAAAAAAAAGCAGTTAACCAAAGAATTAAAAAAAAAAAATCTGTGACAGATATATATGGCAAAGCCTTAAATATTTACTATGTGGCCCTTTAGAGAACAAAGTTGAATAATCCCTGGTACAACTGAAGAGTATTAAGGGTAAAACTAGCATAAAAATACGTAGTAGGATATAAAACTGACAGAAATAAACTGCCTTCGTACCTACAAAAAAACAACGTAAGAGGATATAATGATAGAGACAGTCCCCAATTACAATACCAATAAAATCTAGATGAGGAAAATTTTAAAACATTCCTGAAAGACATAAAAACAGATCTGAACAAAAGACAAGTCACTCCCAGTCAATGGACAGGGTGATTCAATAACAGTTATCCTATAGTTAATTTATGAATTTATCATGGTACTCCAAGAAATACCAATAAGCAATAAGGAGTTAGACAAATTATTACTAAAGCTCATGTGGGAAAATATAAATAGCATGAAAAATAATGGGGGGGATTACAAATTTAACTCTTCAAATCACAAATTTAAACTTTATAAAGCTTCTATAATTAAAAGTGTGATAAATGGTACACAAATAGATCCATGCAAACACAGATAATTGTTGGCAAAGGCACCAAAGGAACTCAATGGGGAAAGTGTGTTCAACAAATGGTGCTAGGACAACTGAATATCTATAGAGAAAAAAAGCCTTGAACCTACACCTCACACCATACATGAAAATTAAAAGTGGGTCAGAGGCCTATAAAAGCTAAAGCCATAGCTTCTAGGAGAAACAGTCTATTTTCATGACTTCTGGGTAGGCATAGATTTTTTTTTTTTTAAACACAGAAAATCCTGATAAATTAGGCTTCATAAAAATTTAAAATTTCTATACACCAAAAGACAAAATTAAGAGAATGAGTAAGAAAATCTTCACAATGTGTATCTCATGAAGGACTTTATCTAGGAAAATACAGTCTTACAAGTCAACAAGCAACACAATTTTACAAAAATGGGAAAAGACATAAAGAAACAAAGCAAGATATGTGAGTGGCCAATAGTACTTGAAAACATGTGCTACACTATTATCAGAAAAATGCAAGACACACCCCCCACTAGAAATGATAAAATGAAAAAGACCATGGGAAGACTAGAAATTTCATATATTACAAGTTGGGAGTGAAATGTAGAACAATCTTAAAAAACTAAACATGTCTACCTTATGAACTCAGCAATTCTAATATATATTTGTCCAAAAGAAATGGAACACCTATTTCCCACCCCCCCAAAAAACGCTTTATACAAGAATGTTCATAATAGCCTTATTTACATCAACCCCAAACTAGAAACGAATTAATTCAAGTATCTATCAACAGGAGAATAATAAACTATGAGATCTTTGTATGACTACTATTCAGCAACAGAAAGGAAAAAAATACTGATACTCAAATAACATAGCTGAACCTCAAAAGCCTTTGCTTAATGACCTAGACAATTACATACTGGATGATTCCATTTATTTAAAGTTCAAGAACAAGCCAAATAACCTGTGAATGTAAAAATCAAAATATGCATTAGTGAAGTTCAGAGAGACTGGAAACATGCATAAAAGAAACATTCTGGGCAATGGAAATTTCTGTATCTTCATGGGGATGAAGGTTTCATGAGTAAATATATGCTTTTACCAAAACTAATGAAACGAAATAAGATCTTCATATTTCACTGTATGTAAATTAGGTCTTAAAAATACAAACAAAATGAAGGGGAAAGTCATATTTGAAAATACTTTTCAATCATGAATATTCTAGGCATCTTTTTTTTAATTGGTGCCTTTTAGTTATACATAACTAGGCAACTTTCTACCATGTGAGTGGTACTCAATAAAGAAAGTACAGAGCAGAAATTGTGGAACCAACCCAGATGCCCTTCAGTAGATGAATGGATAAAGAAACTCTGGTATATATACACAATGGAATATTATTCAGCATTAAAAATCTAATCATGGCATTTGCAGGCAAATGGATGGAGTTGGAGGATATTATGCTAAGTGAAGTAAGCCAATCCCAAAAACCAAATTCCAAATGTTTTCTCTGATATAAGGATGCTGATCCATAATGGAGATGGTGGGGAGCATGGGAGGAATGGAGAAACTTTAGATAGGGCAAAGAGGAGAGGGCAGGCGGGTAGGAAAGACGGAATGAGATGGACATCATTACCCTAAGTACATGTATGAAGACATGAATGGTGTGACTCTACTTTGTGTACAACCAGAGACATGGAAAATTGTGCTCTACGTGTGTACTATTAATTGAAATGCATTCTGCTATCATATATAACAAATTAGAAAAATTTTTTTAAAAGGGATGTAGTCGAGTGGTAGAGTGCTTGAGTAGCATAAATGAGGCCCTGGGATCAATCACCAGCACTGCAAAACTTAAAAGAAGGTACAGAGTAAACAACTATACAAGTGATCCTAGAAAAACAGAACCAACTGAATGTATGGTGAGTATTTATTTTTTAAATTTTTCTGACATGATTGTGGAGGCAGGCAAGTCCAAAATTTGCAGGGTAGGCCAGCAGGCTCAAAACCTGGGAAAAAAATCCTACAGTATGAGTGCAAAGGCAGTCTGCTGGTAGTGAATTCCCTGGTAGTGATTTCCTTAAGGATTTCACTGACTGGATGAGGTCCTGAAAGTCAGTCAATCTGCTTGACTCAAAGTCCACTGATCTACATGTTAATCTTATCACAAATATTTATTTTACAGAAATATCTAGAACAGCTTTGTCCAAATCTCAGGGTTCTGTGGCCTAGCCCAAACTGACACATAAAGTTAACTATCACACTTCCCAAAGACAAGTTACTAGAAAGGGAAACAAACAATCCTCATTTGCTTATTCTTGTTTTTTAATATTTATTTTTTAGTTTTAGTTGGACACAGTACCTTTATTTTATTTACTTATGTATTATGTGGTGATGAGGATTGAACCCAGTGCCTCGCACGTGCTAGGCAAGCACTCTACCACTGAGCCACAACCCCAGCCCATCATTTGATTATTCTTTTTTTTTTATCGTTTTCTTATTCTTAAAAAAATAGCTAGTAATCATGCAAACTCTGTCAGCTACTGAAGATGAGACAAATTTCCTATGTCATATATTTCTCTTCTTTCTCAAGCATCTGTCTCCCTACTAAGAGGAAAATGTTCAAGCAGGCTGCTTGCTTAAGAGAATAAAACTGCCAAACTAAATAATTCAATGTATCTGGAGTACTCTTTAATTAAAAAGTACTGGATGCCAAGAATAGAGAAACCATCCACATCTGCCTCCCCTGAATTCTAATGGAAACAAAAGCATGAACTAAATAATTAGTGCTACCACAGAGCTGTACAAAGGAAAGAAAAAGTGGAAGGATGGCACTTGCTCACTTTGATGGAGAGGAAGACCAGAGAAGTCTCCGTATTTTACAAAGCAGAGAAGGGTAGAATTGGGATAGAAGGTACTACCAAGAAAGTCTCAGTGGGGTGCTTAAAAAAAAAAAAAAAACTTCAAACATACACAGTGGCTAGACTCCTGAAGATATGGACTGTCAGAGAGTTTGAACCTATTCAGCAAGCATGGAACTTCAAGTTTTTTACATAAAGAAGCAACATTATCAAATTTATTTTTGAAAGGATAAACTGGCAGCACCATAAAGGATATCCTAGCAAGAAAACTTATAGGCCAAAACATCAACAGAGAAGGTAGAAGAGCTAACTACCAGTTTTTTTTTTTTATTATTTCTTACATACATGACAATAGTGGAGTGCATTACATTTATAATTATCCATTCACAGCACAATTTTTCATAACTCTGTATATAAAGTATGTTCATGCCAAATTATTCCATTATATATGAGCTCTCATTTTTTTTTGCATATAATTCTAACTACTAGTTTTAAACATGGAGATGGGAAGAAAATGTACTAAGAAAGGTAAACAAAGTCATAATATCTACCTATGCCAGTTCAAGTGCTATTATGGATCTAACAATGAACCAATATCTGACACTACAAAGTTCTTCAGCAGAGTTCCCTAAAAGTCATAACCAACCTCATTTTCTTTTAGAGACACGATAAGCTCCTAAATTGCTAGTTATTGTAATAAATTTGATGAGGAAAACCACATGCAACTTATTGTAAAGTTTAAGTGATGGGTCAAAGAAAAAAGTGTCATATGACCTACCGGTTGCTTCAGAGATCAAGTACATAAAACCCCAGGGAGAGAGGAATCAAGAATGCTATGTTATAAAGCATCGGTACTAGCCAAACAGTCCAGTATTATTTGAAGGTGGACTTATTACAAGCTCTAAAGCAACCATTAATTAAAATGAAGATAATTGATATTCTAAGAGAATAAATAAAAACAGAAAATACAAAATCCTCAATTAAAACTGTATAATATAGGAGTAACTTGGAGTTAAATGAAGAAAGGAAGAGCACTGGAGAGGAAACAAGTGAAGATAAAAATTTTCTCATTTTTCTTATTTTAACGGATCTAACAGATAATAGTTTGCTCAAGATAACAGTGGCAACAATATATTTTATTATGTATGCTTACATGATTACATTTGAATGACAAAAATGATACAGGGAAAACAGGAAAAATTAGGATTCTTTCATTATTATAAAATACTCAAACTACTCATGATATGTAGAGTGTTATTTGAAAGTGGGCTTGGATTAGCTGTAAACATACATAGCAAACACTAAGGCAACCACCAAAAAAAAAGTTTAAAAAGAAGTATTACTGACTGCTAAAAAAGTAAAGAAAATGAAATCATATAAAATGCTCAATTAAAACTATATGGAGCAAAAAATTTTAAAGAAATGGAAGGCATAAATAGAAACAAAACACAAGGGCAATAAATATAAAACAGTAACAAATATGGTATATTCTAATCCAAATATCAATAATCATTTGAATATCAATAGTCTAAATGTACCAATTAATAGATTTTCTGACTGGATCGAAAAACAAGACCAAACAAGAAACATACTTAAAATATGAAGACAAATATATTAAAAGTAAATGAGTAGCAAAAATATGCAATACTATTATTAACCAAAAAAAACTGGAGAGCTATATTAATTATAGACAATGCAGACTTCAGAGCATGGAAAATTATCAGGTATAAATGGGCATTACATAATAATAAAGGGTCAGTTCTATAAGATGACATAATTTTTAATGTATATGTATCTAACAACAAAGCATCAAAATAGGTGGGACAAAAACTCAAAATTAATAAGGATATAGTTGAACTGAACAATATCAGCAATCACACAGATCTAAGTGACATTCATAGAATCTTCACCCAATAGCAGTAGCATACATTTCTTTCTAAGCACACATGGAGCATTCCATAAAAGACCATATCCTCACTGTACAGCACACCTCAGCAAATTCAGAACAGAAATTATGCAAAGTATGCTCTCAGATCACAATGAGATTAAACTAGAAATCAATATCAGAAAAACAACTGGAAAATCTTGAATTATTTGGAAATAACATATTTCTAGGTAATAAACAGGTCAACAAAAGTCATCTCAAGGGCTGGGGTGTAGCTCAGTGGTACAGCACCACTGGGTTTTAGGGGAAAATATATATGCAACTTATTTAAAAATTTAAGAAATAAGGACAGAAGAAAAAAACCTGTTATCTGACTTACCCGTTGCTTCAAATGTTAACCTTACAGAATCCCAAGGTGTCTGTTCTTTGGATATAAGTCTGAAATAAGCAGGATTTCTTGGAGAAACTTCGGGGGCAGGAAGATACCAGTTTTTCCTATTTGGAAAGGTAGCTTCAATGTTTGGCATATCTTACTAGTTGACAGCTTCTATAATTCATGAAGTATTCATAATACATGAACACATCCTTAGATATGAAAAAAAACCTGAATAATATTATAACACCAACTCCTCTGAAACCCAGGTTATTGTATAATAAAACTCTCCCAAATTTAAGAAAAGAGGAGTTACCTAGCTGATCGTGAGTCCATGATGCATCCTATTTCTTCTCATCTAATCCTTTACTACCAAATCATAAAAACTAGAAATAAAATCTGAGATTGATGCTTAACTGCTATCTATTTTAATAACTAGGAGGGTCACCCTTTCTAACTACTCACAATTCTATAGACTTTTTAAATTTGAAAAAACAAAAGTACTTTTCTGAGTGCTTAATCCCACTAAAGAACAGGAAATTTATACTAATAGAAAAACAGTATAATCAGCATTTGACTTGTGGGTTAAGGATAAAAGTTTAAGTAACAGGGTACTGACAGAACTTGAGAGCAAACTAACCCCTACTTAAACAGGAAAGTAATGAACCAACCTGATCAAAAAGTGTACTGGAAGATACCACGGAAACCCACAAAGGGGGGCATTCTCCTCACAGTGAGCCCGGATGGTGTCATTGATCTCAGGAACATGAGGTGTTATGTGAGACATTCCAGTATAATCAAACCCATTAATCCATATTCCAGAGTCTCTTTTAACTATGTTTCCTTCCAAGTCATGAAATGTTCTAGTCATATGCTGAAAAGAACAAGACTTATGAGAAAATTCTTTCAACTAGTTCACCCACGTTCCCACCCCAAATTAATAAAGAATAGTTAAGTATGACCATACCAAGCAATGTATGTAGATAAAGAGCAAAAATACAAGGGGAAGGCACTCAGGGTTACTAAGTTACTGCTATGATTTTTTTTTTTTTTAGCTCAATTTTTTTTTTAACACAATGCCTTTATTTTTATGTGGTGATGAGGATCGAACCCAGGTCCCACCCATGCTAGGCGAGCGCTCTCCGCTGAGCCACAATCCCAGCCCCTATGATTTTTTTTTTTAAACAGGATAATGGATAGTTACATGATTTTTATTGTATCTTACAAAAACATTTATCTATTTAAATTTTACATAAAAATGTTTTGGCTGGGCACAGTGTGTGTGCCTATAGTTCTAGCTACTAAGGAGGATCACTTCAGCCCAGGAGTTCAAGACCAGTCTGGGCCATATAGAGAGATCCAGTCTTAAAAAAAAAAAAAGAAAGAAAGAAAAAGCCTAATACCCATAATCCTAGAGGCTCGGGAGGCTGAGGCAGGAGGATCCCAAGTTCAAAGCCAGCCTCAGCAAAGATGAGGCGCTAATTAAGTAACTCAGTGAGACCCTTTCTCTAAATAAAATACAAAATAGATCTGGAGATGTGGCTCAGTGATGGAGTGCCCCTGAGTTCAATCCTGGGTACCAAAAAAAAAAAAAAAAAAAAAATTTTTTTAGCCTATTTCAGATTTAAAAGACTTGAATTAGCTAGAACTCCTTTTAGAGAAGGATTTAAAACAAATACATCCTAAGCACGTATATATCCACACTCATTTCCCCTTCAGTGTGTTACATGAAGCTAATTCATGCGCAGAGAAATGTAGCTCAACACTACATGACAAGCTTGTACCTAATAGAATTCTATGAAAAGGCACCATTCTCCAATTGGAATAGCTCTATTAACAGCAGTAACCAGCCTGAAGAATATGAAACAGGAAAGAAAAAGGGTTGCATAGGGCAAAAGGTGAAAACTGCAGCTGATGAGTCAAATTACCCACTAATTATAAATAAGGTTCTACTGAAACACAGTCAAACTCACGAGCTTAGGTATAGTCTACAGCTACTTTTGTTCTATGAAACAGATGAGCTACAGAGACTGTGTAGCTGACAAGGCCTAAGATATTTATTACTTGCCACTCAAAGGAAAAGTCTGCCAATTTCTGGTGCAGAGGGGAAAAGAGAATCCTCTGGACTTTTTAAAAATAAAAATCTAGTTTATTCTAAGTAAATACTACTGACATAAAAATAAGCATGTCACTGAAAATCACAATGAACCTCCTAAAAATTATTTATTCTTCACTAAAGGTTGTGCAAATTGTACAACTCATATAAAATGTATCAGTGTGTCCTTCAGGACTATTTAAAAAAAGAATATTTGACCCCTTTTTTAAAATCTCCTCTCTAACTTCTAGTATTTTTAATTTTTCTAGTCCTTGAATAATTATCCAGGTTGTGAATGCTTGGGCATTCTGTTGGATTACTCCACAACCCCTAAGGCAGAGAACACATAAATGAAGCTATATCTTTATACTACTGGCTCTAAAAGTATAGAGAAAAAACCTGAAATCTAAAGAACATTCTAAATCTCAATTTCATAATCTCTTAAGTTATTATATTTTCATCATTACATATTACTTTGAATGTTATTTAACCTCAATTTTACTAGCAATTTATAAATATCTATTTTATTTTGCTAGTTTAGAGTTTAGTTTTACTCAACCTGCAGACAGTTTTGCAATCTGTTTTTCTAAAAGTTCATTATTCTGATCTATATTTGCCTGTTTTTGAGTAGTTTTACAATTTGAATAGTAATAAAAACAACAGGCAAGCATTTACAATTCCACCTCTTGGGAGAAGTACATCTAGCTAATAAGAATGCCCCTTGATTGTCAGTCTTTTCCTCACTGCCATATACACAAAAATATCAAGACCAACTAATTAGGTCAACAGCAAAAAGTTCAGTTGAGTTTCCTGTTCCCTAGTGAAGCTCAAAACATACAACCTGAATTTCCTCTCCTGAATCTCACATCACCCATGCAAAAATTGCTCTTACCTGAAGAAAAACTCTTTTTGGCTTTGGATTAGCAGGATTGGAGCTGTACGGAAAAAAAGTTCCACTGCAAACAAGGAGGAATGTAACTGTACACACCAAAGTTAAAGTTAGCATAGTTTTTCTTGTGCTTCTGGCAAGGTAAATGAAGTTAATCTGAAACACAAAAATAGAAAAATTAAAAATTCATATCAGTGACAAGGTTTTTTAACTGTATTTTGTAACAGGTATTATCTAAGACAATGCAGAAAATTTATCAGCCTGTGATAACATATTCCAACACACAATAAAATAAAGCACTAATTCTAGGGAATTGAAAATTCCATCACAAGTCAGCACCTAGAAAATGACAGATGCTTCCAACTAGCCAAGATGGTACCTTTTGACAGGTAACCAGAAAGCAATGGGAAAAAGATTAAGCAGTGTTCCTATGCTCGATTAAGCAAAGAGAATGTAGATCTGACACTCACCAAGCCATACCTTATATTACTTCTGATTCTAATTAATGGCCTTTAATAGTTCACACTGCACTGCAGACACCACTGAACTGCACCAAACGTTATGGTATCACAGGCTTTCACTAAAGTACCAAAGACAAGCTTTTTAAGCTTAAGTAGTTATGTTTCAATAAAACTCAAATTCCACCCATAATCCTTTTGCAATGTAGCAAAGAGTAAACTAAACTAGTATTTAGATGTACCTTCAGGGCTTTGCCTGTGGACCTGCATTTGAGGGGGAAAAAAAATGCATTACAAAGTAAGTCTGTCCCTTTGTGTATTTCAACACAAACAAAACAAATCTAAACTTGGGCAATAAAAGGGAATGGCTCAGCCTCAAGGTTGACATCCATAAAATACTAAATAACAGCTTTTTTCATTATAATCAAGTCATTGAATTAAAAACTACAGAAAACAAAAACTCAGATAGGTCCCAGTTCCCTAAGGTTTGAGGTGGTCTGAAAGTCACTTGGAGAAACAATGACCTAAACCCAGCTGCCACTTTTGCCCTTTTCATCTAATTGCCCACCTCCAGGTTTAGTAAGTAGAGAAAAACATGAATGCAAAAATATTTTTGTTGAGATGAAAATGAAAATGTAAGGCCAGGCAAGGTGGAGCATGCCTATAATCCCAGTGACTCAAGAGGATGAGGCAGGAGGAGCATAAGTTTGAAGCCAGCCTCGTAACTTAGACCCTGTCTCAAAATTCAAAATTAAAACAAAAGGGCTCAGGATATAGCTTGATAGAACAAGCCTTGGGTCCCATGCCCAGTACTGGGGGTACGGGTTGAAGAGAGGGGCAACTTTGTGATTAATATAATTCAAGTATTTGGGGCTAGTGGTATTATAGTACTTGCCCAGCATGCATGAGGATCTGGATTTGATCTCCTATCATTTAAAGAAAAAAAATATATATATATATTTTAAAAATCAAGAAAATTAAACAAATATTCATAATCTACTAGGCAGAGTTAAAGAATTTTCATCTCTGAAGTATTTCAATATCCCATTCAAGGTAATTTCCAACAAAACAGCTCCATTCCTAGGTGAAGGGAATTATGTTTATATACTGTGAGTACAGAAATAAGACAAAGCACCCTGGATTTAAAGCAGTAAGCTAGCTAAACACAATTTGTAACTCTGTTTGCTCTTCTACCACCGAGTCACAATATGTAAAATGCAGTTCCTTAGAAAGTTTCAAATATACTGCCAAGTAATGAGTTTCCCCTCTATTGGAAGGCTGGTAAGTTTAGCCATGGAAACCCTCCCTGTTATATAATACTGTGTTTTCTGCATTCTCAGGTCAGCTACTACCAAAGTTGCCCTAAAACCTTACTTAAGCTATCATTTCCACATTCAAGTTCCCTCTTGCCCAAATCACAAGGTTCATCTTGTGACTATTCCCCAACTTCTAGGAGAGGTTTGGTCATGACAATAAATGGAATGGCAATCACCAAACAAAGAACAGGAGGAAATACATAAATTAACAATGTGTTTGGATTTCATGGTTAATCAACTTAAAAGTTCTATCTTAAACATTGCATATCCTATGTCACTTAGGTTCTTAAATGTTTACAAAATAAACTAAAAAGGAGCATTAGAAGGACTCTGAAACATCCAGTGTGTGCCAATGACTGAGCTGTTTGTAAGACTCCTTCTGATCCCATTCCTAGAGATAGTCCCATTTCAACTCTCACCCAATCAATATAACTATAGTGGAACAGCAAAGTGTAACCTCAGGAAACCTGTTAACTGATCACTTGACAGGAATTAAATGCTTTCCAAAATATATTTAATAAATCCCCAAGGACTGAAGGAAAAGTTATCTGAAGTAAGCACTATGGTTTACTTCTCCACTACTCAAGAATAATTTCTCTATTAATAAGCCATTATGGAAAAAAAAAAAAAAAAAACCACAGTAGGGCATGGTATCAAACAACATGATCCCAGGCAACTTGGGAGGGAAAGTTTGAGGCCAACTTCTGCAACTTAGCAAGGCCCTGTCTCAAAATAAAAATAAAATATAAAAAGGACTGGGGGCATGATTCAGTGGTAAAGCACTCCTGGGTTCAATCCCCACTACTAGAAGGAAAAAAAAAAAGTGACTATTAGTAATATTGCTGCACATACACAAGAAAATGAAGAGAATGATATCCCATGGCATCAACGATCAGCAGGGTGGTGGTGGTGGTAGTGGTATTAGGAATTGAACCCAGGGGCACTCCACTGCTAAGCTATACCCTCAACCCTTTTTATTTTAAAGACAAGGTCTCACTAAATTGTCAAAGCTGGCCTCAAACTTAGCAATCATCTTACCTCAGCCTCCTGAGTCACTGAGATTACAGGTACATACCATCATGCCTAGCCCATTCTACATTTTCCTTCCATAAAATGCACAGCCATTCCCCATTTAGTTTACCTAAGACTTTTTCAAAGAATATGTAATGAGTTTAGCCATACTAAATAACATTGTTTTAGTTATCTAATATGGCTAAACTCATTACATATTCTCACATAAAAAAATAAAGGAAAAAAAGAAACAATTTTTTTTCTTACAAAATAGGAAGAGAGAATCATGGTACAACCAGCCAAAATGGATGCCAGCACAACATCAGGTGGGATTTCCGAACCACTTCTCCCAAGGATAGGGGTAAACATCTCAAATACTGCCCAGATGAGGTATAGTGCATAAAGATAAGGAATAAACATCCCCAAAAGGTAAAAGGCAATAAATTTTCCTTGGGCACCTAGGAGAAAAAGAGATACAAAACACTTATCTATGGAATTCTAAAGTGAGTTGCAGATTTTATAGTACTTCCACATCTTGGCACCTAACAGAAATTAGATTAGCTATGAATCTTACCCTTTAGGTACATATTATCTACTTCAGATACATATTATCTACACTTTCACTCAAGATAAAATACTTTTAAGTATTTAAATACTTAATTTAATTACTTACAAGTAATATATCAGTATGTGTTCACAAACACAAGAATGGGTTTAGGTATAAGGAAAAGGGAAAAATAGTCTCTGGAAGCTTTATATATTTTAAGGTATTTTCCCACTTGTATTAAAACTAAAAATACCCTACCATGTTGTTGAAAGTCCTTGTGCACGAAAAACTTTGTGAGCAACGGAAATGCTACCCAGACTGCACTAATGAATGCGGAGCAAAGTCCTTGATAAGTGAGCATTACGAGAAAACCACAATGCACAAACAATGAGATGTCAAAAAACATTTCTCCCAGATACTGGTCACTGGCATTCTGAAAGAAAATAATAATAATAATAATAATAATAATAATAATAATAATAAAAAACAAGTAGTCTCATTCATGGGTCATTCATAAAGATCTCTTATTATAAAACAACTTCCACTGCTTAGGAGAACTACATTTTGTTTTAAAGCAGGTCTACCCTTTAAAACTGAAAAAGGTCAATCCTATCAGAAGTAATAAATTACTGCTGCATAGGAAAGCACAATTTAACAAGATGAAGTGAAAGCACTATTCCTTGTATCTAATCTGTGCTTTTCTTCCACCAGGTAAATAAAACCTTTGGAAATGTTCCAGAATTTAAACAAGTACCCTCCTACAAACATCCATTTTTCTAAGCTTAGAGTGTTTCAGACAAACTAGAGAAATGACCTACCAAGGAACATTATCAACTGCTGCAGCACCACCAACAGCACACCTGGAAAACTGCATGCCCTTTGAAGTAACAGCTGTGTTGGGTTTGCCTTGATTTTCTGGAGTCTTTTCTATCTCCAACTTGTCACCTTTGCCCCTTCTTGTATTCCTGTTGTATTCCTCTTGTATTCATATAATAAAATCTGAACTACATTTTTTGAGACTTAAATCCCCAGGACTCCTGTGCAGCACCTTGCACTCTTCAGAAGAGGCAGCCTTATGAACTTAATACTTAAAAATGAGTGCAAGAGGGATTCTATCAACACAAATATCAAAGTTATAATTCCAATGCATAAATAACAAAATGAATATACCTATCTTTAAGTTTCTCATTTCTGCTCATCCTAGAGCATGTTTGTTTTAAGGGACCCTATTTCAAGAGCTCAAGATTTCCTGTCATATATTTTCCAAAGAAATTAAGGTTCATTTGACAACTCCCTCTTGCAAAAAAAAAAAAAAAAGAAAAGACAGGCTACAACTGTTGAATACTTATGTGTTCAACAATATTGATCAAGAGACTTAGTACTTAAAAAGAAGAAAATGGTTCTGTGAAAATATTTTATAATAAGTGCCTAAACTGTTCCAGAAATAAACAAACATCCTTAAATCTACTTTCATCATCACCTCTATTTGTCGATCCCACTCCTGCCTTATTCCAATCCATTACAATAAAAAAAAAAATCTGTCCTGCTAAGAAAATTTTAATGGTGGTCACATTGATTTTTAGGGTCATGCTCCAACTTCACACTGGTCAACTTTTCAGTTATTGTGCTACAACCTTCTCTTCACCACACTGTATTTTTTACTGTGACCCAAATTATCAGGTACATTCCCAACTTTGTACCCTTATCAACCTATTCGCTCTCTAGTAAACTTCAACTCATGCCTCAAAAACCTCATTTGAATATTATGACCTCCTTCGTCAATTTTTCCTGACTTCCACAAGCAAAACTCATCTCTCCTGCCCCTGTATTCCTATTGCACTTTGTATGTGTCAATCTATTTCACATTGTCCCACAATGTACTGCAATCATTGTAGTCCCTACCTATTCCCAAATAAAACTGAGCTCCTCAAAGAAAAATATCACATTCTCACAAATCTCCACATCACCATGCATTGAGTGCTTGAAGAATATTTGTGAAGTGAAAATAAAACACATTACCCCTTCCAATGTGTTTTCAGCCTCAAATATTATGATCAGACCACTGAAATTAGTGAAAGTAAATAGACTCTTATTTCTATCTCACTCCTACCCCAATCAATAATATTCAACCATACTCTGGTTATATACACCTGCACTAAGAATAGGCATGTGAAACTAAGCCCCAGGAATGATTCTTTTGGAAAACAAAGCCACTAAGATAAAAACATAAGTTCAACTGTAAAAACATAAGTTTAACCTCAAAGAACCTTTTTTCAATAGGCCCTGCTAACATGGAAGAGTTCCTCAGACCATCTCACAACATTTACTAAAACTCAGTCAAGGTTCAGCAAATAGACATCCTAGTGGAAGGACGCTGGATTGTAGTCTTACATATCTCCATTCTAATCCCCTACAAAGACAAACTGAAGAAAAAAACAAGCAGCAGCAACAACAATAATAATAACACAGATATCTACTTGTTGTTTTGAAAATAAAGAAACTAAGAAGATTTTTCCCTTTAATACACTTAGAAAATCAGAAACCATGACTTCACTGTACTTCATTTTTAGTTATTTTATTTCATAACCCCAATTCCCATTTTACCAAATTTACACAGTTGAAACCATAACAATATGACAATATTCTCTAAAACTCAGTTTATCATTTGGAACCCTATTTCCCTTTCCACTTTTTCCATTAGTAATGCGTCTTAACTCTGATAACACACATGTATAATTTGCATCAACATCATTCAGGTAAAAGAAAAAAAGGTGAAGGAAAAACTGAGAAAACTTTAGGTGCAATATTCTTTTAAGCAACAGTACTTGCTGTGTGGTTCATGCTATATGCCAGACACAGAGAATACAGCAATGAATAAAACAATTTCCACCCTCATGAAGCTTATATCCCACGGGAAATCAAGGATATCCAAACAACAAACATAACTGGGTGAACTCAGGATAGGTTGGTAGATGTGAGAGCACAGTTACAAAAACTACAGCAAATGCAACAGAGGCAGAGGGCTGTGCAAACAAGTCTTGTTGTCACTACCATCCTAAATACTATTTATGGAATAGCTTTTATTTTAATTCTGTAACACAACTTAGAATAAAAAACCTAGCAAATTAACACAGTTGTGGAAGCATTTTCTATAACCATGCTGAACAATTTCTGATAATAGCCTGAAAGACCAAACACAATGAATCCCACCTGAGTTTGTTTTCTTTTCCTGAAAGCAGCAAAAAAGAAATAGTAAATATGCCTAATACTTACCACATAATAAAATCTTTTTGCAAGGGTATGTATGAAGATTATTTTGGCTACTGCTGCAGTTCCATACAGATAAACGGAGACATAGAAGTGGTTATACCATGAGAGAGACTGTCCAATAAGAGAGATGAACACTGCTATAATGAGAACCATAACAAGGCTAGTGAACCAGCTAATGAGAGTGATGCCAAGTCCACACAAGAAATCTTTCGTGTAGTTAACAGCTAAGAAAGAGAAACAAAAAGTTGAAGTCACTATCTTCTCAAATCAATTACATAACCAGTTAGCAAGCTAAAAAGACAAATGTTTAAAAATCCACCACCATAACTGAAAATTACTGAAATGTCCTAATGTTGAGGACTATTAATTAAATGTTGGAACTGGAAAAAGATAGAAGAATGTTATCAATAAATCAGATGTCTTCTAAATTCAGGTATACCCTTACTAGGGAAGTTGGTCATTTTATCTTTTTTTTTTTTAACTGGATTTTAAACTCTGGGACACTTAACTACTGAGCCACATCCCCAGCCCTTTTGATTTTTTATTTTGAAATAGGGTCTCACTAAATTGCTCAGAGTCTCACTAAGTTGCTGAGGCAGATTTTGAATTTGTGATCCTCCTGCCTCGGCCTCCCAAGTTGCTGGGATTAAGATGTGCACCACTGTGCCTGGAGGTTTATTTTAATCTTTAAAACCTTAGGGATGCTTTATGTACCAAAATATTAACCAGGAAAGAAGATAAAGTTCCATATAAAATTTTCCTAAAAGAAACTGACATAGGAAGGCGAAATAGCATGGGAAAATAGCTAGTAATAAAAAATTATTTTAATTTGTTGCTAAATATTTTATTTTGTAACAGCACATAACACCTTAGTCTCAGAAACATTTCAAACAGAAGGGACCAATTTAAACAAAGACAATTTGTTCATACTTCACAACAGTATGCTATTAGTCTACAGTGTGAACAAGACTTTTTTTATATAATGGGACTTTTCATTAAAAATAAATCTATAAATAGGGCCTGGAGGCATACACCTATAATCTCAGCTTGTTTCAGAGGCTGAAACAAGAGGAATGCAACTGGAAGCCAGCCTGGGCAAATTACCAAGATACTGTCTCAAAATTTAAAAAAAGGGGGAGGGAGTGTAGCTCAATGGTAGAACACTTTCCTAGCATGCATGAGGACCTGGGTTTAATCCCCAATACAGGAAAAAAAAAATCAATCTCAAGAAATCATTTTTCAATAGCTCCTATGTGGCACTTATATAGAGTACTTTTATAGAGTAAAAATGTACTTCACCAAGACTTAAATGTATAATAAGCATATCAATTTAACATTTATTTAGAAATCTCTTATAATATAAAATCAAGCATTATTTTCTTAAGATATTTTAATGTTCTGGAAAGATATAAGCACAGTAACTTTTTAGCAAATCCTACAACAGTGTTTGCAATTTTAGAGGAAAATACTTACTGTTATGTTTGGGTTGCCAAAATTTTTTGCCCAGGTACAAAACAACAGCCATTGCCACCATGTAGTTTATTATTGAGCCAACACGAGATGGGTAGGCAATGACGAATAGGCCAAGTACATCAAAGAAAACCATGTTTCCATGTTGATACTCTGAAGAAGTAGCCAGCATATCGGATGTAGCTAGATATTTAAGAACTGCTAAAATGTTATCACCTATTAGTAAAGAGAAATAACAAGGTTGAATCAACTATTTGAAAGAAATTTATATGTAAAACAGAAATAAATTATTATTTGAATAAGAAATTAACTGGGAGCCAGGCACAATGACACACACCCTAATCCCAGCAACATGGAGGCTGAGATGGAACAAACAAGACTTTGAGATCATACTCACTAACTTAGAAAAACCCTGTCTCAAAAAATAAAAAAAGGGCTGGGATGTAGGTCATCAGCAGACCTGGATTCAATCCCGAGTACTTCCATAAACAACAACAAAAAGGGTAGGCACACACCTGTAATCTCAGCTCAAGAGTTTGAAGCTGGAGAACCACAAGTTTGAGGACAGCCTCAGCAATTTAGCAAGACCCTGTCTCAAAATAAAATCTATAAGAGGACTAATGGTACATGTGGTGCAGTGGTAGGAGGCTTGCCTAGCATGCATGAGGCCCTGGGTTCCATCCCAAGCTCTGAGAAAAGGAGGGAAGGAAGGAAGGAGGAAGGGGCTGAATGTGAATAGACAAAGCTTCCTACCTCCTACTGCTCTCCCATTTTTCTTAAGTTTCTCAAATAAGGCCCATATTCCCTATTTTACTGCCTCTCAATTTGGAAGCAGACTTTGTCTTCTACTAGAACTATTCATTTTTGCAAAGAGCTCTAATACCACATCTGTTTCATCAGGCTAGTTCAGAGACCCCTATATCTTACTTACCTCTCAGAATTCAAGTTCTGCTTCCCCTGTCCACTGCCAATATAAATAAGAATCACCTTCCCACTTTCCACCATGGCCAATGGCATTCCATTTCCCTAGTCAGCTAAGCTTTATACTTTGTCATCTTTACTGCTGTCCATCTGATTTATCCCTTCCAACTTGTCAAGTCTTGCTGAATTTACATTTTAAATGCATCTAATTCTCCATCCCTCCCCTTTGGTTTCTATCTTTTGTCAACACCACCATAGTCTATGTCCCCCTTATTCCACATGAAAATCACTGTCAGAACAACCCATCTCCACACCATCCACAATACATTACCAGATCAACAACATTTAAAACTGTCTTAATGAGTTCATGCCTGAACTCAGACCTTCAATGATTCCTCATCCTTTTGGCATCTTCTTACTGATTTTTAAAAAGCCTACAATTTTTCTCTCCCTCATATACTTTTACCTCATCTCCCTATTTCTGAAAATATTTCTTCTACTCCAGTCTGACCACCTACTCACCAATAGCCTCCTACACACAAACATACTCTACTCATATTATGCTTACTTGGAACATCCTCTTTTCTCTGCAGACTAAATTCTACCAACTCTATGGCTCAGCCTCAAATTTGTATCCTCTCATTCTGGACCTTTCCAGAAAGCACTTTAATTCCCTGACTATTAAGCCTCTCACCTACATGCACCACCCACCCAATCAGGGATCCAAGTTAACTATTTTCTACACTGGGTAAGCTGCCCACAGCTGTGTCATAATGCCACCTCCAATGTATGGCTTTTTACCCACTCTAGCTACAGATTTACTGCTCAACAATCCTACTGTAACCCAACTCCCTTTGCAAATCCTTGTAATGAATATTTCTATGTTCTTAATGGCTAAACAGACAGCAAGACTAAAATTTAAGCCCTTATCTCTCCAATTCCAAATCCCTACCTCATTCTACCACATACTGCCTCTCTAAAGCTCAAGCCACAGAATATTTATAGATTTTTACAGGTCATTACTAAAATTTCATCTTATTGTACATTAAAAGTAGAATTTGGAATACCAACCTGCTCTCTGAATGGAGTCTGTTAGAATTCTGTCTGCTGTGTCATACTTGGTGTGATAAATATATCCATTTTCAATAAAAGCTAAGTCTATTCCTAAGACATATAGAAAAACAACAAAAAAAAAGTCATTTTGTTTTAAATATCAAATTTGTTTTAGACTTGTTTAACATATTAAATTCCTAAAAGACAAAATATCAAAGGGGTGGGATGATTGCTCTGTCATATTTATTAGTGAATGATATAAATTCTCTTCTACATTCTTACAAACTCTGTACATATGGTACATGATTCAATATACAACGACTGAGGAAGTATACTGCTTCATAGGAAGGCATTGTAAGTCACACAGCAGGAGGTAGGGATGCTAAGTTTGGGCAGTCATCAAAACTTTGCCATCTATATCCTTGCTGGGCCAAAGCCAAATTTTAATTTCAAATAGCTCTATAAGTCCCCAAGGGAGTTGGCAAAGCAAGACAACAACAATGAAAGTCAAAGACCCCTGAAGGATCTATTACCATCTTTTGGGAATGAAGTGCTAAACAGTTCTCCCCTGTTTCTTCTGTCACATTGTGGGGCAAGATGATATATTCTAAAGGAGGCAAACATTTAAATTAGTATGAAGTTTTAAAAGGAAAACATTAAGAACTCTACTTAATGAGTCAGAATGCACAACTCTCATACAGAATATACTCTCAAAAAATGCTGCTTACTCATAACTTTCAAGAGGTAAAGCTTGCTTTTGAAAAATCAATGTTGCACAATAGCCTATAACCATTGACAAAATACCTGGAATGTTCCCAAAATCCCTGAAGATACGGAAGTCAGTATCTGAAGGAATGATTCCACTCTGAAAAACCTCCTGACCCACCACAGATGCAAAAGGGTGTTTAGCTGCTGTTACATAAGCTTGAACCAACCAAGGATTTTCAGGACCTGAAATGAAACATGACAATATAATACAAGGTTAACCTAGTAATTTTTTTTAAAACATAGAATACTAATATTCTTTTCTTGAGGGATGGGGGTGGAGCAGGAGCAGGGAGTGGTGCTAAGGATAAAACCCAGGGCGTAGGGGCAATCTAAGTAGGCACTCAACCACTGAGCTACATCCCCGATCTAGAAATAATATTTTTAACATACCCAAAAAAGGAACGTAGTGGCTTTTTAAATGTATTATTTTTAATCCCTTTTCTATATTTTCAAATGTTTAATATGTGTGTGTTTATGAGTTTTAAAATGAAAAAATAAACAATTTTATAAACAATTTAAATATAAAATAACAATAGTACACAAAGTTTAAGTCTGAATCTGGGTTTTGGTACACACCTATAATCCCAGCTACTCAGAAGGCTAAGGTAGAAGGACTGCAAGTTCAAGGCCAGCCTAGGCAACTTAGCCAAGACTTTGTCTCAAAAAATAATTGGGGTAGGGATATGGTTCAGTGGTAGAGCATCCCTGGATTCAGTCCCCAGTACTGAGAAGAAAAGTAAAAGAAAAAGTTTAAGTCTATAAATGGAAAAAAATCATTCATAAGTCTATCATCCTAAGATAACTACTATCAATTTTATATCTTCAATTTTCTTTTTTTTTAAATTTTTTTTAGTTGTAGATGGACACACTATCTTTATTTTATTTGTTTATTTTTATGTGGTGCCAGGAATCAAACACAGTGCCTCACACATGATAAGCAAGTGCTCTACCACTGAGCCACAACTCCAGTCCATGTATCTTCAATTTTCTTATGTATGAATGTGTATAAATAGCAACAATGTACAAAGTCAAAGGGTACACTTTATACATTGTTGTTTCACTTAACATTATATTATGAAATTTCCTATGTTGCTAGATATTACAAGGTTCATTTTAATAATTCCTATAACATTATACTGATTATACCATAAAGTACCTTACTACTGCTTATAATTTATCACAATTAATAATTCTGCATTCCCATCATCATTCTTTTTTTTTTTTCAAATTTATTTTTTAGTTTTCAGCAGACACAACATCTTTATTTTGTATGTGGTGCTGAGGATCGAACCCAGGCCACACGCATGCCAGGCGAGCGCACTACCACTTGAGCCACATCCCCAGCCCCCATCATCATTCTTAAATACCTTTTTCTAAATTGGGAGTTCTTCCTTTAGAATTATGGGATAAAGTACATTACTGTTCCAAATTATTCACTCTTTCCTCTCTGAAAAAGAATTCTATATTTCTAACCTTAGCACATAATGCCTCTTCACATGATCAACTGCATGCTTGGCCACATGATTTGCTCTGACCAACAGAGTGTGAGTAGGAATGATGCAACCCTCAACATAGCAGGAAATCTAAAAGCCATTCCATGCCTCTCTTCAACTTTAGCCATGAGGTCACTACATCTCTGGTGGTGGCTTCTCCTTTACTCTAAATCCCAGAATGAATAAGACACATGAAACATAATAATCTTGGAATGACTACAGATACCCAAAACTGAAAACATGACATGAACAAAAACTAAGCCTTTGTTATTGTAAATCACTGAAATTTTAGGCTTCTTATAACAAAACTTGGCAATACATTGATTTAACAGATAAAATAACTATTTCAGAGCATCTGGGAATATTGTTTTCATAACTTTATAAACAGATTATCCTACAATAAAAAGATGACTGAACAAAAAGGGGGAAGGCACTATAAACACATAGAAAAGATTCATACTGGAGTTATCACACATAGATTTTTAAATAATTATGTTTAATATGCTAAAAAGAACAAAAAGAAAAAGGAATGGAATATACAGAAATGTGTACAAGAAACATATGAGATCATTGAAAAGTCTATCCAATGCATGATTAACTGCAGTCCTAGGAGAACAGGAGACAAAATGGAGCAGAAGCAATGCTAGATGCAGTGGTACACACATATAATCCCAGCTACTCGGAAGACCAAGGCAGGAGGACTGCAAGTTCAAAGCCTGTCTGGACAACTTAGGGAAACTCTGTCTCAAAATTTCAAAAAATAAAGAAAAAGAACTAAGTATGCAGTTCAGTGGTAGAGTACCCCTGGATTCAGTCCCCCATACATTAAAAAAAATAAAATAAAATAAAAAAGTAATGTCAGTAACAAAACATGTAGTATACAAAACAAAATAAAAATACATGAAATACGGAAATAAACATACACCAAGAGAGAGAAAGAAAGGAAAGCCTTCCTTCTAGTATAATTCCAACTATTTAATACAATTAGAACGATGAAGAGGAAAAAACCTCAGTAAATAGTATAAGTAGTAAAAATTTCTTAGGGCAAGAATTACGTGATTGCTAAAACTAGGATCAAAATTTGGTAAGTAATCTCAAAGTAGTTACTATGAAGGGGAAAAACAGTAATTTGTACAAAGATAAACAGTTGAAAACCCTGGAAAATACCTTAATCAAATGAGAATAAGTTAATATTATCAATAATAAAGACAAAAAGATACTACAGGCCTCTTGATGTGATGCACTAAGGACAAAAATACAAATGGAAAAAGAAAAGCAGTAGTGGGGAAACATATGAGACCCTACATTAATATAATTAACCCTACATTATTATAATTAAACCATTATTAGTATTATAATTAGATATTGATAATTCAAATCATACTGAAAAACAGGTAAAGCTCAACTATAAAAAGTGATTATCACTAAAATCAGAATAACAGTCTTAGATGGGAAGGAAATAGTTCAGTGTAGAATACCTGCTTAGCATGAGGCAAGCCCTGTGTTTGATCCTCAGCATGAAAGGAAGGAAGAAAGGAACTGTATTTGAAGAGGCAGAGGTGGAAAAATTTGGGAGAAAGAATGGCAAGAGTCTACACTTGGTAATGAGGTAAAGACAGAAGGGTGTTCACCTTATAATAAAGTTTTATACTTTGTATAAATTATACAATGGCTGTGATATATTTACTAACACATGATAATTTAAATGCTATGCTTGATATTAGATTGGAATCCAGATTAAAACAACAAAAACTGTTAAGACAGTATTAGAATGCCTGAAAAAATCTTAAAATAAATTTTCACTAGATAATAGTTTTTATATTATAATGTTAAATTTCTTAAGTATGATAAATGTATTATCACAGAGGATATCCATATTCTTTACTTACTGATATGATACTGAGATTACCAACTGACATGATTTTTCTCCTTTATTCTGATAATGCAGTGAATTATATAGATTTTCAAATATTTCAAATATAAATCATCTTGTTGCTTAACTTGGCTGAAAAGTACCTGTTTTGTATGTATAAACTACTGGATTCAATCATTAATACTTTATTTAGGACATGTGCATCAAAGATTGATGTTATACACCAAAAATCTCCAAAGTCAAACACATGCATACCTTATAACTCAGCAATTGTACTCAGAAATGAACATGCACATACATGTGTACCACAAGATACCTACAAACACACTTACAGCAGGCCCATTCATAAGAGGCAAAGACTGAAAACAAACTAACGTCATCAGAATAATAAATATAGTTGTACAATGAAATATTATTCAGCAATGGAAAACAATGAACTACTGCTAAACAAAAGATGAATCTTACAGCCAGAAGGTTGAATGAAAAATTCATACACACAAAGAAAATATAATGTATGATTTGATTTATACAAAGTTCAAATACAAGCAAAATTAAATCAAGATATGTTGATATATTGATAACCTTTGGGGGCAGGAATGACTGAGAAGGCCATAAGGTACCTATCATTTTCTGCCTTGATCTAGGTGGTACTTACATGATTATATTGCATTTGTTAAATTCACTAAGCTGAACATTAAGAGCTGCGAACTTTTCTTACATTATAATTAGAGATGAAATAAAGATACCATTTTATGCTCTGTACCATAAAAACTACTTGAGAAAAACACAAGGCCCATTAGTAGGAAAGGGATTTACAGTTTTAAAGATCTACTACCTGGTCTCTAACCCAGTATAGATTCCACTGCAACATCAAAGTGCTCTAGCCCTACTCCAGCCTCTCATGGATCATCCACTGCAATCTACAGGTTGTGGACAGGTCAACTTTGGGTATAAAAAGGGAGGGTAGGGAGACTGGAAGGGGAAGATAGATCAGCTCCTGAGTAAGATAATCCCCATGGTATAAACAAAAGGGAGCCCTTTAAATGAGAAATTCCCTGCCTTGATCTGAGTGGTTCTTACCACCCAGATATATACCTAAATATTTTATACTACATTGTTATTAATCATAAGAGGTAGGTACAGGTATAGCTCAGCAGCAGAGCGCTTGCCTCGCACACATGAGGCACTGGGTTCAATCCTCAGCACCACATAAAAATAAATAAATATTAAAAAAAAGAGGTAGATACAAATAGTATCCCATTTTTACAGAGGAGAAACTATAGCTTGAAGCAGTTATAAAATTTGTCCAATGTTCAGTGCTTACAGCATACTGCCACTAAGGTTGTGAGGTTTGAGCTTACGTCATTTAATTACAGACCCTGGACTCTTCATCACTCCCGTATCTCACCTTCTCCCAAAAGCTTTTATCTTAGTTATCCTAAAAGAGAAAAGTATCAGACACATTTAGAAACATTTTCAATTTGCATTCTATCTCTTGCCATCATCAAAATCCTTCATGCTTCCAGGTTGTGTGTATCTATAAATTACTTCTTAAAGAATAAGCCCATACCTATAATCCCAGTAACTCAGGAGACTGAGGCAGAAGGATAGAGACCCTCAGCAACTTAGGGAGACCCTGTCTCAAAAAAATTTTAAATAGGACTGGGTATGTAGCTCAATAGTAAAGCACCCCTGGGTTCAATCCCCAGTACCAGAAAAAAGAATGAGTCACTTTTTTCATGCAAAGAGTTTAGGCATACGTGTTGTTGAAGGGAACTAGAATTCAGTGAAAGAATGAAAAGTCAAAGCTCCCTGAATCGAAGTGAAAACAGAGCTACATCGTCATTGTCACAGCTCTACCTCTTCACATTTGGGTGGTGGCACTGGCACCCAGAGAAACAAAAAAAGGAAACTCAATAAAGGAGAAAAAATGGTAAATATTATTAATGAAGCCAAGAAAGATAAGGCCTGAAAACTGGACACTGAATTTGCCACAGCAACTTTATTAACAAGAGTAGTTTTGGTGAGAAGGTTAAAGCTTATAGAACTGGTCCAAAAGCAGAAACAAGTCACTTGGAGAAAACAACCATAGATCAGTCTCAAAAGAATTTTGCAGTAGATGGTCAGAGAAATAAGGCAGTAGAGTTGGGTTGGGAGAAAAAGTGGTTTTCTTTAAGATGAGAGAAAGAGTTCATTTCTGTAGAGAAGAAAAAATGAATGATGGAAAAACAAAAAAGAACTTAAGTGAAAAGAATTTAAGTCACCATCTATATAACCAGTCTCCTACTCATGAACCTTAAAGTTAATTTAAATGTTTCACTCATAAAAAAGCCAAGCCAGGTGTGGCGGTGCACACTTATAATCCCCAACTTGGGAGACTGAGGCAGGAGGATAGTTCCAGGCTAGCCTGGGCAACATAGTAAGACCCCATCTCAAAAAAAGTCAAGAAGACTATGTAACACTTAGCCCTATATGTCCAAGTCAACTATTTCTACAAAATAAATTCCCAGAATTGAACCAGCTAGACAGAAGAATCTACATTTCAAAAAGTAATACATATACCGTACTGTCATGTGTATCTAAAAACAACAACAACAACAAAAAAGTAATACATAGTCAGGCATGGTGGCCTGACTATAATTCTAGCAACTCTAGAGACTAAGGCAGGAGATCACAAGTTCAATGCCAGCCTCAGAAACTTAGCAAGGCTCTAAGCAATTTAGCAAGATCCTGTCTCTAAATAAAAAATAAAAAGGTCTAGGGATATGGCTCAGTGGTTAAGCATTCCTGGGTTCAATACTCAGTACCAAAAAATATATAATTCATATTGACAAAATACATCATTCTACATTTCTACCAATAAATAGTGTATAAAAGATGCCTATTTCTCTAATACTCCAAATGTCCATCAGTTAATGAAATTAATAAACAAAATGTGATAGATCCATATACAATGGGCTATTCATCCATTTAAAAGAAATGAAGTATTGATACATCCTAGAACATGGTAGAACCTCAAAAACATACTAAGGAAAAGAAGCCACATACAAGATGCCATGTTATTTGTTTCCATTAATATGAAATATCTAGAATAGACAAATCTGTAGAAATAGAAAATTGGCAGGTGGTTGCCTGCGTTTGGGACAAAATGGGAATGAATGCATATTGAGTATAGGGGTTTTTTTCAGGGTAATAAATACATTTTATAATTATGATGATGATCACTCGACTCTTGTGGATATATCTAAAAACCACTTAATTTTACACTTTTCTCTAAATTATATAGGACAGGACAAGTAAATTATTACCACACAGAAAAAGGGCTTATTTAAAACGCAAAGGACAGAGCCATCTGCCTTATGCTTTCAAGCACAATTCCAAATGTCAAGGGGCGGGCGGGGGGAGGATTTGTCCGTTTTTATTTTTTTTTTTTTTTAATTGTCGATGGACTTTTATTTTATTTATGCATTTCTATGTGGTGCTAAGAATCGAACCCGGTACCTCACACATGACAGGCAAGCACTCTACCGCTGAGCCACAACCCCAATCTGGATTTATCCTCTTTTAGTTAAACATGGAAACAATACTAACTTTCAGAAAAACGTACCCACAAAAGCTAGTCTTTGTAGGCAATGGGATCAAAAGTGAAAGCAATACTGGGAAAGGTACAAGAATTTCAGAAAGTACTCAGAGGAAGCTTTCAGGTATGCAGTTTAGCCACAAGAATAAGCTCCAAAATTAGGAGCGGGGGGGGGGAAACAGTATAAAATTTCATCCAAATCTTTTGTTGATGATCCTTCAGAAATACATTACTTTCGAAATATGAGGGTTTTAGAATGAGTAAAACATTTAAATTATATATAAACATTCTGCTATTGAGTCCTAAGTCACTGTTTTGCTTTATTATTAAAGTAACATATGCACTGCAAAATTTTAAACAATTCAGAAAGTAAAATAGTAGTGACAATTCTGGTCTTATTTCATGAAGTAGTGTAGAGCTCAAACTGCTTTTTTACATTTTGCCCCATCTCAGCTCCAGGCACAACCCCCCTAGTTCCACTAATAAATACCCACTATTTAACTGTGACTATTATTAAATTTATTTATAGCCTTCTAGATAATGCAATTATTTCTAAAATTTATGTAGCTATAGAATTTTTAAATAAAATACATACATTAAGTGAAGAATAAGGACTCTGGGCTAGTCAGACCTAACAACAGTGAGTACTGAATAAATATAAATAAATAAAGAAACTGACTTGGGACTCGACCTGACTAACCCTAGGTAAATGTGCTTTCAACTGTTTGGGCTATACATATGTAAAATATGCTAATATATATGCACACAGAAAAAAATTCAGGAAAGCTACAGACTAGCATATAACACTGGATTATACCTGGATAGGAAGAATATGGGGATAGGGTGCTATGACAATAACTAAAAGCATGAATATAATATAAGCACTTAGCATACAGTATACTTATGACAAGGAAAACATACAGACATGCTACTGTTCATGTGAAGCCCTGAGATTTTTTCCTTTTTTAAAAAAGGAAAGAGTGACTTAAAGTCCTCTTTCCTTACAAATTTTCTGCTACCACTTTTTTATTTGGTCATTGTTGAATGTGTTCTTCCTACCCTGAATGACATCCCAGAGGTGTGAATAAAATGTTGCAGCTACTTACTCCTATGTTAGAGTCCAGCTTCTTCTCATTAGTTAGATGAAGAGGAAGCAATGAGGTTTGAGAGCTGAAAAGAAAGTAAAAACCTCGCTGCTTTTAATCTTATGACCTTGAGATTCTCAGAGACTTAGCTGAAGTAAAGCACACATCCATTTTGAAGCATGAAAACTTAAGTTGGATGGATAGTAAGTATGGTACTGCTCATGTTACAAAAACACACTTAGCATTTAGCATAACTTCATAACTTAAACAATACCATGTCTTTCATGGGTGCTATAAAACAAGTTCCCATTATCACCTTATTCACTTCCCTCACCAATCTCACCCAACACACTACTCAATATTAAAAATTTCTGGCAAATGTTTATGTCTGGATAAAATACATAACCCAAATTTCTAACAGAGCAGGGAAAAGGCATGGAACTTCCATTGTCAGATTTTAGTAGACCCTGACTAAATAAATCTATGAGTTTTGAATTAAGAAAGATTATAATTACATATTTATCAACTGTAACTTTTTATCATTAAAAAGCTTAATCATAAAATTTAAAATATTTCACTGGGAATGGTGACACACACCTATAATATCAGCAACTCAGGAGTATAAGGCAGGAGGAACACAAGTTCAAGGTGGCTAGCCTCAGCAACTTGGCAAGGCCCTAGGCAACTCAGTGAGAAGGGTCTCAAAAAAAAAAAATTAAAAGGGCTGGGGATATGGCTCAGTAGTAAAGTACCTCTGGGTTCAATCCCCAGTATCAAAAAATCAACTAAAAAAATTTTTTTAAACATTTCTCTGGTGGATTAAATATTATTGGATTTCTTTTTACATTCAAATTAATTCAATGATAAATTTAAATACCTTAAACTACACATAAATTTTCTCATTTTAATTCATGAAATGATTCTCATTTAAAGTTATTTATATCAGGATCACCCATAATGAATAAAATGTTCACTACCTACATGACATTCTAAACTTGAACTTCCTAGATTCAAATCCTGCTCTGCCATTTACCAACTCTGAAAACTTAGGTAAATTTATACTTTTTTATATTCTACAAAGAATGCTCATTCAAGACATACTTCATTAAAGACAGTGGGTATGTTCCTCAGTGAAAAGAGCACTTGCTGAGCAAAAACAAAAAACAAAGAGATTGTTTAAGGAATTACTTAAGTTAAAAAACTTTCCACTTTAAAAAAAATCAGAATTGCCTTAAAATACACAGAGCATGGTGTTGCATACCTGTTTGGAACACAAGTTCTTTCCCTCCTACACCAGCTGCTTCCAGGTTAATAAATGCACGAATCAGGCTGGCCCAGGGGTGCTGAGTAATGAAACCATGACTGGCCTTAATGAGAAGGAAAGAAAATAAATACAGGGTAAATGATCAGAACCTAAATTTTTTACTGTACTTATTTAAAAGGACAGATTGGCTATCTTCATGAGGTAAAGAATATAAGAACAAAAGAATCATTTCTCAAAGGCAGTCGCTGAAGACATCCTCTGTTTCTCTTTACATCTAATGGCTGTGTGCAGTCTATTGAGTTTTAGAAAGTCATTTATCAGAGAGGCAGCCTGAGTGGTGCCATGAGTGGTGCCAAACAACATCCTTGGTAAATGTGAGGCTGGGCAAAAGAAAGACAAAAAGAACAAGAGTAAGGAAGAGATAATTCGCATGGCAGGGCATTCATTCTATATGCCTGTCTGAAAACATCTCTGTAACTCCAAAGAAAACTAAATATGAGTTATTATGCCATCAAAGAGCTCTCAAAAGAATCAAACACTGCCAAGATGAACTGTTCTGAGTTGAGTTCTTCATATACTGAACATGTTAACATCAGTGGATTTTCTAAAGTACTGGCAGGTACAATATGTCTTTTGCATACCATTTTATAATACTATTCATATGAATAATAAAAATGCATAAGTGTTAGTTATTGTTATTATTCTCATTATTACTCAAGCCTGGTATTTAAAACAGTTCTCACCTGCAAGACATTTTCTTCAGCACCATTGAAGAGAAACACCACAGCATGCCGTAAGGATTCTGAAGATGTTGATAAGACACGAAGGACTTCCAACATTACTGAACAACTAACTGCATCATCACTGGCACCTTCAAACCAGAAAAACAGATTTGCTTCTCAGATTTTAGAACTTTTACATTATAATTGTAATGCCTTAGAATGGAATTTTTTCCCTCAGAGAAGAATCACAAAAGCTGCATGATCAGAAGCATAACTCTGTCATTGTCAGGTGACCACTATCCCTACCAAAGATAAACCTCATGAGGATCTTTGGTTTGCTCACTGACTTACAATCAGAGACTGGAACCAATCCAGGCTCACAGTAGACTGTATCTATTGAATAAAGCAAACAGATGAGACCTAAAGTTATACTGGAAACTGGTATTCTCAGCAACTGAATGCTATTTATCATTTTTTTTCCTTATTCTGCATCCTCTAATATTCTCATTTCTGGTACCTACTGCTTCCTTCATCATCTCCCATTGCCACCCACTCCCTTCTTGCTTATTTTCCTACCAAGATCATAAAAGCTACAAATCATTCCACATCAACAGAGGGGATGGTTTGGATGGTACAGTACTTTTTAAGGTTCTTCCAAGCGGATCAATCATCTGATGGAAAAGCACAATGAAAACATTTGTCTGGTAGATACAGTAGCCTAACTAAGTCATATATCTGGTCCCACCACTGACAAAGCAGAGGATTTAGTCAAATCTCCTAACCTCTTAACTCAGAAATTTTATATGTTGATTAAAGGAGATTATAAAAAGGACTCTGGTGCCTTATTTTTTTTAAAGCACTGTAAGAGGTAGTTAAAGGAACTGACTGGATATTTGATGGTATTCAGGAATTATTGTTAGGTTTTATAGGTGAAGTAACTAGTAGTATTATGATCATGTCAAATAATATAGAATGAAAAACAGAGAAACCAATATAGCTAAGATCTGCTTCAAAATCATCAAAGAACAGAGGGGTAGAAGCAGAAAATTAAGACTGGATCACTGAAGTTGAATGATAGGTACATTGGGGTTCATTAAACATTCTCTTTTTATGTATTTGAGATTTTCCATAATAAAAAGTTTAAAGAGCCAGGGGTAGTAACTCACACCTGAAATCCCAGCTTGGGAGGTTGAGGCAGGAGCATTTTGAGTTCAAAGTCAGCCTTAGCAAGACCCTGTCTCTAAATAAAAAATAAAAAGGGCTGAAGACGTGGCTCAATGGTTAAGCATCCCTGGGTTCAATCCCTGGTACCAAAAATAAACAAAAAATTTAAAACAATAAGTTTAAAGAGTATTCCAAGTAAATAAACTATCATAACCCAAGCAAGAGCATTTCTGGATCTACGCACTGGGAGGCAGTGTGCTCCAGTTTAATGGCTATTTTAGAAAAGGAAAGATTAGGAAATAAATTTTAGCCCTTGCTTTACTCCACTATTTTCCAGTCTAGGAAGCAGAATAATGACAGCCACCTCCCAGGGTTGTTGTGAGGATTATACAAGACAAACCTGGTACCTAAAACCTGGGAGGCATTCCATGTTAATTTTTCCTTCTCCTCTCACTAAACTTATTCCATGAAGTTCCAAGTTTTCAATTCTGGGAACATAATGTTCAAATATCATTTCAAAGTGGACATAATTAGTATATTTATTGCTCAATTTAAGTTTTTATGGCTGTTCCACATCTGACACAATGAGACAAACGGGGTTAAGGACGCCAGCTAAAATAAAAATGCTTGTTTGGGCTTTGTTAAATTCTAGATCCAATTCCTACTGAAGAAGAAACACTATTAACAATTCTTGTCTTGGTAGTGATTACTGAATTGTGGTATTAATCAAAATGAAACAAAGTAATAGTTATCTAATTACTATTCTGCAAGAATATGTTGCCATTACTAAAAAGTGCCACCTTGGGCTGGGGATGTGGCTCAAGCGGTAGCGCGCTCTCCTGGCATGCGTGCGGCCCAGGTTTGATCCTCAGCACCACATACAAACAAAGATGTTGTGTCCACCGAGAACTAAAAAATAAATAAATAAATAAACCTCTCTCTCTCTCTCTCTCTCTAAAAATAAAAAAAATAAAAAGTGCCACCTTTGGCTAGGTATGGTGGCATGAACCTGGAATCAAGAGGGTGAGACAGGAGGATGATGGTAAGTTGGAGGCTAGCCTGGGCAACGCAGCAAGACCCTGTCTAAAAATAAAAACTAAGGGTTGGGAATGTAGCTCAGTGGTAGAGTGTCCCCGGGTTCAATCTAATTACCAACAACAACAAAAAAGGGCTGGGGCTATAACTCAGTGGCAGAGCACTTGCCTAGCACTCGTGAGGAACTAGGTTAAGTCCTCAGCACCACATAAAAATAAACAAATAAAATAAAGGCATTCTGTCCATCTACAACTACAAAAAAATTTTTTTAAAAAAGTGCCGTCCAGAAATAAAAACATTTTTTTAAACATTTACTTTTTTTTTTTTCAAAGATGGACATAATATTTTTACTTATTTTTATGTGGTGCTGAGGATAGAACCCGGTGCCTAACATGCGTGAGGCAAGCGCTCTATGGCTAAGCTATAACCCCAGCCCCAAAACATTTACTTTTACTTTGAGGCTGAGAATCATTTTATAATAAAAAGCAAACAATAAAATTTTTCTTTATTAAAAGTAAAAGGGAAATTAAAACATATTTATCATTATAGGGTTGATTAATAAATTATGCCATCCATTTATCTTCCCTTATTTTAATGGTTCTGGTATCTTAGAAGAGAGAGAAAGGGGAGTAGTTGACCAACATACCTTTCTGTTTAGAATTAACCCCAAAATTGAAGCCACCCCCCAAATAACTCAATAACTCTTCTACCAATGACTGAGAACCTCACAGCAGACTCAAAAAGATAATTAAGGCTTTTGTGTGAATAAGATTACTCCTAATTGGTACTAGTTCCTGAGTTTCAAAAACAAGAGGGCTGGGGATGTGGTCAGGTACCCCTCAATCCTCAGTACAAAAAAAAAAAAAAAAAAACTCA
>NW_025999998.1:5141615-5247574 GCF_001458135.2 Marmota marmota marmota | reverse complement strand
AAAAAAAAAAAAAAAAAAGTTTCAATGCATTACAAATAAGGAAAAAGAGAGGGTTAGGGGTGTTCCAGAAAGTCCTTAAAAAGCTTTCAGCACTTTGCAATCAAAGAAAAAGTTTTTAAAACACAATGATTGTTGAAAACTGCTGACTTATGATTTTATTAACTTTCAGACATTTATTACAATACCCCCAACTTAATCACCTTTCCTAACACACCTAAAGGTCTTTTTAAAAACAAAAGGTTAAACCTTACAGTCACTAACCTAGGGCACCCCCAAAGACAATTTGAGAACTTCTGAAATTGTGTGCAAAGTTTCGAATGGGTTTTCCATTGAGACTCCATAGCCTTCAGATTTGGGGGCTGTAAATCTCAGAAAGAACACTACACTAGACCCTTTCAACAGTGCCCCCCCCCCCACACACACACACACAAAACCGAATTTATAGTACAGTCTGGACACATATTATTTCTTTCTCATTCATTTCATTTTAAAAGTAAGAAAGCTAATCAAGGCAAAAAGTGAAAGTTGCTCCAGAAGATGTGGATACCACTAACAACCAATCATATACAGGGAGAGCACATGAGTAAGTGAAAAAGGCAGCTCCACGTGTAAGTGAAAAAGGAGGCTCAATCCACCCGGCCACCCCGAATCTGTACGTACGTACCACGAGATAAACAGGAGACCAGACAAGTCCCCATCCCGGCAGTTCGGACCCCAGAAGAAGGGCACCTAAGGCAACCCCACCGCACGTGCACCTGCGATGCGGGGACTAAACCTACGCGTCCCGCACCGGCAGGTGCACGCAGGTACCGTGCCCTGGCGCCCGGGAAGGTAACGCAGAGGGACGCGCGGNCCGCTGCCGCCACCGCAGCGCCTCCTAGTGAGCGGACGGAAACTGCAGAGGGCCAAACTTCTTCTGATTGGCCCGTCCGGCCGCGTCGCGACCAGCTACTTTGGGCAGACCTCTGACCACGGTAGGGCAGGCCCAGACTGAGCGTGGTAGGTATTTCTTCTCCTGTATGGTTTCCCAGCCTGATGGGGAACAGAGATTTCCAAATGGAAGAACACCCATAAGTCTAGAAACGAACAACCTCAAACAAGAGAAAAGTGAGAGAGAGAGAAGAGAGAGAGAGGAGAGAGAGAGAGAGAGCTTAAAAAAGAATGACGGTGGCTTTTATGGTGCACCTAGTGGATGAGGGAAACAATGGCCCGACTTTCGTAAAGAACATTAGAACAGGCTCAGAAAAAGTAGGTTCCTGACTCTTAACATGAGTAATAGGGCTCATTTTGCTTTCACATGAACAATCTAATCAGATCTTTATAACCTCGTGTCTTTTAGGAGTTCATGCTAAGAATCAAACACTGTGCCAAGTACTTTAACAGTGTCTTATTTAATTCTAAGAACCCGGAAAAGGAAATATTTCTATTTCTATTTAATACCCGAGAAACTTAGAGGTAGCAGATGAAGAATTGAAATCTAACTCCGTGGGCTTCCAAAACAGCATTTTGTTCCTCTACGACATGCGACACTGTGGAGAAGAAGATCCAAAAAAGTTATTCGTTTTTCAGTGTCACCCTCCGTGGTAAGAAGCATAGTCTTGGTTTTAGTGTGAATCCTAGCCATTAGTCTTCTTCCCTCTTGCTTGTGCAGTGAGCCTCTCTTCTTCTTTTGTGTAGTGAGCCTCTCTGCTTCATTTGTGTTTCCCGGGCATGCAGTTGATACAGTACCATGAGCCTTATCTGGAAACCAACTGGAAAAGCACACTGCACAATTTTGACTTAATACATTTGTCAGATACAATGCACTATGGTTTTCCTCCAGCTACTTCTCAGGCTCCTCTGCCATCAGAATGCTTCTTATTCCCAGCTCTCCAGCCGCACTAGCCTCTTTCAGACTTCCTGCTTACCATCTTTTCTTCTACAACATGATCTTCTCATATGCTATTTGGATTACCTAGAATGTTTTCCTTTCCCCCATTGCCTAGTTAATTTCTAACTCAGTCCTTCAAATCTCAGTGTAAGTGAGAAACAAGGCCACATAAGCCTGGGAGAGAATGTGTAAATGGTACTTCCTCAAACAAGAATCACTTAAGAAAATTAAGCCTGTCTTGTTTCCTTTATTTGACCAGATATGCACAGGATTATTTAATGTTTCCCTCATTAGACTGTAGGTTCCATGAGGGCAGGAATCATATCTGGTTTTGCTCACTGTTGTCTGCTCTTAACACAAAATTGGCATGTAGTATATAATCAATAAATAATTCTTTTTTTTTAAATATAGGGTCTCACTAAGTTGCTTAGGGTCTCCCTAAGTTGCTGAGGCTGGCCTCTAACTTATGATCCTCCTACCTCAGCCTCCTGAGCTGTCAGGATTATAGATGTATGTCACTGCACCCAACAATAAATAATTCTTGAGTAAATGTATAAATGAAAACATAACAATTTTATGGAAACAACATAATTTTAGCTCTGTGAGATTCTTTCTAGTCTGTAAGCTCTGTGAAGCCAAAGACAATGTTCATCTTATTTATTCATCACCACATCCATAGTGCTTATCTCTGTGGGTAGCCCATGTCATCACTCAATAAGTAATTATTAAATAAAAGAATGAGTATATATTACCTTCTATGAGAACCAACTGTTTTTGCTATTTACTTCCTCTGAAACCTAGACTTTCTACCATCTTTGAAAGACCTCAAAATCAACTGTGTCCACTGTATAACAAGATGTGGAGGTTTCTGGTGCTTAAGGGAAGGTCACAAATGTCTCAAAGTCTTTTATGTTTTACTTATTTTGTGCCATCATTTGCTGGGCTGATTGGTATCAGAAATCTAGGGACAAAATAGCTATGAGCTCACTCTTTCTGAATGAATACTGCATGGTAAATGTCTCTGACCAGACCCTATGGGAGACAGTGTGTCATAATAGAAAAAAAAAACTGGCTATTGAACTCAGGAATCTGAGTTCCTGGATCTGGTACCTTCAATACACATGGCATTATTTAAGTTATAATTTTACCTAGACCAGTTGTTCTTATCTGTGCTAATGATATATCTGCCTTAATGGGATTCAAGGAGGATTAATTAATATTAATTAATATTAATTATATATATATATTATTCATATATATGAATAATCTCACACATAATTCTCATTAAAAGCTATTTTAGAGAATTTTCCTTAAATAATCCTTTATAGATTAGAAGTGATTTTCCTATCATGATAATCATAGAGCCCTGGGTAGTGCAAATGAAGCTATAATTGAGTTCTTAAAAGGCAGTTTTTCTCTTAGACTTGTATATACTATGGCATTCATATTTGAATATTTTTGAGCTATCATATGTGAGATATCTACTCTGTCAGTTACTAATCAGGGTGGGAAAACAGAAGAACAAATCAATGTTCCTGCCTTCACAGAGGTTACATTCTAACAAAAGGAGTGTACATGTATGTGAATAAAATGTCAGGGCTAAGTGCTACGAGGAAAATACAGCAGGAAATTGAGAATGACAGAAGCTGCTGTTGTATTTCAGTGATCAGGGAAGGTCTTTCTGAGTAGATGACATTTGAGGTAACCTGAATGAAGTGAGAAATAGGGCCATATAAGTCTGAGAGAAAATGTTCCAGGCAGAGGAAACTGAGCTGGTATGTTCAGAAGCAATACTGGGAAAGGCCTATAACAAAAACAGACCAAGCCATGGGGCGAGTGGAAAAGAGAGGTCAGAGAAGCAGACAGGGACCAGAGCAAGGAGAGCTCCTGGTCACAGCAAGGACTTTGGCATGATTTTGAGCAGTGAAAGTTTGTGCTCAGAGTGATGTTTCCTAAGATCGCTCAGTCTCAACCCCAGGCAGAGCAGGAATGATCACACCTAGATCACAAAGGCTAACAGACCTTGATAATGTCTGGCCTTTGAAGCTTTTGAGGCCACTTCGATTTATGTGCGGAAAGATGACCACAGTGTATTGAAATGCAGGCTCTAGTTCCCATGTATCAAATTGCTGATAAAGACAAGATGGATGCCCCATAAGGTAAGCTATTGATCACTGGGGCTAAATCCATTCAATTAGTTTGTCAGACAAGTATGTTTTTCTTGTGTGTCCCTTCATGACAAAGTGAGAGCTAGAGTGACCAACAGGCATAGAGATGCCCCATGACCCTTCTCTCTCACCATTTCTTGGATATTTCCTAGTAAATTAGCCAAAATGAGTGGAAGGGCATGTGACCTGTCAGGATTCAGATGAATTGCCAGCCTCTGGCTCCCACACAGGCCATTCCAAAGCAGATGTGCCTTAGAAGGAAACCAGAGTTTCTCCTTTCTTGGAAGAGGGCCTATCAGGGCAGGGGTGAAGTTCCCTGGGACTGAGGCCTTTTACCTGATGTACATTGACATTGAAATTAAGTGAGGTTCCAAGACAAAGGTGAGACAGAAGCAGATGTCAAAACCTGAAAGACAGTGAGTCAAAAGATTAAAAAAACAAGAAGAGCAAGGATTACAAATGCAAATAAGATCTTGTATAAATATTGTGGAGAGGTTCTGTTGCCCATAGCTGGGTTTAATGTGCTCACTTAGGTAGAATAAGGGTGGGCCAGTTTGGTTTAAAGGACCAGGGATGGAGCTGAGGTTCAGGGAACACCATTAGTTTTTTGGTTGGTTGGTTGGTTGGTTGGTTGGTTTAGATCCATTAATGCTAAAGCTGAGGCCTCAGAATGCTTCTAGACAATTAATATTCCTAAACTATGAATCTCTAAATTTTTAATATCTGGTGAAAATGGTCAACTACAGGGCATACCCCAATAGGTCAGACTGCCTAGGAACCATCAGGAAAGGGTATTTCAAATGGCACAGAAGCCAGATGCGCAAATCTGACTTCTCTTTAGAAGTTTGCTACCTGCCCCCCCATGAGCTGAGCTGTCCATGGGGCCTAAGACATCACACACACCCTCACCTCCCCTGCAAACCTGAGTTGGACCCCTGCTGTCCAGTTCCCTGTATCTAGGGAGGCAAGAGGAGTTAGGAAGCAAGTCCAGCTGAGTCTCACTGAACCTGTCACAGCCAGTTTTCTCTTTCCATGGTCAATTAGAAAAGATATTCTCTAGTATATTGATTTTAAAATCAGCATACTAAGTGACACAGCCACATCAATGTTTATGGCAGCTCAACTCATAATAGCCAAGCTATGGAACCAACCTAGATGCCCCTCAACAAATGAATGGATTTTAAAAAAAAAATGTGGTGTATATACACAATGGAATATTACTCAGCCTTAAAGAAGAATGAAATTATGGCATTTGCCCGTAAATGGATGGAACTGGAGAACATTTTGTTAAGTGAAATAAGCCAAACTCAGAAAGTCAAAGGCCATATATTCTCTCACATGTGGAAGCTAGAGAGGAAAAATGCAAAAGGATGTTCATCTATAAAAGTCAAATATATGGAAATGACTTTAGCATAGAAGGAGAAAGAAAAGGTCAAATTATAGTACATTCAGAGTTTGGAATATCATGTAGAATTAAATGCCGTATTACCAAAGTCTGGTACAAAATTGAATAGATAAGGGTATACTATATAAATAGTAAATATGTAGAAGGTAATTCACTGGACAATGCCAGTGGTTATCTCTGTAGGATTTTTCCTCCTCTTTATTCATTTCTCTCTTTTCCACCTTTCCTACTATGAGTTCAGCATTTCCTTTAGAAGCCAGGGACCTGTGTTTGATTCAGGCTCCAGCAGTTCTGTGCCTAGGAAAGCACTTGTCTATTGAGCACTGTCATTTTAATCTTTAGACAGTTTATAAATTAGGCCCTACATGGATGTGATACGACAGGGGAACAAAGTGTCAAAAAGTTAATCTCTGGTTTTGGTTTTTCTCAAAGAACTCTTTTTTTTTTTTTTTTTTTTTTTTTCTTTCTGGGGTTGGGAATCAAACCCAGACCCTGGTACATGCTAAGTAAATACTCTACTGCCAAACTACATCTCAGCTCCAAGCATATTTTGACTAAAAAGCTTAGGGGGAAAGATTCAGTAATTAATCGATTGCTGAACCAACAAATTTTTGAAAGAGTTTTCACTTAATTATCATTTCTTAAACTCAGCCTGTGACATGGGAGAAGAGTCAGTGCACATGCTTTTGAATGGCTTTAGATTCTGAATTTTCTTTTTCTCCTTCATAGAACCCAGGACATGAAGGTTTCTGGGGACTTATTTCAAGGCCACACACTGAGGGCTTTGTTTGCTTTCTCCACTGGGCTGCAGGACCAGGTGACTTAGGACAAAAGGGTATGACTCAGCTGTTTGGGGGCTGGGGAAGCTGACTCATGCGAATTTGCTCCATGCTGAAACTGGCTGTTTCAGTCTATTAAAACATTCATGAGGGTACGCGTTGCCAGAGCTCAAAGCATTTAGGAGTGCAGATCCAGCCCCATCTCTTCCCCACCCCCATTCTAAGTAGTTAAGCACTTCATGCACCACCAGGAACCCCATTCCTAGGCTCTACCCAGGACTGGTTTCACTTGGCCTTTGAGCTGTGACCTTCTTTGGGTCCTTGCTGGCCCAAAATAGCCTCTGCAGCTGTTGCTTTTCCAAAGAGGAAAGAAACAACAGTGGATCTTGTATGAAACTGACAAATGTCTTTCAAAATGTGGTCTGAGGCCAGATGTGGCAATGTACACCTATAATCCCAGGAACTCCAGAGGCTGGGGCAGGAGGATCCATAGCTCAAGGACAGCCTCAGCAATTTAGCAAGACCCTCATCAATTTAGGAAGAGACCCTCCTCAATTTAGGAAGAGACCCTCATCAATTTAGGAAGAACCTCTCTCTAAATAAAAAATTTAAAAAATTAGCAAAGTAGCTCATTGATAAAGTACCTCCGGATTCAATTCCAAGTATGAAAATAAATAAGTAAATAACTGCAGTCTGAGGACCACATAACATGAGAAACACCTGGGAACCTGCAGAAAATCACCTTCCTGTGCTCGACCTACTGCAGCAGACTCTCTGCAGGTAGGGTCCTATAACCTGTGATTCTTATGCAGGCTAAAATGGCAAACCATGGTGTCATCAAAGGTCTTCTTCCACATCTGTTTTACATGTCTAAGAGGGCACAGAGGCAACTATGGTGGAACCTGGGCCAGATCCTTCCTTCAACTTTATGAGTGGCAGGTCTGCATTGCCATCTTCCCATCTTCTCCCTTCCTGTGCATCCCCCATTCCCATCCCCAATGGCCAGAACCATGTAGTACCTTGTCACACGTGTTGTAAAACAGATAATATCATACAGTGGTTCACAGGATAGGCTCCGCCCTCAAACTACTTTAGTATGTTTTGCTCTATGACTAACCTGCTGTGTAACCACTGGTAAATTATTTAACTGTGCTGTGCTTCAGTTTCCCCATCTGAGAGTGGGGCTACTAGGCCCTATACAGGAGACCTGGGTAAAGCTCAGGATGTGTTTGTTCATTGCTATTATTCTGTTATTCTGTGGTTGGCATCTTCATCTGCATGGCAGTTAGGAAACTGAATGGCTTTAGGGAATATACCATCTTCCAACGCTCCAACCCCTCCACAGTTGGCTTGGTATAGGTATAAAGAAATAGTCCTCTTACACCCACCTATTTTTTTTTTTTTTTGGCACCAGGGATTGAACCCAGAGGCGCTTAACCCTGAGCCACATCCCTAACCCTTTTTTATTTTTTATTTTGAGGCAGGGTCTTGCTAAGTGCTTAGGTCCTCTCTAAATTGCTGAGGCTGGCTTTGAACTTGTTATCCTCCTGCCTCAGCCTCCAAGCTGCTGGGAATATAGGTGTGCACCATTACACCATGCACACCAATCTAATTTAAAGTTGCCAAAAGGCAACTTGCAGCATAAACTTGAGGGAAATTTAACTTGCATATTTACTTTAAGTAAGGCAAACACTTAATTGTTAAGTGTTTCTTCCTACTCTATTCTCTCCACTCCTGGAAATAGTTTTATGTCCCTACCTGTGTATATCTCTTTAAAACTACTTTCTTGGTAAGAGGCCTTGTAAATAGAGAACCTGCTTTCCTCTGTCATTTCAAGTCTTAATTCCCTTTGGTATATTAGCAATCAATGAGCAAAAAGCCAGAAGTACCAAGAATAGATTCTCTGTTTTTTAATTAAAACTTATTCACAATATCATTCAGCCATTAGAATGGATGAAGTTCTGATACATGCTATAAGGGGGATGAACTTTGAAAACATTAAAAAGAGTAAAAGAAACTAGACAAGAAAGGTTACATATTGTCTGATTCTATTCATATGAAATATCCAAGTAAATCCACAGAGATGGTAGTTACCAGGGACAGGGAGGAAGGAGAAAAAGAATCAATTGCTTAACATAGTATGAGGACTCCTTTGGGAGTAATGAAAAGATTTTGGAACTAGATAAAGTTAGTGGTCTGCATAGCACTGAAATGTACTAAATACTTCTAAATCGTTTACTTTTAAATTTTTATATTAGGTAAATTTCACCTTAAAAACTTTATTCACTAAATAGTGTGCATAGCTGACTGTAGTAGGTAGAATTTTGAAATAATTCTTAGTTTCAGAGATAGATACTTACCCAAGTTCAGTGTCAATAAAGCAATTTGCTACTCTGTTGCTATTGTCATAAACTGTAATGATAATAAATGCTTTGGGCTTCAGTAGCCTCCTACTGTCAAACAATTCAAAGTACTTACTAAATTAGAATTTTCACCCTTAGTTTTTTAAAGAAAAAATCAAAAAACAGATCTGTGGCAGGTATTCTGAGTCTTAGAAAAGTCAAAGAAAATGGCTTACTTCATAGCCTAAAGTTTTTGAACCATTTTCCCCCTGACTCCTCCACGGTTCCAGCATCCTAACCAGAAGAAAAGTGAATCTGTGAGATCCTGCAAGGTTGGGAGACTGAATTGAGAGATTCAGAAACAAAAGTCCAAGTTTTTCTGTTATTCCAAAATGGTGTTGTGTCAGCAAAGTAGTCGGGAAACCGAACAAAGCATTTACCAATCATTTCCTGAAATGGACAGAAGAGGTAAGAGAATAAAGCAGGTCAGTTTAGGGTGGTGAGGACAGGTGGGTTGACTGTGTGTGTGTGAACTTTGTGGAATTTGGGACTTATAGGAACCAGAACTTCTATTTTTTTTTCCAAGAAATGACAGTAATATAGATATGTATTTGAAACCTTTTGCTCTGTTAGTGTTGGAAACTAATTTTAAAAGAGAAAACCATTGCAAGTGCCAAATAAAACAGATCTGCAAACTGGATCCCCCCCCACCAGCAGCCAGTTTGAAACCTCTGAGCCCTCATCTTTAAGCCCTCAAGGACACACTTGCTAAAGAGAAAATATTTCCCTGTATGAGAATCAGGTTATAGGCGGGATTCTTATCGCTGGATTTGGGGGAAAGTTTACCGGCTAGAATTTATCAGATACAGTTAGCCAGGTCTCTTTCTCCTCCTCTCCAGGTAGGTATGAAGGTGAGTCTTGCCAAATGCCTCATTCCCCTCCCCCATCTGTGGCACTGTTTGGTGTATTTTAAATGAACAATGATTGAGTAGGACGGCCCTTTCTGACACTTGTGCTGATGCAGAGCTAAAGATTTCCATGTGCAATGAATGTTCTGAAATGGATTATTCCCTCTCATCCCCATCCCTAAACACTGACAGGATAGAACACACTGGGTCCCTGAAATTGAAGCACAGAGTTACAGCTCCATCCCATCCCCCTAGACTTGGGGCTAAGCCTGAAATAAGCAGCTGTATTTACTCTTCTTGTGTGTCCTGTGGGGAGGAAGGAAGGGAACAGGAGAAGAGTGCAGGGGCCTAGAATAAAGCCAGCAACTATGGAGACCAAGGAGCACTTCTCTATCCAGGGGACAATCCTGGTAGCAAAGACTCTCAATTTGAGGTGTAATCTGTAAACTCTGAAGGCATTGCCGTGAAGTGAAACTCAATCAGACCTACACATCAGTTCCTGTCTTAAGAAAAAACCTTCCTTCTTAGGAGGGACGATTAGACTTCTTAAGATTAGACTTCCTATCTTACAAGACATTGGCATCCTAAATCCTGAGGTTTCCTTCCTGAATTCTTCCAGCCCTTTCTGCCCAGTCTCAGATGTAAGTGGCCAAGTAGTCACAGGATTCCCAGCAGGGGAAATAAAACTCAGCTGAGAGAGCTAAAGAGCAATCTCTACGGCCAACCTTCTGAGACTTGTCAAAGAGCCACTGGATCAGTCTAGAAGGACTCTCCTAGAACAAGCCTGGGCATACAATCTACAGTCCCATCCCCTTCTAAGAATGGGTGGATTTTTCAACTTTATCAGACTTGCAGAAAACCATGAATATATTCCAAGTTTACACTCAATACTTCCAGTGGGATCAACCCAGCTCTTCCAAAGACACCATTCTTTACAGAGATAACAATCAACAAATACCACATTCTTCCCAACTGGCCTATCATAAATTAGGGCCGGTTTGAGTATGTTGGCCTTTCGATCTCCTCTGGAGTGTAAAACATATTCTGGCCCCTGCTGGGGGTATAGGTATGTTTCCTGCCAACAAGACCAGGGATGCCCTCCCCTGCCACCCCTTTCTTTGAAATTTAAACTTGTACTTGCTAGGTCTTAAAACTTTGGCTTGGTGTTTTCCTAGTTTCTGTTTTCATCAGGCAAATTTCAGGGTTCTTTTTTGTTGTGGTGGTTTTAATTGTTTTTTAATCATTGTTTATTTTTGAATTTTTAATGCCTCTGACCTGGGAGCCTGAAAGATTTTGACAATTTTTGTGCTTTTAAAAATGATGTTTCTTAATGTTTAAGGGGTGGAGATGAGAATGTAGAGAAAGCAAGAAAGTGAGAGAATAACTTTTCCAAGTTAATTATCTGTTCTCTTTTCTCTCCCCAAACTAACCCCAATTGATTGATTATCTGGGCTATTTTGACTCCTTATCTTCCTTCCCTCCCTTTGCTGCCAATATGTCTTGCTATTGCTGCCACAGATTCTCATAATTGAGGGGAAGGAAGAACAAATTGCTTCTCTTTGATTATCCCAAAGAGAAGTTGCAGGCTCTCCTAAAGAAAACAATGAAGTCAGATCCAACTTCTTAGGAAAACATGCTCTGCTACGGACTTTTGTGAGGAAACTTCCTGAAGTAGAGTCTTTGCTAAAGTGACCAGATACCAGCATGAGAACCTTCAAGGGAAAATGAAGAGGACTGAGGAGTTCTGAACCTATAAAACCAGTGACCTGTAGGGGGAAGTTCTGAAAGGAGAGAGGAAATGAGTGGAACTCTGTTGCTTGGGCCCTGACCATGTTTTGCAGGGAGAAGGGAAGTGAAGGAGCCACTTGAGAGTATCAGTCAGGCCTGGATGATCAAATTTGACCAAACTGTACTTGTTAAACTTGGTTGTACACAGGAACTACCTGAGATCTGAGGCTGGAGAAGAGGTGGAAAAAAATGTGGCATTTCTGACAGACTCCCTGAGGACACTCATGCTCTTCTTTGCATACTAGCTAGCCACACTTTGTGAAGTAAGATGGTAGAGTTTGGGAGAAACTAGGAATAGTTCAAAAGTGAGGAAGGAGGCATTAAGGCAACAGATGGACTATCTTATAGGGAGACAGTCAAAAGCAGAACAGGATCTGGGTTCAAATCCTACCTGTGTCATTAATTTTCTGTGTGACCTTAAGAAAGTCATTGCATCCCTCTGAGCTAGTTTCCTTATCTGTAAACACAGATTTAAAAAGCCTATCAACCATTTCAAAGGATTATTGTGAGAATTAAATAAAATATATAGAGAGATGCTCTTTAAAGTCACCAAAGAACTTAGCAAATTTAATCAATGGTATATCAGATATTTCCTTGTGGGTAACAGTGCAAAGTTTCACCTGCATATGAGTAATAGTTACATGTAACTACATTTCCCAAGGAACTGGGTGAGCAGGTAAGAAGAAGAACCTATATTTATTTCCTTATCTTTCAAAGCTTTATGACTGGTCCATATTCCTGAGATTTTGCCAATCTTCTGGTTCAACATCAGTCATTTCACTTGTTTTATAGGATGACTATTCCTCCCATTTGGATTAACTCACATTTCACCTATATCCTTGGGCAGAATAGTTGGTTTTCCTGTTTGACATGGAATGAGAGGCCCTTTATTTGGGAAACTCTAAATGAAAGGCTTCGAAGATGCACTGTAGATACAGCCTCCTGTATTTTTATTTGCCTCAAGGGGCATGACAGCCTCTCTCCCAGCAGACTCAGCATATTCTCATCTGCATCTGCTCAACAGAACACAAAGACATCTCACTGGCAGCCCTCAGCTACCAAGAAGTCCAGGAATGGAGGGAAGGAACTCTGAGATGTGGAATTTGCTGTTTAATTCGTATTACATCTGGAAAAATGTTTGTTTTTGTTTTGAAGGGGTTTGTGATCATTTGTTTGGCTTTGTTGGTAGTGCTGGGATTAAAACCTAGGCCTGATGCTTGCTAGGCAAGAAAGTGCTCTACCACTGAGTTTCACTCTCTTTCCATTTCTTATAACTAGAAGATCTCTATAAAACATCACTCTTCAATGTACTACCTTAATTAGAGGACTTCTGTGAACAATTACTTAATGTCTTTTGAGGATTAGGGTTTTGCAACATTGTTTTTTGAAGATTAGGGTTTTGCAACGTCTGAGTTATCATCCTGAACCTTTACACTTAACACAAGGACGCTAGGATGTCAGCCAAAGGAACTTTCAGACATGATTAATTTATGGTCCGTAAGATGGAGATATTATCCTGGATTATATCTAAGGGGGTCTAATATGAACAAAGGATTCTCCTAAGGGAAAGCAGGAGGTAAGGGAGCCGGAGATGATGGAAGCAGAGGCTGGGTGATGTAGGACCACAGGTCAGACTGCCTCTTGGAGCTGGAAAGAGAAGCAAAGGGATTTCCTAGGACCTCCAGAAAGAAATAAGCTCTGTCAAGGCATTTTAGACTTCTGACCTCCAGAACTGCAAGATGATAGATCTATGTTGTTTTAAACCACCAAGCTTGTGGTGATTTCTTTGCACAGTCATGGGAAACTAATATGCATCCTGATATAAGTAGTAACAGGAAGAAAAAAGCATCAGTAGTTGTCTCAGTGATTCATTTCTATGTTGCTTTTAGACATTTCTGATTTTCCATGTGGATTTAGGGAAGTGTAATTATTTTTTAGTGTTCAGTACCTGAACTCAACCACTGAGCTGAATGACCTCTCTCCACTTCCACCCTACAAAAGGCCTCTTGTTTAAAGGTTGTTCGTAGCCAGAATTCTGGTTTAACAGTTTTACAATCAGAGCTTCACAGCCTATTGGAGAGATAAAGAACCTTAGAGATAATCATTCAGTCTGTCATTTTACGGCTGAGGAACCTGGTCTTGGGTGGGGAACTGACTTGGCTAAGGCACACAATGCACCCAACCTAACCCGGCCCAGTCCTTGCTCTGCCCACTTCCCTTATCTCAGCACTTGGTGCTGTTTTGTGTACTCTAATTGGACATTTCACATAAGCAAGGTCATGGTTTGGTTACTATTCAGAAGGTGCTATTTGTAGATAATCTCTCATATCACCAAAGTGATATCCAGACTTCAGTAAATTGCCCTTCCTTCGTTAAGAAAACCCATGCTGTTATAATAAGTTTATTTCAGAGCTACACATGCCATAAGAATATTGTTCTCTTGCAGCACTGTTTTAGCATGTTGGGCTCTTATAGAAGTGTTTATGCTGGCAGTGGTAAATTTCACCATCTTCTGGTTGGATCACATAAATCTACCCACATTTTGACACGAGAGAAACTAGGCCAAAGGGCACTCTTGTGCCAGGTCCCAAACTCACATACATCACTGCTCTCAGCAAATAGACTTGAAATTAATGAACCTAGAAATCCAGGATATCCAAAATAGGTCTGTGGATTTCAGTCCTTCTCCCTGAACACACATACACATGTGCACACACCTCAAGTAAGAATGCATATCTGGTGCCACAAACATTTAATCCTTTCTAATCTGATTTCCCAAATATGAGTTCATTTTTAATCTAGTTAGGTGCCTATTGTGTACAAAGCACTGACCTACATGCCAGGGATACAAAAATTAACAGGCCCCCATCCCCTTGGAACTACCATTTGAGTTGTATTTTTTTGTCATGGGGATCAAACCCAGGGTCTCCTACATGTTAAGCAACTGCTCTACCACTGAGCTACATCCCCAGCCCTGCCCCCATTCTAGTTAGGAATCAACCAGAAATCTTTACAACCATCTAGGATGTAGAGTACAGCAGAATATTTCTCCAACCATTTTACCAGCAAGGAAACAAAATCAAAGTACTTAACAGGCCAAAAGGTCCCATGGTGCTGGTAGCAGGCCCACCCTGGCCCCTGGGGACTCAACCCCCAGTTCTTTGTTATGCATGTCAATGTGGCCAGCTCACAAGGCCGAGATGCGGGCTTGTGGTTCCCTGTTTATCTGCCTAGAACATATGTGTCTCTCGGGAACATCTTGACCTGTTCGAGCCTCCTGATAGGGGACGGTGACGTGACGGTAACCCAAGGACGCAGTTATTACTCTTCCCTCCTCACTTTTGAGTGATTTCCCGCAGCTGTTAAAAAGATATATAAGGGGAACAAATTTGGCAATAAAGCGCGCACATGCTCCCTCCTGGATGAAGAACCTTGGTGTCCTGTGTATTTTTAACCCCGCCATCCCTCGCCGGACTCGGCTCCGTTAACCGGATGCGGCACCATGGCCCACTGTGGTCAGATCAGACTGGTGCCCAGTCTCCTTTACACTTTGTGGACTCTTGTGTCTGTGGGTCAGCTGCGTCAGAATTTCCTGGAGTTCTTGTTTAAAATATGGAATTTCTGGCTCCAGGTAGCTGGAGAGACTAGGAGGTGGAGTGCTGAGGAATGGGAACATTAAACAACTTGCTCAAGTGACTCTGATCAACAGTCAAGCTCTGTAGATCATAGAGTATGCCCAGCTGTCGCTCATTCTCTACTCTCATTGTACATACAATTCGATGGAGCATTAAGACAAAATAAAGAATCCCTGGGCCCATTCCCACTGGTCTGTATTCCATTAATCTGGGTGGTACCCAGACAGTTACATAAGTTGAGAAGTTCCCCCAAATAATTCTAATGTGCAGTCAAAATTGGAAATCCATGGCCAATGTGAATAGGAACAAATACTATACTCCCCAAACAGGGTAACCCCTAAGTAAATCAACCCAACCTTCTGTCTATGAGAAGGTAGTGCAGGGCTCAGGAGAGGGGAAAATGAGGAGGAGCAAGGCTGGGTCCCCCTAGAACCCCAGAGCATTGGATCAGTGACTTCTTCCTCAAATCAACTGGGGAAAAAGCACCCAAACCCCAAAGGCCTCCCTGAATGTGTTCCAACTCTTTAGGTCCCTAAGGACTTGTCTTCACATCTCTCTGCTGAGCAAAGTCTAAATTGTGGACAAGTGAATCCTGTCATTGATTTGTTCTTAGCTGTGTAGGGTAAAGCTCAGAGCCAAATCTGAGGCTTGCTTTTAGAGCTACACAGTGCCTTATGGCATGGTATACATTTTATATGACTGTATATCTGGGCCACATCTTATTTTCCTTCCATAGTTTTTCTTTCATTTTTTTTCTGTTTACCTCTTTTTTTTTTTTTTTTTTTGCCAGACAAATGTTCTTTTCATTTATTCTGACATACTATAATAGAATAAGTAAAAGACATCAGTAATATGCTTTATTTTTTTTTTCCTTCTTGGGTCAGAGAATGAAAAAGAGCTCACAAATAAGATTGAGAGAGGAAGCCCATAGGCACAATCTTCAGAAATAGGCAGGGACGAATGCGTTGGAGATCATGTGACCTTTACACAGCCTGTGGAATTATGGTCTCTGAAGGGGAATCCATCTGCTTCTAGCTATTTCCCAAGGATTTTACGGAACCTCCTTTTATAGTCAAGCCCTTTAATGTTTTCATTAAACCAGACAGGCTGTTAAGTTTGTGGCAGTAGGAGTTACAATATCAAAGCCTGGCAGCTGCAATACTAGGTATGGTGACTATGACTCATCAAAAACAGAAAAAAAAAAGCTGGGAACAGAGCTCAGTGGTAGAGCACTTGCCTCCAATGTCTGAAGCCCTGGGTTCCATCCCCAGCACTGGGAGAAAAAATCCTTTTCTCCTCTCGCTCTCTCTCACACTCACAGCCATGTTCAATTTCAAGATGCTAACCAAATTTCTGTGATAGATATGCTATTTTTTAAAAAATACAAAAATGCATAGAAAATGCAGAATCCTAAGGATAATCTAGTCATTATTAAGTTTTTCTTAAGTCTTCACTTTAGATGTTGTTATTCCTGGTACATCCTTCTGTCAATTAAAAGTCAAGAGGTAAACTTGGGTGGGAAACTTCTCTGGTATCCCCGATAAAACTGCAAGGTCTTTCATGTGCTCAAACACTGGAATGTTCACTTGCTACCATATCAGCAAGAAGCTAATCATTTTAAAAATGTTTTAAACAAAGAACTTGCAAATCCCAGGGGCAGCTATTAATTTTTTAGCTTTGTTTATATGTATATTAATAAGAAATTTGCTTTTTAAAACTTTTTTTGGTAGTTGTGTATGGACAGAATTCTTTTATTTGTTTATTTTTATGCGGTGCTAAGGATGAACCCAGTGCCTCACACATGCTAGGCAAGTACTCTGCCACTGAGCTACAGCCCCAGCCCTCAAATTTGCTTTTTGAAATCAGGGAAGATATAGAAAGAAACATTAATAAAGTAATAAGCGATTCCATTCAGAACCCTAAGACAGGTTTTTGTAAGTGAATGAAAATTCTTTCTTTTTCAAATCTACAGGGCCATCTCAACTGTTGGTTCTGATAGGGGACAGATAGATGCAAATGGTGGGAACCCAAGCTTAAGGGAATAATTCTACCTAATGGACCCACTGTGCTAATGTTCAAGAAGCAATTTACCTGCAGCCCTGCCTGGCTTAAGTAGACAGGATATGTCACATTCCTCAGCAAACCACCTGTTATCTGCAGGAGAAATATAGGTCCAAAATAATGTCAATAAGAGGAAACCAATTTATCCTGAAGGGGGAGACTTTTGTGAACTTTTTCACAAACCAAATCCCAAATCCCTTTTTCACAGACCAGACCCATTTATTTATGGAGAAAAGGATAATTCCTCCTAACCACAAAATTTGTAAGAATTTATAGTTAATAATCTAACTAGAACGCAGTAGGGACTTGAAAGTCTGATGTCATCCTTCTGTCAATTAAAAGTCAAGAGGTAAACTTGGGTGGGAAACTTCTCTGGTATCCCCGATAAAACTGGAATGCAGGAAGGGCATGCCATCCCTCTTCTCTCTGAAAGGACTCACTCTCTCCCTTGAGAGTATCCCCTTTCCCTGTCCTATCCCTTCAGTAAACTCATGCCTGTTACTCTAAGCAACATGTCTAAAGTCTTTCTGACTTGATCACAAGAATTAGGATTTGAAGAATGAATGGTTTTCATGCTGCTTTGGTTTCTGGGAAGACCCCAGGTCTATAACAGTTCTTCCCACTGCGGTAGGGAGAAAATATCCTTTTTCTCTACTCTCTCAGGTTCACTGGACTGGGACCTAACAATTAAACTGATAGAAGACAAATTAACAGGGGAAAAGGCATCCATATGGATGTTAATATCATTACATACATGGCAGTTCCACAGAGAAGTGAAAACCCAAGGAAGCAGTTAGATTTGGGGGCTGTTAGATTTCCTCTTGCCCTGTGGCTGAGCTTACAGAAGCCTGGCATTTTAGTGTTGAGCTTCCAGAATAGCCATGTGTATTCTAGAAGGTACCATGCTCCACTGGTTAAGAAACGATTCACCTAGATTGGGTGCAAAGGATTCTGTGCTCCACATTGTATGTGTTCCCAGGTGTGGCTCAGCCTAGAGGAACAAAGGCCAGGAGAATTAAAATGGGAATTCAGCAGGTGGGAGTTAGAGGCCCTGGAAAGGGTCCTGAACACTGCCCCATGTCCACCTTCCCAATCCCATACCCACCAGTACTTCAAAAAGTGGCCTCAAACCTGAGGGTGCATAGGAATCACTAGAAAAGCTTATGAAAGAGACAATTCAGAGATTCAGATTTAGTAAATCTAGGATGACCAGCAATTTGCATTTTAATAGGCTCTTAAGAGGTGACCCTACTGCTGATCAGGGGCCCTAATCAAGAAGCTCAATCCTAGGGTTACCACTGTTCATCCTCCAGGGGAGCAGGGGTGTAGTGATGGGAGCAAGGAGCTGTAATGATGAAGTTTCACTGGGAATGGGTGGGAAGAGAGGAGACCATGCTTATGTCTGTTGTGTAGGTGCTAGAAAGAACACAGCTGAAGTTTTCCATAAACTATGTTAGTTAGGATTCTGGCTGGAAACAGATGGTGCCTTTTTAGAGGGGGTAAGAAAGGAGTCTCAATAAAGGGACTGTTTACAAAGGTGTGGGCAGAATGCAGGGAAACCAGCAAGAGATGATGAATCATTTGGGGCTAGCAACAGTAGGAGCCTATTATCACCTCTGGGCCTACAGGGACTCAAGATGGAGCAGATTACAAGAATACCAAGATGATAGCTGTAGTTCCAGAGAAGCAGCACAATAGGAGTTGATGGCTTTTGGTGGCTGGATGGAGGTAAGCTCATGTCGACTTATTATATAGAATATTCCTGGGCAATAAGTACAGTTAATTCTCATTCTTTACAGTAGTTGTGTTTTATCAAGTCATTGTAAACACTGAATTATTGAATACTGAAACATTGTTCTTATGGGAAACACATGATTAGGTTCCTGTGATTTTCTGGCCTCATTGATATATAACCTATCAATATATAACTTTTGTTTCATATGTTTTTATGCTTTAAGATTCTTTGATATATATTATCAAGTAACTAACTTTGAGTTCCTGTCCCCCACACTATAATGCATGCCTAAATGTAGTTTATCTAACACACATATCTTCTATGTGGGCACACCATGGCCCTCTTGGATTTAGAAACTCTGGACAGCACTTCAGAAACCAGTACTACCCTTGGGGGCCATTTTAAACGTTAAAATCACCAATGAAAAGCACAAAATGTGGCAGTAAGTAGATCTTAGAGTAATTCTTTGCAAAATGAGAGCTTAAACAAGAAAGCAGAGTGTTGGCTGTTCAGTCTCAGCTGGGAACATGCCCATTAGATGACTCCAATTTTTCAGGGCTATGTGCATGTCCATCCGCAAAGCACCCTGAGTAGCACTGATTTTAGGATTACTAAAATTTTAATAAGTGGGCAAATTCACAAATACAGAATCCACAAATGATGAAGATCAACTATTCCTAGACTTCACTCTTCTCCCTCCCTGGTAATCTACTGGTGCCTCCTATTGACTGAATCCAACCAGAGAGCAAAAGAGCCTGTTGGTGCAGACTGATAAAGGTCAACTTCCTGAGCACTGAGCAGATGGTCAAGAGTAGAGTGGAGATCTAGAAAATATTTGGCATTTGGCATATCCTCCCCTGTTATTTGTAGAATAGACTGAGATGCCTAAGGGATCTGCCCATTTTAAAAGACATTCATTCATTTACCAGCATTTACTGAGCACCTAGGCCTAGAGCATGTACCATGATGTATGTGGTAAGAAAGGTCTAAAAAGGGTAGAAGACACAGTCCCTATTTTCTAGGAACTCAGGGTCCAGAAAGGACAGCTAATAGTCAACAGACAGATGTTTAGCACCTCCTACATCCTGGACTGTTTTGGGTGCCCAGGATACAGCAGGACCCAACATAAAGCTTTGCTGTGGCAGCAGGTACAGCCCAGAGGAGAAGTGATGTGTAAAGAGTTCACTGCAGGATAAGTGCTCTCATTGGAGCATCTACTTGTCAGAATAATTTTAGCATAGAAGGTGACTTTGGGTTGTTCAATGAGTATATCCTGGAGGCAAGAAAGTGTGTATTCAAAGCCAGTGCCTGCAGCTCAGATTAGGGGAAGAATGGTGAGAGATGAGGTCCCATCTAGGCACAAATGTGATTATATTAAAAGTCCCAATGCTGAAAAGTACCAAAGAGAAGGACAGATAGAGCACTTTAGGAGCTCACAGGATGGTTAGATTATATTGAACCAACCATATATAGATGAGCAAGATTTGGCCATGCAGAGAGAGAGAGGATCCAGATAGGATATTCTAGAGCTCCTGGAAAATATAGAATCTGGCAAAAAAGCACAACTGAAACTTAAATCTACTACCTCTGACTCTCAGCCATATCTTCTCTCTGTGCTTTTTCCATTTTGCTTCTTCCTTTCCTTTTCCTTACTAGTAAAATGGAAGTGCCTTTGAAATAGGATTATTTTCTGTCCTGAAGAGGACTAAATAGAATTCTCTCCTTGGCAAAGATAGTTTGTCCATTCATCTGTTCGTTCATTTCTCTCTCTCTCTCTCTCTTTCTTTCTTTCTTTTCTTGGTTATACCTGGGTTTAAACTCAGAGGTACTCTACCATAGCCCTGGCCCTTTTTAATTTTTTTGTCTTGAGACAGGATCTCACTAAGTTGCCCAGGATGGCCTCAAAGCTATGATCCTCCTGCCTCAGCCTTCTGAGTCACTGGGATTATAGGCATGAGCCACTGCACCCAGCTGGTCCACAATTTAAAAAAAAATGTTAATATAGACACTTTCGACTTCTGGGATAATATTAATGGTGGTAGCTTTCTGTGTGCATGGATGCAGGCAAATGTCCATGAGCAAAGAGCCATGAGCAATGTCCCCAAAGTGAAGGTCTTCTTCGTGTTCCGATTCAAGGCTGTTATATGTGTGGCACTAGCCTCTGCCCTAGGGGAAGGAGAATGAGGGGCTCTAAACTTGAGATGTTAGGTAAGAGGAATAGAAAACCAGTTTACCTGAGGCACTGATTTCAAAACATGAGTTTTGCTTGGCACATGCAACAGGAAGGGAACATCCTAATATCAGGACATGGGAATCCCACATAACACTGAACAGTATTGCATTCCCTCCTTATGCAGGGCTGTGAGCAATCCTAGGATGGAATCATGCAGAGAGGACAGACAGTGTGATGAAGGCCATGTCAGGCACCAACTTAAGAAGCAAGAAATATCATTTTTTAGTTTCTCAATTCAATTTCTATCTCAAATGCCCAGTTCCCAGAGGTACTGGGAATAAACCTTATTAAACAGGGGCTCAGGCCCTGCCACCATGTCTTTGCCAATTGCTGCTCAGGTGCTTGGGTTCTTGCCTTCCTGACACCTTTAGTATTTCTACTCCTTGTCTGCCATGCGGTGGGACCCAGGAGTCCTGCTTTCTTGTGCCTCTGGGGAATTATTGAATGCACCTGAACTACCTCCATGGTGGTCCCCTCTTAGAGGTTTTGCCCAGGTTCCTGTCTAGAATCAACCCACTTCCCTTCTGTCATTCACACTCCCCTCCTCGCACTCACACCTGTTTTGGGTCAGGGAATCTTTTTCTAGTTGGCTCCTGCTATGGTTGAATGTTTGTCCCTTTCTAAACTTACATTAAAGCCAGTTGAGGTGGTACACTTCTGTAGTCCCAGTTACTTTGAAGACTGAAGCAGGAGGATCTCTTGAGCCCAGGAGTTGGAGACTAGCCTGGGCAACAAAATGAGATCCTATCTCAAAGAAACAACAACAAAACTTCAGCTGGAATTTAATTGTTATTATAATAGTATTAAGAGGTAGAACTGTTAAGCGGTACTTAAACATTTAAGGCTTCACTCTCATGAATGAATTAATGCCTTTACCACAGGAGTGAGTTCTTCGTCAGAGGGAGAATTTGGTGCCTTCTCTCTCCCCCCACTTGTTCTCACACCCTCTCTTACCCCTAGTATTCTGCCACCCTGATGACAGAGCAAGAAGGCCCTCACCAGATGGCAGCACCTCAGTAATGGACTTAAGCTCAGAACTGTGAGCCAATAAATTTATGGCCACCATAATTATAGTCTGTGGTATCCTATGATAGCAGCACAAACCAAACCAAAACCCTGGCTTAGTAAAAAGCTGTGCTTTCTGTCAATATGATTTTGCATTTCCTGCGAGGCAACAAATACACAATGGCTGTGTATGTGTGTGTGTGTGTGTGTGTGTGTGTAAAATCCAAAAAGCAAAGCATTGGGGAAGGAAAAAATGGGTTAATAACTTAATAGCGTTTTCCCAGGATGTCATCGTTGTCCTTAGGCTGTGCTGGATTTGGGGAAACAGATTCTAGCTTTTTTCTACTCAAAATATATGGTGGAATATATGAAGGCTGTGTCAGGCACCAACTTAAGAAGCAAGAAATGTCATTTTTTAGTTTCTCAATTCAATTTCTATTTCAAATGCCCAGTTCCCAGGGGTACTGGGAATAAACCTTATTAAACAGGGGCTCAGGCCCTGCCCCATGTCTTTGCCAATTGCTGCTCAGGTGCTTGGGTTCTGCTTTGGGGAAACAGATTCTAGCATTTTTCTACTCAAGGTATATGGTGGAGTTTTCAAAATCATACTTGCTGATTTTTACTTTCGGTAAAATCCGTTTTCCATTTTCACTCCTTATTTTCAGAATAACTTTTAATGAGGAGGAAGCGGGAGCCACTTATGTCAGTTTGATTAAAAGTCTATTTGTCTAGTTCCTGAGAGGGCACTAAAAACAAGTTCTTTCCCCACGGAAGTGGACAGTTGGGAGCCTCAAGCACTTAGAACAGGCTCTGAGACCTTATGAGAGAAGGTGGGGGGAGGTGCTGAGCCAGTGAGCAGCCAACCATTCTCCTCTCCCCAAAGCCACAGAGCTCATGCTGACCTTGGAGAAAGGATGAAGGTCCTTCCTGGTCTGCCTAGCAGAAAAGCAGCCCAGGTCAAAGGATCTCAGTAGGAGCAATAGCAGTGGCAGGGGAGGAACACTGCATCTTCTACTCTGTGGCCATTCTGGGGAGAAAGACCCTGGTACCTCTCTTTTTTATGGGTTGGATGTCATTCTTCCCCTTATCAGAAGTGACCAAATGTTCAGGGATTGCCCACAGAGACACAGGCCAATCACCAATCCTTTAAAAATGTAGAGTTAGTTAAAAAACAAAAAAACAAACAAACAACAAAAAAAAAACAGACTTTTTATTTCATACTTAACTTTGACACCTAAAGCCAACTTCTTGTATTATAATCAAGGAGTGATTAATCATTAGGGCCCACATCTTTAACTTTTTCAGGGCACAGACTGACCAAAGCAAGTTCTCATTATTAAGGGTGTTTCCTTATTTGGGGCCATGGGAGGGGCTCAGGCCCTCTAAAGTGTGACATTCCAGGGCCTCATCCCTCCCTCCCCCAAGATATTGTGTGACAATTCAATGAAATGAGTAGGGGAAAGCCAAAATCTGATTAGCTTTCTTAAATATGAGTCAGTAAAGAAGAGTTTTGTCTAGAAGAGAAAGAGACTCAAACATCTGTTTCTGGTAGCACAGCGATTCTGAGAAAACTTCTTTTGAGCCAATTTTTGCTCTGAGTTAAAAATCCCAGATCCTGGGACAGTGGAAGTATCCTTATGGTAGTGAGAAACTCAGTCCTCAGTGAGAGAGCCACCACCCCATTGTCTTAGACTAATACCAGTTTAAAGGTCTTAGTAGAAATGGAATGGTAGAAATGTCACCTTTCTGGCACCAGGCAGCTCAGTGACTTTGCACTTCACTGCAGGCTGTCGCAGGGGAATTTAAAAGCAATACGAGTCTCTGCAAATGCCAATGACTTTAAAACACACTGTAGCATAAACTGGGATCTGGCAGATTCTAAGAATTGCCTTTCCATAACCACCACATTTTTATGATAAGCCCTAGAAACATCAGTTTCCCATTTTCACTTCTTGCCTCAAGAAGACCACGGTTCTGATAAGGTCAGAAAATGAAAGTGATAAAAAGCAAGGAGCAAAAACCTGCCCCACCCAGCAATGATAACAATGAGGGAGGGTCTAGCTGAGGAGAAAGTAGAGCACCCACGTGACCTGCCTCAGGGCTGGTGCTGTGCTCTGATTTGGCTAAGTGCAGCTATAAACCCACTAGCTTCACTGTTCAAACTGGAGGGAAGGGCATGCCTGGCAGTGGGAAGCTTCTTGGAGCCTTCAGGAACTAAAATATTTTTTTAATCATAGAAGCCATACTTTTTCATCATTGAAACTTATAATAATTATATCTTTCCAAACATATTTTCTTTTTATTGTTTTTATAAAAATGTGATCATTCTATTTTATAACTTGGTTCTTTTACTTAATATAGTATGGATTTTTTATTGCTCTTAACAAATATTTACCTATATCATTTTTAAAATATTTATTTAATTTGTTCTTTTTAGTACACATGACAGTAGAGTATCTTTTGAACACACTTATACAAACATGGAATACATCTTATTCTAATTAGGATCCCAGTCTTGTGGTTGTACATGATGCAGAGATTCACTGTGGTGTATTCATAGGAAAGTTATGTCAGAATCATTCTACTGTCTTTTACCTATTTTTGGTGGACTGAGTAGTTACTTGGTCCAGTAGTTTAGATCTGTTGTACTTCATTTGAAATCTTTATCAGGTATTTAGATTGTTTTCCAACTTTTTTCCCTTCAGTTTCTGCAGAATCCAGGCTAGGTAAAGTGCTTTCCTACTGAGCTACATCTTCAGCCTCCTGATTTTTTTCTTCTATGAAGGACACTGTAATGGCCATCCTTGTAAAATACCTTTCTGTATGTATGCCCTTTTTTTTTTTTTTTTTTTTTTTTGGTACTAAGGGTTGAATCTAGGGGTACTCAACCACTGAGCCACATCCCCAGCCCTAATTTGTAGTTTATTTAGAGACTGGGTCTCACATTTGCTGAATCTGGCTTTGAACTCGCAATTCTTCTGTCTCAACTTCCCAAGCCGCTGGGATTACAAGTGTGCAACACTGTGCCCGGCTGCATGTTTTTAAGCTTTGAACAATAAGCGTGCATTACTTTTAGGATAATTTTTAATCAAAGACGTTATGAGTGAATAAGAGCAGATTTCAGAAATGTAAGCATGCTACACACATATACATAGTAGTAGAGTACCCCAGGGCTAAATCTCCAGTGCCATAAAAAAGGAAAAAGGAAAGAAGGCAAAGAAAGATGACAACATCACTTAAATAGCACACTCTGCACATGTATACATGTGTTATCTCTGAACAACCCACTTTTATTACTAGGCCCAACCTTTGAGAATTCTGTGCACCCTCCTTACCAGGAGGTGGCTGGCCAGCCTGAAGGAGGTGATCACTGGACAGGAGGCCTGTGTTCCAGAACCCTCTTCACCTCTGTTCTGAATTTTAGTTGGAAGGTATCCTACAAATTTCACTGTAACTATTGATGTCCTATGTGTGTTATGATGAGGTTTGTTTTGACAGGTCCTGATATTAACAGGGATTCAAATACTCTTCCTTATTCTTTTTTGTGTTTTGAAGTTTTTTGTTTGTTTGTTTTTGTTTTTGTTTTTTTGGTACCAGGGATTGAACTCAGGGGTTCTCAACCACTGAGCCACATCCCCAGCCCTATTTTGTAGTTTATTTAGAAACAGGGTCTCACTAAGTTGCGGTGGAAAAGACTCAGAGGGAGCTCATAGAAATGAGAGTCCTTCATATTGGGTGAGTCTTTCTTTCACATGGGTTTTCATTAGTGTTGGGACTATGTTGTTTGTTGAACTTTTCCCAGGTACCTTTTTTGACTTTTAAACTGCACCAAACATGTTGTATGATATGGTTCTGTTCCAGGGCTTCACAGAATAGTTCCTCACACAGCCCAGAGGGTATGAGAGAACACTCTCAACAGAGATGATGACAAAATGATAGCACAGAATGGCAGATTGCTTGATGCTTTCAAAATATTTTGCCCATAGATGATCTCACCTCTCTCTCTCAACCACTCTAAAAGGCTAATTCGAGTCAGGGATGGTTGAACTTGTGATTTCATAGAACTGGAAGTATAAGAAATCAAATTTTTTTTTTTTAAAGGACAAAAGAGAAATACATTTTATTTTACAGAGTACATTTTAGAAACTCAAATAATGATTACAGCAGAACAGGTCAATCTTTTGCATCACAACACTGAGCGTTTTCTAACCTTGGGGAAGGGCAGAGATGGATTGTACAAAATACATCATATCATTGCTTAAGCTATTATGTCATCTGGCAGCATAGATTCAGATTGACTCTTTTATTGTACCTTTAATTAGAATGTTTGAAAATGGATTTAAAGGGGTTGTTATGAGATTTAAAAAACTAAAATATAGCTATATAGCTACAAGAACATTTTAAAAAATGAGGTGTCAAATATATCTAAAATGGACAATCATGTAACAAGTCTGAATAGCTTGAAAGAATTATAGCTTGTTCAAATTATATATGAACAGGAAAGGTTGAATTCAGCTAAATAAGAGTCTTACTCAAGATGCTGTTATTAAACTTGCATTTTGCAAAAGCTGGTTGTTGATTATATTTTTATTTTCTCTGTAAAAACATTTCAAAGACATTTGTAATTTCATATCTATGAAAAGACACATTTTTAATTTGGGCATATCATTATATCAAATACTAATTATTTTTTTTTTTTGTTTGAAGTATTAGCCTGGTGAACTTTAGTTATTAGGGAAGTATTGATAGGGATGACTGTCAGGTTAAAGTTTAGAATAGAGTTTGGATTTTGAGATTGGTTCTGTCACTTTATTTGTGTTATACTAGGAAGTTTAATAGATTTTTAAGTGTTTGATTATTAATCTATAAAAAATTATAGTATAGAGCAGTTTAAATAATTTATATTTTACCATGTTTAGCACAAAGTAGATGATTAATATATAGTAACTTACATTATAACTAGATCAGTAGATTTTATAAAGGCTCAAATTTTTCATAACATTTTATTGAAACACTTTTCATGAGAAATTCTAAAAATATAAGACTTCTTAAAATAGAAACTAATAATATTTTAATATAAAACCTGGTAAAAAATTCTCTCTTTAAGGTCTATAATAGGAATAGGAAAAAAAAAAATCTCTCTGTAAAGAGCCAGATAATATATTTTAGACTTTGTGGGTTATCCAGTTTCTCTTGCACTATACAACTCTGCCATTAGAGCATGAAATCAGTCATAGAAAATAGGTGAACAAAGGGCATGTCTGTGTCCCAATAAAACTTTATTTAAAAGACAGTGGGTCAGACTTGTAGACTTTCCTTTGTCAAGTCCTGTTGTAGATAGTCTGCTTTTTCTTCCCTTCACCAATTTGCCTTTTCAAATAAATAACTACGTGATTTTTTGGTTCTTAGAGATAAGGTATAGTTTTCTATGCCAAGTCATGTGCTCTTCATATATTTGTCCTTAGAAAGAAAAGAAAATTTGGAACTAATCCTGCATCACTGAAGAGTTTTCCTTCAGAAACAAAAATACTAAGAATGATAGAGAATAAGTGATTATTTATAGAATTTGAGCACACTCATATGGGAGTTGGCTAAATAGTCCGTATGAGGCTGTTACTTCAGTGTTGGACTGAAGTCTGCCAATCATGAAGTGAAGGAGGAAACAGGCAAGAAGGAGGAGAAAGCAAAGACAAACCAGAACACAAGAAAAGGTACTGGAAATCCACCTCTAGGTCTCCACCTTTAGTGAAACATGGGACTTCCAAAATCCAGCCCCTGCCCTATGCCTGGGTCACATAAGACGGATATCTGGCAGGTGCTAGAGAGGCTTCAGGCCTGGGACAGGGAAGCTTCCTGTTCTCCCTAGCTGAACATGGCTTCCTCTTCATTTCCTCTGCAGAGCTCACTTGAAGTCATTCATAACCCTGAGCTGTGTAGGAGAAAAATTCAAGGGAAGTTTCCACACAGCTATATTGACAGAGTGCCACAAATTCTGTAGCTGAATTACAGAATCACCCATCTGAATAATTGAAGGAACTTCAAGAAAAAAAGAGTGGTGATCATCAATGAGATTGCCCCACACCAGATTCCTCTCAGACTCTCTTGTCTGTCTTCCTCAGGCTGTCTCTTCTCATTGTTCATTCTCTCATATTTACTAATATCCTCAAAATGATTGTCTGGAAGCTTGTATTTCTTTATATTGAAGACAAGATTCTGCCACTTGATTTAGTTAATGAGATAGAAATGATGGGATGCTGCTTTTGAGACTAGGACATCAGAAGCTACCATGTTTCCACTCCCCTCTTATATTTTTGTTATGTTCATAAGCAGAATGTACACTGGCTGGTCCAAGGAGGAATGAGAGATACATGGAAGCCACCCAGATCCAGTCCACAGCCCAGAGCCAGATTTCCACCTTGACTGGGATCAGTAGAGGTTCACAAATGACCTGTAATCCTAGCAGTTTGGGAGAAACAGGAGAATCACAAGTTCAAGGCCAGTCTCCTCAGCAGTTCAGTTGTAAGGGTCCCGCGAAACGTCGGAGAAAGAGACCACCAAGTGACCACTCATGCAATTGGCAAAAGGGGATTTATTGAACCAGCATGCTGGGGCTCTGTGCCCACTCAAGAAGGGAAAGCAGCCCAGAGCCCCGAGCAGGGGCTGAGCACTGCTTAAGTACACTTTTTGGGGAGGGCGGAGGGCTTTGTATACATCAGAACAAATCATCATGAGGCGTGGGAAAATTGAATAACAACTCCTAAACATGATTGGTTCATTCATTGGCGGGAACAGGTCAGGCTGGAGTGATAGGTCATTCCTAAGGAGGGGGTTACATTTAAACTGATTGGTCCAGGCCCTGCAATGCCTACATGCGACCACACAGAGCCCTTATTAAACAACCAATAGTCAGGGGAAATATTTACTGGGCAGTTCCAAGCATTGTCTCAACAGCTACAGAAATTTCAGGTTTTGCAGGTAGCATAGAAACCTAACAATACCTAATCCTTTACATTTTAACTCAGACCTTGCAGCTTAGAAACTTTACAACACCCCGTCTTTTACCCTTTAACTTTTACGCTTTAACTTCATTTTCTTTTACCCTTACACAATGAGGTTCCTCAGGCCCGGAAGAGTTTACCGCGAGTACTTCACTTCAATGTCCGCCTCCTGGAGCTTCAAACTCCACCACAAGATCAAAGAAATCAAATTTGAAAAACTATTCAAACCCAAAATACTTGATTTGAGTTGATAACATTATTAAAATGTTTTCCACAAATGTGCCTAGTGGATGAGGGGTCTAGGAATGAGATGACCATCTAGATGTGTGAATAGAGGGTGGATATAGGAGGGCAAGGTGAATATGTTCCTGCTGTGCTTTCTATTCCTTTTCTAGCTGCAGGAACTTTAGTTTTATAAGCTCATTCGGCCTCATTGGCCTCCTTTGTAAAATGGGCCTAGTAATAAAAGTGGGTTGTTTGAAGAGATAACATATGTATACATGTGCAGAGTGTCCTATTAAAGTGATGGTTGTCATCTTTCTTTGCCTTCTTTCCTTTTTTCTTTTTTATGACACTGGGATTGAGCCCTGGGGAACTCTACTACTGAACTATATTCACAGCCCTTTTTTCTTTTTTATTCTGAGACAGTCTTGCTAAATTGCCCAGGCTAACCTTGAACTTGCTATCCTCTTGTCTCAGCTTTCTAAGTCATTGGTATTACAAACTTGTGCATTACCACACCCAGCCTTATTTCTTATTTTCTTAAAAACCAAGAAAACCACATTTTCTTACTTCAGAATATAGAGCCAACAGCAGTGGGGGGTTGGGGAGCCCCATAGCCCACTGACATCTTAGAGAGTCTGGCTGGCAAGAGGGCCTGAATCACTCTTGGTAGTTGAGAAGGGGGAAGAAGAAGTATAGAGCAGGGGTCCCAGGGGCTGACTTTGGGCACCTAGAGGACAGGGCATTTTGCCAATGAGTCACTACAGTCAACTGACCACCTCTGACTAGGTTTGGAATGAAGAGAGCTGAAACCCACTGCACTGAGAAGCAAGGGAATGGGGTGGTTGATGGCCTAGATTCAACAGCCAGTTAAGCAGGGTTTATGTCTCTGTCCCTTCACATCCCAGTTGTCTGCACTTGGGTAAGTTACTTAGCCTCCTTGTACTTCAGTTTCCTCATCTTCGAAAGAGGGATGATGATGATAATAGTACCTATTTCCAGGGTTGTTCTGAAGATTAAATGAGTTAATAGAGAGGAAGCATTAAGAACTGTGGCACCAGGCACAGGTTTGCTCTTTTATGGAAAGAACCTACTGTTTGGGTCAGAAAAGGTGTTTGAGATTGTACATTGTGAGCTTGGGGACCTTGGCGCCTCCCTTGGGTGCTTGGCACCCCTGTGTAGCTACATTCATGAATTCAGGCAAAGGTCTATCCTGGTTGTCAGACATCAGCTCCCTAATTGCTATCTCACAGCTGGGGGACCCCACGATCTATCTCTAGCTCCCTACCTCTCCTGGAAAAAAACAAGAAACAGGACCTGCAGTTACCTCAGGTGGTTTGGAGACTGTAAATTAGTTCATGTGAAAGGATGGATACTAGTTTGATGCTAAAAGTCAACAGTCAACTAAAAAAACAACTCTGCCTTGGGGTTTGAAACAGCAGCCTCCTGAGCCAGCCAGGCGGAGCATTCCAGAGATGCAGGCAGCCTGAGAACACATGTTCTAGATGGAGGAACATGACAGGAAATGGGGCCTCACCATTCCTCCTAGTCATGTAACTGATAAAGTCTGAGAACTAACAGCAGAGAAAGAAATCTGATTTTTTTAAATAGCAAAATATACTCTATGAATAAAGTACTGATCTTTTACATATCATTTAATATAAAAGATTATGCCCAAATGTACCAAAATTTAAGAAACCAAATGTGCTTGTCATAGAGACTAGGATGTAGTACGGTGGCAAAGTACTTGCCTGGCACGTGAGAGGCCCTGGATTTGATCCCTGGCACAAGAAAAAAAGAAAAAAAAAGTTCATTATAAACAATTTAGGCTACAAGAAAATAGAGTGAAGAAAATAAAATTTTCTGTGGTTCTTTTTGGTCATCTGATAATGTATACATAATATTTTTGAACTTGACACAATTAAGGTTCTAAAGTGTATTCGATTATATATCTTGGCTTTCACATATCATGGCACTCTTTCATGTCATTAAATAATCCTTAGTATATCACATTTAATAGCCATATTGCATCCTATTGATGGCTGGGCCATAAATATCTGAACTATCATTAGATATTTAAGTTATACAAACAACTACAAAGTTTGGCATTTTACAGCTGTAATGGAACAACCCCAGACCTAATGTGCACACTTCTGATTACATATTAAGGTCAAAAGCCTTTAATGCACTAGTTACTGAGATTCTACATTCTCCTCCATTATCAAGAACTCAAAGCTCCCCTCCCAGGGACCTGGAATTTAGGAGGAGAAAGATGGGAATAGTTGAACAGATCCAGGCAAATCATTGTCAGGACACAATGCTGAAAGTTGAGGCTTTCAGTGAAGATAGGTTGAAATCTCAGCTGCTCAACTGGGGCCTTTCTGTGTATTGCCACTTTTGGAGATTCTCTTCTCTGGGCTCCTGGCCTGCCATTTAGAAACTTATCTCAACCATCCTTAAGCAAAAGGAGGAGTCATTTAGGAGGATTCTGAAATATATTCTGTAGACAAAAGAAGGGCTTGTAACCAAACCACAATAGGGCAGAGATGTAGGTGGGCCTCAAGGGAAATAGGAAGTAGGGGGAAAGTGATGTCAGAACTTCCCATCAGGTACACCCAACTAACCAACACAGATGGATGGCAGGTTCTACACAAATATAAACCCCCATATCTCCCTCGAGGAGTGAGGAGGGGTTTTCAGAAGAAGGAGGTACTATCCCCTGGAGAAATGAAATGGTAATGGACTCTTGGTTTTTCCCTTTGCAGTGCTGGGGATGGAACCAGGGCCTTGCATATGCTGGGCAAGTGCATTTCCATTAAGCAACATCCCCGGTCCTTTTATTTTTTTATTCTGAGATTGTGTCTCCTAAATTGCCTAGGCTGGCCTCAAACTTGCCATCCTCTTGCCTCAGCCTCCTGAGGGGGATTATAATTGTGCACCACGGTGCCTAACTTAGCCTCTTTTTTTCTAAAGGGTTAAGGTTGCAAAAGGAACCTGGGGCTGCCTCCCACTTGTGATGCTATTTACCCATGCACTGGAAGAGTCTGGGAGTCAGGCACTTAGTCTCAGTTTTGCTTGAGGCCTTAGGGAAAAAATATTTTTCTTTTGGGTTGTCTTTTCTAATTTGTTTCTGCTTATAGTATAGGGTGGTATGTCCTTCTTCTTCTTCTTTTTTTTTTTTTTTCATTCTTTTTTGGTACTTGGGATTGAACCAAGGGGCACTTTACTACTGAGCTACATCCCCCTCCCCTGTTTTTAGAGACAGAATTTTACTAAGTTGTTCAGACTGGCCTTGAACTTATGATCCTCTTGTCTCAGCCTCTCAAATCACTGGGATTACAGGCATACACCAATGAGCCCAGCTTAAGTTTCTTTTCTTTTTATATTTCCTTCCTGAATATAGGCAAAGCATTTGGATTGTAGGCATTCTGACTTCTGTTGTTATTTGGATTTTTAGGGCTTGGGATCTATTTTTTGAAGCATGGCCAAATGTGGATGCGCATATCGCAAGTGCTGCCTACCGTGACTTCTTTAAGCAAAACATGGTGTGATTGGAAGTGAGCCCATGTGAAGGGCTAACACCACTAACCACAAACTAGTACAGCTGGCACATCTAGCCCTGATGCTGTGTAGCTGCATGACTGAATCAAGGAATATTAGAGCTAGAAGGACCCTCACAGCTCATCTATTCCAACCCTCTCCACCAGAATCTACTCACTTTATAGATGAAGAAACTGAGACCAGAGAGAGGAAATCAGTTGTCCATAGTTACACATACAGAATTAAGCAGAGACGAGGATAAGGTGAACTATTTACTGTTAAAAAGTAAGAACCATCAACCTAGAATCATGTACCTAATAAAATTATCCTTCAAAAGTGAAGAAGAGACTTCCATTTTCAGTCCACCTTGTAAAGAGTTTAAAAATCATCACTCTATCCTAATGAGAAGTAAAAAGCTAAACAAACAGAAAATTCAACTGTTCTTCCTAGATCCATCAGAACAGTAAGGTATAGTGTAAACTGCTTTCCCCAAAATTATCAGACAGGCAGATGCAAAGACTCACAACTTACTGGAACAGAATTCCAGAAGCAAAAATGTCTGCAGGAATCAGTGTTGACATAGGAAAAGCCTGAACTATAATGACAAACTGCTGGAGGCTCAATGTTGACAGTTTGAGTTAAAAACACCAAGAGGCCACACAATTTGTGAGTTTTACTTAACAAGAGCTTTAACAAATTCTTATAATGAAAACTGGAGGAGAAGGGCATTCCCTTAAGCTTCTGGAGGTAGAAGGGAAGGAAACTGTTTTAAAATATGCCAAAGCATTCTGTTCCTCATAACAAGGGCTGACCTCAAGACAAACTATTTTATCAGAGCCTAACTACCTTGGGAGAAAGAAAATATTCAACTGGCTCCTTTTAACATCTTGTCTCACAATAGCAGGACAGGAAACTGAAAGCCCTTGTGATGTCACAGCCCCAAGGCACAGGCTCACTAAAACACTGAGACCTAATCATAGGACCATACCATGCTACAGATGCTTCCCTGTCACATCACCAAAGGAGCCTACTTACTGTAGTTCATCTCACTCAGTACATTATGTCTGTCTTACAACAAAAAATTACAGGGCAAATTAAAAGGCAGAAAAAGAAAAAAAGACAAAGAAAAGAAAGAGAAAAATCATCATTTGAAGAGACAGAACAAACATCAGAACCCTAATTCAGATTTAGCAAGAATGTTCAATATCAGACCAGAATTTATTTTATTTTTTTGCAGTACGAGTTACTTGGACCCAGGGTGTTCTACCACTGATTTACATCTCAACATTTTTTATTTTTTATTTTGAAACAAGGCCTCACTAAGTTGTCTAGGTTGACCTCAAACTTGTGATCTTCCTGCCTCAGTCTCCCAAGTAACTGGGATTATAGGTGTGCACCATTGTGCCAGGTCAGACTACAATGCCAGGTCAGAAAACAACGATGACTATTTATTTATTTATTTATTTATCTTTGCAGTGGAGATTGAACCCAGGACCTTGCTCACATTAGGCCTTCCACTGAGATATGCCCCTAACCCCTATGACCAATATTCTAAGGACTCTCAGTATACATCATGAAAGATCAGATGGGTACTGTAAACAAAGAGGTGGAAATTCTAAGGAAGAATAAAAGATAAATGCTAGAGATCAAAACATAATATAGAAATGAATAATGTCTTTAATGGAATGGACACGGCTAAGGGAAGAAATCTCTGAGCTTGAAGATGTGTCAATAGAAATTTCCAAAGCTAAACAGCAAAGAGAAAAGGACTGAAGAAACCAAACAGACTAGTGTTTTCTTAACCAGTCCCCAGGAGCTGTTGCTGCTGTTTATTGGGGAACTACAGTTTGTGAACCACTGAACTATGGAGTATCAGAAGGAAAAAGATAAAGGAACATAAGAGATATTTAAAACAATAATAACCAAGAATTTACCCAAACTAATATCAGACAACAAACCACAAATACAGGAAGCTTAAGGAATGCCAAGCAGTATAAATGCCAAAACAAATAAAACAAAACAAACTCATTCACATCTAGGCATTTAATATTTAAACTGCAGAAAATCCAAGATAAAGAAAAAATCCTAAAAGAAGCCAGAGGGGGAAAACCACAGAGAGGAGAAAAAAAAATGAGAATTACATCTAACTTCTCTTCAGAAACCATGCAATCAAGAAGAAAAGGTGAAATATTTAAAGTATTGAGAGGCACTCACCTCCTCCCCGCCGACCCATTCTCCAGCTACACCCTACCAGCCTACAGTTAGTTGCTTTAATCCCTGTCAGGAAATTAATTCACTGATTGGGTTAATGCTCTCATAACCCAATCATCTCACCTCTAAACTTTCTTGCATTGTCTTACATGATCTTTCAGGGGGCACTTCATATCCAAATGATAAGATTTTGCCTTCGGTCCCCAAAAGCTCATGCTTATCTCACAATGCAAAATACATTTAGTCCATTTTCAAGAGTCCCCGTATTCTCAACAGTTTCAGGTTTTTCCAAAAATACAATTTCAAAATCTCCTCAGAAACTCAAGGCAAACTCTCAGCACGAACCCTTGTAAAACTCAAAAGCAAGTTACATATATCCAATATATAAACAGCACAGAGTAAACATTTCCATTCTACAAAGGAGGAATAGGGACATAGAAGGTATGGGACCAAAGAAAGACTGAAGTCCAGATGGGAAAACAAGTCCTGTATCTTCACATCCAGCATCTGGGGCACCTGACATCGTGATGTTCCCACCAAAGGGCTGTGTAGTTCTGCCCCTATGGCTTTTCTGGTTGCAGCCCATATGACATCTCTTGGCTGCTCTTTGCTTTATTCCTTCAGCATTCCTCAGCAGACATTCCATGGTTCTGACATTTCATAATCTCAGGGCCCTCCACTGCAGTTTCAGCTTTCTTCTCACATCTCCATGCATCACTCTCTCAGGGACTGCCCTCAGGGATTCCAACCCTGCTGCACTTTGCCTGACTCCCCAGGCTTTCCTTTGAAATCTTAGTGGAAGCCTTTATCACCCTCTAACATCCTGCATTCCTGCAGAACCAGCAGCAGGAATGAGGTCTGCTGCCATCTGAAGCAGTAGCCATGCCTTCAGGGATGATGACTGCAGCAATCTCTGAGTGCCTGGGTGGCTAAGCACAGTAAAACCATTTTCCAGGACCCCTGTGCAAGCAGGGTGCCTCACTGGTCTCTTCTCAAAATAATTTTCACTTTTTATACCCTTGAGCCCCAGGTGAGTGTAGTCTTGCCAACTGCTAAGGTACCCTCAAGCTGTCTTTCCTATTGCTTCTGGGCAGCCTCCCTTTAGTGTCTATAATCTCTTTAATTATCACAACTTTCTTATTACTAATTTTACACCCAATTTTCTGGCCAAACAGAAAGATTTAAAAAATCTTTCAGTTCTGCTTTCTGTTTCTGATTATTATAATAAAGTTGGCTAAAAGCTGTCATCAAAACCATGCCACCATGGTGGTGCACACCTGTAAAATCCCTCAGGAAGCTGAGGCAGAAGGATCATGAGTTCAAAGCCAGCCTCAGCAACTTAGTGAGACCCTGAGCAACTCTGCAAGACCCTGTCTCTAAATAAAATATAAAAAAGGGCTGGGGATGTGGTTCAGTGGTTAACTGCCCCTGGGTTCAATACCCAGTACCAAACAAACAAGAACAACAACAACAACAAACTTTCATGCCATTGCCTGAAGGCTATTCTCTCTAAAAAATTCTGCCAGATTATTTAGTCCATCACCTTTAAATTTAGCCTCACAGAAAGTTTCAGTACATGATCAAAACTCAGACAGCGTCTCTTCCAGAACATAACATGAATGGCCTCTAGTCAACTTCCAATAGAGTCCTCCTGTAGCTTTGAAACCTCCATAGTCCTATCAACACCATGGTTTCTTAGCTCCCACCAGAATTACCCATTAAGCTCCACTTACAACTTTCTAAAGCTTTTGCAGCTTGCATCATTAAACTTTACAAAATTCCTCCCACAAATTCCAAAAAACTTCAAAAGTTTCTGAACCACATGGTCAGCTTAGTCACAGCAACAACCTCACTTCTTGGTACTAATTTCTGTTTTAGTCATTTCACTACTGTGACCAAAAGACCTGATGAACAATTTTAGAGGAGGAAACATTTATTTGGGGGCTTGCAGTTTCAGAGGCCTCAGTCCATAGATAGCTGATTCCATTTCTTAGGGCTTGAACTGAAGGAAGACTTCATGGCAGAAGAATGTAGTAGAGGACAGTAGCTCAGGATATTGTGCCAGGAAGCAGCAAAAGAGAGAAACTCCATCACCACAGACAAAATATATACCCCAAAGGCATACCTCCAATGACCCGCCTCCTCCAACCATACCTTACCAGCTTACAGTTACCTCACAGTTAATCCCTATCAGGAAATTAATTCACTGACTGAGTTAAGGCTCTCATTACCCAATCATCTCACCTCCAAACCTTGCATTGTCTCACATGAGTTTTTGGAGATATCTCATTTCTAAACCATAACACTGGGTGACTTCAACACAGTTCTTTCACCACAAGATAGATTATCCAGATATAAACTAAGTAAAGATTCTACAAATCTAAAAAATATAATTAATAATATGGACCTAACAGACATCTGTAGCATATTTCTTCCATTGATGACTGAATTTACTTTCTTTTCAGCAACATATCAAATATTTTCTAAAATAGACCATATTTTAGGTCATAAAGCAAATCTTATCAAATACAAAAAATAGAGATAATTATTTGCCTCCTATAAATATAATTGAATTAAATTGGAAATCGATGACAAGATAAAAAAGAAACCATTCTAACACTCAGAGATTAAATAATACATTTTTGAAAGATGAATGAGTAGCAGAAGAAATAAAAAGAAATCTTAAAAACAAATGTTAATATTGATATAACAAAAATCTCTGGGACAGTATGAAGGCAGTTCTAAGAGGAAAATTTGTAGCACTGAGTTCATACATTAAAAAAATAAATAAAAAGATAACAAGTAATCTAACAGTATATCTCAATAACTAGCAAAATGAGAATAAATCAACACCAAAATCAGTAGAAGAAAAAATTAAAATCAAAGCCAAAATTCAGTGAAATTGAGAATAAAAAAAATACAAAGGATTAATGAAATTAAGAGTTGGTTTTTTGAAAATAAACTGATAAACCCTTAGCCAAACTAACCAAAAGAAAGAGATGGAAGCCTCAAAGGTTAAAAAAGGAAATATCACCACAGACACTATAGAAATCCAGAATTTCATTAGAAACTATTTTGTAAATTTGTAGTCTAATAATCTAGAAAGTCTTGAAGATGCTAGCAAAATCCTACAGAAATATGACCGACCCAAATGGAACCATGAGAATTCAGAAAACTTAAAATAATGAAATTGATACTGCTGTCAAAAGCCTTCAAACATAGAAGATTCTCATTAGAATTCTACAACCTTTAAAGAAGAACTAATACCATTCCTCCTCAAAATTATTCCAGGGAATAGGAAAGGAGTCAACGCTGTCAAATTCATTCTATGAAATCAGTATCACCTTAATACCAAAACTAGAGAAAGATACATCAAGGAAAGAAAACTTCAGGCCAATATCCTTGATGAATATAGATGCAAAAATTCTTAATAAAATATTGGCAAACCACATACAAAAACATATTTAAAAGACAGTGCACCATGATCAATCAAGTGGGTTTCATCCCAGGGATGCAATACAGAAATACATACAGAAATCAATAAATATAATTCACCATATGAATATTTTCCTTAAAATAGTCACATGACTGTCTCAATAGATGCAGAAAAAAACATTTGGCAGTACTTCATTCATATTTAAAACTCTAGAGAAAGTAGGGATAGAATATTGTAAAGACTATATGTGACAAACCCAAGGCCAACATTATAGTGAAAGGAGAAAAACTGAAAACATTTTCTCTAAAAATAGGAACAAGTCAAGGATATCTACCCTCACTACTCCTAGCCAACATAGCCCTTGAAACTCTAGCCAGAGTGATCAGGCAAGAGAAGGAAATTCAAGGAAAACAATTAGGAAAAGAAGAGATCAAATTTTCTATTTACTGATGACATTATCCTATATTTAGAAGACCCCCAAAATGCCACCAGACTTCTAAAGCTGATTAACACATTTTGTAAAGTACCAGGATTCAAGATCAATACACATAAATAAATCACTTTCCTATACTCCAATAATGAATCTGCTGAAAAAGAAATTAGGAAAATGATCCCATTCAAAATAACTTTAAAAAAATAAAAAAATACTTTTAATTAATCCAATGAAGGAGATAAAGGACATTTATAATAAAACTATAGAAATTGAAGAAAGAAATTGAAGAAGACCTTCAAAGATGGAGAAACCTCCCATGTTCTTGGATAGCCAGAATTAAAATTGTCAAAATGGCCATATTACCAAAAATGTTACACAGATTCAGTACAATCCTTATCAAAATACTGATGACATTCTTCACAGAACTAGAAAAAAAATATTTAAATTAATTTGGAAGAAAAAAAGACCAAATAGCCAATGAGCAAGAAGAGCCATGTTGGAGACATCACAATACCTGATCACAAATTATACTACAGAGCTGTTGTTACAGCATGGCATTGGCACCAAAACAGACATGAAGACCAAGAGAACAGAATAGAAGACACAAGGACAAACCCACATAAATACAGTTATCTGATAGTAGACAAAAGTGCCTAAAACATATGTTGGAGAAAAAATAAGCTTTGTAACTGGGAACTGGGGAAACTGGAAATCCACATATAGAAAAGTGAAACTTGTTCTCTATCTCTCACTCTGCACAAAATTAACCCAACGTGGGTCAATGATCCGTGAATTATAAACTTTGCAACTGCTGGAAGAAAATGTAGGCCCAACATGCCAACAGGTTGGCACAAGACCCAGCTTCCTTAACAAGACTCCTAAAGCACAAGAAATAAAACCAAAAATCATTAAGTGGAATGGCATCAGATTAAAAGGCTTTTGAACAACAAAGAAAACAAGAGCATGAAGACAGAACCCACAGAATGGAAGAAGATCCTTGCCATCTGCTCCTCAGATAGATCATTAATATCCAGAATATATAAAAAACTTAAAAAGCTTAAATCAAAAAGCCAAATAACACAATTAATAAATGGGCAAAAGAACTAAACAAACTCTTCTCAAAAGAAGAAATAAAAATGCATTTGCAGGTAAATGGATGAAGTTGGAGAATATAATGCTAAGTGGAGTTAGCAAATCCTAAAAAACTAAATGCCAAATGTTTCTCTGATATAAGGAGGATGATTCATAATGGGATTGAGAGAGGGAAGATGGGAAGATTAGATGAACTCTAGATAGGGCAAAGGGAAGGGAGGGGACATGGGGGTAAAAAAGATGGTGGAATGAGATGGACATCATTACCCTAAGTACATGTATAAAGACACGAATGGTGTGAATATACTCTGTATACAACCAGAGATATGAAAAAGTGTGCTCTATATGTGTAATATGAATTGTAATGTATTCTGCTGTCATAAATAACAAATTAGAATTTAACAATTTTTAGTAAAAAAGAAAAAAATGACCAACAAAATACATGAAAAAAGTTAAACATCTCTAGAAATTAGGGAAATACAAATTAAAACTACATTGAAATTTCATCTCACTCCAGTCAGAATGACAATGATCAAGAATACAAATAACAATACATGTTGGAGAGGATGTTGGGGGAAAGGTACACTTATACATTGGTGATGGGACCGCAAATTAGTGCAGCCATTCTGAAAGCAATATGGAGATTCCTCAAAAAACTAGGAATGGGTTGGGCAATGTGCTGCATGCCTGTAATCCCAGCAGTTTGGGAGGCTGAGGCAGGAGGATTGTGAGTTCAAAGCCAGGCTCAGGAACTTAGCAAGGCCCTAAGCAATTCAGCCAGACCCTGTCTCAAAATAAAAAATAAAAAGGACTGTGGATGTGGCTCCAAAAGCTTACCTTGCATTCAAGCCCTTGTACAAAAAACAAAACAAAACAAAAACAACTAGGAATGGAACTACCATATGACCTAGGTATCCCACTCCTTGGTATGTATCAAAAGATCCAAAATCAGCATACTATAGTGACACAGCTACATCAATGTTTATAGCAGCACAATTCACAATAGCCAAACTATGAAACTAACCTAGGTGCCCTTCAACAGATGAATGGATAAAGAAAATGTGGTATATATTCACAATGGAGTTTTATTCAGCCATAAGGAAGAATTGAATTATGGCATTTTCCAGTAAATGGATGCAACTGAAGACCATCCTGCTAAATGAAATTAGTCAGATCTAGAAAATCAAAGGTTGAATATTTTTTTCTGATATGCAGAAGCTAGTCCAAAATAAGGAAAAAGAGAAGCAGGGGAAGGGGGAGATTTTATCAAAATAGAAGAAAGATCAGTGGAGTTGAGGATGGGGTTTAAGGGAAAGAGGAGAGGCAAGATTAGGGAATAATAATGGAAGGAACCTGCCTAGGTACATACATGAATATGCCACAGTGAATCTCATCACATACATCCCTAAGACATTAACTTAAGAAATATATATATATATATAAAGCTTAATAGAATAGAGGGAAGGGGATGGGGGCAGACAGAGGGGAGGGAAAGGGGAAGTACTAAGGACTGAATTAGAATAAATTATATTCTATGCTTTTATAATTATGTCACAGTGAATCCCAATGTTATACATAATAAAAAGAACCAATAAAAATAAATTAAAAATTTTAAAGGGGGTTGGAGATATAGCTCTGTGGTAAAGCACACCTGGGTTTAATCCCCAGTGCCAAAAAAATAAAAGAAGAAGAAAAAGAGAAATAAAGACTTTCTCAAACAAAAATTGAAGAAATTTTTTATCAGTAGAACTATCTTACGAGAAATATTTTATTTGTACAGGGACTGAACCCAGGTTCATATCCAACCTTTATTACATAAAGGTTTATGTAATAATAATAATAATAATTATTATTATTATTATTTGAGATAGGGTCTCACTAAGTTGCCTACGGTATTGTTAAGTTGCTGAGGTTGGTTTTGAACTTGTGATCTTTTGGCCTCAGCCTCCTGAGTTTCTGGGATTACAGGTGTGCACTAGCATGCCCAGCACAAAAAAAATGTTTTAAAACATTCTTTAGAAAGAAGGGAAAAGAGACAAGATAGGCAGATCTACATAAAGAAAGAAAGAGCAGTAGAGAAAGCACAAGTGAAGGAAAAACTTCACATTCCTTCAGTAAAGCAAGAAAAATAAATAAGTAAAACCCCCAAATCTTTTGCTCTTAGACTGAGCACATGTGGCTGGAAGAGGAAAGATGAGCTGGATGGACTCTCTGGGGCAAGGACACTGCTCTCCCAAGGGATGTTGGGAGTCTCCTGGGGCTAAGAGAAGGGCACATGACTTGGCCAACCCTGGATGAAGAGTGGCTGCCTCTATTTGGGTGGGGCCTGGCACTCTTCTGGGTGGGGAGAAAATAGAGGAAGGTGGGACCTGCTTGCCAGGTCTGTGATGAGAAAAAGCCCAAGAAAGGACATCTCACCCTGCCAGAGGCCTGAGGGAGGCAGTGCAGCCACAGGACGCACCAACACTGAGGGAGTCAGCGAGCCAGTGGCTATCTAGATACCTGGTGGGGACTGAGAAACAGAGGTCTAGGCATGAGATCTTGAAGGCAGCTCAACTGGGAAGATGCTGGTGGGCTTTTATCAGCCGGGGCTTTTCTCCTTCAGCTTGCACTTCTGTCTAGGCCAGAGCATGAATAAAGCCAGTGGTTCTTGATCTTTGGCTCATGTTGTAACTACCGGTAGAGCTTGGTTAAAACAGATGTCCATGTCCCCATCTCCAGCATTTCTGACTTAGTAGGTTGTGCATGGGGCTAGGAATGTGTTTTTCTAAAAAGTCTGCAGAAGCTGTTGCTACTACTTATTTTGAGGACTACACTTTCCAAACCACTGAATTATGAAAGACAATTTAATGTGACACCATGGTAGCACTGTATATGTATCATCTCATGTAATGCTCACCACAGCTCTGGCTGGGTAGATGCTGGATAGTTTGTGAAGCTCTGTTATGGGATGAATTATGTCCCCTCCCTTACCCCAAAATATATTGATGTTCTAATCCCCAGTACCTCAGAATGGGACCGTATTTTGAAATAGGGTAGCTGTAGATGTAATTAAGATGAGCTGTTAGTTTAGGATTAGCCTTTAATTTGATATGACTGGTGTCTCTATGAGAAGACACAGAGAGGAAATGTTTAGTGAAGACAGAGGTACCCAGAAAGACAGAAGTACACAGCAAGAAGACAGCCAGGGGGTGAAGGAGGCATCCTTTGGAGGTCATCATGGGAGTGATGGATCTATAACCCAAAGAATGCCAAAGGTCTCTAGCCACCACCAGAAGCTAGAAGAGGCATGAAAAGATTCTCCCCTTCAGGTTTCAGAGGGACCATGGCCCAACTGAGGCATTGATTCTGGACTTACGGCCTCTGAAACTGTGAGACAATAAATTTCTGTTGTTTTAAGCCCCTGCATCCACCCCAGTTTGTGGCATTTTTATAGCAACTCTACAAAAGGAATATACCCTCCAAGTCAAACTGACCTTGGGCTGTTCTCTCTATGGATGACTTTGCTATCCCTGGAGTGCCATGACACCAACTGAGCCAAATATGGACATGAGGTGGCGGGGAGCAAAAATATTGTCCAACGGGGGCACTCCATTCTGGATAGTGACAAACCAGCCCAGTCAGCTCTTTACATGTGTGAAAGTGAAGAGGAGGCAGCAGAAAGTATCAGAAGGAGGAGGGCACCCTTTCCTGACAAGCCACTTCAGTCACAGTCCTTTGCTTAACAAGGATGGGCTTTGGAAATACGCTGTTTCTCCTAACAGCTCATCTCTCCACCTCACCTGAGACTGCTCACTTGTTTCCTTTGCACTCTGAAAGGACCCGAACAAACAAGAATAATCCTAAATTTAAAAAAATTTAAAATTACTATTTCCATTTCACAGTTGAACAAACTGAAGCTCCAAAAGGTTAGGTAATTTACCCAGGGTAACGTGGCTAATAAACTGCAGAGATAGGTCTTGGTGGCTTCTATTTTACCACCATATTCAGATTAACTATCATCCCTATGAGTTTAATCTGGGTTTTCCCAAGCAGAGACTCTTGGGATGAGGTGGGGTTCGTTATTAGTATCCCATATTTCAGTTCATGCCCCCTAAAGAGTACAAAATAGCCACACACGGGCCCAAGTAGGGTATATATTAGGTAGTGATCTTGATAAGCCACTAAAAAAGTGATTGCTCCCTCTCTTAATTTGGGGCCCAGAACTGACTTCATTCTTGCATTTCTACATGCATTTATCCCATTAATATTTACTAAATACCTTCCATGTTTTATAGCCTTTGTGGATTAGTGGGTTCATGACTTTTTGTTTTGTTTTGCTTTGGGGATTGAACTCAGGACCTCACTCATGCCAGGCAAGTGCTCTAACATTGAGCCACATCCCCAGCTTAGGTTCATGTAATTCATTAATTTGAAGAGTTATCCTTCCAATCCTTAACCACTACTGCAGTATCCCTGTCCCTAAGCAACAGATATGACATTTCCTATAGAGGACTTCACAAAGGAAAGGGAGATATGCCTAAAGTTATTCATGTATAATCCGAGGAGACAAAATATTATCACATAACATGGAGCATTAGAGGTATAGGAAGGGCAAAAGCAACTCAAAATGTTTTGGTGATGACTGAATTAAGTCTTTTGCATACTGTAGGTGCTCAACCAGATGTTTATTGACTAGGAGAAAGAATTTGGGCCATGTCCCAGTTAGGATTACTTATCATGATGAACAGTTGTAAACCCCTTTCTTCAATAATTTATTATAATAATTATTTTTATTACTTCTTCTTTTGCAGTATTGAGTATTGACCCAGACACACTCTACCACTGAGCTATACCTCCTAGCCCTTTTTATTTTTTTTATTTTGAGACAGGGTCTTGCTAAGTTGCCTTAAACTTGAGATCCTCCTGTCTCTGCCTCCAGAGTCACTGGGATTACAGGCATGTGCCAGCATGCCCAGATCATTTATTATTTTATTCATTAATTCATTCAAGAAATATCTGTTGGGCCCTATGTGCCAGCAACCGATAATGCAAAGGCAAATAAGGCAGTCCCTGCCCTTGAGAAGGTCAAAGACTAATGGACATGTTGCTAAATAATAAATGACCCTGAGGAAGAGAAACTAGTCCTAAGATGCCTGAGAAGTGTCTCGCTAGAGGAGGCACTGTGTTTAAGGATGGGAGTTGCGCTGTTTGCCAGTTACTGTCCATGTGACCTTAAGTTAGCTTAGCTAAACTTCATGAGCCTCAGTTTCCTCCTCTGAAAGGTGGAGGTAACAATAATACCCACTTGACAATGCTGCCATGGGGATTCAAGGAAGAAATTAAATAGTCCATGTTAATTACCATTTTGCTTAGTTTCTGGCACTTGGTAATGATACATTTAGTGTGTATATTGGCTGAATTTCTCATGGAAAGAGACTGTATTTTAGACTCCTTGTTGAATACTTGAATGAACAGGCCAACCACATAAGTGGTAGGACCCAAGATGACTCTTCATAGTGACATAGGATAAAGGGTTTTCTTTGGAGAGCTGAGGTCAGAAAAATCTTCATTCCTGATAAAATGGTCTGAGAAACTCTGCTGGCCATTGTCTTCTCTTGAAGATTCATAAGGAACATTAACATATTAAAGATATTAAAAGAATTACAAAGAAGAAATCTGTTTATTAGTTCAGTATTTTCCAATCTTATTGGATCAATAACACACTCTAGAAAATGCGAAACTCCTGAAGTTTAGACTTGAAGGAAACTCTGGGCAACGGAGAGATGGTTGAGGCCAGAGTTCCTGCCTCTCCTTTGGGTTTTTCCTTCACATAGTTGTTCTCTCACTGTACTTTCTGCCATTGATACTCCAGGGCTGTTCTGATGCCTTATTAAAACTCTTTAGTTTCCCACAATACAGTTGATACTGCCTGAAATATTTCAAAGACTTACCTGGCCCTCTCCAGAAACACAAAGAAACATCAAGAATCACATCAACAGCCTGATGTGAGTCCTTGGCCCCATAGCCAGCTGCTCTCAGGCAGTATCCCTTGAGACTCTGGCTGAGCTGCCTCCCCTTGATCCCCAAAGGGCTGGCACAAATCTCTAGGCACATTAACTGGTGAAATGAAATCTGCTAGGATTTCTCACAGTTAGGATAGTAAATATGCTTTATTCAGTTCAGTTATGCTAGTTCTCTTGATCAAATACAACCCTAATCCCCCAAACCAGCATCCTTGGCACTGGTTCATCAAGGAACCTTTCCCTTGGGGGCAAATGACACTGGTCTTGGGGACCACTACTGCCTCTTTAGGACTGGACATTCAAGTGTGGACCCAAAAAGTTGGCTGGCTGAATTAAGCTAAAGGACAGATAACTCCAGGGAGGAGATACAGAGATAGACAACCAGATTATCTGCCTCACATGGTCAGTGTCTCCAGGTTTCAGTTTGATTTCCAGCAGAATGGAATACCAGGGATGATGGTATTATCCAACCCATGACCATAATTCCAAAAAAGCCCATAGCTGGGCTCTCCCTGCCAGAAGATAATCAAATCAACTGGATTATTTTTTAACCTAACAAAATAAAATGCTACACAGACCTCACTTTTAAAATCAAACTGGAATTGAGTTTTTTAATTATCAAAAAAGTGATTTAGCCAACATTTTTTCCCTCAATAGCCATAGTGAATAAGAAATTACAAAGCATAACTCTGACCTTGGCCTATTTCACTTTCTATCTCTTCCTTTTTCCTTTTCCCAGCAGCACTCTTGAGACTGGGCACAGTGGCACACTCCTATAATCCCAGCCATTTGAAAGACTGAGGCAGGAAGATCACAAGTTCAAGGCCAACCTGGACACTTTAGTGAGATGCTATCTCAAAGTTTTAAAAAAGTAAAAAGGGGATGTAGCTCATGGTACTAGACCTCCAATACTGGGGGGAAAAAACACCCAATATTACTCTTGGAATCACAAGATCTCACCTTAGATAGCAGACATTGAATAACTCTCCATGGCAGGGACAAGGAGTTTTGTCAAAGGATTGCTTTGTTCTTTCCACACATAGAGTTCTTTTTTTTTTTTTTTTTTTGCCTGAGATTGTTAAAATTTTCGTCTGTTTAAAGTCTGGGGGCTGTTTCCAGGTATTTTAGTGTACCAGTAGGAAGGCAGAACTGAGCAGGTTAATGAGAGACCCAAATGTCCTTCTTAGTGAAACAGAGTCAAAGTCTTCAATCACAAACAGTCATTGTTCCTAAATACAAAAACTAAAGGAATCTCAAAAGTGTCCTTAGAAACCAGGCCTTGTGGGATTGTAGGTTTGGTCACTACACAGGGAAGGCTGGAAAAGTGCCTCCAGAGGCAGAAGGGAGGCCAGCACAGAGTATTTAAGGTGTGTATTATTGGAAAACATCTTCCTAACTCCTTTAGCTCTTAAAGGCTACAGAGCAAAGAGGGAGGCTTGCAGACCATGGCTATCACCCCAGGTGTGGCCCTCAGGGCTGCACTCAGAGCCTGTTCCCTTCTGAGTCCTGCATATGAGAGGAACTGCCGAATGGCTGTGGCCCTCAACAAAACATAGTGGTGATTTAATTGCCACTCCCTTTCTTGTCCTTGGAGCTCCAGCCACGGAGAGCTCCTTTCAGTTCCCCAAACCCACTGGGCATTCCATGCCTCTTCCTGACCTCACCTCCTCATCCTCACCCCAAGTTGTGACGGACAAATACCCGTTTATCCTCCATCTGGAAGTGCTCCCATATCACACCTGGCGAACCCCTGCTTACCTTTCCAGACTCCAGGGAAGCCTTTCTTCCCTTGAGTTTTCCTTGCCTCCTGCCCCCACTGAGAAGAAGTACCCCCCAACACACACACACACACACACAGCCTGGGCAGGACTCAGGGTGGCCCCAGTATAATCTGATAGCACAGCGAACATTGAGGTTGACCCCCCAGTATCTTCCCACTCCAAAGGTGAAGATGCCATTCTTCTTGATAGTGACTACTCACAAGTGGCCACATAGTTTGTGCTTTTCTCTGCCCACCTGAACAGCCTTGAGAATTGTGTCACATGCACTCATGAGCCAGCTTCTGTGCACATGTGTCAGGTGGAGGCTGGTTCACCTGCAGCAACTTTCTTACTGGAGTGGGAACAGATGGAGCCCTCCCCTGCTCCTTCTTGAGAAGGAGCCAAAAATGAACCCAACAGTAGCTGCTTGTCACACAGGGGTTCAGACCCAGGAAACAGATTTGGGGTCCCAGAAGGTGGAAGAAGACGCAAGACACAGTTAGGATAGTACACATGCTTTATTCAGAGGTGGTAACAGTTTCTAGCCTCCACCCTCAGCTTTAGCCCCCAGCCAGGTCCACTTTAGTCCCCTATTTAGCCCATAGGCCTTTTTTATAAGCAGGCCAAACAAAGAAGATTTGTGCCAATAGGTTACACAAAAGGACACATACTCACAAGTTAATGTTTATGACCTTGAGTGTGTGTGTGTGTGTGTGTGTGTGTGTGTGTGTGTATACTGAATCTGAGTGTTCTGGCCTTGACTAACCATAACAGAGCCAATTCCCAGCCCTGGCTACACACTACAAATAACATAGCCCACCAGAAGGGAGGCAAAGGAGCCTAACTACAGTCATTTGGGGCCTATCCAACACTGCTTCTCTTGCTTTTGGGTGTTTGCGGGGTGGAAGACAAGGCTCTGTTGTCTTCTAGTTGACCCCAGGCTTCAGGATTTCCTCATTAGGCTCCACCTGGACAGCCTTCTTTCTGCTCTCTTCTCTAATCTCTCCCTCTCCACCATCAGGCCTCTCTGAGGTCTCTTTCCTCCACAGGCAGTAACTAACTTGTCAGCACTTACCAGTGGTCATGAGCTCCCAGGCTTGCCCGCCAGCCCTTTCCAGCTGCTTCCACTCACAGGAAATCCACAGGAGCACTAGCCATTCTCTAGCTTCATTTACTTGCCAGGCGCTGCATTAGATGATTTATATTCATTACTTCATTTAATTCTCATGACAATTCTGTAATTATTCTTTATTCCCAGTTTGCCGATGAGGATGCTGAAGCTCACAGGAGTGAAGTAACTTGCCAAGATCACACAAGTAATAAGCAAAGGGAGCTGGGATTCAAGGCTCTCGTGCAGCATAGGGAGGGAGCATTGTTGCAGCCTCACTCACCACAGAGTTGCCTACTTGCCTTCTCTGCTTCCCAAGCGCCAGCTCTGTTTGGCTTCTACAAAAGGTCTCGGCAGCATCAATCCACATTGACGGCAATAGCTCTGGGGTCTGCTCACAATCTTGTGGAGGGAACTGAGGGTTTCTAGCCCCAAGGAGGATGAGTAAAGAGAATTCTGTCCCCTGAGCACTGTAAGTAGGATGATTTTGGAAAAAATCAGATGTCTCCAGACCCTTCATGAGATGGGCCTGTGGTGCAAGGGGCACCATGCTCACTAGGTGGCAGTAGAGAACCAGCAGTGGCCAGCAAGGTACTAGGGTTCAAGTTCTAACCCTTGGGCAGGTGCAAGGGATGTAATAGTGGTCTGAGCTGGGACCAAGAGGTAACAGATGACCGTCCATCTCATAAGAATAGTTCACTCTGTTGTTAAGCATGTTTGGTGTCCGATACCATACCAAGCACTTGATAAGCATTATCTCTTTGAACCTGGGAATACTGTTAACCCCATGGTTTGGATGTATATGCTGAGAATTTCAGAGGTTCCTGAGTTGCCCAAGATCCTGCAAACTGAGGAGATGTAGTGCAGGCAGGTGAGCTAGAGCCCCTTCCAAGGACAGTTCTGCTGGGGAAGGAAAGGCAGTCATTTGCAAGTGTTGAGGGTGAGGCAGGTAGGACCTGGCTTGGGAAGACTGGAGGTGGAGCTTGAGGCTGAGGCCAGTCCAAGGACAGTCAGTAGGAGTCTAGTCAGGGAGAAGTTCTGGGGGCTTCCAGAAAATAGAATGTGGTAGGATTTTCAGGCTGAGGGTCCCAGTGAACCCTTATTTGAAGAATTATACTCAGTTTGTCCTGGTCATGTTACCTTGAAGGACTGGGCACTCAGAAGCCACAAACCACTTAAAGACCCAAAGAGGCCAGACTCAGTGGTAGACACCTGTAATCCCAGGGGATCAGTAGGCTGAGGCAGGGGAAAGAGAGTTCAAAGCCAGCCTCAGCAAGTTAGTGAGGCACTTAGAAACTCAATGAGACCCTGTCTCAAAATAAAAAATAAAAAAGGGGGGACTGGGGATATAGCTCAGTTTGTAGAGTGCTTGCCTTGTATGCACAAGGTCCTGGTTCAACTCCCAGCATCACCAAAAATATAAAAATAAAAAAAGGCTGGGGGTGTGGCTCAGTAGTTAAGCATCCCTGGGTTTAATCCCTAGTACAAAACAAAACAAACAAAAAATAACAATAGCAACACACACACACACAAACCAAAGAGATAAAGTTCTGTGAAAGTTCTGTCAGGACTCCCTCCCTGAGGTTAAAAAAAAAAAATCACTGGAGAGAGGTGTCCTGTGACCAACAGGCTGGGCCTGGACATGGAGCTCTCTCTGAGGAAGGGGTTAGGACAGTAGCCTTGCAGTCTCCACCCTGGAAGGATGCCTCCTGAATCAGCTCCCAACACCAGAGAACTCAAGTGAGAACTGGGACTTCACCTGACTCTAATATCCAGGTCAGCACCACTCTCCTCAGTGGTTGTACCACCAGTCATCCGGGGGTCCAGGGGAAGTGAAGAGTTCAGCCTAGCACAAACCTTGTCCTTCTTAGTTTAGAACTGCAGCCTTCTTTGAAGACTAGCAATCACTACTAGGACTTTCTGGGAGTTACAGGGAATAACACTGAGATTCAGGTTAAAATCTCTCTCTCCAATTCACTGACAGGGGCTTATATTCTTCCCAATTTGCGTACAAAGTCTCCTGGGCCAGCCCCAGTTCTGGGAACCCAGACCAAGTAGTCATGTTCTATTGTTCTGCCTCAGGGCCTTTACACTGGTTGTGCTGAAATGCTTTTCTTTCAGGATTTTTTTTTTCCCTCCAGCATTAGGGGACAAGCCTAGGTTCTTGCAAATGCTGGGCAAGCACACTTTACCAATGAGCTACATCCCCAATTCCTCTTTCTCTATCTTTCCATGGCTGACCCCTTGTCATTTAGATCTGTTTAAATCTTTCCTTCTTTCAGAAAGGTTTTCCTCGGTTTTGCTTAATAAGGATCAACTCTTCTTTTTCTGTTTTGTTTCTCCCATTACCAAGTCCAGTGATGGCTATTGAAGTATCCAGTTTCTGGTAGAGTGATACTGCACTCACACAGGGCAGCTCCTGTCCACAGACCAGCATGGAAACTGGAAAGGCACAGGATCTGAAAGGAGTGGGGTCAGAGGGCTCAAATGTTAGGGTGATGGGAGCTTTGTGGTCACTTAACTCAAGTTCTTGGCCAATAAGAACTCTCACATTCCTTAATTCTGGAGGGAGTTTTGTTTTGAGGGTCTTTGATGGCCACTTAGCAAAGGTGACTACAGTGTCCCACTGAAATACTTCTGGGATATACACATTTGACTCCCAAGGTAGATTTGGATGTTAAGTGCAATTATCCTGGTTTCAGTCAGATTCATAGTAGGTCATATTCCACCTTGAAAAAGAAAATTTCATCTTCCCTTTGTAAATGCATGGAAACTCACTATCCCCACTGGGAAGTTAACCCCAGGTCATCACAAAGAACTCAAGGAGCTCAGCTTGGGAAGTTTTAGAGATCTTCTAATTCCTCTTATTGGATGTGAAAGTGTGGGACTGGATGATCTCCAGACCTGAACTTACAGGTTCTTCAACTCTTTGAGGAAGAGATGAGGGAGAGTCTAGGGTCCCCAATTAAATTTGGATTTCAAATAAACAAAAAAAAATTTTAGTATATGTCCCATGCATTATGTGGGACATATTTATACTAAAAAATATTACATGAGACATAATTATACAGAAACATTATTTATCATTTATCAGAAATTCAAGTTTCACTGGGTATTCTGTATTTATCTAGCAACCCTACAGAGAACCAGCATTTAAAATAAATGACTTCCCCAGTCATTTGATGAAGCATTGAAACTGGGGAAAACAGAGGCCACAGTGAGCTGTGGTTTTTTTTGAAGGTGTAATGAAGTCTGTTTCTTTCATGCCAAATAAGCAATTACAGACGACCCGTCAGGAATTCAAACCCGTGACTATCATGGGACTCAAGACCAAGGCAAAAGAAAAAAAAATGTTAAAAAGATTAAGAGCCAGAGAAGCAATCTTCACACACACAGCCAGCGAGCAAGCGAAGGACTAGCTCATCAGGGACGGTAAGGACATTCCTTTTCACTGTCATTGTGTCCTATTCTTCCAGAACAGGGCCTGGGAAATGCTGGTGGACCTCTCTGCTGTCCTCATTGCCTACCTGGTTAATTATTAACAGGATTTCTCCTCAACATGTGTACTTCTCCAACTTCTGGGTATTCACAGTCTCTTCCTAGATTCTCTCTCTGTCCTCTGCAACTTTTGAGAATAGTGATTATTCCTGGAGTGCAGGACAGTCTGTTGGTGACTAGCAGCTCCCTGCCTGGATGTACTCTCCTGCCATTTGCAGGACCACATCTCATGTTTGAGTGGGATGAGGTGCATTTGCTGTCCCTGTACTGTTTCTTGAGGCTCTGAGCTTGAGGTATAGATGTACAAAAAAATTTAAGCAGAATTAATTGGGTTTCTTGTCTATAATTTTGAAGAGCATTCACCCCTACATTATCCACCTGAGGTAATCAATGAGTTCAACTATAATTTCTTTTTTACTACTGGGAAAGGCAAATTACACATAAAACGCCCCCAATGGAAAGCAGTCATATGGTAAAACCCCCACTCTGCTCTTCATTCTCTCTGATGTTCAAACTGGAGCCCATTAATATAACTCTGTAGGGATCAGGACTTTGAAATTCACAGAACAGCGAAAGGGAAGAAAAATACACAATAGTAAGGAGAGAAGTTTCCATTCTTGGTTTTTAATGAGTTCATGAACTTCTTATTTTTCTTTGTATATATTACAATATTTTTTAAAAAATTGTTTTAACCCCTATCCATGAGTTGTGAACTAAAGGGAAGCAGAAATTAGTTTAGGTGAAAGGGAAAAAAATTGTCAGACAAAGTCAAGTCCTGAGCTTCCTTGGCTTATTTTGAGTGATATGCACAGGGCAAGCTAAGACATGTGCGGGGTGGAGTTGGAAGACACTATGCTTGGTTGCTCTGCTTTACACACCCATGGCCCAGCTTGAGCAGGGGATGCTTTGAGAAATACACATTATCTCATCCTAGCCACTGTCCAGTCCAGGAAATGATATAAAATAGTAATTCTGGAGAGTTACTAGAAATTATAGTTAAAAAATTATAGTTGAACTCATTAATCACCTCAGGTGGGTAATGTAGGGGTTACTAAGAGTTACTAAAGTCTTGTTTTATTAACTAGTGTCCTAGGTCAGGGAAGGTCGAGAATGAATAGAAATGTGTTTTGTTTCTTTTTGCTATAAGTTTATGTATGGAGTCAAATTGAAGACAAATGAAGAGCACCACCCCCATAATAACTTAGTTTGAAATATTTTTGGCTTTCATGTGTAGTTTCTTCTTCAAGCTTAATTTTCCATTAGTGGAAGGGACTTTCTAAAGTCCTGAATGTTAGTGAAAGAAGTAGATACAAATCCTCTCAGAGAGAGAAAAACCAGAAGGTCCCCCTGTCAATTCCCATCACCTGGCAACAATGTCTTTGTGGATCTTTATGAGATGTCGCATAAAAACACTTTAGATACACTAAATGATGCCCATGTGCCTCTCTGTTAGGTGTCCTGTGCCGTGACCCCACAAGATGCCACAAGAAGAGGCTCACTTCATCTATGGTAACCTCAGGAAGGGGCACAGTTATTCTTACATTACAACTGAAGAGTAAGTTCAAAACAAGACCCACTAGGATTTTCAATTTGCCAGACTGCTTACTTCCACCTACACAAGCTTGTGTACACATTTCCCTGTGTTTATCTCCCCAGACAGTAAAAACCCTGACAATAAAAGGAGACCTTAGGGTCCTATAAGGGGCTCTCTCAAGCTTCTCTTGGGCCAAACAGGAAGGGAGATAAGAATAACTAAAAGTTGGATCTTGCTGTTCTTCTCCCCCCCACCCCCCAGGCATCTTGCTATTCTTGTCTACATTCTGGGGTCTTAGCTGTAGGTTCCCAAGCTGGAAAACACCTGCCCAGGATCAAGATGCTTTTTCCCCCAAACCTTGTTCTCTCAACTCCACTCAGGCTCCTGAAGGTGCTTTGCAGACAGAATAAAGTTGACTTGCCAAAGAGCCCATGAGGATGAGGTGCAGGTGTGTGGACTGATTTCAGGATGAAGATTGTGTCCATGACCTTTGCATCATAGCCTTATCCTACAGAAGGGTGTTTGGTATTATGAGTTAATTAAAAATAAGTATTTATATGATTAGCATTTCCAAGTGCTAGGCATTGTATACCAGCCCAAAACACTGTTCTTACCTTTGAAAGTTTTCACAATCCACTGAGAGTTAATCTCAGCAAGTGTAAGTGCTGTTAGGGGAACACAGAGGCTGCAGGACATACCCCCTGAAGGAATGGGTGTCCAGGTGGAAGGGCGGGCTCCACCCTCTGAGCAGGGACTCCAACAGGACAAGGAGCCAGACTTTTATTTGGACCATTTTTTATGTGGTCTATTAAAAATTCCCTAGAAATCTCTACTTTTAGAAACAGCTGTTGAAAAATCTTCAACAGACCCAATTATCAGGAACAAGCAAGATGAAGAATCTATCAGATACCAAGGAATAATTCAGGCTGGGAGCATTTCCTCTGAAGACCCCAGTGAGAGTCTCTCACTCCCTATATGGTCAATTAAAGAAGGGGGTGGTGGTAATATCTTTCAACAAGTTGTCCCAAAAATAAAAATATGCTCATTTTAGAGTGAAGTGGAGGGTGGAGAAGGTAAATTGCACATGGAATTATTTAGGATATTATTTCAGCTACTATAAGATGACTTGACAACCTCTTCTTTAAAATGTAATTCTGACTGGGGCTATAGCTCAGCGGCAGAGCGCTTGCCTAGCATGCGTGAGGCACTGGGTTCAATCCTCAGCACCACATAAAAATAAACAAATAAAATGTAATTTTGTTAATCTCCCATGTAGTAGTCCAAGTGTATGAAATTCAAGCTGGCCAGCCTCCTTCTCTCTGATTACTCCCCTTGGACATTGCTTTTTCTAAGAAACGGTGTGTCATCATCTCTGTGTCTCATTAATAGAAAGGGGGAGATAAAGGGAAGGCTAGGGCCATTCCTTTCAAGTGACAGGCATCCTCTGCTCACCCACCATGTGGTGATGCTCACCCTATGTTGTGCTGTATGTGAGGAGAGTCTTAGAGAAAACTGGAAATGTGTATCTGGCCATGATGTTGGGATTTAAATCCAGGTTTGTTTGCCTATGAAGCACTATGCTGCAGGCCAGCAGAGGCAAATATTTGCACAGTCCCATCCAACAAGAGGCTAGGGCAGAGATCAGAATGTCTACTGTGAAGCCAAAGGCTGGAGGCTGGAAATGGTCAGCTCAGTAGGCTGGAAAAGAGCTGTTTTTTGCTTCACAGTGTCGTCTCTCCCAGCTGGGGAAGCTAGTGGCCAGGTGGCATCCACAGCCCAAACAGAATTGCTCTCAGGGTCTAATCAGGAAGACAGAAACCAATCAGGCATTTCAACCTTGGTATAAGGAACTGGTTAAACAGGTGCTGGGCCTGAGGAAGCAAAGGAGACCCAGAGAGGACCCAAAGGCAGGAACTGCAGAGGCTGCTTCCACCCCTGGGGCTGGGTAAAGAACGAGAAGTGTGGGGCCATCGAAACTTGGAACAGAGAGAAGGGACCCCACAGAAATGGGACCCACAGTTCTGAGGAAGGATTTCTGCTTAGTTGGTCCTGGGGCTTCAGGAACTTAGAGGAAGGGCCTATGGATTAAATGCTCAGACCTCTGTGGTGGGCACTGATCAGCTAGTGAGAAGCATAAAAGGCCTGGTCCTGGAGTGGCAGAAGTAGAGCTGGTGAGTGGAACTAATGGTGAGAAGAACTGCCTCTGGGGCTATGCTAACTGGAGGGAACATCCCCTTCTTCCTCTTCCAGTCTAGTGGACTCCCTCTAGGTGCTAATGGGAGCCAATGAGCAAAAGAGAAGTGGGGTTTGTAGAATTCGACTCCAGCACCTCAGGAAGAGCATAGAAAGGTGGGTTTGAAGTTGGGGAACAACAGCTTAATAAAAGTCATATGGAGTTTATTACCATCATCATATAAAGGAGTCTCTAACTGAAGGCCTAAGCTTTCTGTCTTGCATCCTGAACAAAGGACTGATGCAGAGTCAGGTGGATTCTCTGGTAGCTTCCCTGAGAACACAGGGGAGCCTCAGGCTCTAGCCCTAAAAACAAGTGAACAAACAAACAAAACCCACAAAACCCCATTTGACCTCTACGTGTGGGAGTGGTCTTTGCACAAGCAGAATGCCATTTCCTTTGACATTTTGCTGTCTGTATGAAGGTCAAATGACCAAAGATCCCACAAAGTGACTTTCTTAACCTCAGTCTGTGTGGGCAGGAACCATTGAGTACATAGAACGACATTATAGACTAATCACTTCTGCATAAGGCCACCAATGTCAGGACTTACCCTCAGCTGACCTCCTGTAAACAGGTGGATGGAGATAGGGAAACATGGACAGCTGTACTATAGCAACAAGTCTCTGAGATTCTCTGAGAATATTTATCCTTCTCACAATCTTACCACCACCAGATAGACTGAGGAAGAACAATGTGAAGTAGGCAACCCCCAAAAGGGCTTTGAAACCTCAGTAGATAAGGGATCCCACACTGAGTGGGCATAAATTATCTACAGAGCTTGCTTTTAAATTAATCTCAGCTAATTCTGCTGCAGGTGGTGGTATCTGGGTGACACTTGGGAACCCTGCTAAGATGGGCAGTGGGTTCTTCTGGTGTTTCTTTGTGTTTTATGCACTCAGTCACCTGGGAATGTTGTGAATACAGTGTGACTGTGCATAAAAAGCTAGAACAGAGTTCTCTCTGTTCTAGGGAACATTCTAGGGGAACTCACAGGGTAAAGTTAGAGCACAGACATGCTGGGAATTTGATCAGCTGCCTCCAGTCATGAGAGCACTTTGTACACTCCTGTGACAGCTTCATTTTAGGAGAGAGTGATTTCTGCAGGAAGAACACTGGCCTGGGAGACTGCAAACCTGGGTCTGGCCTAAATTCTAAAGTTCCTTCTTTGGGTGACTAGTGCCAGTTACTATGATTGCTGAGTCTGCCACTTACTGGTTGTGCAACCTTGAGCATTGTACCAGCCTGATGTCAGCCATAAAACAAACATCATATTTACCTCAGAGGGTTGTTGTGAGGATAAAATGAAAGCACATTTGCAGGGTGCTTAGCATGGAGCCAGACACAAATTAGTACTCAATGGATGGATGGTACAGGAGTCACTAGGGTGGTAGTGATGCTGATGCTGAGAGATCTTGATAGGTCTCAGCTTCATGATCTAGAAAATGGGTAGATTGATCTCCATAATTGGGTCAGAGCTTCCATAAGCTCTGCAATTGTTTGGTTCTCTGCATCCCTTTTGGAGATGGACAGGACTTGTTTGATACCTCAGTAGCTTGGAGCTGAAGGTGGTGGGGCAGGAGGAACTAGGCAGAACTCTCTCCAGAAGTCTCTGTTTAATCTTGCTTCTCCTGTAGCTGCTCAGTCTCTTGTAGATCACCCAGATCCAAAGAGCCTTTTTTAGCAAGTTTATAGCCACAAATAACACACAGTACTCTCAATTTTGATTGGGCTGTTGTGTGGAAAATCAGGGAAATGCTAGTTAACTGACAATCTTATGCAGGCAGTGACAGCCCCAGGCCCTGATTCCAGTGCCTTCATGGTAACTGTAAGGCTTCCTGGGGGTCACAGGACTCAGGGCCCCTAGGCTGGTTTAATCCCAGATTGGCATTCTATGCTTAGGATCAGATCCTTCCCTAAGAAACTAAGCTCTGTTCTAGGTTTAGCTTAGAATCCTCTCCCCAGGGTCACAGGGGATGCGGGGAGAGTATGGGGCCTCGGGTAGCTTTGTCATTTGCTATCTCTGGATAACCATGGATGAGAAGTGGCATCCACCTTTACAGGGTTATTATGAGAATTAAAAAAGCTAATGCATGTAGAATGTTCAGTGCAGCACCTGACTTATTGTAGATGTTCAGTTAGTGCTAATTTATATTTCCTTTTTCTGGACTGAGTTGGGGAAAATGCTTTAAACCAGTCCTGATGAGAAGAAAAGATAACTATGCTCCAATAGACATATTACCCACATGAGGATCAACTGCTAGGGCACTTCCTGTGCCTAGAACTTGGGGGCTTGGGCCATGCAGTTAGCAGTGGTCCTGTGAGTACACACCTGAGAGGCTCCTAGGCTGGGACCTGTCTCTGATTCAGGAGCTGAAGGCCTGGTGGGGGTGCCCTGTGTTGGGGATGGCAAACTGCCTGGGGACTGAGAGGTGCTTCTCTGGGCTATTAAAGCCCATATGAAGAGAGAAGGGTGATTTATATTTTATTACAATCTGAAATAATGTTTCTGTGCCAAGTTGGACTTGTCTATCTCTTGGGCCAGGGCTGCAGGGATTGGCTTCCTGATAGTGATCCTGGGAATTTCACTGCTCATCGGCTGCTGGTATTGTAGAAGACGAAGTGGATACAGAAACTTGACGGTTGGTAGAGTTCCCACTGCTGGGGGATCCTTTCAGATCAAGGACTCCTTTTCTGCTCCTTTCTCTGAATTTTTGGGGAAAGGGATAAAACATTCTCATGATCATCTCTAGCTTTGATTCCTGCATCTGATTAATCTTTCCATACTTTATACTTCTGGGAATTCTTCCTTTCCTTCTGCCCAGGCATGAACTCCAACCAGGAACTTGCACAATTTCTTTGGTTGTACTTGAAGCAAACTTGAGAACTTGACTGCCATGAATAGCTGAGTATAGTGTTCAGTGGGGGCACATAGAAAGGGGCTTGTGATCACCTGAACAGCAGGACATTAGACTCCTCAGATTTACCAGTGCTTTGGGATATTCTCCCTGGTTGTTACTCCCTGTAGTGGACTGCTTCTCCTATCTTGTCTCTTTTACATCTTTCATCCTGGGTAACCTAGGAAATTCCAGGTTCTCCTAACTTTCTTACTACATAGCCTGGGTATCCAAAACCCCTCTGGGCATCAGTGCAATGAGAAGACCATCCTCCTCTCAGCAGTTCAAAGCATCCCTATTTTTATTTATTTTTAATAAGCTCCATTTTTAGGTGATCAATTTGGTTTAATAGTTATCTTTTTCTTCGTTACCCCAACAAACAGGATGCTAATACAACAACCCTATCTGCTCTTCTGGCACTGGGTGCTTCTTCCCCACGAGTGGGAAACATCAACTGAGTCTATAATTGTAATTCTGCCTCTCTTATTAATACACCTGGAAACTTTGGGAAAGTATTGTCTTTACAGAAGATGATGAAAAGTCCCATTCTTTATTCAGCAAAGGTTGTGTGAACGAGTGCAGGATTGGTGCGTGTGGGTCTACAGCTTGGCAGTATGAAGAAAAGGAGGAGAAAGCAAGAGATGCACCTTCCAACACTTTCCTTCCTTGGCAAGCCACTGGGCAGTTTTGTATCTTCTTTTCCCTAATGCCCTTCTTACCAGTGTTTTTCCAAATACAAACCATGAAAAACTGGGCAAATTTGGGGTCTGACACATCACAAGCAGAGCCCTCTAGTTGTGTTCATATTCAGTGGGAAAGAGGAGAAGGTGCTGAGTCTGAATAAGAGGACTGCAAATCAACACTGGATCAGGAGGTTAGTGACAGGACTGGGGCTCGTGTGACAAGTGCCTCTGCACTACAGTTTAATAGAGGGACTTTGCTTTCTGTCATAGAATTTCATTTGTACCTCTAGCATGAGTGAATGACAATAACCCTATAATTGGTTATTTACTTTTTGCCTCTTCCACCCATTCACAGCTACCTTCTCCCCCCAATTTATGAACCAGGACACTGTACCTCCAGTGCTTGGCACATAGCAGTCACACAGTTGTGTGGCATCAGTATTTGGTCTCATTGCCTACCCTTGACTTACTTTGCAACCTTAGATTTTAATTTCTCCAAGCTTCATTAGCTCTATTCTACACTTAGACATGGTAGAAATATGTGATATAATACAAAGTTTATCAGTTTTTATTTAATATTTATTTCTTCTGTTTTTGCTTCATCATATATTTGTATTTAAAAATCCACAATGGTTTAATCTTTCAAGGAGTATAGCTACACAAACTTAATATGTTGGTACATACTTCCTAACCATCTGCAATTATTAGCTTGATGTAACTGAACACAAAGAATGATTTTTCTCCTTTCCGCTTCAACACTCATTTTAAATTCATTCAATTTGAAGAGTAACAGAGAATCTTATTGCCATGTGCTCAGATACTGTGAACATTTTTGGTTGGTAAGGTCCAAGTCCAATTTCCATTCCTCTAGGATTAAATCAGTGATTCAAAGAATTTCTGAAAAAAAAAAATTGGTATGTGGGGGGGTGTTGGGGGAGTGGTACTGAGGATTGAATCCAGGGCCTCACACATGCTAGCAAGGGCTGTACCACTGAGCTCCAGACCTTTTTAAAAAACAACTATTTTGAGACAGGTTTTGCTACATTTCCTAGGCTGGCCTCAAACTTGCCAACTTCCTGCCTCAGTTTCCTGAGTAGCTGGGATTGCATGTGGGTACCACCATGCCTGGCTTGGAATTTTCATGAGATAAAAAATGTTGTGTTTGAATTCCTTGATTTCTCCAGTGCCTAAAAAAATTGCTGTCGTACTTGTTTTTAAAATTAACATTAAAATCTTGTTTTGAGACTTTCATGTCTCTAGGAGAGCGAGGTTGGGAATCAGCAGTCTAAGATATTTAGGCAAAATTATGAAAGATGGTGCTGTAAGTACTGCAATTTAAGTACATAATTACCTCCCTTTTTCTCTTCAGTGATTCTATTTCTATTTTAAAGCAGAAGAACATAAATGACAGTAAACACAAGCTTTGGGTACCTGAGACTTCAGTGACCCTTACTTGGCTTTGAAATGTGTAATTTACAACTTCCATTGACCACAGTATGGTAGCAAGGTTGGTTAAAATTTAGATCACCAAAAATTTCTCCTTTGGTTAACAATTCCCTTGAGCCCCGCAGATCACCTTTCGAAAGGAAAGACTGCTTCTGGCAGCAACATGTTTCCACATCAGGGAGTGGGAAATAATTTTTGAGGAACTGGACCTGGTTTTTATACATACTTTTTTTACATCTTCACTTGGAAATTTAGTACATAATACTTTTGAATTGTGGATTAGAATTTCAATGCCCTTGCTGACAGCTCAATTTACATTCCTGTCTCAAGGTATTAGGTTTCTCAATGCATGGTCAGGAGCCACCTGCACTGAAATCATCTGGAATTCTCACTAAAATGCAAAATCGGGGAACATCTGTGGTGGTGGGATCCAGGAATCTGCATTTTATTTTTTTTCTGTTTAATTTTTTATACTTTATTCCTTGTATCAATAGATTAAGAAAGTAAAATTTTCCCAGGTACTGATTTATAGATACTATTTATAAGTAGAATCAAAAAGCTTAGTTTCACAAACAGTAACATTCAGTGATCTCTTTAAATGCAATTTTAATCCTTATTTTAAGCTAAGGGCAATAATTTAATGCAGTAAGCTAAATTCACACAAAACCTGTATACTGTGAACTACAAAAGTGGTTTTTGTAGCTACACACAGTTTTAGTCAACTACACATTTCCACAAGTACTTACAAATATGTTAAAAAAACACTACCCCAAATGCTTATCCTACCATTAGCTCATTAAACATTGCCATTCCTGCTCCTGAAAGTAGATGATTGGGAAAATGAGTTCTAAAACTTAAAAAGTAACTTAAGTCCAAAAGGTTTTAAATCAAAAAAGTCTTTAAACATGGAAGCATCAACATGAAACTTTTAAGTTTCTAAAAAAATAAAAATAAAAAAATCACTCTTTAGAAAATATTAAAACAAATTATCATTTAAGACACATAAACATTCTTACAAAAACTTGTAGTTTCAAATATCATCTCCTTAAAAGAAAACCAGTTCACTATCTTTAATAACATCTCAGACTACTGTTGTCTAAAAACTTCAGAATATGTAAGGCATATGTCTCAGCTGTCACAGTCAAAATGACACTTAGATTTCACATATTAAACAGCTATAGTATAGCTTATAATGGCACAAATATACCTAACACATAAATACTACTTCATCCTTTAGATAGTCAAAAGTCAGAAGGAACTGCATAATTTGTAAGGTACTTTAACTTACATGTAGTCATTAAACTCAGTAAGTAATTCAAGTATAGTCATGTAAAGGCAGGCAATTAAAGGCTCAAGGATCACTCTAAAATCAAAGACATGAAAATAAAGGCTGAAAACTTTGTTTCTCCATCTTTCATTTACATGCCTAGATATTAGGACATTACTGAACAAAATATACAATTATTATATATGATTTCCACAGAATATAATGAAATTTCATGAAGTACAAAAATTATCAAGATCCGTAGTTTGCTTCATCAAATGCTTTTCTAGCTCGTTTCAATTCTTCATTCATGGTAAGCAAGTCTTTAACCCTAGCAAACTTCCTTGGGTCCTTTCGAATCAAGAAGACGATATCTTCAACTTGTACTCGACCTTGTCTTCCAATTGACATTGCCTTGTGAGTCATTTCAGTGATGAACTCTATGACAAGATATTCAAGAATATCCACTGACTCAGTGTAAGGATTCTGGTCATCCCCAAACCCATACATCATACATCATAATTCTTTAGAAAAAAGTCTCTTTCTTTTACCCTGTCCACCTTCTGCACCTCCTCCAATTTCTTCATTTTCCTCCTCAAAGGTCGGGTCTTCTTCCTCATCTGCCATCCCACTAGCCCGCCAGCCCACAGCCAGAATCTGCATTTTAGCATGCACACTGAGTTTGAATGAAATGCAGAGAATGGGTAGTAAACTGGGAAAGTGAATCACACTCCTATTCTATGGTAGTTCAGAGACTTAGAAGAAAAGACATCAATAATTGATGAAGGCAGTTTTCTTCTTTTCTTCTCGGTATGCTTTTTATTTCCCTTTCTTGTTGCATTAGCTAGAACTTCCAGTACGATGTGGAAAAGGAGTGGTGAGAAAGGACATATTTACTTTGTTCCTGATATCAGTGGGAAAATTTTAAGTTTCTCATCATTAAGTATAATGTTAGCTATGTTTTTTGGTACATGTTCTTTAGCAAAGTTGAGAAAATTTCCCTCTGTTCCTAGTTTACTTAGAATTTAAATCATGAATAGGTATTGGATTTTGTCAAATGCTCTTTCTAACATCTATTGATATGACCATGTGATTTTTCTCCTTTAGCCTCTTAATGTGCTGGATTACATGAATTGATTTAACATGAACCAAGTTGCTTGTATACCTGAGTAAATCTACTTGTTTATGGTGTCTAACTTTTTTTTTTTTTTTAACACATTGTTGAGTGTGATTTGCCAATATTTTCTTGAGGACTTTTGAATCCATGTTCATGAGAACTAGTTTCTTTTCTTGTCCTGCTTTGGTATTAAGGCAATACTATTTGGTATTAAGGCAATAATATGAATACAGTGGATCTTGTTTTTGACTCACACTCAGAGAATGAGTTAGAAAGTACCCCTTTGCTTCTTTCTTATGAAACAGATTATAGGGAATTGGAATAATTTCTTTCTTAAATGTGTGGTAGAATTCACCAGTGAACCCACCTGGGCCAGGTGCTTTCGGTTATCGAAGGCTACTAATTATTTTTTCAATTTTTATGATGAATATAGGTCTAACATGGTTTATTTCTTCTTGTGTGAGTTTTGAAAGATTGTGTCTTTCAAGGAATTAGTGAATTTTGTCTAGGTTTTCAAATTTGTGAGCATAAAGACGTTCACAGTATTTCTTATCATTTTTCTGCCCACGAGATCTTTAGTAATGTCCTCTTTGTGTTTTCTTTTTCTCTCTTACTTACCCTGCCTCAAGGGCTTTCTTTATTGACCTTTTCCAAGAAACAGCTTTTGGTGGAGAAAATTCTTCTATATTTTTCATGTTTTCAATTTCATAGATTTCTGGTCTTTTTCTTTTTCTTTTTTTCTTCTGCTTGTTTTGGATTTAATTTGGTTTCCTTCTAGTTTCCTAAGGTAGAAATTTAGGCAATTGATTTTAGATCTTTTTTTTCTTTTCTAATGTATGCATTTAATATTATAAATTTTCAGGTAAGTACTTTCACTGCATCCCACAAACTGATAAATTGTGTTTTCAATTTCATTTAGTTCAAAGTACTTAAAAATTTCTCTTGTAGAAGTGTGTTGTTATTCTTCAAGTATTTGCAGGGGTGGGGGATTTTTCAGCTATCTTTCTGTTTTTTTTTTTTTTTGTATTAGTTTTTTGTTTTAATTAGTTACACATGACAGTACAATGACCTTGACATATCATACATTTGAATCAGATGGGATATAATTTCTCATTTTCTGAGTGTACAGGTTGCAGAATCATATTGGTTATCTTTCCATTTTTCTAGATTATCTATCTTGCTGATTTCTAGATAAATCCTGTTGAAATGTAAGAGAGAACTGCATTATTTCTATCTTTTTTTGTGTGTGGTACTAAGGTTTGAGCCTAGAGATGCTCTACCACTGAGCTGCATCCTAAGCCCCTTTTAGTTTTTTTTTTTTTTTTTTTTTTTTTTTTTTTTGAGACAGGATCTCTCTTAACAGAATCTTTCCCAGGCTAGCCTTGAATTTGAGATCCTACACTTCAGCATTCTGAATCACTGGGATTGCAGGTGTGTACCGCTATGCATGGTTCCTCATTTGTATTATTTTAAATATGTTAAGATATGTTTTATGGTCCAGAATGTAGTTGATGTTGGTGAATTCTATGTGACCTTGAGACTATGTATATTCTGCTGTGTTGGATGACAAGAGCATCCAGTAGCATCTAGACTCTAGGTCTATCATATCTACGTGGATTGACAGTTTTAACGGGTTTAACTGTGTCCTTAGTGACTTTTTGCCTGTTGGACCTGTTCACTTCTGAAAGAGGGATGTTAAAGTCTCCAAATATAACTCCACAAACATAGTGGATTCAGTGGTATCTCCTTGAAGTTCTATCAGTTTTTGTCTGTGTATTTGCTGCTCTGTCATTAAGTCTGCATGTTAAGTTTTAGGTCTTCTTGGAGAATGAATCCATTTATCATTGTGAAATGCCTTTTTTATCCATGACTTTATGTGTAGTCTGCTCTTTATGAAATTAACATAGGAATTTCCACTTTCTTTTCTTGTTTTGTGGTACTGGGGATTGAACTCGGGACCTCGTGCATGTAGGTGAGAGTGCTCTATCACTGAACTATATCCACAGAACTTTTAATTTTGAACAGGGTCTTGTTAAGTTGCTGAGGCTGGCTTCAAACTTGCTATCTTCCTGCCTTAGCTTTCGGAGTTGCTGGGATTATATGTGTGCCCATTATTCCCCGTACTCCAATATTAGGGATTTAACCCAGGGGCACTTTAACACTGAGCCCCATCCCCAGCCTTTTTTATTTTTTGAGACAGGGTCTCACTAAATTGCTTAGGGCCTCACTTAGTTGCTAAGGCTGGCCTTGAACTTGTTGATCTTCCTGCCTTGGCCTACTAATTTGCTGGACTTATAGGCATTTGTCATTATTCTCAGTTTCCTGTTTTCTTTTGATTAGTGTTAGCATGATATATCATCTCTCTTCATCCATTTACTTTCCACATACATGTGACTTTTACAGTGGATCTTGTTTTTGACTCACATTGACAATCTAATCTGTTAACTAATGCATTTAAACCATTGACATTCAAAGTGATTATTGGTAATAGTTGGGATCAGTATCTACTATATATGTTATTGTTTTGTATATTTTTTGTCCTTGTTCTTTGTTCCTATTTTTGTCTTCCATTCTTTTTCTGCCTTATGTGGTTTTAAATGAACATTTTATATGATAGCATATATGGAATTTCATATATGATTCTTTCTTTTCTAAGTATATACCTTTTAAAATTAAATTTTTAAGTGGTCGCCCTATAGTTTGAAATATACATTTTTAATTCATGTCCCCTTTACAGGTAATGTGAATACCTCATCCTAACAAAATCATCTAGTATTTCCTTCTCATTTGTTGCATCATTTCACTTATATAAGAATACATAATTAAATACATTGTTATTATTCTAACTAGTTGCTATGTTTGATCAATTAAGAATAAAAAAATAAGTTTTCACTTTACCTTCATTTATTCTTCAATATTCTTCCTTTCTATATGTAGATGTGAGTTTCTGGTCTGTATTTTCCTTCTTTCTAAAGAACTCAACATTTCTTGCAAGGCAGGTATACTGGCAATGCATTCCCTCACCTTTTATTTGCCTGAGAGAGTCTTTATTTCACCTTCATTTTAAAGACAATTTCATAAGAGGTTCATTTTATAGATTCAATCTTCTCCTTTCCTTCAAAAATATTTAGGTTACCAACCTGGTGTGAAGCACTTCACCAATGCTTTTCCTTTAGTTAATTCCCACAACTCTGAGAGATAGGTGGTATTATCTTCCTATTTCTGATGCAAAAACTGTAATTCAGAGAAGTAAAGTGACTAGCTTGAGGATACAGAGCAAATAAATTGCAGAACCTCGATTAAAACCTATTCTTAAGACTTAGCCTCATCTTTTATTTAACAGACTCAGTTATTTCTTGCTCATTCACTTTTATGAATTTCTATTGCAGGACAAAAGTCTTCATGCTGGAATTCAAACTAACTTGAGAGAAAGATGCCCATATGAAGGGCTTGGTCATCAGGACAGCAAACTGTCTTTTCAAAACCAAAACTGTGATCCTCAGGTAGGCTGAGATCATGCATCTGGATATTTTTCCATATGATTGCTTTTAGCTCTATTGAACAAAATTATTTCTATTGAAAAAGCAAGGACAGAGTGAACATATTTAGTGGTATTAAAATGTAGATCTAAAAATGATCAAAATGGTAAATTTTGTTATGCATATTTTAGTACAATAAAAATGAGTTATCATAAATCAAAAACCAAATTATATCTTTTAAGTTTTATTTTGATACTGGGGATTAAACCCAGGTGTGCTTAACCACTGAGCCACATCCCCAGAGACAGAGTCTCACTAAGTTGTTTAGGGTCTCACTTGGTTGCTGAGGCTGGATTTGAACTCACGATCCTTCTGTCTCAGCCTCCTGAGCCACTGTGATTACAGGCATGCTCCATCATGCCCAGCTAAATTGTATTTTTTCATACTCAGATTTTCCAGGGTCAATAATGAGAGCCCTACACATAAGACCCAAAGAAGAAATTGGTTTTAGATAAAATATCCTTATGTTGTAGGTTGTGTTTTTAGTTACATTTGCCCTTTTCATCAATGTAGATACACAGAGAGGAGGAAAAAAGTATCTAATATTAATTGCATAGAGCTGTGCTTTAATGATGCAGTAGCCACTAGTCATGCATTTTTATGGATACTTGGAACAGTAATTTGAATTAAGACATACTATAATACACATCCTATTTCAAAGACAGAGTATATGAAAATCATTAATGATTTTACTATTGATTACATGTTGAGATGACTGTTTTAATATGGCAGGTTAAATAAACTATTTTATCAAGATTAATTTTTATCTGCCTTTAAAAATGTAGTTACTAGAAATCTTTAAATGGCATATGTGGCTGGTACTATATTTCTATTAGATGGTACTGGTAGAGAAGCAATGGAACATAATGCTTGAAAGCACTGACTCTGGAGCCAAATGACTGTATTTGAGAATTAGCTTCATGTCTTACTGGTTGTATGATCTTGGGTGAGTAACTTCTCTGTGCCTCAATTTTCCACTCTGCAACATTTCCTAGAATGTTGAGCATGAAATGACGGACTGACACATTTTTGCTCAGTTGGTAGTATAAATGTACCTTTGGACACAACTACAAAGATCTATGTGGTAAAGATTCAGTGTATATTATCTGTAAACAGAGTTCAAGTATTCATTAGTTAGGACTTGGGACTTCTATTGACATTAATTATCCAGGTATAAGTATACTTTCAGGTTTTGAGAAACCCCTTAGTCCTATTTTTTTTTATCCTTCTCTCTGACAATGTTTCAATGTATATATTTACCTAACTGGGTGGAAATTAGATGTGAACACTCAGAAGTTTCAGTCTGCAGCAGAAATATAAACATGATGCTCTTTTGACTTAATGCCTCCCCAGAAATAAACATGGTTGCCAAAGCCCACGTTCTCCCTTTCTCATTCTCACAGGTCTCTGAGGCTCCTCCTGCTTATGAGAAACTTTCTACAGGACCGTCACCTCCACCTTACTCACCCTGAGAGCCAGCAAAGCCATCTGAGAAGTGCTGAAATGCTTTCCCTTACACTTTTGCTTTAACTTACTTTTGACATCTAATGTTCTACTTTAAAATGAACAACAATGTACATATCTAATAGGCCAGTGTTAAATTCTTAACAGGACAACTAGCAGTGTACTAATCAAGTGAGGAAATGATGAAAAATATTAAAATGGAAAGGCTTCATCAATATCTACTGTCTGTACTAGTAGTAATGCTATTAAATCCATTATTTTATGAATAATAGAACTCAAGTGGATGTTCTGGGACTATCTATTTTTTTTTTAATTGAAATTCGGCTAACTTATAAACTTTTATTCAGATTTTTAAAGTAGCAACCTCTTGACCAACATGAAATGTATAGAGAATTGTGGCAGGTGTTATAGCCTGCTCACAAAGGACACTTACAAGCTTAAAACTAAGAACTGAAGGACCTACTTATCTGATCTGGACCATGTCAGCCACACCGCTTCATATATAATAAAAGATCCCCACCTTCAGTAATATATATAATGAAGTTATAATTACATTTTACTTTAAGGGTCAATGTTATCATAATTAAGGATAAGAATCTTCTCTTAAACCAAAAAGTGGTTTAAGGATTTAAATAAGCAAAAGTCACTAAAGTTTGACTCTGTGTACAGTCTTAAGTGTCCCCATGGCAGTTTAGCTATTTTCAGGTTCCAGAATCTCTCAAACAAGAACATACAAAAGAAACCATAAAGAATAAGAGATTATTGAGCCGTATCATTATTTGTATAGCAACAGTGCAATTTGCTTTTCTGCATGTTCACATATCACACTATTTATTATCTAGTTTTTTTTAGTTAGCACATTAAATAAAACATTTGGTCAAAATTTATACCCACTACCTTAAATGGAAAACTAGCATCATTTTCCATAAACAGAGGATAACTATAAAAATGAAGATAATAAAAGCAGATTATTTTTATTAAAACCTAGGAAGACACTGATGGTTGTAGAAAGCTGTGAACCTGAGACCTGCTTTCTTGGCTAAAGAGGGAGATTACCAAGAGTCAGAGAAAACTTACAGGCTGCTGTTGACATAATCAGAAGGTTTGCAAGTTTTAAAACAATGGCTTTATCACTGTGTGATCTACTGTTATTTAATGCTGAGTTGCTAAACCACCTAAAATCATTTTGTGTCACTGGAAACATAAGCATAACATTAACCAAAGAAATTAGGCTGAAGGAAAATAATAAAAAAATGACATTCAACAAAATATGAAAATGTTTTTCTGCCTTTTCCTGATTCTTTCAGGACTTACCACTTGATAATACTCCCCTTCCCTGCCCTCTTTAAAAAAAAAAAAATCCAAATAGAGAAAACTTCATTAGGCATCTGGCCATCTCCTTCCCTCATTGGAAGGTCTCACCTGAGCTTCAATCCTCCACATCTACAGAGGGACCTGTGGCTTGAGTCCTAGACCTCTCCAGGACTCCCAGACTGACACCCACTGATGGTCCACTCCTTTGCACGTTGAAGGTCTGTTCTCACAGAGTCCCTCAAACAGTGTTCCAGGTGATGGACATGGGGGACTGGGCTGAGTCCGCCAGAGAAAAACTGTGAGAGTGAGATTTTATTGGAAGGAAAAAGAAGTGCAAGATTCAGAAAGACCAGCTCTCCTCACAGGGGAAGCCTCACGTCTGCAGATAACTTCCTGGACTGGGAACCAGGTTCAGGGCAATCCTGGGAGGCACATGCTAAAGATGGAAAGGTCAAATGACGCAAGGAGCCTGGGTAGTGACCACTGAAGGAGAGTCTTCCTAAACTGGGAATGCTTAGATTGAAGGGAGAAACTAACTGGCCTCATAGAAAATTCATGAAATGTCCACTGACATTCTAATAAGGAAAACCACGGCTATTCCTACATCTGTTGAGGCCTTTCAGTGTCCTACACCTGCTACTGAACTCAGAAAAGAGAAACAAGGAGGGGAGTCCTATGGAAGGGGGATCCTTGTGACCTTTGTGTAGGTTAGGATCAAGTTTCCCTGCTGTTGAAGGAAACTTGAACTCAGAATGAGCCTCCCTATGCACATGGGTACAGGAATCCTCAACTGCAGCATGCCCCACCTTTCTGCCCTGACATGCTTTGGGGCAGAGAATGAGGGACAACATGGCAATACTTTAATACTCAAGGCCTCCTGCAGGGCCAGGTGGGGACCAGCCTGGTCAGAACTCATGACTGGTCTTTCTCTACCTATGATTGGTGTTTTCCACTTACCCAAATGTATTGTATAAATCCCACTTCCTATTTGTGAAGTGAGTGGAACAGAGTTAGCATTGTTTTATAGAACCTCATCTGCCTCCTCCTCCACCATCCTCAATGGTGTTGTCTGATGCTAGAATCAACGTTCAAACTTTTCTGGATTTTTTTTTTTTTTTTGGAGATACTGATGTAGTTATTATAGAAAACAGCAGGCATAATTTAAGGAGGGGAAAAACTAGCCAAAAGACTTTCTGCCCAAATTAAGTTAGTGAGATTAGACTAGTTAATTAGTTACCTCTTCTGAAGTTACAAACATTGAGTTTGGCAGCATTTAGTAAATATCCGGACAGGTCCACTTGACACTTTAGAGTACTGTAGACTTTGTCTAAAAAGAACAGAAAATAGTCCCCTTTCATTTCATGGCTTCACTTCAAGGGCCCAGCCACTCAAAGAGGCATCAAAAATTCCTCAATCTCAAGTGATGACAAAAGCATTTTAAAATTTAGAACTTCAGAGGGATTTCCCCCATTGATGGTTTAAATGAAAATACTCATTTTTTTTAAGAAAATCTAAAACTGCTCTCCCAAGAAGCTGTGAGAATAAAGAAAGAATGTGGAAAATTGGGGAACATTTTTTTAAAAAGTCCAACAACTTGAAAATATGAATTAAAGAGGTTATAAATGATAGTGCCCTTTACAGCCACTGGGGAAAAAATACCAAAGATGATCCCTGCCTGCCCTCGCTAGAAAAGATTACACTGCTGGTGGCAACTTGCAATTAGACCAAGAGAAAACCAGAAATTTGAGAGACTCTAGATTGCCAAACAAAGGTCAATTTGAAGAAATACATTGATGCTGTTAAACATTTCCTTGAAAAGGATTGAGGGAGAAAAATAAGGACTATTTAAAAAGTTAAGAAAATCAAATGAATCACAGTTCAAAGGAATGATCTCCAAACTAAATAAGTATCATCGTAGACTGCAAAGTGGAGTTTGTCTTTTTTTTTTTTTTTAAATTTGGTAAAGGGGAATTGAACAAGGCATTTTACCACCAAATTGTATCCCTAGTTCTTGTTTATTTTTTGAGACAGGGTCTCACTAAATTACTCAGATTAGCCTAGCTTCTCGGAAGAGTTTGGTTGAAAGTGAGATTCAATAAATGGATGGTATCAAACTAAAAATCTTCCTCGAGCAAAGGAAACAATCAAGAGCATGAAGAAGGAGCCTACAGAATGGGAGAAAATCTTTGCCACCTGCACCTCAGAGAGGGCATTAATTTCCAGGATATACAAAAAACTCAAAAAGCTTAACACCAAGAATTACAAATAACCCAATTAATCAATGGGCAAAGGAACTAAATAGACACTTCTCAAAAGAAGAAATATGGTAAAAAATACATATGGAAAAAATTTTCAATATCTCTAGCAATTAGAGAATGCAAATTAAAACTACACTGGAATTTCTCTTCACTTCAGTCAGAATGGTAATTATCAAGAATACAAGTAACAATAAATGTTGGTGAGAATGTGGGAAAAGGGTACACTCATACATTGCTGGTGGGACTGCAAATTGGTACGACCACTCTGGAAAACTATATGGAGATTCCTCAAAAAACAAACAAAAACTAGGAATGGAACCATCATTTGAACCCAGTTAACCCACTCCTTGGTATATACTCAAAGGACTTAAAATCAGCATACTACAGGGACACAACCACATCAATGTTTATAAAAGCTCAATTCATTAATAGTTAAGCTATGGAGCCAACCTAGGTGGCCTTCAACAGATGAATGGACAAAGAAAATGTGATACACACACACACAATGGAATATTACTCAGCCATAAAGAATAACGACTTCATGACATTTGCCTGTAAATGGATAAATCTGCAGACTATCATGCTAAGTGAAATTAGCCAAATCCAAAAAAGCAAAGACAAATGTTCTCTCTGAAATGCTAATCCATAACAAAGGGCAGCAGGAGGGGAAGAATAGAAGTTCACTGGATTAGACAAAAGAAAAAGAAGAGAAGGGAGTGGGGTTAGGAATAGGAAAACAATGGAATGAATCTGACACAACTTTCCTATGTACATATATGAATACACCACAGTGAATCTCCACATCATGCACATCCACAAGACTGGGATCCTAATGAGAATAAGCTATATTTATGTTTGTATAAACATATCAAAATAGATTGTACTATCTAAAAAGAATAAAAATTTAAAAAATTTATTCCCTATGTAATACAGTATAACAATTATTCACATTGTATGAAGTATCATAAATAACCTAGAGATGAATTAAAGTATATGGAAGATGTGTATATTTTATCTGCAAACACTATACCATTTTATATAAGGTATTTGAGCATCCATGGAATTTGATAGCAAGGAATGATGGTACTTCAATCAAAACAACATATAACAGATTGAATGAAGAATATGGGAATCTAACTCTTTTCTATTAAACCAAACATTAAAGAGATTTGCAAAAATGTAAAAGAATTCCTCACAATTTTGGGGGGAGAAAAACAAATTAAACATATACCTTCCTTTAACATCTTCCAGTTCCATCAATTTTGTTGCAATGACAGGATTTCATGGTTTTTTAATGGCTGAATAGTATTCCTTTGTGTATATGTACCATATTTTCTTTATTATTTTTGGTACCAAGGATTGGACCCAGGGGCACTTAACCACTAAGCCACATCTCCAGATCTTTTTGGGGGAGCCGGAATCACTAAGTTGTTGAGGCTGGCTTTGAACTTCAATCCTCTTGCCTCAGTCTCCTGAGCTGCTGTGTCTGGCTGTACGACATTTTCTTGATCTAATCTGCTGTGGATGGATATTTAGGTTGATTCCAGAGCCTGGATATTGTGCATAGTGCTGCAAGAAACATGGGAGGGTAGTAGTTCTTTTCAACATGTTGATTTCATTTCCTTTGAGCATATTCCTAGAGTGGGATTGTTGGATCATTATGGTAGTTCCACTTTTAGTTATTTTTTAAATTTTTTTTAGAAAACATCATACTATTTTTCCATAATGCCTGTACTTACTATTTTACATTCCCCTCAACAGTGTATAAGTGTTCCCCTTTCTCCACAGCCTTACCAGCTTTCTTAGAATAGGCATTCTGACTGGGATGAGGCACTATCTCACTGTGATTTTGATTTGCATTTCTCTATTGACTAATGATATTGAGCAATTTTCATTTTATCTGTTTGCCATTTGTATTTTGCCTTTTTTGAAATGTCTATTCAGATTTTTAACCCATTTTTAAAAACTGGCTTATTTGTTATTCAATTCCTTATATAGTATGGATATTAAACTCTGGTATTCTATAGCACAGTAAGGTGAATTAACAATAATGTATTATCTATCTCAAGATAGAAGAATTTTTGAATGTACTCATAAGGCAATAATAAAACTTTAATGTGATGATATGTTGATCACTACTCAGTATATTCATAAATCACAACATCACATTGTACCTCATAAATGTATACAAATGTCATCTTGCAATGAGGAAAAAAAACTCAAGAAAGTTGGTTGGTTGGCAGCTTAACTGATTGAGACAAATCATAAGAAAAGCAAATGATCACAAGAGAAAATTGACCAAAACAAACTTTAAATTCAGGTTTCATGAAGTGGTTCCTGCTGTTCCATATGAAGCATTAGAGAATTCCTTAGATCATCAGTTCTCCAAGGAAGGTGTAGAGTTAAGCTGTGAGGGCTCAGGTGCCTGAGTCACTGCAGGTTTGATATTTACAACCAACTTCCAATATCCACTGGAGGACACTTCTTTTCTTTAAATATAATGTAATCTCTTTTTGGTTTAACTGTTTATTTTTCTTAATTGCTACTAAACTTACTTAAAGTCTGATAAAATTATAATTCCTAAAATGGCTCTTCACCTTTAGTACTGGGGATTGGAACTAAGGGTGCTCTGCCATTAAGCTACATTCTCAGCCCTTTTTATTTTTAGGAGAGGGTCTAGTTAATTTGCTGAGGCTGGCTTTGAAATTGTTATCCTCATTTCAGCCTCCTGAGGTGCTGGTATTACAGACATGTGCCACTACACCCAGCTTCTGTATGGTTTTAATAATACTTTTTATGGCTATTAGATCATTTCATTAGACCCTCAGAATTAGATGCATATAAATATTATATTTAAAATTAAATTGCCTATTATTTACACTACAACTGTTTTTATGATCAGGGAGAGACAGGTAAATAAAAAATAAAGACCATTTATTTATATGAGTTATAAACTGTTAAAAAATAACTGTTATAGCACTGTAAAGTCAACTTACCATTTATCTCAGTAAATTTGTTTAAAAAACAGTAACCTCATCCAAAACAAACAAATATCAACTAAATCTATTCGTATTTTTATAAGTTTAGTGATATTTATACATTTAGGGGAGGTAACACTTTGCTCATGACTTTTTTTTTGTTGTTGTTGTCTAAATGTTTCTAAATTTTATACAGTCAAAAGTTTTCCTTTAAAAAGTCCCTTTCTCTGGGGCTGAGGTCATGGTTCAGTGGCACAGCACTTGCCTAGCCTGTGTGAGGCCCTGGGTTCGATTCTTAGCACCACATATAAATAAAGGTCCATCAACAACTAATAAAATATTTTTTAAAATCCCTTTCTCTATTCTCATTCTTAAGTTTTATTTTTTTCTTCATCTCTCTGTTGCCACCTCTACTACCACATATCAAATCTTCACACCTGATATCCTAATTGGGTTCCCTGTCCCCATCAGATGAATGATAGAATAACCATTTATTATTTACTAGGCACTGAACCAAATATTTTACATAAATTATTTCATTATGACCAGGGAGAGACATATCAATCAGTTAAGACCATCAATTCTCATAGCGATACTGCAAGGTAACTTTATTCCATCTTGTATGTGAATGCTACTACCTTTTCTTCAGAAACTTTGGTAGCTTTCCTAATTAATTTTGATTTTTTTAAAAAATAAATTTATTACAGTAATATATTAAAACATTAAATAATAATACCCATAGTAGCTACTGCAGTTTTGAAGTAATGCTAAGCATAAATATTATTAAATATATATGCAAAAATTGTAATTAGAAATAAGATTTTTTCATATATATGCAGTTTCTTAAAAAAACAGCTTTATTGCAGTATAATTGACATGCAATAAATATTAAAATGTTCATATTAATTTTGAATATTTTTTACTCCTGTATCATCCAATCTATTTTACAATCATTCCCCTTTGGTCCTCTTAATCTATAGTATTCCATTCAAACTCAATTACTTGTGCTCCTTGAGCTTTTCTGAGACTGTCTTTGCAGATTCAGTTCTGCACAAACTTTCAGTCCCATCACAAATGCCAACTCACTGTTGAACTCTTGTAGTTCATTCCTCTGATATTTACTTTTAACTTGTTTTATTCTTTTTTCTATTGGGTACAGGAATGGGATCTTACTCATTATCTTCTACATTATATAGTTCTCAGTAAATGTGTAGAGTGACTTTTTACAATTTTGGAAAATACTTTCATGTTAATTACTTTTAAATTATGTTTTACATACATTAAAAATATGCCCTGTTGAGTTTCTAGCACTTCTTCATATGAACTTTTAAAACTATGCCATGACCTTGAGCATCTCTAAGCACCATATCATATATAATAAATGCCTAATGAATAAATGAGGAAGAATAAATGGATAATTAAAAGCTCTATGGCCACAATGAGGTTTCAGACTCAGATGATGGCAAAATGGCTTCTGGAATGACTTCAGGTAAATTGTTTATCATCTTTAAGTTATAATAGTATAAGTTTTTTGGATAGTTAAAATCCCCATCAAAATTTCTTAGGTTACTTTCAGAACTTGTCACCTTCTCAAGCTTTTAATATTAAACTTTTCCAAATTCAGTCTTTTATTAAGTTAAATGTTCTACTGAACAAGTAAACATTTTCATTGACCTTTTGTGTAAATATTATAGCCATCATTACTTTAATCATAAAACTACTGATGTCACTTACTACATACAAGAGGCTTGGAATTAAAACAGGGATCTAAAAAGTCACTTAGAAATATAGGAAATTAGAGGAAAGGGAAGAGCTAACACATCAGAAGTTGGCATGTTTTAACTTAGTATTTAAAATGATACTGATGGAAGACATTGCCACATTATGCCAAATTGGCATAATTCTACTGTAGTAGACACATTAGTGTAGAGACATAAAGCCTTTAGTACTATGACCCTTTTAGGTAGCACTGTGGTAACTTTTCTTTCATTATACATTATTATATGTATTTCATTATACATATTTCTTTATAGATGACTTTTAATGAATACTTAATGATAACATTGAGCACAAAGAACTGGGGAATTAGGCTTTGTACTCATTAACTAAGACTCCAGATAACTACATGAGCTACGAAGCTGAAGGCAAAGGCAAGAAATTTAGCTTTTTCAATCTGTACATCCATTAATTTAAATTTCTAGTGAAAAACAGGGACTATTAGTTTTAAAAAGTAAACTATACCTTAAATTAATACAAGAAGCTATCTAGATTTCTCACTCATTCAACAAAAATATATACTGAATACCATGTGCCAGCTGCTGGGGTGATAAAGATGATTGATGAGGTTGTAAAAACAAAGATATTAAATGATTGCAAGCAAATAATTATATTACACTGGTAAAGAAGTGCTATGTCCTCCTCACAACAGACTACAATAGCATGAGTGTGGCAAGGAAAGTTGCAACGTGTAGTGAGTACCTGTAGTGAAACATTAAGTTCAAGAGGACAGTGGGGAAGACTTTGATGTGTTTCAAAATTTCTAGAAATTAAAAACCAGAGTGTTGTAAACAAGTGGGGAGAATAGATTAAAATGAAGGGGAGGCAGGCAGGAACAGATTGAAGAATTTTTAAAGCCCTAAGTAGAGGTTTCACTCTTAATGGTTCACCAGCTCACACAGAGCTTTGAAGGCTGCCTTAGGATTTTGAATTTAGGAATTTAGTTACAACAGATTTAGTGATAACTTAGGTTAGGCCCTTCACTGGGATTAAAGTTAGGCCATGAGCAATTCAGCAAATTAATTTCTGAAAGTGGTTTAGAGAATGCTTTTGAGACCAAAGGTGAACAGCTCTAGATTACTTTCTTTTAAAGGCCAAGTATACATTTACAACTGAGCACCACCTATGTGCTACACAATGCACTTTAACCATCACCCACCCCTGAAATCCAAAGGTCTTTTAAATAATCAGAGACTAGAGTAGAGCATAGACTTGATTGGCAAATGTAGGGTGGTCTTAGAGCACAAATATACATTTTTGAGACCTTGGAGCAAATTTTCAGGAATATTCCCACTGCCTTCTCCACTTTGATAACATCATTTTGATGTAGTTTCAAAAGAAGTCTTTAAGTCTACTCTTCCTAACATTTTCAACTTCAAATTATAATTCCACGTGATGAGGCTTAACAATATAAATAAAATGTACATATAATCGGTATCTCAAATAAGATAATAAATATAAAAGCTACCTTTTATTTAAAATGAGGCAGATTTAGAAATGCTACAAAGCCAAGCCCTGAGAATCAGCTGAGCCCCCCCAAATTTGCTTTACAATAGAATATAATGTCTCTGTAGTTGGAATAAAAACAAATGGAAAGAGCACTGGTGTCCATATTCACTTTTTATTCTAAACTAAAAAAAATTCATTTTCTTATATATCATTTTGGAAAATCAGTCACTATGAACCAATACCTCAATTTGAAATTAAACATCTGGGGTAAGCAAGGTGAAGGGTACATGAAACCTCCCTGTACTATCTTTATAATTTCCCATGAACCTAAAATAATTTTAAAAGTTTTAAGAAATATATTTGGGGTATATAAATAGACCAAGTATACTGAAAAAAAAATTCACTTATTTTGGCCCATGTGGAAATTTGGTGGTGGATTTCTAAAAGAAATCTAAACCTGTGAAGTCTAGAATTAAAAAAAAAAATTTAACAGAGGTAATGTAGAACTGTGGGAAAAGGATTTATAGCATAGGGGTTCAAGTAATGGTTCTGCTATAGATTAGCTGGGGAACCTTGGTTGTATCACTTAATTCCTCAAGAATATTTTGAAAATAACAAAAGAGATACATGCAAATAAACTTTGAAAACTGTAAGGCCTTGTGCAAATACTAGTTATTAGTAATAGAAATTTCCCAGCCTTCCTTTTTATTAAGGACTATTTTCATTTGTATCATGTATTCTTTTAATGGAACAAGAACACACTTTAAAAATAGTATTCAAACAAAGAAATACAGCAACTTAGTTTATTACATGCAGATTCTTCTGCATTGTTGCTAACAGTTCACTGGTCCAAAATTACTAAAATACTTAAAAAACTATACATTATGTAAACAAAACATAAATAAGACAGCATAGTTCTTTGTACATATATTTAGTACAGGTTGTTAGGGATTTAGGAATATGTACAATTTTACACCATTGACTGCATTTTCACAATGCATAAATATATATATATATATTTCTTTTTACAGAAACAAAAATAAGATTTCACTAATGACACAGAATGCTATAGCATAGACACGCTGCAATAGTCCAAATTCAAGAAACATATCAGTGTTAACTGTGCAAAAGGCTAGCTTACTCTAAACTAGTCAAACTTGACTTTGTTCAATTTATGTGACACAGACCATGTATTTTAAACAAACCTTTGAAAACATCCTCATACCAATGAGTGAAATGGAACACACTTTTCCCTCCCCAAGAATGTCTCGCTGCAAGCTAATGAAAAGGTACATTAAACACACACACACACACACATACACACACACACACACCCCCCTATGTATAGTATGTTTTCAACAGTATAATAAACAGTTAAAAATTTTTATGGGAGTTAAAACAATGCCCCATTATTTAAAAACTGGCTCATTTAGTCTAAACTCAAGATGCAGCTGTGTCAGGCTTCTCTAAACCAGATGACTGGAAAGCAGGGAAGACAGAGGCTGGATTTCGACTGGCAGATACAACAATTTGAGAGAGAGATGGAGAGAGTGAAGAAACCTTAGATGCTGGAGTATTTATGGTATTCAAAATGGCTCCTTCTGGGCTAACCAACAATTTTTTTACAGATGTGTCCAAATGAAATACCGAAGTGCTATTTGGCAGTGGAGGATTACTGGAAGAAATGGCAGAAACCACAGATGTTGTAGACAAATGTGAAGCTGGCGGAGGCTTAATTACTGAAGTCAATGACACTGTTGGTGCAGGAAGTGGAACAGAAATTTTGGCAGCTGTGTTTACAAATTGTGATGTTGTATGTATTGTGGGTAGAGAACTTACATTCCCCAGAGAATTTACAATCTTTGTAGAGCTTCTTAGAGAATGTTTTACAGGTTGCCCACTTAAAGAACTGTTTGATGCTAGTGTGATCTTCTGAACAGCATTATCTATGGGTGTAGGCTGGATGCCTTGGCCACTATTAAGAACTAAGGGATGACCATATTTTGGGTTAGTAGATATAAGGAGAACATGGCTGCCAGCTCCAAGACCTTGTGGTGGGACAATAAATCGGGCTCCGTTAATCATGATCTGAGTGCCAGGTGCCAAAGGTGTACTGGTGTTGATGACTATTTTTTGCTGAATGCAAGGTTCATTAACTGGACCCCCTACTGAACTAGTTACATTTGATGTTGCTGTAGCAGTGTGAATGGCAGAGCCACCTGGAATAGAACTGTAACTGGGGGTTGATTTTACTAAAGCAGGGGACATTTGCTGGTTTGGAAGAGAAGCAAAATTGGAAATACTAATTATTTTACCTGGACTTGGTAAAACAGATGACAACTCAGCTTGAGGTTTATTTGTGTTTACATTTGTTGGCACTGTAGTTGAAGTCCCTGGCGAATGAAACTGAAGAGAAGTTCGAGATTGTCTTTTAGAAAGAGATACGGAACGTGTGGATCCTGGTACTGTTGCTGAATGTGTAACTGTATTGATTATTTTGGGGGATGCAGTCACAGGAGTAGGCAAGGCAACAGTAACAGGGATTTGCAAAGCTGATGTCAAACATTTAGGAGACACTGTTGGTTGTGTAGTTGAAATCAGAACAGAAGATGCAAGATGTCCTGTTTTCACAGTTGATATAGCCACAGTGTTTCCGAGATTCGATGTGCCAAGTCTATTTGACAAGATAGGCATACTTCTTGAGGAGGTTTCATTTCCACTAACTAAAACAGGAGGCCGTGTCCCAACTGAACCAGAGGATGAAGTCACTGAAAGGGAACCCAAAGATACATTTGCTCCTGTTACTGAAAACATATTTATTGTTTTCGCTGCAGAAACCACTGATTCATTAACAGGAGTAATAGTTTGACTCACAAAATTTGAGCTTACTGGAATTGAATTACCACTTGATGACAATGGCAAAACATAGCCCTTGCTACTTTTGTCTTCTCCTTTTGGGGTTACATTTTGCAATATATTAATTGATGGTATAGTTGGCATGGTGCCTGAAGGATTTACAATTGCTTGACCTATGTTTAGTCCAATTTTCACATCTTTTATCTGAGATACAGTTGGTGAAGAATTTATTTTTATTGGTGCTCCCACTGTAGATGGAATTAGTACTATTTGGGGTTGCTCTGGAGTCTTAACATATGTCTTATTCAAGGTGGGAGGTAGAGTTTGTTTTAATGATTCTGCAACAATAGATGGGGTTGAAGTGCCACTAGGAACCGGAGCATTAATAAAAACTAATTTTTGGGTAGAAACACCTGTAGATGTCTGTTCAGGTGTTACATTAATTGCAGTTCCACTGCCAGAAGGAAGAATAGATGGGGCTGATACTAGCATAAGTTTCTGAACTGGAGTTGCACTGATGACGTCTCCATTTGTTGCTGTTGTTGCTTCTGATCTTGTAACAGGGTAACTTTTTGTGATACAATCTACTTGTTGCTGTTTAGTTGGAGTATGAATAACATTTGTATTGGTTTGTCCAAAGTTTCCTGCTGATATGCTAATTACACTTACTGAACTATTTGTTGTTGATGGTAGTACAGTGCTGGAACAAAGAGAAGACTTCAAGGGGGAAGGGGGCATGTGTGAAGTTTTCTCTCTCATGTGGCCCATATTACCACTGCTGGAGGGTTGGCCTACGGTAAGTTTGAGATTTTTACCTATGGATGAATTAAAGCCACATGGAATGGAAACAGAAGTTGGTGTCTGGCTGAAAGGTGGGAGACTAGATGTAGTAGTCATTCCAGCTACTTGTGAAAAAGCAGAGGAGGATGAAGTTATTGATTTTGGTACCAGAAATGCCTGAAATTGAGGAGCAAAAGTGAAAACTGAACTTGAAGATAAACTGTTGGGTGAATTTTGATCTGGATTGGTCTGTACTTTTACAACTCCAGTGTTCCCGCCTCGTGTCCTAACAAGAATTGACTGTGAATCTCTTATACATACAGTTTTCAGTTCTTGCTTTGCTTCAGAAGAATCAGCAGTTTGTTGTGCAAAAGAGTTGAGGGAATTACCAGGATCTGTAGATCCACTTAGTGTTGTTGCTGATAACAGAGGCTGAACTGTTACTGTTGAGGAAATGGTGGGTGAAGCAACAGGCTGAGGGAATGTGGCTGTTAAAACTGCATTCTTTACTTTTCCTGCCTCACTCTGGCTAGTATTAACTGGTGGTATTAGTAAATTGCTCACAGAGGTTACAGGTGACAAAGGCTGTGGTCTAGCACTACTCACATTTGGTAAAGGTGTAATCGTCTTATTGAAAATAGGTAGTTGGGCAGAAACAGTTGCTGTTGAGTTGACAAGAACTGATGATAAAGAAGAGTTTATACTTGCTGTCTGCGGTAAAGATGAACAACGTTGTTCTGTACCTTTTTGTTGAAGTGATGGTTTATCTTTTGTAACTGCTTTTCCTTCTTTGTGCTGAATCACAAAATTCTTAGGCAAAATAAGAACTTGCTGCATAAGTTTTTCTCCTGTTTTAGGATCTACCATAGGTTGCACCTGAATCTTCACAGAGCTATTGTGAACATCTATTGGCAACCACTGAGTACAGGGCACTTTGTATACCATCTGTAAAGGACTTTTTGTACTGTTGAGGCAGGTCAATGCTGGCTTTACGGGGCTTGCTTCTGGAGGAGATATAACTGGCTTTTCCACAGCAGGAGCACTTTTAACTGTGGAAGGGGGCAGTTGATTTGTTAAGGTCACTTTGTTCCCAATATTCTTTGCAAGCAAGGCCTGAATAGGTTTGGTCCCTTTCTGGAGAGTAGACAATGGTACTGAATCCACCGAGGCAAATGACTCTATATGTTTTGATTCACTCAAACAGTCAATCTGCATATCACCTTCTAAATTCTCAGCAATTGTTTCATTTGTGCTTAACTTTGCTTTCTTCCTTGGGGAAAGCTCTTTTGTGCTATCATCCAGATAACTAGTTTGTTTGGACTGTCGTTTAAGTGTTTTAGGCAGTGTCTTCAGTACTTCTTTAGAAGGCAATTCCTTTTTCAACACCTTGCTTCTAGCCATAGGAAAATCTACTTCTGACAATTTCATATCATCTGAAAAATTATAAAAACATGCGCTTTGTTTATAGAAAGTAGCAACTAAATAGCAATAACACCAATAATAAAAATGAAAGTCAATCTTTGAGTTGGAAATGTATTAAGAAATCTAGTATAGGGTAGTTCTAAAGCTTCAGCAACACTGGAGATAAAAGGCAAGGGGACCTCTATCATGGTAATACTGATATCATAACTATGCTCAAGAGCAACCTGTTACCGAGAAAATTATTTTTGATATAATTCTTTAATTCTGCTGCAAATATAAGTACAAAAGGAAAAATTTCACTTTTTAAAGAGATATTAGAGCCAACAATTAGAGCTCAGAGTTTAATTTGAAAAGGAATCTAGTCTACTAGTTCTCTTTCTCTAGACATAGAAACCTTGATACCAAAGATAGTTTTTTATTCTATTATTTTTTAGAGAGTCTAAAGAATAAAAATATCTATCATTTTCTTAATGTATATTCTTATAGTAAAACATTTATATGGCCAAATTGGGTTGATAGGAATTTATTCTTACAATTCACCAAGACATGGAAAATAATAGGTTAATACATTTCTAGCCACAAACTTTCATATTAATTTCTTATAGAATTAAAGAAAGTCACTAAATTAGATTTAGAGTTGAAGTGAAACACATCTAATCTGACCCAGCCACCTATTATTATTAGAATAATGTGTTTACTCTGGTCTTATTAGGCCATCAACCTTGGTCATTCATTAAAAAAAAAAAAATCTTCATAATACTAGGGACTTGCTAAATTCCATTTAAAGAAAACTTCAGAAACAGAGTTTCAAAAGTAGTAATAATAAAGAAGAGAATGAAACAATTTCAAAGGGATTGCAGGTTAAGAATGTATAGTCTGTAATGAGCAATGACATGCCTACATATGGAATCAGGGAATGGCTTCAGAAACTCCTAAAAATATAATAATTACTCCCAAAAAGTTTCTTGTAAGGACCTGGACAGTACTTCTTCAAAACATTCCAGATTTCCCCCAAACAATATACAATAGCCAGATTATCTTTTCCTTTCAAAACAAATAGAAACTTCTCATGTGCACTTAATATTGGTTTTAAAAAGTTTTAATGCGTACCTGAAATAAAGTTATCTTTTTCCAGGATATCTAGAGGCTCTGTTGAGTCTATAGGCTTACTGATTTCTACTTTAGGAGATTCTTTACCAGGATCTCCTTCACATTCTTCAGTAGTCCACAGTTCTCTAGTAAATTTATCATGATCAGGTTGTCTTCTGAAATCATCATAGTCTTTCTTTAGGCGGCTCCTTAAATAAAATACCCAAAATAATAAATATATATATATATTTAACTCTTAGGAGCTAAACTAACTTTTTAATTTTTAATGCAATGTAGTTATACATAAAAGTGGGGCTCATTTTAACATATTTATAAATACATATAGCATAGTTTTATCCATTTCAACCCTCAGTAAAATCCCTTCCCTCTTACCTCCTAGACTCCTCCTCTACTACTGGTCTTCATTCTATTGATTTATTGGTACATTATAGTTATATATAAAAATGGAAAGCATTGTGATATGTTCATACATGCACATAACATAATTTAGTCACATTTATTCCCTACTGCTTCCCATTTGCCTCCACTCCTCCCTTACCCTTGGTTTCCTACTTCTGTTCTACTGCTCTCTCTTCTATTTTCGTGAGATACCCTTTTTTAATTCTTTTTCTTTTTCTCTAGCTTAGACATATGAGAGATAACATTAAAAAAATATAGAATGCTTCATAAATTTGCCTGCCATACTGCAGGGGCTATGCTAATCTACTTTAGGAGATTCTTTACAAACTTTCATATTAATCTCTTATAGAATTAAAGAAAGTCACTAAACTAGATTTAGAGTTGAAGTGAAACACATCTAATCTGACCCAGCCACCTATCCTTATTAGAATAATGTGTTTACTCTGGTCTCATTAGGCCATCAACTTTGGTCATTCATTTAAAAAATAAAATCTTCATAATACTAGGAACTTGCCAAATTCCATTTAAAGAAAACTTCAGAAACAGAATCTGCTCTGTATTATTCCAATTTTAGTATATGTGGTGTTGAAGGAAACCTGCTAAACTAACTTTTAACATTTTAAATTATATATTGAAATATTTTCAATTGTCACTAAAAATTATGCTTTATGTTAAGTGTATCTAAGATGTTTAGTTCAGTCTTGCTAACAATTAACTGCTGAAGAAGATGAAACCTGGGGTATAAGAATAAGAAATTTAAAAGGTAGCGTGCAAATTTCTGAATAAAGTTTGAATATACCACCTTATTTGTCTTTCTAAAGGCTGTTTTCAGGCTTATTAAATAAGAGAAAGCTATTTTTTTTCCTAGATGAATTGAAAAATGGTTTTGAGACAGTCTTAAAATTACTAATTATACTATAGTTTAAGATTCTTTTAAAGAAGTTAAAAAATTCCAAGCAACAATATTGATTATTGTGACTATCATACAGATTGTAATAAGTAAATCTATCATTTAATCCTGAAAATAATAGGTGTTTTGTGTCTTACTAGAATTAGTCCTTCATTAAGCTTAGGGCAGTAAAACTGAAAAACAATCTGACTTTCAATGAAATCTTAGCTTTGTTTCTGAGAAACTATGGAGAGATGGAAACATTTCCAAATGATTACATGGTATTTTAGAGATCCTTCTTTTGCTTTCAGCCAATTTTCTGCTGTACCCTCAATTTCTATGTTTAAAAAAATAATAATAAATCTGAGCCAAGTGCAGTAGCATATGCCTGTAATCCCAGCTACTTGGGATTCTAAGGCAGGAAGATCACAAAGGCCAGTTTAGGCAACTTAGCAAGACTCTGTCACAAAATAAAAATGAAAACAGTTGGAAGATGGAGCTCACTGGGAGACTACTGGGTTTCACTACCTGTACTATGGGGTGGCGGGGGTGAGGGGGTGGGGATCCGAACATACATTCTCCAACTTATTTTATTTTATTTTTTCCTTTTTCAGTTTTTTTTTTTTTTTATTGTTGGCTGTTCAAAACATTACATAATTCTTGATATATCATATTTCACCCTTTGATTCAAGTGGGTTATGAGCTCCCATTTTTACCCCGTATACAGATTGCAGAATCACATCAGTTACACATCCATTGATTTACATATTGCCATACTAGTGTCTGTTGTGTTCTGCTGCCTTTCCTATCCTCTACTATCCCCCCTCCCCACCTCTCCCCTCCCCTCGCCTCTTCTCTCTCTGCCCCCTCTACTGACATTCATTTGTCCCCCTTGTATTATTTTTCCCTTTCCCCTCACTTCCTCTTGTATCTACTTTTGTATAACTCTGAGGGTCTCCTTCCATTTCCATGCAATTTCCCTTCTCTTTCCCTTTCCCTCTCATCTCTCATCCCTATTTAATGTTAATCTTCTTCTCATGCTCTTCGACCATACTCTGTTCTTAGTTACTCTCCTTATATCAAAGAAGACATTTGGCATTTATTTTTTAGGGATTGGCTAGCTTCACTTAGCATAATCTGCTCCAATGCCATCCATTTCCCTGTAAATTCTATGATTTTGTCATTTTTTAATGCAGAGTAATACTCCATTGTGTATAAATGCCACTTTTTTTTTATCCATTCGTCTATCGAAGGGCATCTAGGTTGGTTCCACAGTCTTGCTATTGTGAATTGTGCTGCTATGAACATCGATGTAGCAGTGTCCCTGTAGCATGCTCTTTTTAGGTCTTTAGAGAATAGACCGAGAAGTCTCCAACTTATTTTTGTGACAAATTTTTATTTGTGCATGTTAGAATTTAAGTACTACCTTTATCACTTACTAATTCTAATAATGGGAAAATTCCTTAATCTAAGGCATCACTTTATTTAAAAATAGTACTTACCCTCATAGTATATGTGGCACATAAATATTCAGCAAGTGTTAGTTAAATTGATTTTGGTTTTGATTTATTGCTTAAGGATGGGGCTGTGAGATACCAGTATGGGTTACCAAAATATAATGATAAAATCAATTTCCCTTTCAATACAAATGATTGGAATGGTGAAGTATCTATGTGGGGGTAGTATGAAGCTCCTTTCCCTTCTTTTTTCCAGTCTCAGCTAATGACAATTCCTTATTTCATGGAAAATGAAAGCAACTGAAAAAGAAATTTTCACTTGCTCATACCTTATCTGCAACTTACCTTAATTTATACTCATATATTCTGTCTCCCTATCTAAGCGAACACGTCCAATTATATGCTAACATACCCTTTCTTCTCTATTCAAGGATCACTCTATTAAATGTACCTTCCTTGAGTCCATTTTTGTCTTAGATCATTTCTACCAATAACAAAACATATTCTTTCTCCATTAATAAAGACTTAACAAAAAAATAAAAACAGTGCTCTCTTAATCCAAACTTGTCCTTCCAGGTACTTCCCTATTTCTCTATTCCACTTCACAGCAAAATACCATGAATAAAAAGATTCCTTAATTCCTCTCCACTTATTCTCTTGAATAGATTTAAGATTTCTGTCCACTTCTCAATAATTAATTCTTTTTTATTTTTGTGGTGTTAAGAGATTGAACTGCTCAGGGCTTTGCATGCTAGGAAAGTACTCTACCACTGAGCCATATCCTCAGTCCTTTAATAATGAATTCTTATTCTTTATCTTCCACAACACATCATGAGCAGTCCTTTTTTTAAAATATTTTTTTAGTTGTCGATGGACCTTTTAATTAATTAATTTATTTATATGTGGTGCTGAGGATCAAACCTACTGCTTCACACATGAGAAGCAAGTGTTCTGCCACTGAGCTACATCCCCAGACCCAAGAGCAGTCCTTTTTGAAACATTTTCTTTACTTGGTTTCTAGGACACCTTTCCTCCTTGGTTATCCTCCCATCTTGCTAAGTACTACTTCAAAGTCTCTTCCGAGAGATTCCTACTCATATATCTAACCTCTAAATGTTGGAATGTCCAGTGTTTAGGTGACTTCTATCAGTTTCTAAGCTTTAAATATAATCAGTATGTGGATAACTCCAAATTCACATCACCAGTCTGTCTGACTCTCTTGAACTCAGGCTCATACATCAGATGTTTAGAAAGTATATCAAACTTAATACGTTGATATCCAAACTACTCAACCTCCATTACTCCCAAATCTGCTATTTTGTCATTCTTCTCTATCTTAGTTAATGGCAAATCTATAATGCCAATTGTTTAGAGCAAAAATGTTGGGCACACTGATTTTATTTTTCACCTTCTTTTATACCCCATATCCAATCTTTCAGCAAATTCTACCAATCCTACTTTTGAAATATGTAGAATCCAACCACTCCTTGGTATCTGCACTGCTACTATCCTGGTTTAAGCCACTATCATTTTTCTCCTGGATAGGAAGTGCCTTGTACGCAGTAGGCACTCAAAATTATCTGCTGAATTACATATGAATGGAAAACTACTAAATGATTCTAGGACATCTTCCCAGAAATCATAAATTAAGAGCTCTAAAATAAGTAAAATAGATTATAAAGCTTTAATTACCTGTTTCTTTGAAAAGCCTTCATTAACTTTGGTTCCCATGGCAGCAATTCATTTAAAAGACGTATCAATGTGCTATGTAATTCTTTTACAGCTTGTCTCCGTTGATACCATTTGCCCTAAAAACACAAAAATTTAAAGTAAATTCCTTAGATTTAATCTAAAAGTCAATGTCAAGCTCTATCTTTTGAATAAAAATACCAAAATGCCAAAAACCTATCAAAAATTATTTTTTTTCTCAAACTGCAGAAAAGGGGAAATATCCTGTAATGAATATTATTTAATATATTTAATGATTTTAATTTCTGTGTGAACTCTGAAACCTGTGTCATCTAACCAGGATATAAAAATTTAAAAAAAAAATTAGTTCTGTCAGCTATAAATGTTTTAATAAATCATTTACTAAACCCAGGTAAAGAGCCCTGGGTTTAATCCCAGTGCTACAAAACAAAACAAAAATTGTAAAGATGTAAAATATATATAAATTAATTATATAAGTAAAAGATATAATTCATCTATAAAGTTTTTGTAATTTTCCGAAAGAATAAGGAAAAAAATGAGAAAAACTAGGTTGGTTATTATATTTAAAAGTAGTCTTCTTCATAAACTTCTTAGGAAAATTTACAATTACTTTAAGAGACTAGTACAAAAAGCAAATACAACAGTTAACTGTTTTCAATATCACAATGCTACACTAAGAATTAATAATTATTGATATCCCACCATTTGCAAAACATTATCCTAGGTATTTTACGAATCCATCTACAAAGAGAGCGTGGGGTGGGGCGCATAAAGGGTGGGGGGAGAAAGACTCTAGCATTTATGAAAACCCTTTTGAAGTGGTATATGTATTGTTATATTCACTTTACAAGTGATGAAAGTAAGGCTCAGAGAGATCAAATGACTTGTTCTTGAACCTGTATCTGCCTGATTCTTAAGTCCAAGCTCTCAGAACTATATTCCTACCTAAATAAATTCAATCTGATGTAGGTTATAAAAATATCTGGTGAAGATATACCTCACCAGTATATGAAAAACGAATTGAATGCCATATAAAAAAATTTACAGCAATTTAGTCAACCTCTGCTTCTCTATAATGTTAGTGCAGAGCTATCATCATCATCATCAGCATCATCATCATCATCATCATCATCTACCATTATATAACCATGTAGTATTTTTTCTGTAATAGCTTTAAAGATAATTCACATACCATACACTTCACGTTTTATTTCTAGCAAAAGACAATTACATAACCTATGGATCACATATGGATAAGATGTATAAAATTAGACTTCATCCTATAAGGAACTATTACAGCAAGTCATTTGGTACATATGTAGAACAGTAAGAAAAATTACCAGTATCTAGAGCAAAATGTATATTCTAAATGTGTGCATGGATTTCAGTTTTACATATATAAAACCTTCAATACTCCAGTCACAGAAAATTTCATCATATATAAGCCCAAATGTTTAATAGCACGGTTTCTCCCCCAAAATTTATACACATAAACAGCCATTATTTCTCTGTTTTTGGTACTGGGGACTGAACCCAGGGGCACTTTACCACTGAGCTATATCCTCAGTCCTTTTTATTTTGAGACAGGGTCTCACTATGTAGCTTAGGGCCTTGCTAAATTGCTGAGGCTGACCTTGAATTTGCAATCCTCCTGTTTCAGCCTCCACTGAGATTACAGAGGTACACCACCACACCTAGTTTAAGCAGCTATATTTCTACCTCTGAGGTTTTTACATCTTAGAAGGGGAAATACTTATTAAAAGAATAGTAAGATATGGTATATATGTGCATAATAAATATGAAACCTACTCTTATTATTTCTTGTCTTCTTATTAGCATGATAACTTATAATATTAAAAATTTTTTCAAGGAAAGTAATTTTTATTTCATATAAATATACAAAATAGATCTCTTTCTTGTTAAATGTGTTCTAAATGTACATACAGAACCCAAGTTAACAATGGGTTTTACCTTGAAAGTTTGTTTTTCTCAAAGAAATTTTATAAATTTCTAATCCATAAAAACAAAATTATTAAACTGATATACAATAAAACTGAGCAAAAAATAACCTTCATTAAGGGAAAGCATACTGCAATTGAGGAAGACAAAAAGGCAGACAGCTGACGGCCATCCTAAATTCTTCATGGAATGAAGTAGAATTTTGTTTCAATAAATAATAGGTAGATTTTTCCCTTTAATAAGGCATATAAATTTTTCCACTCCTCAACTATTATTTGGCTCAAAAAATGAGCGGGTAAGAGTGAAAGCCAACTTTTATTAAGCTAAAAAGAGAAGAAAAAGAAAGGTACAAAGGTAAGGAGACTATCCTCTTTGTGGTAAAATTAATTGGGGAAAAAAAAAGAGAGAGAGACTAGGGGAGAGGGGGAAAGAAAATAGACAGGGAGCATCAAACATGCTGAATTCCTCACTGGGGGTTACAAGGAAGAAAAGAGTTGAAGAATTAACCTGAGTTGTATGGTTGCTGTCTGGATTAGCATGGTGGCAGTGGGATAGGGGATGCAGAAGACTTTAGTTAGGTCTTGGTAGATGAGGAACAGGAAGGTTAGACTCTTTGTAGCTGGACAATGTTATCTCAGGACATATGTCAGATGTTGTTGTGCCTCTGCTAAATTACAAAATTAATTTTTGCATAAAAGTTTAAAAATAAGATTTTATGTTTTGATTAATTTTCAATTAATCCAACATCTAGAAAATATGCTACTGGACCAGCAGACTATATTATATGCAACGAGGCTTAAATCCTAACCTGAGAATATAGTTCTGACTTTCACACAACTCTGTCTGACCCACTGACCTGTTTTGAAATGTCTATGGCCTAACTTCACATGTGTTTTGAAGGTTTTCTTCCCTTTCTTTATTTTATGTTATCCTCCACTCAGGGCAGTGATGGTATGGCATTCATTTATAATCCGAAAATGCATATTTATCATTCTGTATTTGGAAAATGAACCAATTTTTTTCTCCATAACACAAATTATTGAAAGTAAAGATCTATAAAATGTTTTGCCTTGAAGATACATAAAAAGAATATAATGACCTCAACAAAGGGCACCCCTGGGCCTTCCATGGGGTATGTGAGTCCATATTTTTATTTTGATTTATAAAGGGTGCACAGACTTAAAAATGTTGAGAATCACTGCTCTGAGACTGATACTTGAGGTAAGGTGCTTTAACTACTGATAATAAAAGGGAAACTCACACTGCTTGTTTCATGTATCATCTTCTTTGGTCAAAACATGATGCTTACAACCCAAATGGAATTAAAATGATGACACTGTCCCTTTCTACTAAGTTGTGATCTCAGAGTTTCATAGTATACAATGGAACTAAAGTAAAGAGAAGAAAAGTTGTGAATTTTAAAAACAAATTAAGAGTTGGTAACTATCTGCCTTATCCTGGGATTAATACAAATATCTACTTAAACAAATATTTACTGAACTTTAAAGGAGGTCATTAACTCCAAGTGACCAATGTTTTTTTGGACTGACCAACTTTATTTATATACACAGATAAGGGGAAAACCAAGAATAATCATATTTCTTCTTAGATGAATTCATTAAAAGTTAAAGGGGAACTCAGAGGGTATATATATATATATATATATACACACATGTACATATGTATGTGTGTGTGTATATATATATATATATATATATATATATTTTTTTTTTTTTTAAAAGAAAACTGTCTAAAGTCACAAAGGGAAGTACTCATGGACAAAATAGACTTTAGACCAGAATTCTATATCTCTTAAATGCCAAAATTCACTCTCCCTCCACCACACAATATTGTTGCTCTTGAACCCCACAAAGATAATTCCTAAAGAAGAAATAGATTATTGTATAAATATCTATATTTACTTTGTAATGCAAGAATCAAAATCTCTAAAATTAATTTTATTAATTTAAAAATTACAAGAGTAATTGAAATTATAGTGACCTAAAGATTAAAAGTGAATTAAAACAAAAGGAAACAGCAAGCTCCACCTTCAAATACAGAAAGACTCTTACAAACTTTTATCTGCACTAATCATACAGAATTAAAGATAAAGATGGTAGATACATTTATTGGTAAAAGTTCATTTGTGAAGCAGTGCTATAACATTCTCTAATAAAAATAATTTAATAATTTTTATACATATAATTTTAGTCCTGACTTTACAAACAGGTATATGAATATGGGGACAAATTCACTGTTTTTAGATTTTTCATGAATAAAAATATCTTCCTAATATAATAGCAATGTATTATGTAAACTTGATAATTATTAAACAAACATTTATCAAAGGTCACTTTAAAGAGAAGTAGTACTTTTATCAACCTACTAAAAAGTTCAACATAAAGTATGAATTTCAAATATATATCATGGAACAAAAAGCATCCAATATATTCTAAATTTGAAGCTTACCTTTCATTGCTTTCTCATCCAATGTCCATAGCAGCTGCAGATTGCCAGCTCCCTTTCCATTAGATGCCCCAACTACTAAGCCATGCAGGTTTTATAATCCCATGGGGATTACTACAAAAAGGAGCTGATCTATGATCACAAGTAAGTCCTTTACTATATTATGCAGTTTTATAAGTTTTCAGGTAGGAGAAACTAATAAGGAGTTATAAGGAAAAAACTTACAAAACTACACAATATTGTAAAATGAAAAACTGCACGTTGATAAGTGTGAAATGAGTGTGGGGGAACTTACCTTGTAACTAAAGAACAACTCCATTCTGTTGCAGTAATCTGGGATGGGTATGACAGCACCAGCAAAATGCTGGTGAGGGTGTTGCAAAGAGAGAGAGCTGGCAATCTACTGATGCTGGGGACATTGGACACCTAAAAGGAAGAAAAAGAGGAAAATAAATAAATTCTAGATTTATTAAGTGTCTTATCAGCACAGATATATTTTGTACATTAATAAATTTAGATGCTTTGTTAAACTTAGGTGTCATCTGCTTAAAAAAACCCATCTAGCTACTTACACAAATTTTCTTGATGTTACAGTTAAACGAAACAGGTCTCAACAGTTATATGATTAAAATCATATATATATATATATAAAAATCGTATATTTATTAAAATCATATATAAATATACAAAAAATGCTTTTTCAATTGAGAAGATATTAATGCTGTACATAATGAATAAATATAATTTTATATCTCACTTAAACAATTTATATAAAGATGACATATATGCTAAAATATGAATTGTAGTTTGCTATATGTTTTTGTTCATAGATGTTGTTAGGGCACAAAAATGTTGATCACAAAACAAAATAGTTTTTATTATAGGCTTGCTTCTTGTCACAGACATAAATCCTGTGGTGGAAAGGGATTAAGTATCAACATGTTATGCTTTTCAAATAAAATACAAGTAACTTTTAGAAAAGCTAAGAGGATCTCTACACAATATCTCAATTTAAAATCATTAATAACATCCAAAGGCAACTTGAAAATAATCTAGATTTGTGTACAAAAATAATACAAATAAAAGTATGTATTTTAATAAACTATCTGACATTCTTAGTTTAAATAATTCAATGAAAAGTAATATTATTTTTAATATGCATTCCCTTTTCTTTAATTGCTTACCTAGAGAAACTACTACCATATTCACATACTCCTTCATATCCACAGTTTAGGAGATAAAACACCACATTAATCTTGTTGGTATATGGTCTGTTGAAAAAATACTAGTTTTGACAGTATAGTGAAATGTTTGCATTTAACACAGAAAAAGTTAAAAAGCATTTTAATACTTCCAGAGGTATTATATATTATATACTACATATACTACAATATGCTATTATCTTGAGATACCCTCATCAATTTTTACATAAGATTAACAGGAAATCATTTGCATTTTATTCCAAAGGCATCTCAATGAATACATTGAATAGCACGTATGTTCTCATTATATTTCTTAAACTGAATAGTATGTTTAATATTTCCATTATATTTCTTAATTAGCATTGAAACAAAAAGTATGAAGGCACATAATTAGCATTATAATGATAACAATGCAAGTTTCTGTGTCTTCTGGCTTTGTACAGATAGAAAAATCTGGGTGACAGATCACATTCCCACTGAGGTAATTTACTATTTCTGGAGAAGAAAATGTAACAATATACCTTTAACACATAATATAGTTATCATTTTCATTTATAAAGAAGAAAGAAGCCTGGGCTGGAAATTAACCACAAATTCCTGTTTGATCTTTTTCAGTAAAGTGGGTAACGTAGAAAAAAAGTTGAGGAATTTTATCAAATCTACACATGCTATCAACAAGGTGGGTTCTCAAGCAATCTCAAGCAACTCACTAAATTGCTAAGTAAAGCTATGCTTATTTGGCATCATCAGGACAGAAAATTCCACGAAAGTGAAATTTGGATTTTTGCTGTACTGGGAATTAAGCCCAAGGTCCTTCTGCATTCTAGGCAAGCACTCTACCACTAAGCTATACCCCCAATCATTTTCATTTTATGTTGAGACAGGGTCTGCCCCAAAGTTGCCAAGGCTAGCCTCAAACTTACAACCCTCCAGCCTCAGGAGCTGGGATTGCAGATGTACACCACAAGGTCCAACTGGCCTGGATGATGTTAGAAGCAGGGTCAGTGTCTTACTTATTTTTACTTTCTCATACTCTATCACAATGTCTACCACAATAAGTATTCAACTATGTTAAGTAAATTTCTTAGATAACTGATGTTTCCTCCTTACATACAAAAGATTTTTTAAGAATGATAGACATATTCCTAAATACATCATGTCTTTCAGATTTCCTGGCCACACAATGAATATAATTTAACTTGGAAAAAATTTGGGTCATCATTATTAACAGTTATAGTGTTATGCTTTAACATAGTGACTCTCAGGCACTGTTAAGGTTTCTGATGCTATTACCGATGTTCCTATATTAAATTGGTCTTCTAAGATGTGTTTTTGTAATTTTTTAAAGTCCTTAAAAAACTATCAGTATTTCATGCTATCTATAAATCTGTTTTAAGTGTCTCTTGTCCTAATTAAAAGCAGCTACTACTACTACTTGTTAGAATCATATTTATATTAAAAGAATGGTTCCATGGAAGGCCTTTTTCTATTTTAAGGTATTAGAACATTTACATGTGGACACTACACTCAATTTAGAATTCTTTTGCTTCTTTGCTGGATTCTGTTAATTTTGCTCCAATATTACAATGTATCAGCAGTTTTTCTTTTTCTATAAAATCTGATTAAATGGTAGGAAAATTTTGTTAGTATTAATTCCTTTCAGTTTTTTTATATTATTATTCCCCAATTCACAAAAGGCTTTGAACTAAGGGTTTTCCAAGGATTTTCTTATCTTTTGTAATAAAAATGTCAGAATGATTTAAGTTTATTTTCTGGCCTTGAACTCCCATTGATTTAAGTTAAAACTTTCAGAACAGCAAGGTAATAAAGCAACTGTAGAATTCACATTAATTAGAACTTTGAAAAATATATAACATTTAAAATGTTATTTATATTTGAATAAGTGTGAGACAAATAATTCAAATGGGGTTAAGGCAAATTATAAAACCCACATTATGGAAGCTCTTACTGGTTCAACTCTTCTCAAACTTTATTCTAAGCTGGGAATATACAGTATTTAGTCTCTGCCTGATGTAATATCACACAATCTTTCCTTTTAACTGGAGCTTTCTTTGGAGAAAAAAGAGAGGTTTTTGAATATTGTTTTCATGATAATTTCCCTGCCAACCTTTTTTCTGTCTTTTCTTATTGGTTCTTTTCAGTTATACATAACATTAGGATTCACTTTGACATAATTATAAAAGCATGGAATACAATTTGTTCTACTTCCCCTTTCCTTCCCCCTGTTCCCTTCCTTTTAATCTATTGATCTTTCTGCTATTATAGTTTGTTTTTAATTAATGTCTTGTGGATATATACATGATGATGAGATTCACTGTGGTATATTCATATATGTACATAGGAAAGTTAGGTCAGATTCATTCCACTATTTTTCCCTATCCCATTTTTCCTCCCTTCCCTTCATTCTATTTCACTAATCTTTCTCCTTTTTTTTTTTTTTTTTTTAAACCTCCATTCCCTTATTTTGGTATAGCTTCCACATATGACAGAAAACATTCGCCTTTTGACTTTTGGGGAGTGGTTTATTTCACTTATCATGATAGTCTCCAGTTCCATCCATTTACTTTAAACTATGGCTAACTGTAGTAAGTAGTAACAGTGGGCTCTATTAAAACGGGTTAAAATCTGGCATTTAATTGAACAGGGTAATTATTAAATGTCAAAAAATACCCCAAAGCAAGACTTACTGTAGATAAATAAGAAAATATACTCTCAAATCACTCAGTGACTAATTATTTGAAGCTTTATTTGCCTTGCCAGTCATATATTATTTTGCTTGACAATTCCTGTCATCTAGCTTTCCTTTCTATAATTTTGAACATGTAAGTTTATTTCTGAGTGTTCATAAAATTCATCTGCTTACTGGTCATTCCATCTTACAAAACACATAAACAGATAATTAAGGGCAGTGAACAAGAGACTAGGGTGTTGGGTGACTTCTGAATAAACACAATTTGAAAACAAAAATATAAGCTTATAAAAGTACAGGGAACCAGGTGCAGTAGTTCACACCTGTAGTCTCAGGTATTCAGGAGGTTTAGGCAGAGGGGTTGCTTGAACCCAGGACTCCAAGCCATGCCTGGTCAACACAGTGGAACCCTATATACTGGGAAAAAAATAATAGTACAGTTACTAGCCCAAGTAACCCAGATTAAAATTAAAACTTATCCCTAGGGTTTAGGATAAAATTCTAAACTCTGTAAGTGAATTCCTTGAAGATAAAGACTCCTTATCAAATCTCTGGTAGTATACAAAACAGAAGACACTCTTCCTATCTGCCTAGTGAATAAGACTAGTATCTGTAACTAAGGTAAGAGAAAACTTAGTTTATCTGCTGCTGTGTAATGTTTCAAAAAGGTCATTTTAATTTTTTGAACTTCTAAATGACTAAAGACAAAGTGACTCCCTTCTATAGCTGAGATGGTTTTTGGTCTTATTAACCATTAACTAGTTTACCAGAAAGAGCTACAATAAGAAAACTTTATAGGGCTGGGGCTGGGGCTCAGTGGTAGAGCACTTGTCTAGCACGCATGAATTGAACTGGGCTCGATTCTCAGCACCGCATACAAATAAATAAAATAAAGGTCAATCAACAACTAAAAAAATAAAAAAAGGAAAACATTATATACAATGAAGTAATTATCAAAACCTTAAATAGGGTTGCAGTTGTAGCTCAGCGGTAGAGCGCTTGCCTAGCATGTGTAAGATACTGGGTTTGAACCTTAGTACCATATAAAAATAAATAAATAAATATATTGTGTCCATCTACAACTAAAAATTTTTTTAAAAAATATTAAATAAAACAATTTTAAAATGGTTAGCAATTACTACAACCATATTTACAACCAAAGCCATTAAATAAAGTCAATGAGGGTTTATTGAGGACTCTGATTGTACTTAAAAGTTTCTTACACTGCAGTAAAATAGATTTTGTACTGTTTAAAAAATGTTGATTTGATACCTAACTACACAAAAATGGAATATATAAGCCGGATGTGGTGCCTGTAATCCTAGTGGCTCAGAGGCTGAGGCAGGAGGATCACAAATTCAAAGCCAACCTCAGCAATTTAGCAAGGCCCTAAGCAACTTAGTGAGACCTTGTCTCAAAAAAAACAAATAACAAAAAAAAAAAAAAAAGCACTGATGATGTGGCTCAGTGGTTAAGTACCCTAGGTTCAATCCCTGATATTAAAAAAAAAAAAAAAAAGGAATATATAATGCAAAGGGAAAAAATCTCATAATCCTTCATCATAATAGAGCTAAAATTTTCTTTTTTTATGTGATAGAAAATAAAATTAATGTTTGATAATTTCTTTGACTTCTATCAGGCTTTTTGTATATGCAACAGTATTCTACATGTTGAGTCCATATAAATTCATGCAATTAAGTAAACTTTAACATGATTTGACAATAGTTTTCTATTTATCTGTGTATCATTCCTCACTATATTTTAAGTTTTTAACTATACTGTATTTTTAAAAATGAATAAAGAAAATACATACACAACCATATTATTTATAACTATGAATCCTCTACTAAGGAAGCTAAAAGGTAAAGAGTGAACATAATTGTCATAAATTATAATGAGTTGAAGACAGCTAAGACTGAGTGGAAGCTAAGGTTAAGAATCCTTCTTAAGGGTTGGGGTTGTGGCTCAGAGATGGAGTGCTCACCTACCATGTGTGAGGCACTGGGTTCGATCCTCAGCACCACATAAAAATAAAATAAAGATATTGTGTCAATCTATAACTAAAAAATAAATATTAAAAAATATATACTATCTCATGGAATCATTAAGAGTAAATAATGATACTGACATTTGAAAAGTTTCATCAAATACAAATCTAAGTTAGAAGTACACGATGTAATCCCATTAGAGGATGTGGTATTATTTCACTGATTGTCACTAACTTTAAACACATCAGCTTGTTATCTCCCCATAATAAGTTGACAGCAGCATAGAGAATAAAAGAACAGGGTACTCAGCAAATACAGGATTATACTACAGTATTATAACCTTAGTACAACTGACATTTGGGGCCAGATGATACTCTGTTGTGGTAGAATGTCATATACATTGTAGGATCATTAAAATGTAAGATATTCAACAGTATCACTACCCTTTATCCATTAAAGGCCAATACAATCTCTTCAACTGTGACCAAGAACTGTCTTTAGACATTGCCAAAAGTCTCCTAGTGAGGGGAAGGGGATAACTACTGGCTTATACAGAACTCTGTGACCCCAAAACAGGTGCCATCATTTCTCATCTAATCTTCTGACTTCTCTAATATTTACTATATTATGAATTTAAATTATTTTAGAAATATTAACTTTATTCATTCAAAATTCCTTAATAATTTTAACACACCTTTTTACATACTATAATCATCATGTACATATTATTTTGTATGTTCTTAAAATACAACATTTCACAAATATTTTCTTGTAGTAACAATGTCCCACCAATATTTCATTTTACTAGTATATGATATACCACTGTATCAATATTATAGTTTGGTTAATCATTTGCCTACTACTGGACATATGAGCTATTTCCAAATTTCCACTATTAAAGGTAGTTTGTTAAACACACCATTGTGTATATCACTTCTGGGGGCAGGAGAAGAGAAATTCAAAGAATAGAATTAGATCCCAAGTATTATCCCCGTATCAAAAAGCAAAGGCAGTTTTATGGCTTTTCTAACATACTGATAATAAAATCTAGTAATAATTGTAATTTGCCTTTAATACTGTTCAAAGTTGAGGTACTTGAAAGTTAAAAGATGTATTAGGAAAAGATATGGTTTTATATTTAAAATCTTAATTTTTCCATATTGATAAGACTTTGATTATCATTATATGATCTAGGCATGGCTTCTTCTTTTATAAATAACATCTTTTTGTTGCCAAATTTTAACCTTTCCTTATAACCAATCTCTACATGAATCCTTCCTTACTGTAAGATTGAAACCTTTTGAAAATCTAAACTATGATGTAAAGCAGATAAGATGAAAAACTAGCTCACATGAATGCTTGACAAATCTTCCAATTTTCACTATCTATAGAGAAATAATGTGTAACAAATTTCAAACACAATAGCATCAGGTAAATTTATCAATACCTTAATTTTCTATTTTTTAGAAAACAAAAAATTTCCTAGATTGGAAAGGATATTTTTCCAAGTGATTAAGCAAAATACAAATTTGACTTCAATTAAAACAAAAAATGAGGAGCTGGTTTTATAGCTCAGTGGTAGAGCACTTACCTCACATGCATGAGGCCCTGGGTTCGATCCTCAGCACCAAATAAAAATAAACAAATAAAAATAAAGATACTGTGTCCATCAAAAACTAAAAAAATATTAAAGAAAAAGCAAAAAATGTGATTTCTCCTTTAGATTTTCTAAAGACTCTTATGATCTAAATAATGATGAGAAAAATTAAAGGACTCTGTCAAAATATTTTAATTTACCTCAACCAGAGGCTTCACTTTAAACCAATCTAAGGTAGATAATTAAGTTAGCACTTCAGGATCCAAAGAATGTTGAGTCACTTCTGAATTAAGTGATGTGATCAAATGAACTGAGTAAGCTCAAGCAAAATTAAAGCATTTTTCTCTTTACATGATTAACCATAAAGGGAATTACCTGTCTTGCAAGAATGAGTAAACAATCTAGATTTTAAAAAACTGTACATCTTCCATTACAAAGCCTCTTAGAGGTTAAAAAAAGAAGTTTAAAAGGTTTTTAATATTAACATAATAAAACTGTTTTAAAATATGAAGTCTGTTACTGAAAAAAAAAATGATAACTTTTTAAATGGAATATTGACCCAGTAGAGAAAACAGCATCATTCTTCCTAGTTGTTTTGGAAAGAAAAACTATCTTGAAAGGCTCTGCAGAAAAGAAGCCCTCTGAAGCAGCTAGTTGTTTATATGAATCTGTATTTGTGTAATTTCTATCTTTAGTAATGACATATAAAACCAAAATTTATATGAAATATATATTTTTTGTTATTGGTGCTATTATTATAGATTTGAACAGTGATAATGAATAACAGAATTGCTTGTGCTTTAAATACTATTTTAGTTTTGACATTGATATCCTCTAATGAAGAGCAATATTAATAGTTTATTTGTCTGGCAATAGTATACGAAGTCCACAAGACAAGCAATCAGTCATAACAACTATCGCTATCACTGAGTTCATGTATTTCATTATTAAGAAAATCCCTCAGGGGATTTTCTGTGAGTCCAATTCTAACAAGTATGGTTACCTGCTTTTTTAATCCACAATGCATCAGCTAGAGCAAATATATATACGCACACAAGAGATGACAACTGACAGACAATCTGGCAATGAAGAAAGACAGAACAAAAGCCAAAAATGGAGAAGACATAAAAAATCCTTTAAAATCCACAGGATAAAAGTCTTTTGGTGAATGTTTAATTAAAGCTACTGAAATCAATAGATTTCTTTTCCTTTTCTTTCTTCTTCTTCTTTTTGTACTGGAGATTGAACCTAGGTGTGCTTTACCATTAAGCTATATCCCTAAACCTTGTAATTTTTAAATTCTGAGATGGGGTCTTGCTAAGCTGCCCAGGCTGCCCTTGAATTTGTGATCCTCCTGCCTCAGCCTCCCCAATAGCTGGGATTATAGGCAGGTGCCACAGAGCCCTGCTGATATCAATAAAGTTTTTAGAATAACAACACACTTATTGATATTCATGAAGATGACCTTTTAGTCATCAAAAAGGCTTATATTGTCTTCAATATAGTACAAGTAAGCAAAGAAGTTAAGTGATTAAAATAAAGATTTTAGTATTAAAAGTTTAAGTTTTATCTAGAAAATTCAGTTAAGTGGAATACCTTATTTCCAAATGATGCCAAACAAACTGGTATTAAATATTAACATAAACATTAATAAAGTCAATTCGTGCAACTGACTCAATTAGATTCTGTAAAACAGGAAACACTACTGAGATGCAAACTTTTATAGTCTTATTTGCTTTATGGTATGTGGCCATTTCATTGTTTGAAATAATATGTTCATGTAAATAATCTTTTAGGAAGTTTATATCATAGGGAAACAGCTCACATGTTGGTAATCTCAATAAAATTATCCCTGCTAAGAATAGTTCCAAGAATTTCTACTTCTTGTCCTTTATTGAAAATATGAGGGACCATGAATAAATTGTTTAGAGACCCAAAATCCAATCAATTACTTGATATGTAATCTAAAGTTTTCTGAAAAACATGCCTTCAAGGACTACAGTGTCAAATGTTTGGAGTTTGTTTCCTCTTATTTTTCTTGTACTTGATTCTGTGAAGGAAGGCAACATGCTTGTACTTCACCAATAAAATGAGGTGGATGGTTTTACCGAAAAACCCTAGGATGTTTTCAAGTCTTTCTCTTCTAAACATGCTGTAAGTAAGTCAAGTATGCTTAAAACTATGCATTAAAAACAAATAAACTCTTAAACTATAATGTGGGGACAAATTAAAGTTATGTTTAACTGTAGCATAAGAAATTTCGCAAATTTATTTAATAGAATTCTGTTAAGTCATGAATTATGGAAAACTAAAAACAAGTAACTTCTACAAAAACAATGAATTATATGGATTTTAAAAAGAGACTACTTTTTCTACCTCGGAAAATAATGAGTCTTTTATGAATATAAAACATTAAATACATTAAAAATTAATCTGGCTACAGAGAAAATATTCTCATATTTTTTTTGAGAAATATATCACAGCAGTAAATTTTAATGAAATAGTCTTTCATATCAAGAGACTTTCCAGATACCTAATGTATGAAAATACAGGGATCTAAACCATCTTTAATGGAAATTTTATGTAGTATATAGTTTTTCTCATTCTCAGTATACTGAACACAGTCTTCTTGCTAATTTATGATTATTATTATGAATATTATTTTACCTCTTAAAGTAATATTCTCAGAAGTATACCATGAGAGACTTCTGTAATGCTTAAGGTTCTTTCACTCTAGTACTGAATAACTTCAAGAGGTCGTACTTTTGTGGCGTTTCAGCCTCCTGCCTCAGACTAACAATATGGCTTTCCTACTAACATGTAAAGTGATTACTACAAATCTGCTAATACCATACTTGTTGAATCATTAACCATATTTTATACATATTTACATTAACAGATTCTAAACAAAGACACAGAGTGGTTTCATGACATTCCTAAGAGACAGAGGCTTTTTTTTTTTTAATGACAACTAATTTTCTTCAATGTTTAAAAGCTTCCCATTTATTTATTGGATGTGTTTCAAATTTATGACATAATCTAAATATAAATGCCAGTTAAATAGGTGTTACTCATTTAAAAAATAACAAAATTGAGTGTTTTACCAAGTTGGGAAAATAAACATAATGCCCTTATACTACAGTCTCTGAATATCAATAAAATATCAGAAAGGGAAAGTAAAGATTAATTATTTAGAATATGTAGTGAAAGTTAATTTTAAAAATCTTTCATCTGATAAAGGCTCTTTAAAAAGTCATACTGTTAAGAATCAAAACTATCTGGGGCCCAATTAAACAATTTACATCTATTTTCATGTTACACTTAATTAAAAGTTTGTTACTAATGCAATAAACTTCCATTAAAGCATACAATTGTTAATTTGCAAGATAAGCATTATCTAAAACCACTACCAGTCAGAAAACAATCAGTATATTGGGAATTATCTAAATCTACACCTGGTATAAACCAGGCAAACAAATTAATTTACTTGCCCCAGCACCATTTTTGTGTATTAAAAATAAAAACTAGACCACAGGAGAAATAAAAGAAATAATGTTTCTATCTTTCATTGCAAATTTTCAATGTAATCCAGGAGAACAAAATTTTTAAAAGGCTTTAGAAAAAAGGCAGGAATAAATTTTAATGCTGACAATAATAGACAGAACTTTTTGATTAACACCTACCGATTTTTTTCTACTGTTTTCCAGATCTTTGAGTTCATTCTCGATTTTTGTGATTAATTCCCTGAGTTCATCAAGATTAGTGCAAATAAGCTAAAATAAAACACAAAAACACAGCTTGATAACACATAATATAAAACACCCAAAATGTGGTAACAGAAGTTGTTTTAACACACACTGAATTCACAAAATTGTTTTTCTCTGCAATAGTGAAAGCTCTGCAGTTTATATTTTAAGAGATATTAACTTATTATGATGTAGGAACTTCAGTTTAATATAAAATAAGCTGAAATCTCAACAATGGTGATCTCACCCCACATCCCCACCTCTTAGGTTGCTTTATAATCCAGGTACTTTCTAAACATTATTAACTTTCAGCCCAGAATGACAAAGATCTGGAAACTCACCCTACATTTCACAGGTTACTGAACCTCCTTTCAGAAGTACTTCATCAGGCAGTCTCCGGGTAGGTGACTAAATGAACCCCTGGAGAACTGTCATTATACATTTACTTTGGTTTGCTAACTATATAATTTGACAAACTTTAGTTATTGCTGTTGGGAGTACCAAAGAAGGGTTACAACTACATGTAATATATTCTAAGACGTGAACAAAATTAAGTACATATTCTTAATATGAGCTTAGTAGTTTTTAATAAAACCCCCCTCACAGCATCTATTTCGTTTCATAATTGTGTGGCTCATTTTATTTTACCTTGATAACTTTGGCAAATGGCCAAAATAATTGGTTCTTAGTTACTAACAACTGAACTAGCTGGGTTTAATTACTGAAGTTTTATATAGAGAAGTGTCAGCAACAGTAATAAAAATATTAGTTAACTACATTTTAGTTCTTTAAAATTAGAATGAGTTTGTCCACTCAGTTCAATATATTTAAATTTTCCTACAGCGATTTAAGCCATTTGAAAGCATCTGATGTGAAAAACAAATAGAATACCTCTGAAACAAAACTGCAACCACAGAGAGGAAAAATTTCAGATTAAAGAAAGCCTTGTTGCAACGTTGATATTGTGTAATAATTTAAAATCCTGTACTAATAAATTGTTAATTTCACCATTAACTTGTTACATCCATTAATTTCTATGGAATGGCACTGTTTTCCTAAAAGGCATACTTTTATTAGAGAAACAAACAAACAAACAAACAAAACAACAAATGCAAAAGCAGATTACAAGTTAATTCTTATTGGCTACTGAATGACAGAAATAGGACTTGGGAAGCTCCTTAAATTTCCTTTATTATTTATTAGGTTAAAGCATACAAAATTGCTGATATACTTTTGATCTAAAAAATGGCTACATAGTTCAACCTAATAGATTAAGAAAAACTGTCACAGATATCATTATAACTAGTATTAATAATTACTTATTAGAAATATCTATACAACTTCAAACTCACAAACTTGACAAAGTAGGGAAAATATGTACTTAAGTAATACAAATAAAAAAATTTCAGGATTGGGGTTGAAGCTCAGTGGTAGAGCACTAGCCTAGTACACATGAAGCTCTGGGTTTAATCCCCCCCCCCCCC
>NW_025999998.1:5118804-5141597 GCF_001458135.2 Marmota marmota marmota | reverse complement strand
TTAAACCCCCCCCCCCCCCAAACACACAAACAAAAACAAAAAACAAAACTCAAAACAGGAAAACAAACAGCCCTCCCCAAAGAAAATTAAACACAGTAATGTAATAGGAAAATAAAGCTGATATTTATTAGAACATTCCAATTTGCCAAATCTGGTTGTGGAAGAAATGTTGATGGTCAAGCAGTGGACTGGCCAATTAAGTAAGTGCCTCTAGAACTAGATAATGTCTTCAGCTTCTATTATATCCATAAAACTATAGAAAAATGTTGGCCCTACAGCAGGCTTTTAGTAATTAATTACTCAGTGAGGACTAAACTTCTTGTAGTATAATCTTCCATTATGACAACTATGTCAAATTTGTCCCAGACCTGCAGATGGCTCTCTTTCCCCTGAACTTGCTGTATTGGTTAATATCATAGCACAAATTTCTCACTTGCACATAGAATGCTCAGAGAATTTTTTGCTTAGATCTTCACTGCATCACTATACAAGGAGTAAAGGTTTAGTTTACATGTAGCTTGTAGAAACTTACAGGAACAACAGACATACACTCATATAAGTAAACACATCCTAAAAAAATGTTAAGACCTTTTACTTATAGATTAATCATGAAACCAACAACTTTTTATATTCCATCAAAGGAATAGACAGGACTGTTCTAAGGCCAAACCGTGAATGACTTCCAGATCTCAACAGCTATATAACGCTTTCAAGAAGCTTACGGAGTTAGTAAGTTGTACTAAATCAGTGCTTCTCAAACTTCAACATGTATAGAACTACACTGGGATCTCATTAAAACACCATTTTGACTTAGTAGGTCTCAAGTGAGACCTTCTGTTCTGCAAATGTAACAAGTTCCTAGGTATAGTCTGTAGATCACACTTTTATGTAGTAAGGTACTAAATGATTATGAGTTATAAATCAGTATGGCTACTGAAACATTTTGGTACTATGAAGCTAATGAACATAAAAAATTGAGAGATTAATTTCCAAATATGGGATGGCATATTAAGTGCATGATAGTAGGACAAATATTAAAATAAGTGACATGACTCTTTTTGAGGGTCAAAATATTTTTATCAATATTTCTTTGAAGCTATATTAATATTTACATAACAATTTATATATTTGTATTGTTATATTTGTTGTTTATATAGCAATTTATGTTTATATGCTAATATGTACATTCTTTCTATAAATACATTTAAGATATATCTAATATGCAATATATAGAATCAGGTAGAAAATTCTTCTATAAGAACATAATTAATTTGACTTATGCCAATTCTATGTCATATGCAACTCTATTTCCTTTTTACAAAGTAAAGAATGTATGTGGACTTTAAACTCAACACAATTTGGAATGGTATTTTAAAAACAGAATCAATTCAATAAGTTCACCTTAATAAGGAGAACAGATGCATTTTTGGAACAAAGCAAAACACTTTATTAATACCTCCTCATTAGCTAGAATTTGAAAAACATATTTGAGGTACAGGACCTCCAGGGACGAAAAAGAAAGGCTCCAGCTCAGATTACAGTCAAGCCACATTGCCAACAATGATGAGAGGAGGGTTTTCAATCATACTGCAGAGTTACAGATACTCTGATACCCCAGACGAATCTAGGTTAAAAAGTTATATCTCCAATTCACATCACAATGACACACTAGTAGAGGAAACTATAGAACTCAAAAGACTAATCCTTCCATTATATTCTTTCAGGGTTTTTTTTTTCTTTGTTTTTTTGGTAGTAGTGGGGGAGAGTGGGGATTGAATCCAGGGGCACTTAACCACTGAGCCACATCACTAGCCCTTTTTTATATTTTATTTAGAGACAAGGTTTCACTGAGTTGCTTAGGGCCTCACTAAATTGCTGAGGCCAACTTTGATCCTCCTGCCTCAGCCTCCAGAGCCACAGGGATTTATAGGCTTTGTCACTTGTACCTGGCTCTTTCAGGTTTTTTCCCTAAATGAAACAAAATAAACACAAATTCCTAACAAAAATTGAATATGTATTATAGTTTTATGCCTCTCCTCCCCTATCACTATAATGGCAATCAAATGAACACCAAGATCACATCTCAGAAAAAATATGTAATAAATAATTCCTTAATTTATTGCTTAAGTTACTTAAATTCTGCCCTTCAGGTAGAAATTCAATATGTTTAAAAGGTATTTATTTGTTACAAAAAAATATAAGGTAGCATACAAAATACAAACAACATGGTAGATTTTATTTAAAAGCAAAGCCAAGGGAAAATTATGTAAAGTAAAATTATAACCAAATGGATCACATTTGTTTCCATTCTCAAAAAAAGATCGTATTATTTATTATAAAATGGTAAGCTCGAAATGTATAATGCAAATTCAAAATTTATATTGTATTCAAATTAAAATTATGTTAATATCTGTTTTAAATGGAAGGAGACCCTCATTGTTATACAAAATTACATATAAAAGGATGTGAGGGGAAATGAATTACAGTAGATGGGGTAGAGAGAGAAGACAGGAGGGGAGGGGAGGGGAGAGGGGATAGGAAAGGCAGCAGAATACAACAGACACTAGTATGGCAGTATGTATAAATGTGGATGTGTAACCAATGTGATCCTACAATCTGTACACGTGGTAAAAATGGGAGTTCATAACCCACTTGATTCAAATGTATGCAATATGATATGTCAAGAGCATTGTAATGTTTTGAGCAACCAATAAAATAAATAAATAAATAAAAACTATCCAGACAAGCTGGGGCATGGTGGTGCACACCTGTAATCCCAGTGACTTGGGAGGCTGAGGTATGAGGATGGCAAGTTTGTGGCCAGCCTGGGGAACTTAAAAAGACTGTCTCAAAAAGGGGGGAGGGGAGTGGGCAAGGGGACCAAAGCTATGGTAAAAGCACCTCTGGGTTCAATTCCCAGTACCAAACCGAAAAAAAACAAATAAAAAACCAAAACAACAACAAACAAAAACCAAACCAACGAACAAAACAAAACAAAACAAAACAAAAACTATGCAAACAGGAAAAATATTTCTTAAGATCACCATACCAGCAATAACGAGTACATCAAAACCTGTAAATAAGGATATCATTGTGGCATGAAACTTGTTAACAAACAAGTTAACAAAATACTTTTTACTACCACATAATTAAAAATTGATGTTTTGGGCTGAAGATGTAGCTCAGTATGGAGTATTAGCTTAGTGTGCACAAGGTCTGGGTTCAGTACCCAGCACACAAACAAAAGCTGATGTCTTTTTCAATGCACTGTATTTTAAAAATTGGAAGCTTAAATGGGGCTATGACAAGATTACATACTTTCTATGACATTTTGTAATAATTACATACAAAAGAATTCATACCAGATTTTTCAAATACTAAACAGACTAACTACAAGAAAAGAATTTTGGGGTAAAAACAAATTTATTAGGAAAACTGACATTTAAATTTCAGTGTAATGGTCTTATGTTAGAAACTGATAACGAATACATAATATAGTCAATGTAACAAAATCATTATCTGTTAATTTGCTATAAAAACCTAATTTATCATAATACTGAAGTAAGGATAAGCATAAGTTTTTACTATGTGGTCAAATACATTATTTGGTTTTAAAAAATTGTTTAAATTAATCTTTTAAAGACCAAAACTTAGATTTAATTCAAGGTCGTTAGCTGGAAAAAGTGCTAGGGTCAATAACAGATGTTCTTAAGCCAATTCTTAATTGATTTTCCAACTTGTAATACAACATTTTTCATCAGAAGCATCTAGCATGCTTATTTGAAAAAATAAATAATAAGAATAGCTAAAATAGTAAGCTATATAATTTAATCTTCACAACAATACTATGAAGGTATTATACCCCTCTGTACAGATGAGGAATTGGAATCACAGAGGTTAACTAACTTATTCAAGGTTTGAGTCAGTAGGTACAACGTAGAGCTGGCATTCAAACTTGAATAGCCTAGTTCAAGAATCAATGTGTTTAACCACATGCAGATTACTGGTACCCATCACAGTTTCTGGAGGATAGAAAAACAGGGATTTCAAACATGAATTCTTCCTAAAGCAAATAAGGAGGCAAGTTTGATTTTTAGCTTTTAAAAAGCCAACAAAAACACTTTCAAAATAAGGTCAAAACAGGTTTCACTTATTTTGAGGAGTGGTGGTGGTGGTGGTTGTACTGGGATTTAACCCAGGGTCTTGCACATGCTAGGCAAGCAACAATACTACTAAGCTTCATCCCCAGCTTTTTTTTTTTTTTTTTTTTTTTTTGAGACAGGGTCTTGCTAAGTAGCCCAGGCTAACCTTTTACTTATGATCCTTCTCCCTCAGCCCTCCCAGTAGCCAAGATTACAGATGGACTGACCTCAGCCACGTTTCACTTTTGTAATAGTATTTAAAAATAAACTTCACAATTTCATCCCTTGTGTCTAATTATATTTTCTGTCAATTCAAAGAAGACCAGTCTTTGGCAAATAGGTCGAATTTTCAAAAGGGATTTAATATTTAATTTACCAACAGTTTCATTATTTTCAGCAATAAGCTGAATATATTTTAGATAACAGGGGCTATATAGTGGTAGAAAGCTCACTTAGTATATGCAAAGCCATGGGTTTCATCCCCAACACCAGAATGGAAAAAAAAAATTAGGATGGAAAATATGAAGAAAATGTTAAATATTTCTGTATTTTTATGTTTAATACTAGAAACAAGATATTTAAAATAACTCAGCTAAATAAGTCATTTGTATAATCTGAGGTTTTGAATATCATATTACTAGAGCTTTTGAGAAGGCAATAAATTCACTTCTTTATTGATAATAACTGATATTCTAACATGAAGACAAAAGTTGTTTTTTTTTTTTTTGTTATTGTTTTTGGTACCAGGGATTGAACTCAGGGGCACTCCACCACTGAGTCACATCCTCACCCCTATTTTGTATTTTATTTAGAGACAGGGTCTCACTAAGTTACTTAGTGCCTTGCTTTTGCTGAGGCTGGCTTTGAACTCATATCCTCCTGTCTCAGCCTCCTGAGCTGCTGGGATTACAGGCGTGTACCACCATACCCAGCGTAGAAGGACAAAAGTTTTGTAATCTGCAAAGTTTACTATGACTAATGCCATCTCCTATTAATGTGTTTATTTGAAGCAACTGACCTGTTCCTATAGGAGACAGTTACCAAATTTTCTTAATGAGTAATACCATGGCATTCATACTGTAAATTTGGCATAAGATATCTTGTTCTCATGAGACTATTCCCCACCTCAGCTTGCCAGCCAGCCAGCCAGTCTGCCAGTCAAATACACATACCTTCCCCAGCTACCTGCCAAGCCTTAAGAATCAGGAAGAGGACTTTATTTATTTTGAACAGCTCAATCTAGAAAAAACTTGTACTTTTGACCTTAAGTTTCTGAGAATGATAAGTAGAAGAACAATAACTAAAAGTATCACTTAAAAGAATGGTTTTCAAACATTTTTTGTCTATGACCTATAATCAAATAAAATACATTTTATAATGCATGTCACTGTGCACACATACATAACTAAAACCAAAGTTTCATAAAACAATATAACTATATGTACGTACATTACTACATGTGACACACTTACTAAGCATGATACACTGATATATCTTTTCTATTTTAATTTTGTTAGCTTAAAAGATAAAGTGTGGTCATGCAATCCACTGAATTGATTTCATGCATCACTAAAAAATGCCATTTGAAATTAAAAAAAAATATTGCCTATGCAATCTATGTCACTTACTAAATGTAAAAACATCTACACACCAACATACAAATGGAGAAAATAAAAATGGGCCAGCAGTGTACTAAGACCTATATTTCTAGGATTAATACTTTGGGGAATTGAGAAAAACATGAATGGGAGAAACAGCAAAGGCTAGCATGACATAAGTGCAAGCATAATGATACAGTATGAGAGCATTAAGTGTTATAGGCAATTGATCATAGAAAGGATTCTAAGTAAACAATAAAATCATATTTTTAATTGAATAGGCCGGGAACCAAGGTTATATATAAGATTCTGTAGAAATATTTGTAATTCATTCAAACATTAAAAATACTATATTCATTAAAGTCATTAAAATAGTTTATTCTAAAATACTGAGATTAAAAACATGCCTAGGGCTGGAGATGTAGTTCAGTGGTAGAGAACTTGCCTAGCATGAGTGAGTTCAATTCTCAGTACCACAAAAAAATCAAAAAAATTGAAAAATTGGAAAAAAAAGTTATTTTAACTGTTTATTTAAAAATATTTGATCTTTACTAGTTAACAACTTCCTCCAAATAGGATTTTCTTAAAATCCAAGAATAGATGTGTCCACATTTTCTGAATATATATAACTGATAAACTCATATAATATTATCAATATTTTCATAGTTATTGCTTTTTAAACTTTTATTTCTTATTGGTTTGAGACCCACAAATTCATCTCAACATTCATTATCTTTTGGTAATAAGGTATGAACTTAAAAAACTTTAGGAAATGGATTAGGCAGACTACAACAAAGAAAGTGTCATTTGTTGGAAAAAACACGTTTTCTATAAAACAGAAAATATAAGCATATGTAACTAAAGTAAGATTCTCTGCTTATCCCTAGTATCAGCTACAAACAAAAACTCTTCACATATTCATATGGCAGTACATATGATCATTATTTTGTAGAAAAGACCATTTCATTTAACCTTTACTCAATATTCTTTCTGAAGCTCATATACAGCTAAGAATTAAAACATCTGTTTCAAGTTTATAAATCGACTATTCCATACTGCCCAAAGAAATGAGAATGGATTATCTAGGCAATATTATCATGTACAAATTATGATTTGTTCTTGACTTTCATTTTCATATTTGCTTAATACATACATAGACAAAAAATACTCGTATGCACATATACAAATATATACATATATTTCCATTAAACTACTTCTATGAAACGCAGTATAAGTTAACATATGAAAAAACAGGGTTGTTTTTTTTTTGACTATCAAGAAACAAAAAGAGGTAAAAAGTTGTGATACACTAGCAGATTAAATCTTGGTTACATATCTGTACTTGCAAAGAAAAAAACATTGTCAGAAATACTCATTAAAAGTATGTTATAATTTCTTGAAATTCAGCCAGTCTCTCAAGGAAAATATAAACACTGACACAAAAAAATTAAACCAAAAAATTTGAGACAAAGTTAAAAAATTTACCTGAAATTCTGGTACAGTAGGTGACTTTGTGACAGTTTTCCTCTTCTTTGTGATTGCTTTTTTAGATACGGATTTTTTTCCTTTCAAGATTAAAAGAGAAAAGCTTCATAATGCTGTTTACAGCACTTCATTAACAAAAACCAAATTACATAGAGCCTTGAAAGTTAAATTATAACTAACAGATGGCTGCTTGTGAGTCAAATAAAAATGATGAATCAAACAAGCCCAGCAAAAGCAAACATTAAACTGTAACTACCTGTAACAGACACATTAACAAATGCTGTCTTGTTTATATAAGAACCAACTATTACTATTCCCAATGTGTTATATAAGTATCAGAATTTATTGCAATAAGATTAGAAAAAAAAGCCACAGTATTACTATTCAGCTACTAACTACATTCACAACTTAAAATGAGATGACATTTGGGGAAAAAACCTTACCTTTAATAATGACTTCTGCACTCAGGAACTTGCAATAAGAACTATATCTGAAGATTATGGTCTCTAGACAACCTAATGTGAAAATCTCCTCAGTAGCTTAAGAAACAAAGGTTTTTCTATTCCTTTAAGCTTTGCATTCACCTAATGGGCTTCCCTTGGCAGTATTCAATCCACTGTTTAAAAAGAAGGTAAATATCTCCCTTTAAAGTGTACCTAGTAATTTGTGCAATCAGAAATCACTGGGAAAAATAAATGTCATATTCTTAAAGAAACCCAATTTGTAGCACACATTTAAAGTCTGTTTCTTTGCATTTAACTTAACAAAAAAGGATACACACAGAAAACTTTTTTGTATGTTTTTCCACATTTGCAATTAGCAAAAATCAATTAATAAATTGCTGTTAATTATTCAACAAATGCTAGATATAGTATACTATAATTTATTAATACAATTAGAAATTATAAAATGAAGGCCTTGTCCTCCAAGAGTTTATAATCTAACAAGGGCAAAAAAATTAAGTGATGCTTCCATGTTAATTTTGGCTCATAATCATTTGTAGGCAAAAATCAACTTAAAAGTTATTTTTTCAAAAAGGAAAAGGAGTAAACAGAGTAAATTTGCTGTACATAATTTTAAAGTTTCTTATTTTCCTAAATAGATATAATCTCAGATGAAAGATTGTTTTTATTGCAACATTTTATTCAAGATAATTGATAAAATTCCAGTAAACAATATAATTGCACTATTTTCTGTATTCCTTTTTAATCATATCACAGAACCATAATTTAAATAATTTCCAACTTTTGATTCAAAATGTATGTATCTGCTGAGATTCACAAATTTAAATTTTACTGTCTTGTTTTAATAAGTATTAACTTGCTGTCATTTGACATTTGCTTTTATTTAAAATAAAGTAATCTAACATATATTTCTTTTCTCATCACTGTTATTTGCTCTGTGCTTACACTGTACCTATAATAAAACTAAACTTGTATGAAAATAGGTGAGTGGGTGGGTTGCTTAAAAGAGCAATACTTGGGGAGAAGTAATTAAATTCTTGGTATCTCCATGATACAGCTATCTCAAGGGAACTTGTGAATCTGAATGTCAGGATGCCTTTTCTACATACATCATCTTTATTTAGCATTTTTAAAAAAATTATGGGAAAAGATTCAATGAACTTGCTGACCTAAGCCTAGTAAAACTTAATCAAAATAGCAATTTGAAGGAAAGGAATTCTTCAGTGTAGCCCCTCTGACCTGCAGTACAGCTCTAATTACCTTTAAAAAATTATTTGATTCTGTATTTGTTTGTAAGTAAAAGTCACGCTTGATAGTCCCATGAATTTCTTATTGTTGTCACATAGGTACTAAATTCTCAGTTGACTCTATCAGCCACTCTATTTTAATAGGATCAGAAGCTGAAGTGGTTGCTAGTTATTTCAGTTCACCACTAAAGCATTAGGATGCTTCAAAACTATTAAGTTACTGGAGGCAGTATTCTATAATTATGCAGTGGTTTTAAGATTGAGTTGTGGAACTAAATTACATGGGTTTGAATATTTGCTATAACCACCTACTGGCTGCATGACCTTGAGCAAGCTGCTTTATTTCTTTGTGCAGTGTTATTATCTGCAGAACAGGAATAATTTTACCTAATCTGTGACAATTAAACGAGTTACAACATGCAAAGAGCTTAGAATATTGCTACTATGATCAATAAGTTATTGTTTCTGTTTTAGCTTTAGTGAGAAGAATCTAAGCAGAAAATCTTTAACTTTTCAATTCTTTTTCTTACTCCTTTATTGTAGTTCTTGGTCATATATCCTCTGTGCTATTACTCTACTTTTTACACAAATTAATGACTGTAACATTTAATCATAGAATATTAAAACTATTTAAATGTTTGTCTTCCTTACTATGTTGTGAGTTACTGGTGATAGAATCATATTATTCAATTTGTATATGGCCCACAATAAATTCTGAGAAGTGATTCTTAAATACAAGAATACCACTTTTTATCAGAAATTTTGCCTGTCTGGGGATAGGAAAAAAAAAGATAATTCTTCACAATTCTTTTCATCTATCTGCCCATTTAATAGTGAGGACAACATTTATCAATGACTTTAAATAATTTACACTATTTACCAGTATTTTACAACATGACCTAGCACTGGTTGTAGGAAGACTAATATTTTTTGAGAGTCAACTATGTGTCAGATACTTACTAAAGTGATTTATACAAATTATCTCATTTAATTCTCAAAGCAACCCAAGGTAGGTGAGGCACCCTATTGTAGTATGGGACAACCAAAGATTAATTAATGTTTTCAAGTGTCACACAGTAAGTATGTACCACAGCCAGAAATTCTAACTCCAAAGTCCAGGCTCCTTCATTATATAATTCTACTTCACAAAAATCCTAGTTACCATTTCCTGACCAATTCAATTCCTACCACATACTAGGCTCCATACATGCAAGATTCTATACATTTGCAATCTAATTAATCTTTATAACAATATAGCAAAACAGGTACTGTATTGTCTCTTTTTTCATGGATAAAGAAACCAACTATAAACAAAGAAATTAATGAAGGACTTGTAGTTAATATGCAGTGAAACATATACTTGAATCTAGATCTGTCTTCACTTCAAAGCTGTGCTTTTTGATGGTAAAATACTACATTCAAACTGCTTCTAACTGACTTCAGAGTTTTCCTTTTGACTAGGGATAGAAAAGCTGAATATTCATTGTACTTAATACCTTAAGTCTGTATCCTTAATAAAACCCCAATAATCTGAATTCAAATTTTCCTGCATTTTAAAATAAAAAACAGTGTTTACTTTTTATTAAATATTATTTTTGAAATGAAGCATGTGATATTACAAAATCACACAATCTTTATTTGGTAGTATGTTTTTGTTTCAGGTTAAGACATACACTAGGCAAGTTACCTATTGCCCCCCAGTGGGCTTTCACTCCTCTACAATTTTCTTGATCGTACCCTGGGTCTTTTATTCCCACGGCCCTAAGTCACCTAGTCTTTTAAAATCTAATATAATTCTTAGACCTAGGATTGTGCTGGAATCAGAGGTCAGTTTAAAACATACAAGAACTTCAAGAATGATATGAGGTATGAAGTTTTAGTCTCACACCATTCTTAAGCTTAAAACATAAATGTGCAAAAATTGTCAACTTGTACTTGGAAAATGCATAAAACTTATTAATAAGCCTTAATAATAAAACTTAGTAATTAATATTACAAAAGTATATCTAAGAAAGCTTTCTAAACACTACTCTTAGAACAGAAAAAAATGATGCTTAACTTGAGAGAAATCATGGATAAAAATATATTTTATACTATAACTGAGGCACAAAACCTTAGTCCTCTAAAATCTAGAAATATGTCTCATATTATAGATATGAAGGTACTTATCATCTTCATTTCAACTTCTCTTTCCTCGCTTTCTTATTTTTCATTTTTATTCCTAGACTCTACCTGGTTTCCGTTGTCTGTCTTCACTCTTTAGCCTCTGGGGCTACTCAAAGACTTCTACCATTTCAATGCCTTCCTAGATTTAGATTTCAGTGTTTTAAAATTATCCCAACACAGTCACTACTTGCTCAGTGTCTTTATTTTAGAAATATTAATAAGCAAGTAGTTTAAAAAGACATTAGTTTCTGTTAAAAGTAAAAACCCCAAGGGCATTTGCATTATTAAATAGTGAATCTGAGAAGTTCCAGAGATGTGAAGCCATAGAACTGGAGTCTATAATTGACCCTATTTACTAACATGCATGCCTTTAGCTAATATTTATATTCTGCAGAAGTTTCTGAAATGTACTGTTTCTAATCTATTTGATCTCAATAAAACAGCTGATTTTCCCCTCTGTTATTCTTGCCTATGAGCATCATCATACTGGTAATTCTTCAACCTTATCACATAATACAGTAACTCCTTAACACCCCATTTTCCCAGTTAACTTAAATATTAAATCAGATGCCAAATTCTGCTACTTGTTTTAATATCTCTTAAAATGGAATTTTCTTCTGTCAATGTGATAAAATAGCCATATTACTCATATGGATTTAAAAGTCATCATTCTTTATCTGGATTTAAATTTCTTCTTCTTCATTATCTTCTATCTCTTCATTCAAGCCCTGTCAGCCTCTTTTCACACTTTTTCATGGCATCTTCATTATCTTGTGAGATCTTTTTTCCTAATTCTGCCACTTATTAGCTGTGTAAGCTTGGACAAATAAATAAATAAATCTCTGTACCTCAACTTTTTAAATCTATAAAATGGGAATATAATAGCATCTACTTTTTGGAGTTTTTTGAAGGCACTATTATATAAGGCTTACGGTGCTTGGTACACAGTGAGCATTATATTAGTTTTTTGGGCGGAACAGAAGGATTTGAATAATAAAAGGCCACGGAATATAGCCAACTCTTTCATTCATATCTTGGAATCTCCAGTTGGTACTCAAAAAGTTTTCCTCCATGAAGATAACCATAGTTAGGTTTTAAAGTGCTATCAATATAGAATACTACAAACTTTTCACACATATGGACCTGGAAGTAATCAAATATAAATAGCATTGTTTTCTCATTCATTTTCTATTAAGTAGTTCACTGCTTTTTATACATCTGATGTATCTTATTTCTTTTTTTGGGGGGGGGGGGTACCGGGAAATGAACTCAGGCATTTGACCACTGAGCCACATCCCCAGCCCTCTTTTGTATTTTATTTAGACAGGGTCCCACTGAGTTGCTTAGCATCTCTCTATTGCTGAGGCAAGATTTGAACTAGTCACCCTCCTGTCTCAGCCTTCCAAGCTGCTGGGATTACTGGTGTGTGCCACCGTGCCCAGCTCTTTTTTTTCAATATATATATTTTTAGTTGTAGATGGACACAATACCTTTATTTTCTCTCTTTCCTTATTTTTATGTGGTGCTGAATATTGATCCCAGTGCCTTCTTGTTCTTTTTTAAAAACATGCTAGGCAAGTGCTCTACCACTGAGCTATAACCCCAGCCCCCTGCTATATATTATTAGTTCAAGCTCCTGTAGGCTCTTGATTAAATTATTTAAAATAACACCATATCATAGACGTATATCCCCCAAACGGCACACTCTCATTACTCAAACAACTTCTAAAACCTCAACTTTTCCATGAAAAATTTTTATTGTGCTAATTGTTTCAGTTACACCTTGCTTAATTATACCAATGCTTTTGCTTGCTGTTAATCTTTTTACCTATTGAATTCCTATTACTCTTCAAAGTACTTTATTCTCTGTAAAATCTCCCCAGACTATCACAGTATACATTAATTTTTCTTCTACTTGATCTTTTACTATGTTGTCTTTACCTATATTTAACAATTATTAAATTGAGAAGGCTATTTACCATTTTGAATCTTAGTTTAAGTTTCTTAAACTCTAAGAGAATAAGACCATTGTCTTACCTACTTTAACCAATTTAGAGGCACTATTATAAAATCATTTGGTTGAAAATAATGACTATTTGAGAGGGGAAAAATGTTCCAAAACAAACTTATTGAAGATGAATAACTTAAAATATCATAAACCTTTTATCATTGTGAATCCATTTTTAATCATATTTGTCCATTTTTTCAGGTTTTATACAAAGTCTCCAAATTTAAAAATTTCAAATTAATTTTAGCCAACTTTACCTGCTCTATGCAGTCTATGAAAATATATCACTGAGATGACCAAAATATCCACTAATGACATTGGTTCAATGAACTACAAAATATAAACAGAATCCTATGCAGCCATTTAAAATGATGCTGCAAAGATCTATTTGTTGCACAAAATTGCTTATGATATATTGTTATGTGGGAACAAAGCAGGCTGAAAAATAGCATTTTACTCAAAATGCTATTTGAAAAAGATATAAAGACACATAAAAAAGGGCTAACCTTATCTGTACAAACCATATTATATGTGTTCATTTATATAATAGATTCCTACACAATTGTGCTAAGTGCTAGGGATGCAAAACCAGATATAATCCTTCTGTCCTCAAGAATGTTATAGAGGACCCCAAATCATCAAAGTACCTAGAAATAAATGCAACAACAGTAAATTCAATGAAGGAGAAGTGCCTGGTGCTATAAGTACACACAAAAGGGAAATTTTAAATAGAAAGATAATGAGAGATTTCCTTAAGGAAGTGTTAAAAAAATGAGTATTTAAGGAAAGGGCTATTCTTGCTTGTCTCTGTGATCTATAAAGAAAATGTAATGCTTCTATAATAAGAAAATATAAAACCAAAGAATCTGAACTTTTTTCTTTTAACTTTGGGCTTTTTTCTTTTCTTTTCCCTTTTTTGTTCTTTTGTTTAAAGAACAAAATTTTCAGGAATTTTTAATTTGTAAATAAGTTACCAAGAAAAAATTTCTAATTGCCAGATTGCACTTTTCTTGTTCTTTTTTAAAAATATTTTTATTAGTTATTGATGGACCTTTATTTATTTGTTTGTTTATATGCAGTGTTGAGAATTGAACCCAGATCCTCACACTTGTTAGGCAAGCGCTCTACCACTGGGCCCCAGCCCCAGCCCTTGTATTTTTCTTGTCCTAATGCACTGAATAAATCATATAAGAGAGAGCAGGAGATGATGGACATTATATTATTTCCAATGATTTCTATTTATTTTATAATGCTTCCAACAGAAAAAGGCCTAAATGACTAAAGATCAATTCAAAATTTAAAAAGCAGAAGAAAACTCTAATTCTGAAAAATAGATTAAAATGCTTAAAAGTTGCAAAACTGCTTGAGACTACATTTTCAACTAACCTGTTTCTGTACCTTTTATTAAAAAGCATCTCCCAACACTCTAGGGCATCTTACTAAATTTAGAGATAACCTCCAAAAATCAAAGCCTGTAGTAATCAACATATTATGGACCAGATTAATCACATGTAAAGGTTAGTCCACTCTAAGTGCAAATTCATAAATCTATCATGGATAACACAGTTCATCCCAAAGTATATTCTACAGAATACATGGGCTTTTGGTAATTATTACCTGAAAAAAGCTCTGTGTTAAAATAAACTTGAAAAAAATACAAGGTTAAATAAAACTGAACAGTTTTAAGATTTTGTTCAGAATCCTAATGGTTCAAAATCACTTAACCACAATTCTCAAGTCCATAAAGTTCTGAAATCTAAAATCCTAAAAGTAATTTATATGGTAACAAAATCTTCCCTGACTTGTTATGAGGTTTCTTAATAATATTCATTTCATGTAGTCTATTTATACTTTGTGTGTGTGTATGGTACTGGGGATTGAATCCAGGGGTGCTCTACTACTGAGCTACATCCTCCATTCTTTTTATTTTTATTTTGAGATAGGGTCTCATTAAATTGCAGAGGCAGGCCTCTAATTTGTAATACTTCCACTTCAGCCTCCTGAGTTGTTGGGCTTACAGGTCTATGCCGCCGAACCTGGCTATCCATATATTTTTCTGTAGAAATTTTGTGTTTGATTTTATGGGGGGTTACCCAGAGCCCTACTGGGGATGTTATTTAATATACCATATACATCACAATACCCTTGTGAAATCTGAAGATTTTTGAATTTCAAAATGAAATTTTGCAATTCTCAAAATGCACTGTGAACCTGTACTAATACACAATGTGAATATGTAAGAGGTACATTTTTCATACCTATGATTGTGGGAGCTCACTTTTTAAAAAAGCTGTGAGAAAGGAAACACTGTATTAGAATATATGTCCTAAACTGACTGCAAAACAGGTCACCATGTCTCAATGCCTAATCAAGGAGTATTGGGCAAACCCTCAGAAAGACAAGTGGTCTGAAAATTATGTAAAACAAACGTACTGTCATTACTCTTTGAACACTTTATTTAATACTGTTATATTAGTTAAGAGTTACTTAATATCTGAAAAGGATATAGGGAATAGGACTATGGATAGGATAGGATAAAGGGAATAGGACTATGCTCACCCCATACTAATGAGCAAGGGAAACTGTATTTGTAAGATCCAAATATTTTAGTCACTGAGGGCTTGACTTTCTAAAATTTGCTCTGAGGATAAAATGAAAGTATACAAACAAGTGCATAAGATTCTTCTATTTTATGCACATAAGCCTTCTCTATCCAACCACACAGGCTCAGAGGGGAATATATAAGCATTTGCTACATTTGCCTTTTGAGTATTTTCATTCACTTGTCTATAACTGAGCATGAAAAGCCCACAAATTTTCTCTCCCAACACCCTGAACTTTGATTTTAAAGAATGTAACATTTTATTTGCTTACAATATAAATTTATTTTAACCCATTGTTTAATAAGCATTTTTATGGCTAATTATAATATGTAGGAGATATCTAGCCTATCTTACTGACATAAGTTATAACTGCCTTTGAATACATGAATGGTAGTATAATAAACATTTAACAAAAGGTTTTAGGTGACAATGATATTAATAAAACAATACTATAAACTTTTGTATTTTTAAAAAATTTCAAAATTTAAAATATTATTTAATGTGTTAGAGACTAATATTTCAAAGTGAACTGGCAAATCAGGCCAAACTAAATTTATAGAAATCTAGTGGATTACTTGTATAATTTAAAAGGCTTATTTTTGAAAGCTACTTTAAAAAACACTAACATTTTATCACCTGTGTTGACCTGGAACACTTTTTCACTCCAACAAATCAAGCCTATTTTGGGTAATAAATTTTATAGTACTTCTTTCCCGATGATTTTACTATATGCATGTTTTAAGATATACTGAAGTATATTTAATGATTTAAGTAACTACAGTACAGCACTAACTATAGTAGCCTAACAAAAGCTCACTCACTCATTTGCCAACTCTGTATCAAACTGTTGTCAAATTTTAATTAAGTCTGCTACTTAAGAGAAGGAAAAAAAAAGCCCCTGAAATCCACAAATACTGATGAACCACAAGTCATTTTGGCAAACAATTCTCATATTTTCCCCAACAAAGCCAACTTTTTACAAAGGTTAATAAAGTTGATCAGATGCTTTTGTCTGTCCTCATGATGAGACACAAACTGATTCAAAGACAGACAACAGGAGAAACAAAAGCACTGAGTACAGAAACCAACCACTGAAGATGATTTTTGTTGTTTAAATATGCTGGTGACAAGTATATAGGATATTTAAGTTTGATGAAAGATTTATGAATTCTTTCACATATATTTAATGCCTTATTGATATAATTTCCTTCTTATACTTCATATTTTTTGGTGTATTTTTTATATACCAAAAAACAGATGCTGAAAACTGTATGTGGGAATAAACAGACTCAGAAAGATCATCTGGCTACCTTTGTTTGTTAGTTGTTATGAATCTGAGTCCTGGGAATGATATCTTCTGATAGCAGTGTTTTTCCTACTACATTTGTATTGCCCTTAACCTAGGAAAACCCCCCAAACATTTACCATAAGCAATGGGAAGCACTGCAGAGAAACTGATGAAAATTTAAAAGTAAAAATATGAAGTCCAAATGTGTTCAAATTCAAAGTGAAATTAAAATGTACTATATTAATTTTTTTTGTTAGCGTATAAAAATCTTTTCTAAGACTCTGGGTTTTCTAATCATGGAAAATAAAACAACAACAACAGCAGCAACAACAAAACTTGACCCTTACACAAATACAAATGTGCATTTCATTCTGCAAAGCAGAGCTTTCATGATGTGTAACTGAAAGAACTGGAATTACACTTAATGTAATTCTTACCCATCTTAGCTTACCAGATTTGTGCTTCTTATGTTTTGCTTTCTTTTTGATGATGAATAGCTTATTCTGGATCTCAGGTTTATAAGACTTGAATGCAAGAGAATGAAGACCTTCACGCTTTCTCTGTAAATTTTCATTCAAAACGTCTTTCAATTTCTTTTTTTTCTTTTTCTTCTTTTTTGCCCTCATTTTAGTTAGTTTGAGTTTCTTGTGGCTCTGCAGTGACTGCTCTAATAAAATATCCCTTACAACCTTATGGCAGTTAATTTCTGGATGATCAATGTGACTTCCATTTATGTGTATTTGGCAAGATTTTAGAGCATTTTCTTTCAATGGAGTGGGTTCAGTCTTTATTTTGGAAGTTTCACCATATTTTTCCTGATTTTCTATAAACCTTATTTCACCTGGACTAAGTGGCTCTCCAAAGCCAGTAACTTCCCCTGGACTCCCTGGTTTTTCCAAATTTTCTTTACAACAATCAGTTTTTTTAATTTCACAGGGCCTGTGAATTCTCATTTCACAGTTGGACTTTACTTCCATTTCAACAGAGATGTCATGATTATCAAAGTTCATTTTAGCAGGGCAGCAAGCTAGATCAAAATTAATTTCCTGCTCTTTCTTGAAGGTAGAAGGCAGGCCTTCTCTACCACACTTATGTTCTCCATTACTTGTACTAACATAGTCACACTTGAATTTCTCCAGTTTAATCCGAGGTACTCTTTGTATTTTAATGGGTGGAACTGGAAATTCTGGGGCCTGAAAAGGTCTCTGTTTATAAATCCGTACATCTGCACCACAGAACTGTGGAAAATGTACATAAGCGTTCTCCAAATAATCATAACCAAGGATAACTTCTCTGCATTCATGTATAGGCTGTCCAAGCACAGCATCTTGAACTTCTTTTTGTGTTTCATAAACAAAGTCACAAAGACCCTTAAGTAACCACACTTTTTGGTAGAAAGGTAGTTCGTGAAAAGGTTTTTCTTCCAATGGATTAACTTCTCCAAGAACTTTAAAAAACTGAGGACACAACCCAAGTTTTTCAGCACAGTTATCAGGATTTTCAGTCTGTCCTACAGCAGTGTACCACTGCTGCACTTTCTGTCTCAGTGCTGCTTCCCAGGCCCTATAAGGCAAAGTAGGTCTTCGATGTAAAGTAGGTCTACGATGGGGAGGACTTAATAGAGAAGTCATTATTTTTGATAGAAAAGCATTACACTGAGGCATCAGAAGACAACGTTCCAATTCATAAAAGACTATTTCTGGCAAATTTAGAATTTGCTGGGCTAAACAAAGGAAATGCCCAATGGCTGGAATTTCCCACATGTTCTCCATAGAAGTTGGTGCTGCTTGAGCTAGAAGTTTTCTTTCCCATTCTTCTATTTCCTTTTGACAAGCTTCTTCTGCTTCTTTTTTTTCCTGCTCCCGAAGCCTAAAGGAAAATTCAACAAATTATACTGTTACTTAAAGTAGAAAGTAATATGAAACATTAAATTTAAATTAGGTTATAATTTATCTGTAAATATTATATCTACCAATATTATATATAGGAAAAAATAAAATTAATTATTAAGAAACTACAATAAAATTTGGGAAAAAAGGCTATAAACTACATAGTCTTAAAAACTGAAATGAATATAATTTAATATAATTATATAAACTGTTTATATAATTATATTCTGTTTATATAATTATATCATAAATATAATATAATTATATAAACAGAATATATCAGAACACAACAAAGCATCTACTTAACAAATAATAGTAATAATGAAAATAAGCAAACATTGATCAAGGAGACAGCGGTATTGCAAAAACAAATAACTTTTTAGATAACGAGATTATGAATGATGTTTTTCCTTTAGAAGTTTCTTTACTGGCACTTCTATAAAACCTTCTTAATTAAAAAAAGTAAGCTAGATGATAATATAAGTATACATTTTTATGATCTTAGATTAGGCAATATTTCTTAAATATAACACCCAAACATAAGCAAGAGAAAAAAAAAGTACCTAAATCGGACATCATCAAAACTAGAAACTTCTACTTTTAAAAGATAACATTAAGAAAGTAAAAAAGACAACCGACAGACTGAAGAAAATTTTCTAGATCATATATCTAATAACAGACTTATTTGTAGAAGGAGAAATAGCCCAATTTTAAAATGTGTAAAAGAAACTATGTAGACATTTCTACAAAGACAAAAAAAGGATCAAGCTCACAAAATGATGCTTTCAACATTGCTATTCATTAGAGAAATGCAAATCAAAACCACAATGAAACATCACTCTATATCCACTAGGATGGCTGTTAGAAAAAATATAACAAGTATTGGTGAAGAAGTTGAAAAACTGAAGACCTCATACACTATATATGGAATAGGTGTTTTGAAAAACTGTGTAGTTCTCCAGAACCTTAAACATATATTTATCATGTGATCTACCAACTCTACTGGTACAGGTATACAACCAAGAGAAATGGAAACATCTGTCCACAAAGAAACTAGTACATGGTGCTCCATCCTGTACAACCAGAGAAATGAAAAGTTGTGTGGCAATTGTGTACAATGAATCAAAATGCATTCTGCTGTCATATATACCTAATTAAAATAAATTAATAAAAAATTGTATATGGATATTCACAGTAGTAGTATTCTTTTTCTTTTAATATTTTTTTTAGTTGTCAATGGACATTTGTTTTATTTATTTATATATAATGCTGAGAATCAAACCCAGTGCCTCACACATGCTAGGCAAGCACTCTACCACTGAGCTACAAAACCAGCCCCTCACAGTAGTATAATTCTTAATAGCCAAAAAAGTGGAAACAAATCAATATCTGACATTTCTTATACTATTAAGACAAATACATAGTAAGAACACTACTTTAGCAAATATTGAGAATTTCTCTTATAGAACAAACCAACTTTTGTGGTTTTGGTCAGGAGGTCATATTATAGCTTCTTTGCTATTAGATACAAGGGGCAGCCGTATTTTATTACCTAAGATTAATAAGGAAACTTTTAGCAGTGACTTTGATATATAAACAATGCTAAACATTCCTAATAAAATTTGACTTTTAAAAATCTGCTTTCAACTTTGAAAAATTTTACTTTTTACTAATGGGAGCAGTAAGAGACTGGTAGAATTTGGCTTCTCTCATACACAGTTGGGATTCTAAAAGCCCATACACTCAGTAGATGGTTTTATTAGAAACAATGTTCCTTTCTCCTGTCCTCAACTAGGGAACTATAAGGAAAATTGTGTCTACAATAGAAGTGTTGAGTGAGAAACTAAAAAGAACTTCTAGAAAAAATTTAAAAATTATAAGAAAAAAGAGAACAGATTTACAGTTAACTCCTAAATAACAAATAGTGGAAGCTACCACACAATGGAATACCTTTAATATAATTAGAAAATACTGTCAAGATAAATTTCCATTCAGAGCAAAAAAATCTTCTAATTTTTTTTTTGTAGTTGTAAATGGATAGAATGCCTTTATTTTATTTGTTTATTTTTCATGGTGCTGAGGATCAAACCCAGTGCCTCATGCATGCTAAGCAAGCACTCTGCCGGTGAGCTACAGCCCCAGCCCCAGAGCAAAAACATCTTTAAAAAATAAAGATAAAAATATTTTCAGACAAAAAATTAATATTTGTAACTAAAAGACCCCTTATGTAAGAAATTCTAAAGGATCTATTTCCAGTGAAGGACACGATCTCTGACTAAAGAGCAAAGAGGGGAAAGAGAAAAAAAGCTGTAATGTATGTTAAACTACACAGACACAGCATTAAATAATGATAAAAATGTTCAGTTTAAAAAACATTACAACAGCAGCAAACCAATGTGTGAGAAATGATTAAAGATGAAAGCATTTCAAGGTCCTTTTATTAATCAGGAAGACCTAAAAATATTGATTTCAGACTTTCATAAGTTAATAATGAATGTGAATATTTCTAGGGTAGCTATTAAAACAAAAGACTTAAGGACATACTCAGATTAGTAGAGACATGGGGGACATGGAAGGTAAAAATAACAAAAGGTAGTGGGAAGAGAAAAAATATAGGACAAATGAAAAGAAAAAGATAAAGCAGTAATCTTTTAAAATAATGACGAGGATACAATAATAAGAAGCAGGGGTAGGAATGTGGTTCAGTGGTTAAGTGCCCCTGGGTTCAATCCCCAGTACCTGCCCCCCAAAAATAAATAAAAGTTTTTTTTAAATAGGTCATACAGATTTTATTAAGATATTTTATTAAGATATTTATGAAAACCTTATGCCAAGAGACAATTTTTTAAAATATTTTTTATTTGTAGATGGACACAATATCTTTATTTTATTTTATTTTTATTATTATTATTTTTTAATGTGGTGCTGGATCAAACCCAGTGCCTCATGCATGCTAGGCAAGCACTCTACCACTGAGCCACAACCCCGGCCCCCCAAGAGACAATTTAAATGGAAGTTCATTGGATTAGACAAGGGAGAATGAAGGGAAGTGGGGATGGAAATAGGAAAGACAGTAGAATGCATTGGATATAACTTTCCTATATTCATATATTGAGCCACGACCAGTGGCTCCACATCATGTTCTACTTCAAGAATGAGATTCTAATTAGAATAATCTATACTCCATGTATAATGTCAAAATACATCATACTGTCTAATGTCAAAATATATCCTGCTGTCATGTATATCTAAAAAAAATACAAAAAATTCCCAAATACAACAAAATAACTTCTACAGTGTCTTCTGCTTCTACCCAAGATCAAATCAAATTTGTTCTCTCTTAAAACAAAACAACAAAACCCCAAAACAACAACAACAACAAAAAAGTGAAAACAAAAAGCCAGGCAAAATATACAAAAACTGTTTTTCAAGAACCTAAACATCAGTGACACAAAGCTGGCTAAAACACCAATCAATAAAATTGATAAAAATGACCCAAGAAAACAATAACAACTAAACAAGAACAAAAGCATTAAATAAAGGATAGTGATTTCTGAGAGATGAGAAATAGACAAGGTGAGTCTATCAACTGCCCCAGTCTAACACTGCCCTAATAGAGTTTCCAGGACATGAAGGAGAAAGAGAGGGCAACCAGGCAAAGCCCCATAGACTCTCTGAATTGAGAAGCCAAGAGTCCAGAGAAACCAAAACAGTCTAGTACCAAAGAGAAAATAGAGACACAAAAGGGCAAAAGGGGTCTGTACCTCTGGAGTATCCAGAGTACTGATCAGTGCATGCATGTAAAGAGAGAGAGAGAGAGAGAGAGAGAGAGAGAGAGAGAGAGAGAGAGAGAGAGAGAGAGAGAGAGATGAAGAATGATGAAGAATGAATGAAGTAATGATA
>NW_025999998.1:5095772-5118785 GCF_001458135.2 Marmota marmota marmota | reverse complement strand
GTAAAGAGAGAGAGAGAGAGAGAGAGAGAGAGAGAGAGAGAGAGAGAGAGAGAGAGAGAGAATATGAATGAATATGAATGAATGAATATATATCCAAAGCAAGGTGAACATAGTGCCTGTTTCCACAAGCCATACCAGAAAACTAGACTCACAAGTCAAAGAGGTTGGGTAGAATATTCAGGAGGGCCATGCCTAGTTAGTAGAGAATAATTAGATTTAGACTAAGAATTGCTGTGGGGCTGGGATTGTGGCTCAGTGGTAGAGCGCTTGCCTAGCACATGCGAGGCCCTGGGTTCAAGGGCACCACATATAAATAAATAAAATAAAGGTATTGTGTCCAACTACAACTAAAAAATAAATATTAAAAAATAAAAAGAATTGCTCTGAACACAAGTAACAAATTATAAAAGACCCAAAATTATTAAACTGTTTCCAAGTAACAACTGCATTCCAGAGAAAAATCCATGAAGACTTACAGGACTTCCAAAATATCCAGCACTCAGAAAGGTTAAAATTTATAATATTTGATTATCTAAATCAAGACTATTAGGCATATAAGAAAGCAGCAATACATGACTCTCAATGAGAAAAAACAGTCAGAACTGACCCAGATGTCAGAATTAGCAAATAAATTAAAGTAATATTAATTTGTTTGCTCATTAATTTGTTTGATTAAAGTAGTATTTTGTATGGCCAAAAAGTTCACTTAGAAGATATTTAGAAAAACACCCAAATTGAACTTTTAGAGGTAAAAACTGTAGTGTCTGAGATTTAAAAAAAAAAGGAATAATGGGCTGGGGTTGTAGCTCAGTGGTAGAACACTTTCCTAGCACATGTGAAACACTGGGTAAGATCCTCAGCACCACATATTTACACATAAAAATACATAAAAAAGTGGAATGAGATTAATGGTAGATTAGATACGGAAGATAAAAGATTAGTGAACTTGAAGATAACAGCAAAAACTATTCAAACTAAAACAAGAGAAAATACTTCTACAGGATATACTTGGGGAAGAAAAATGATCACAGAAAGATACAAGAAGGACTGGGAACCTAACATTACATTAACAAAAATAGTGGTAATGTCTACTTTGGGAGTAAAAATGAGATCTGAATTATTGATTAATCAACAAAAACGTATAAGATGAATGAGGCAAAAGATATCAAAGTTAATAACAGAGAGCACACAACTTTTGTATCAGTGGAAATAGCTTTTAAAAGAACTAAATCTTCATTTTCCATGGATGGATATCAACAGACAATGCCGGACTGAAAAAAAAAAAAAGGAATAAATCAAGAAATAGCAACATAAGCAGTGATTTAGAAGTGTGGAAATAATTACTAGAAGAAACAGATAAGAGTTAAGGTAGATGATTCTGAATCAGGGGCTTGAAGTTGAGTTGGAATGAGACTGCTCTCTTTTATCAGAAGCCTTAACAGCATTGTATGAGTTTTAACAGCCTGTAAAATTAAAAATCTTTAAATCAATTTTTTCAAAAATTGAAGAATTGGGGTTTGCATTGTGGCTCAGCAGTAGAGCGCTCCCCTAGCATGGGCGGGATCCGGGTTCGATCCTCAACACCACATAAAAATAAAGGCATTGTGTTGTGTCCATCTACACCTAAAAAATAAATGTTTTTTTAAAAAATGAAAGAATATTAGTCAAGTGATTTCAAGTTCTTAGTTTATGTTAGAACTACAGATAATGTACATCTTCCCATGAAACTGAGTTTCTCTCTGCTCTTTATAGCGAATCGTAGAAATTTCATTGGTACAAGTCAAGTGTCCACATCAGAAATGCTTGAGACACGAAGTATTTTTGATTCTGGAACATTTGCATACCTGAGAGAGATCTTAGGGATGCAATCCAACTCTAAACATGAAATTCATTTATGTTTCATGTATACCTTATACACATAGATTAAATGTAATTTTTTTTCTTTAAACCCAGGGCCTCATACGTGCCAGACAAACTCTACTACTGACATACATCACCATCCCTTTTCATTTTTATTTTGAGACAGGGTCTCACTAAGTTGACCAGGCTGACCTTGAGCTTTCCCATCCTCCTGCCTCAGCAAATTCCACCAGATGTGGAATTTTCCTTTAGTGGTATCATGTCAGAGCATTTTGATTTTTGAATCAGGGATGCTCAACCTATTAAGGAATACCAAATACTAGAAAAGATACAAAGAGTCAACAGTAAATAAGGAAAAGGACAATAAAAAAATCATCTTAAGCTCCTAAAGGCAATGCACAATGATTGATATCAATGAAGTACTCTGATGTTCTGATAGAGAAGAGTATTATATCTTTCTGCAAAAGTGAAAAAGTAATTATTGGGGAAGAAAAAGTCAGGGCAAGTTGGAGCAAAAGAAATCTTTAATGGACTTGTTTTTGCCTAAAGCAGTGTGATAAGCAACCTTTAAGCATTACAGATTAGTGACCTGGTAATTTCAGAAACTAATCATGTGATAGATACAGTAAGAACATAAAAAAGAGTGAGAAAATAAACTCACAGACTTTCATAGAAGATCAGTGTAAGAGCTAGAAATACACAGAGTTTGCCTGTAGGCCAAGGTTTAGTACCAACTGGCTTATTCTTGGAAAATGAAGACTATTAGTCAATGATATAAATACACATTCTGTTAGGTGCCTGGAAGAACCATGACACAGTTGAATTGTGATGCTGGCATCTATGTGCACTGTCTAAAGTTATGTAAGGTCTGCTACTCACACTGCTTTGTCTCATAAACTGTACCTTTCAAGGAAGAAAGATGGAATCTAGCCTTAGATTACAGGTAGTAAAGAGGTGTGAGAAGGAAAAAGAAAGTATATGACTGGTATAGACCAGCAAGGCAGAACAGCCCTTTGGAAATAGGAATATGGAATCTCTCCTGATCCTCAACAGCATAGTGATGTAATAATTTCACTTCCAAAAGTCCTTTTTAGAAGACAGACTTCCAATGAATTTTAACACAAAGTGTAAAAAAGAAGTGTTAGTTTACTAGCCTACTTTTGTTATACATTGCAGCCTCTTTAGTATCTAGAGACTAGATTATTATAAAATTAAGATTCATTTGTCTAGTACACAATATATAGAGGAAATAAGCTCTCAAAAAATGAGAAGCACCATCCTGGTGCTCCTGCTTGGAGAGCATTTACCCATTACTATATAAAATAATAAGAGAAAGTGTGATTAAGGTTATTTTGGTCACACATAACTTGGCAGGCACACTGCTAATGGGTGAACAGCTTTGGGGGAAAAATTGTTTTAAAGTCTTCTATCAGTTTTATAAACTTTTATTGACCATTTACCATGTGTGAGGATACAAAGAAGTGAAAAAATATGGACCACATAAGAGAGTATAATCTAGAAAAATATAATCCACAATAATCCATTAATTGAGGAAACAATACAATGCAAGCAAATTGGTGGCATAAAAAATGAAAGTAAGACATTTATGTTTTCTAAAATGCGTTATACGTACTGTTATATTTTAGGCAAATCAACCATTCATATCAAGTTTGTCAAGAAGAGGTTTCTAGTTAAAACAGAAAAGGAATTTAAAGATTATTAAGGAACTTATAGAAGCTCTGTTGAGGGTTAGAGAAACAAATTTACAAGACGTGAAGACAAAAAAGTCTCAATCATACTCAGGAACTTCTCCAGAAAAAATTAGACGGCCAATACTATTTAGTACCTCTGATACTAAGAACCTAGGACAACCACAAGCTTCTTCTACCTTCATCTTCATCAAAAGACAAACTCTCTTGCCCATTACTGCCACCTGATTGCTTCTATGTACTTCCAAGTAAGAAGCATTTGTCTGGTTATGTGCTTCTACTTTAGCTGTGAGTGGGTATGAAAATATAAAGGTTTGGCATTTCTTTTGTGGTGTCAGGATTTGTAATAAGCGAAATTACCAAAAGGTATGAAAGCTATCCAAAGTGCTGAGCGGGCACAAAACACAAATGTCTATTTCATTAAGTCACTGTTATTATTGTGTTATACAGGTTCTGGAAATAAATCACTTAATTATAGCTAGCTTTTATTTTCCAAAAATATATGTCACTTATTGTCTTAACACCAGTGATTTCCAAATGAATAAAGTATCAGTAAGTTCATACAAACATGTAAAACAGAGTATTAAAAAATACACAAAATTTCTGATTATCCAATTTTATAAAAATTAATAGTGAATATATCCAATATTTTAAGATTTTTTTTATTGGTTCATTACAATTTGTGCAATAGTGGGCTTTGCTGTGACATAGTCATACACACCTAAAATTTGGTCAAGAAGTTTCTAGTTAAAAATTCCTTATTACCTCTTCTTTCCTTCCCCTCCTCCTTCCCTATGGTCCCTTTCCTCTACTCTACTGATCACCCAACTATTTTCATGAGAAAACTCCCCTCCTTTTTTCTCCCTAGCTTCCACATATGGGAGAAAACATACAACCCCTGACTTTCTCATTCTGGCTTATTCTGCTTAACACAATACTCTAAAGTTCCATCTATTTTCCTGCAGGGGACATAATTTTGTTCTTCTTTAAGGCTGGGTAAAACTCCATTGTAGATATACATATTTCCATACAGGTTGTACTAATTTACAGTCCCACCACAGTTTGTATGTGTTTTGGCCCCCATATTCTTGCCAACATTTATTATTTGTATTTTTGATGACTCCCATTCTGAATGACATGAAATCTGCGTAGTTTTGATTTGCATTTCCTTGGTTGCTAAAGATGTTGAAGACTTTTTCACATATTTGAGAGGTGTCTGTTTAGCTCATTTATTGTTATTTGTTTTTGTTGCTTTTGATGGAGGTTTTTGAGTTCTTTATATATTCTTGATATGAATCATCTGTTGGAAAAGTAGCTGGCAAGGACTTTCTCTTATTGTCTAGATTCTCTCTTCATGCTTTTGTTTCCTTTCTGTGCATAAGCTTTTTAACTTGATGCCATACCATTTGTTAATTCTTGGTATTATTTTCTCAGTTTTAGAAATCCTACTAAGGAAGTCATTGCCTGAACATATATATGTTGGAGTGTTGACCTTATGTTTTCTTCTAAGAGTTGCAAGTTTCTGGACTAATTCCTAGGTCTTTGATCCATTTTAAGCTGTCTTCTGTGCAGGGGGTAAGAGAATGATTTAGTTTCATTCTTCTACAAATGTATAACCAATATTTCTGGCACTTCTCTGTTAAAAAGACTGTCTTTTCTCCAGCGTAGGACTTTGGAGCTTTTATCAAGGATCAAATGACTGTATCTTTGTTGTCTATCTTCTTTTCTATTCCATCGGTCTATGTGTCTGTTTTTAGGCTAGTACTATGTTTTTGTTACTGAAGCTCTATAGGATAATTTAAAATCAAGTATTGTGATGATTCCTGCATTGGTGACTTACTCTTAGAACTACTTAGAACTATTCTTCCATATAAATTTATGGACTGTTTTTTCTAGTTTTGTGAAGAATGATATTGGTTATTTTGATGGAGATTGTTCTGAATCTTCATAACGCATTTGGTCATATGACCATTTTGACAATACTAATACTGCCTACCCAAGAGCATGGGAAGTTTTTCCATTTTCTGTCTTTGTTTTCTTTCTTCAGTGTTCTGTAATTTTCATTGTAGAGGGCTTTCACCTCCTTGGTTAATTTTATTCCTATTTTTGCTTGAGGTATATGAATGTTTTTTTCTCCTAAATGTCTTTTTCAGTGGATCAATTACTGTTGTATAGGAAAGCCACTGATTTTTGAATGTTGATTTTTGTATCCTGCTACTTTGCTGAATTTGTTTATTAGTTCTAGAAGTCTTTTGGTGGAGAGTTTTGTATCTTCTAAGTATAGAATCATTATCTGCCAACAATAATTTAACTTCTTTTCCTATTTGTATCACTGTTATTTCCTTTTCTTGCTCTGGTAAATTTCAAGCATTATATTCAGTAAATGTGGTAAAAGTGGATATCCTTGTTTTATTCTTAATGTGAGAGGAAATGTAGTCAATTTTTCCCCATTGAGTTTGTTTTCAGTTTGTTGCATATAGCTGTTATGACACTGAGGTAAGCTCCTTCTATCATTAGTTTCTTCAGTGTTTCTATCATGAATGGGTGCTGAATATTGTTAAAAGCTTTTTATGTACTTGTTGAGATGACTGTGTGATTTTTCCAGTGATTCTGTTTGTGTGGTGAACTACATATATTGATTTGCATATGTTGAACCACCTGTGCATCCTTGGAATGAAATCAACTCTATCATGAGGTATAATCTTAATGTGTTATTGAATATGGTTTGCTAATATTTTAGTAAGGATTTTAAAATCTGTGTTCATTGGTCTATTTTCTTTTCTTGCAGTGTCTATATCTGATTTTGGTATCAGGCTTCACAGAATTAATCTGGAAGTGTTCTACACCTTTCGACTTCATGGAATAATTTGAGACGCATTGGCATTAGTTCTTCTTTAAAGGTCTGGTAGAATTCAGCTGGGAATCCATTTGGTCCTGGGCTTTTTTTTGTTGTTGTTGTTGTTGGAAGGCTTTTTTATTACTTCTTTGGTCTCACTGCTTGCTATTGGTGTTTAAGTTTTCTATATTCTCTTGGCTCAATTTTGATGATCACACGTTTCTATAAATTTATCCATTAGACTAAACTGTGGAACTTCAAAGATTTTTTAAAATAATTTACTTTTGGGTTAGTGCATGCTCAGATAATCAGCTAAAAATTAATAGATGCCCTGATATTTATGGAGTTCCTTCCACTTGTAAAATATCAGTGGGGGAATTAAAGAATTATCTGAGATAAAAATAAAGATAAATAAATAAATAGAATTGTCAATAGACCATAAGGAAATTAAAGTGCTATATTAAAATCTTAAAATCTATAAGAAAATTACTCAGCTTGCTTTTTTTCATTTAAAAAAATTTCTAGCTCTAATTTATTCTACATGCTTGTTTTTTAAAAATTTTAATTTGTTATATATGACAACAGAATGAATCAATCAGCTTGCTATCTTGATCTTAAATTTTTAAGGGGTTTTAACCTATTTAACAAAAGGAAAACTTATCCTCTCACTTCTTATGCCAAAGATTTTAATAATAATAATAAAAAAAGCTAAGTCTAAAGCACAACTGTAGTAATTTTAAGATCTTTGGCACTCTCCCAGTTTTCCAATATGATTTCAAAATTTCTTTTCAGATCCAAATGTACATCTACATTCTCAGCTAGTCTCTGACTGGAGATTGCTAGAATTGATAGGTTAATAGAATTTTAGGTGCCACAACAAAATACAGGGTAATTATATAGATGCAGGGAGGCTTTGTCTAGCATTCCCATATATCAGACCACAAGTTACTGCCTAGATGTCAGATTCTTCTGAGGTCAAAGAGAAATCTTGGGATAAGCTCAAAAGACATTTACTAAATTGCATATACAAATTTTAATATACAAGTTTTAAGATTTTTAAGATTACATTTTCAATTACAGAAGAAAAGCATGCTCATTTTAGAAAAATTAGAACATACTGGTTAAAAGAAAACGACAGTTTTCTATTTTATATGCACTTTTATATTTTATATGCACTTTTATGTGAACTCCAAATTTGGATGCATATAAAATCTAGAATACTTTCTTGGCACTGAAGAGAGGGAAAGAAGACTACTATGGCAAGAATGAAGGACAGAATAACATAAGGCAAGATTAGAGAGATAGGGAGAGATCAAAATATGAAAGTAAGATCTTATAAACTAAATTAAGGCATTAAAGTTTTTGTATGGTTTACTTTGTTTTAAGGAGATGCTACATTAATAGATGAGTGGAAGATCACATTTGCATTTCAAAAAGTTTACTCTAGTTTTAATGTGGAAAATAAGACTGGAATGAGGCAAGCATGAACACTGTTAAACCAATTAAGTGAAGATCACAGACATCTAAGTGAGAGAGGAAGGAAATAGATGAAAACAGAGAAGACAAAGAGAATCATGCATATTCAAGAGATGAAAGAAATAAAACTGTCCAGAGTTGAGGGTAGATTTGATAAGCATATGAGGGAGAGGAATATGTCAAGAATGAATACCAGTTTTCTAACTTGCACAATTCAACGGATGGTGGTGCTACTGACCAAGACAGGAAGCACTGCAGTAAGTCTTAGAGGAAAACCTGGTATATTCACAGTTAATTTTAGATATGATAAATTTGAAGAACATATCTGTACTACATATCTTTTGTTTGCCTCCAGATCTCTCTCCATCCCCTTCACTGTATAAATTTTTCTGTCTCAATAGGCAACCTCATCCTCTGGTTTTCCTTGAGTTCAGTCAATGGAAAGCCCTGGCAGATAATCAGAGTCAGGCAGAAAAGTAAGGTGAAATATTTATTCCCTGGGTTTCCTCTCTGTGAGGCTGCCTTGGGCTGTGTCCTTCAATAGAAGGTATCCTCTCAAAACAAGTCTTTTTGTTTCTCTCTCCTGGGTAGCAGTAACTATTCCCTCTGTTTATCTTGGTTAGCCTTACCACTTAATGTTCTACTATATTTCAACTCCTTTAAAAATAAACCTTGAATTATTCTAAATTGAATACATGTTTTCTGACAGATGTGAGATACTGTTGTGACACTGATAGCCCATCCAGAGAAGATAGGCAACTAGGTTAGAAACTTACTTAAAGGAGAAATTTGGGCAAAAGACATGTCTCCATGGGGAAAGGAGACCCTAGGACAAAAAAATGAAATGTGGCAACATTTAGGCAGTTAAGAATCAGATGGAACTAGACAACAATGGTGCCTATGAGTAACTGGAGTTAAAAAGTTCAACGATTCATATTTTTCGAGAAAAAGAGTAGCTATATTTACTCTTCAAGTCAAGGATGCATTATAAGACATTTTAATGCTATAATTTATTGAACATTTTATACAAAACACATATGATGATAACTACATTATCAATACAACTTCCTCACAACTCTAAGATCACATTATTTTGGCAACATACCATAAAACATTAAAGAAGTTGTCATAACCATATGATTACCAGTATGACACACATATACACGAACAGACATATTGTGTAGCTATCTCTATATCCATTCTTAAGTGATACACATTGTAGCATTCTATAATAACAAAATACAAGAAATAATCCAAAGTGTCCATCTCATCTGGTAAATGGATACACAGTGATACAGTCACATAATGTAATACTATTATAACAGCACTGGCAATAAATGAAATAGTTTAATATGGATAAAGCTCACATACATAAATGTTGAATGAAAACACAGTTGCCATTTATACAAAAATTAAAGACATGCAAGCAATGTTTATGTTATCTGTGAATATACATATGTAGTCAAAACATAAGAAATGCATGGAAATGATCATTTTCATGCATGGAAATGACCATGATGAAATAACTGGATCATACTTACCCTTCAACTGTAAACAACCACAAACTGAACAAAATATATAAACCAAATGTTTTCAGACATTGAAACAAATAGAGCAGAACTATGATCATTAAGATAAGTAAAATAAATGAGGCAGCCACTACAATAGTCCAGTTTTCTGACTAAAGGTATTTTTCAGACTATGAGTTCATGGAAAAGAATAGAGTCCAGTGGAGTTGAGTTCCAGGGATGGAGATTAGCATTCAGGAAGGATGAAGCACCTAGAAGTTGTAAGATAATTCCAAAAAGAAGAAAGACATACAGAAAAAGAGCTTCATAAATCTATATAAGGGTCCTCTTGAGACTCTGCTGAGTAGTAGCCTACGAATAGAATAAAACCCTACAAAGTTTGGCAAAAATGACCAATCATCACTTAGGAAACTTAGTGGAGATCTCAGAAGAATCATGCCATAGTAAGGATGAACTAGAGTAAAAGCTATATTCTAGACTCACTCTGGAACAGCTTAAAACCTGGACTTCAAAGGATTATCAAACCAATCTGCAAGAAACTTAACTGCCTGAAAGCAAAAAGCCCACCCTCTATAAACGGAGTTAAAAAAAAAAAACCCAGATACTGAACAAAGAAACATTCACAATGTCTAATTTCTAATAAAAATTATTGGACATGCCATGAAACATAAAAATATAATTAAGACCAGAAGAAATGTCAGTCAGTTGAAAGACCTAGAAACGACAAAGATGATGGAGTTAATAGAAAAGAACATTAAATAAAATGAACATATGATGAAAGAAATGAAGATACACACACATACATATACATATATAAAATTAAATATAACTTCTAGAGATGAAAAATGTATATGAAATTTAAAAATCACTGGAATGAACACTGCAAAAGATCATTAATATTGAAATTTAACTCAAAGAGGAAAACTAAAAAACCTATGGGTCAGAGAAATAAACTGAATTTCAAGCAAGATACATGTACACACATAATCCCATACCAAGTGCACAGCATAAATAGCTAAAAAATAGTAATAAAGAGAAAGTCTTAAAAGCACCTAGAGAAACAAGATCTACATTAAATATAGAGGAACAAAGATAAGAAGCATCAGCAGACTTTTCTAAAACACTGCATGTTAAAATATGTCATGTTTCAAATGCAGAAAACAATTTGTCAATATAGAGTCATAAATATATGTGAGTGTACCTGTATGTGTGTTTTCAATCCTTCAAAACATAAGCCATAATAAAAACTTTTAGACAAGGAAAAAAATTCTCTAAATCTAGAATTCATTTTTGGTAGAACCATATCACAGGAAATATTAAAAGAAAATTCTTTTTTTCTTTTTGGAACCCAGGGGCACTTAACTACTGAGCCATATCCCCAGCCCTTTTAATATTTTATTTAGAGACAAGGTCTCACTGAGTTGCTTAGGGCCTTACTAAGTTGCTAAGATTGGCTTTGCACTTTTGATCTTCCTGCTTCAGCCTCCCAAACCACTGGAATTACCTGGGATTACAGAAATTCTTTAGGCAGCAGAAAAATGACACAAAATGGTATCAGGGATCAATACAAAAGAAGGCAGACTATTGGAAAAGGTAAATGTATGAATACATATAAAATGCTTTTTCTCTTCATTCTTAAATTTCTTAAAAAAAATAACCAACTGTTAAAGAGCATACACAGTAACTGTACTGGAGGTTTGTAACACATATACAAAGAAAATGTATGACAACAGCAGCATGGTGGATGGGAAATGGTAAATAAAAGCATACTGTAAAGTGTTCAATCGTTATTTGAAGCAGATGTTTGTAATACATTAAAGCATATCCTGTAATACCTCAAATTTCTTAAGAAATTCAAAACTGACCTATCATTAATAAGCCAATAATGGATATAAAATGAAATATTTAAGTAAAAAGGTCCAAAACACTTAATCCATTAAACAAAAATACAAAATCACAAGTATGTCTGTATCTAATAGAATTTCAAATTACATGAAGCAAAATCTGACAGAATTGAGAGAAAAAACAAATGGTCACGACACTAAAAATTGTATTTCTGTATATATTACCAATAAATAATTGCAAATTAAATTTTAAAGTGATTTACAATTGCATCAAAAACATGAAAAATATAAGGGAAAAGTTAACAAAATATGCAAAAACCATTTCACTGAAAACTATAAAATACTGCTGAGGGAAAGTAAACAATTACCTAGAAATTAACAAGTATCCATATATTCTAATTGAAAGTCCCTCAGGCTTATTTCTTTTTCCTGTGTAAATTCACAATATGATTCTAAAAGTACGTGGAAATGTGAAGATCTTAATATGACCAAATTTGGGGCAAAAAAATGAAGACTCATATCATTAATTTCAAAGCTTATTATAAGGCTACAGTAATCATATAAAAATATTATTAACATAAAGAAAGACCTATAGAAAGATTCATATATATATGTCTAATTGATTTTCAACAAAAATGCAAAGGTAAATCAGTAGTGAGTCCCCCCTCCCCCCAAATAAATGATACTGGATATCTCTGGGGGGAAAAAATAAACTTTATCCTAACCTTACACATCATACACAAATTAATTTCAAATAGATAATAGATAGAACCATAAAAACTGAAATTTAGAAATTTATGGTGGGGGAAAATTTTCATAACCTTGGTTAACCAAAAAATCCTATGTAGGTCACAAAAAGCACAAAATATTTTAAAAACTGATGAACTGAATTTTGCACACAAAAATTAACTTCAAACAGATAAAGACATAACCATAAAAAACAAAACTTAGAAATGTCTGGTTAAAAATGATTTTTATAGCTGGGTATGGTGGCACATGCCTGTAATCCCACCGGCTCTGCAGGCTGATACAGGAAAATCACAAGTTCAAAACCAGCCTCAGAAAATTAGTAAGGTCCTAAGCAACTCAAGGAGACACTGTCTCTAAACAAAATATTAAAAAGGGTTGGGGGTCTGGTTCAGTGGTTAAATGAACCCTGGTAACAGGGTTCAATCCCTGGTAACAGTCCCCACAAAAAAAGGATTTTTATAATTTTAGGTAAGCTAAAATTTAATTTTTGGGGGGCGGGAGTACCAGAACACAGTGATGCTTAACCACTGAGCCACATCCCCAGCCTTTTGTGTTTTTATTTTGAGACAGGGTCTCACTAGGTTGCTTAGGGCCTTGCTATTGGCTTTGAACTTGGTATCCTCCTGCCTCAGCCTACTGTATCACTGGGATTACATGTCTGCCTGGGTAAGCTAAAATTTCTTATAAAAATCACATACACACACAGAAAAACCTCACAAATGGTAAATATCTGTTTTTTCCACTAGGTTAAAGACAGTACAAATATAGAAAAAACATTGATATTAGAAAATATCATTCCCAAGACTTAAGTTCACAACAATAACAAACAAGGACAATCAGATTATCATTCTGGGTCTCAGCTTTTTCCCATATTTTTCAGCACTCTGTTTTCAGTATATATTTTATATTCCCCCAAATGTGATTTATAAGAAGAAAATTACACCAACTAATAAGGCATTAAGCATATGTCTGTGAAAAAATTTATAAATCTGTCTTTCACCAAATTTTAATATCCTAAATATACTTTCAGCAGCATAATTATTTATTTTTTAGTTGTCAAAGAACCTTTACTTTATTTATTTATTTACGTGAAGTGCTGAGAATTGAACACAGTGTCTCACACATGCTAGGCACACGCTCTACCACTGAGCTACAACCCTAGTCTTTGCCAACATATTTAAACAACAAAAATCCTATAAAGTTCAATGGTTGGTTGTTGCATTTTCAAAGAGATAAATTAAATTCAAAACTAAAAACTTTTTGCTCTAGAAAAACACTGAAAATAAGAAGGCAGGCAGGTCATGGACAGGAGAAAATATTTATAAGACATATACATCTGGCAAAAGACTTGTATCCAGATATAAAGAATTTTTACAATTCAATAATAAAATGCACAGGAATAATAAAAATTCAGGATAGTGGTTTCTTCTAGGGCATAAGAAAAGTATAGGGAGCTTTGCTTATACCTGTGCTTAATTTCTTTTAAAACTGTTGGGTTGTGGGTCCATAGAGTTTCACTGTAATCTTATTTACTCTTTGCTTTATGTTTAAAATATTCTACAATTAAAAATAAAGACATTAACCCTATACCTGAAAAGATAGCTCAATTCATATTAATCCACTAAATTATCATAGTTGTTAAGACATTAATGAACAACTTTTCTCCCATGGTTTATTCTCCCATGCTTATTTGGTGTCAAGCACATATAAATATATTAAAGACTGGAGAAAGGAAGAAGACTTAGTTAAATTTCTTGTTTCCTACTAGCCATTCCTACTAGGATGCTTAAATATTTCCATAATCACTTCAAAACACTTATTCAAAATATGTTCACTGTTCTTTTTCTACACTGGACTCACATTTTCAAGATTTTTCATTTTCTTTGCTGTCTTCCACCCCTTTACCCCATCCTTCTTTTTTTTTTTTAAAACAAATCTTAAGGAAAGCTGCTTAGGAGCGCAAGATCTAGAGCTAGAATAGAGGGTTCCAATCTTAAATTCACCATTCAAAAACTGCCTGACCTTGGGCAAGTTACTTATCTCTGTGTGACTCAGGATAAATGTTGAATACATGTAAGTGTTTAGAGCTAATTTGGCCCAGTAGTCATGCTTAATAAATGCTAACCATTATTTTATCTTCTTGTTGCTATTATTATTATTAATACTTTTAGAGTCATTTTTTTGTCTCTTCCTTTGTTCTCCCTACATCAAGGAAGGTACCCAAATCCTGTTAACTGTTCCCAGAACAACCTGACTTCTCCCTGTTTCCAATAACTAGTAGTGAAGGTCAAGATTACTACAGACTTCTTATAAGCCTTCTTTTTTTCCCTAATTCTACCCAGTCAATCTATCATATACTACTGTTAGATTTTTATCCCTTTCCAGTTGCTCTCTCCTGTCCTACAACAGGAAAGTTCTATGGGGCTCTACACAGGAAAAAAGGTATTTCACAGAGGGTTCCAAAATTAATAACTGCTATAAAAGCATGAACAGAAAGTTTCAAGGATGAGTTTTAATCCTACAAATATCAAAGCAAATTACATTTATTAAGAAAAGCAACATTTCTAATGGGGCTGGGGATGTGGCTCAGTGATAAGAGTTGCCTGGCATGCATGAGGCCCTGGTTTCAATCCCAAGCTCCACCAAAAGAAAAAAAAAAAAGTAGCAATATATTATAAATTGCCTTTTGACTAGCATTAGCAAGTCCCTATTCCATCAGCAATCACTCCTAATACAGTTAACTTGAGTTTCACTTACCTCTCTAGGCCCTAATTTCCTTTTGTTGTAAATAAAATGTAATATAAGTGCCATCACTCTATGCTCCCAGTACCTAGAAGGTACCACTAATTGAGCATAACACATTTTCCTGATAAATCCAAAATAAGCTCAGTTAATCAGGAAATGTATATCAATGGAAGAACTGGTAGAGGTCAATTTACATGTTATTCTTGAACTACATAATTTCTGAAGTTTCTCCTAATTTTAAAGGTCTGTGATTCTATTCTAAAACTATAAATCTACATAAAATTCATCTAATCTAAAATTCCTTTGAGGTAGTAAGAGAAATCTAGAAAGTATTATGAAATCTTTTATAGAAATTATTTTTTATAAGCTTCAAGGTAATTTGTTTTATATATTTTTAAAAAAATTTCACTGTGCTATTTCATTATGAATTTATACTCTGGTGATATTGCATTTTGGAGTACTATATAAAAGGACCCAGGAATTGGATATGGGTACAGAAAAGTTATGCAACCTACTCTTTGAAAAGTAATGCCTGGAAATCTGAACATCATGTAACTCTTTTTTTTTTTTTTAACATTTACCTTTTTTCTTCTTTTGCTCTCAGCTGTTCTTCCTGTCTCAAAACTTGAACCATTATAGATTCAAAAACTCCACTTGTCAAGCCTGCCAAACTTCGAGGTGTTGACCGACGCCTTGTTGAAGTGCATGCAGTTCCCTTTTCATCCTCCAATCCATAATAGCCTCTAGATGTAACTGCTATCGTTGTCTTTTCTCTCAAGTGCCTTGGAGAAGAATAAGTCAATTTATAAGGTCAAATCTTTGGGATAAGCAATAAACTCACTTTAACAGCATCTTAAGAAGAATCTTGTTTTCTACCTACATTAAAAGTATTTAGATAAACCTATTTTTTATCCTCCCCACATAATTTCTAACTTTCTTTAATCACATCATATAATTAGTCTGTCAGTCCCTTCTCTATATTTAAAAAATATTAAAACTGAAATATTAAAGTTAATACTTAAAGCACTATATTAATTCTTTAATGGAAAAATTTATTGTTTGAGATATATTTCATACTACATTGGTATGAGAAAAAGTATAACAACATTTTGGGAAAGAAAATTTACAATGATACATGAACACTTTGAGGAAATTATAAAAAAAATACAGCTTTACAATATATGATTGTAGGTTGAAATTTGGAAAACTTTCAACTAAATTGTTTAAAAATCTAGGAACCTACATTTCCTCTTCAATCTCATCATGTCTCCTTCTATGTTTTTATTAATACACTGGGATACTAATCTAACGCTTAAGAATAATGATAAAAAAGTTTCTTAGAAGTTTGCTTAATTATTCATGAGTCCCTTAATGAATTTAAAATAACTGATTAAAAACATTTACAATGAAAAGAGAAACAGTACATTAATCTTGGGAGGTTTTAAAAGCTAGGCTAACTACTGATTTCTGAATTAGTATCTATTATATGAGGGTTAATTATAAAAAGCTTCCAGGAAAACATAAGCTCTTCCACTTTTCTAAGATATGCCAGAGCCTCTGAAGGTTTTGTACACATTGTTTCCACAACAACAAAATCAAGTCAATACTCAAAAGTAACCAATCAACATATTGGATAGGAATTTACATGAATTAAATGTTGACCTTATATTTCTCTGCTTTCCTATAAACTGTCTAAAGGTCCACTAAAACATAAATCTTTATGGCATAAAATAACATTTACATGATTTATAAATGAATGTGCGTACTCTGGGGATACATATTAAATTTGTTTTTCTGCTCATGAAGTTAGTTTGAAAACCACTATTCTCATCAGGTAGTTTATAACTACCTGATAAACAAAATGTTTTCATATCCACAAAAAAGAATTTGTCACAAATTATTAAACTTCTACAAGATCTTGATCTTCTATTCTTCCAATTGTTATTCCCTCTGAAATTCTTCTTTATCCTCATCTAGATCTCTGATTCGTTCTTTGACTCATTTGCTGTAATACAATTTAGCCTCTTTTAGTTATTCATGTATTTAAATAGTTTAAACTCAATACATGAGTAACTTAAATCATCTCCCATGCCAATTATCTTTTCTATCTCAGGTACTTAGACTTTCTCTTACATCTCAGCCCAAAGCCTCTTTACTCCTTTAACTCCATTATTAAGCACTACAGTGAAAATACCTTGCAGTCTGTTTTCTAACTATACACACAACTGGGCTCAACTGCGACTAAGAAGACTTCTTTGAAGGTGGGCAGTTTCCTCTTTTGTTCTCCAGAACAGCAATTTCTAATGTCATCCTTATTCAAAAAAACTTCACCGCATTACCCACCATCACTTGGAAGTTGACTCTGTCCAATATTTATTTCACAGAAAAAATAACAGTAAGAGCTCCATTCTGAAGTAAGCTCAATTAACTTCCTGCTTCTCAAAAACCAAAATTATCTAAATACAGGCTCATCCTTACTTTGTTTAGTGAAAAATGCGCCTCCAATATTTTGATCAAAAACTAATCACTTCAAAGGTCTTCAGAATTTATATTTTATTAAATATCTTCTGCATCTTCAACCTCTCTTTCTCTAACTGCTAGGTGCCTTTAGCATATAAGCATGTCTAAGTTGTATTCCCCTTGAAGAGTCACATCTCAACTGATGATCTACTTCAACTTTCATTCACATCTCAATCTACTATAATATGGTATTTGTCTATACCTACTCTAATGAAATTATTCTCCCCAAATAATCTTCCAGTTATGAATTTCAAAGAATATTTTAAAACTCTTATTTTACTCAACCTCTCTGTACTATCTTGTATTCTCTTGTCAAGAACTTGTGCTAGATTTGGCAGAAAAAAACAGTTTTAGGTAAGCAGAAAGAGAGAAGCTACTAAATAAAGACAAAAATACCCATTCATACAACTTTAATTAATTCATTTAATATATTTACTGAGCAACAGGAACTCAGCAATGAATATGACAGTTTGTACAAATGGAATGAAAACTATGAACATCCAAGATGACTAACATTCAACTTGAAACAATGATGACACCTCTAATGAAAACCTTAAAGTAGAAAAAAATTTAGAAAAATTAGGGAAGAGATTTAGGTTAGAAATACTTCATTTTTAACATCTGATGTAATAGTTACACAACTGTGACTATTACATATTTCTGTCCATAGAATTTTGTAGTCACAGTTGTGTAACTATTACATCAAATGTTAAAAAAGGAAGGACTTAAAATACTGACTTGGGAGTGTTAGTGATAAAGAAGGCCATAAAAAATAAACAATATCTCAACAGGAATAAGTATAGGGATGTAAGATATAAAAGGTATAAATTTAGGAATTATTGAGGGTTACAAGTAAGAACACAGTAAAAGAAGGAGATTAAAAAAGATTAAAGGGGAGCTGGAGCTGGAGCTCACTGGCCTAGCACAGGTGAGACACTGGGTTCGATCCTTAGCACCACATAAAAAGTAAATAAATAAAATAAAGTCATAAAAAATGTTAAAAAAGATGAGTTACAGAATAACAGAAATTAATAAATGGAATAACAGAGGCCAAAAGAGAAGAGCTTAAGTGCTTAAATACTAAGTGCTCTAAACCGTTTAATTTTCCAGGTAGAATGAGAAAGGATGAAGTAAAAGCCAAGGATTGAGCAAGAAGGCGTTCATTAGTAAAATTCAAGATGGCAACTTTAGTAAGGGATTAAGTGAAAAGAATCTTAGGAGTTAAAAAACATTTCAAAGCCTTTGTTCATTTCTGAAATGGCACCAAATAATGTCCAAAAGAAAAAAATGAAGACAACTAGAGCTATTTTTCAAAACCAAATACATTGCTTAGAATATATTTATTTCCTGATTTTGTTTTGAATTTAAGGACAGTACAAAGGTAAATATAAAGTTTTTATTTAAATAGAAGTGGTATTTGAAAAGTGCCTTACTAACTTTAACAAGTTTGGTAAGCATTTTGAGTTGAGTTAGGGCTATTTTTTTCCACATTATTATTACTGCTACAGCTATCCCTTGCCAACAGAAAAATTCAGAGCAGGCAGAACAGAAGTTCCCTAAGTCATTCTCACTGTCCAGATATTCATGTTTCCCACAAGACGATAAAGTTGTGATGAGTCTGCAAAGAAGACAGGCAGATAGATACCCTGGCTGCCTATTTCTGACCAACTCCCCTATATATCTGACAAAAAAATGATGAGGCTCTAAAGTAGTAAATCGTAAATTGAGGACACTTTCAGATTCAGACAATGGCACAAACATGAAATACAGGGTGAGTCTTGCCCCTGTCTACCTGAAATAATAGATCTAACAGTGATACTGAAATCTGACAAGAGCTGAAATTAGGAGGATGTGACAAGTGGATGTTATAGTGTCCATAGAAAGAAAGCAATGTTACCAACTTCTCTTTTCATTTAATGAATAGGAAGAATATCATCCTTATATTCCACAAACCTATAATTTCTAATGTTTTCTCATGTATTTTTTATGCCAAGTGATCAAACATGGGTGAAACAATGTTGATTCCACTACATTATTAAAAAGCTACATATTTCATAGAAAAATAAACATTAAAAAAAACCTGGGGGAGACATTTTAATAGAAGACTCACTATATCAGATGTTAAAATAAATTTTAAAGTAATGACAATAGGGCTGGGTTGTGGCTCAGTGATAGAGCACTTGCCTAGCATGTGTGAGGCACTGGGTTCGATTCTTAGCACTGCATATAAATAAACAAACAAATAAATAAATAAAAAGAAAGGCCCGTTGACAACTAAAAAAATACTTAAAAATAATAACTCATCAGAAAATGAGTCAAGAGCACAATGGAGAAAACTTGAAACTAGATCCATATATACCAAAAACATATCCTAAAGATGGTATTTCAAAACAATGGAAAAAAGTAATGTTACATTTGGCTGGACATTTAAAAAAAAAAATAAAGTTGGACTTCAACCTCTCTCTTGACCCAAATGCTAGACAGATCCATTCATTCATCTCATTTATTCCTTCATTAAATATTAAGTGCATGGTAGTGGGCTAGGTGTTGGCATCAACATTTACTGGAAAGACTTCTTACTGAGCTTAATGACAATAAAGAAGATATATAAAATGCAAGTAAACAAATATGGACATAATATACAAGTTCTAAATTATATACTGTAAGTTCTGTGAAGGATAGTCAAGAATTAGGAAGTTACTCTGAGGAAGTAACAGGAGGAGGAGCAGGTCATAAAACAAACAAAAAACTAGGAACAGAATATTCTAGATAAAATATCAAGTATAAAGGCCCTGAGAGGCTGGAGTTGTGGCTCAGTGGTAGAGCACTTGCTCAGCAAGTGTGAGGCACTGGGTTCGATTCTCAGCACCCATATAAATAAGTGAAAAAAATAAAGGTCCATCAACAACTAAAAATATATTAAAAAAATAAAAATAAAGACCCTGAGATGAGAAACATTTTAGCAGGTATGTAGGAAGAAAAGAAAGTCAAAGTCCTTTTACTGTAACCTAAGTGTCAATGAAGCATTTAGTTTTAAGATGAGTACTGACTTCTTTTAATGTCTACTTTAAACATTCCATTCTGGCTTATCAGCAGAAAATAGAGTAGGAGGAAAAATGAGAAGCAGGATAAGTTAGGAAACTACAGCAGTATTTCAGCAGATGATAATGGCTTATACTCGAGTGGTAACAGTAGAGAAAAATATACAAGATTGATTGAATGATTATTATTTACTTTTGGTGCTGAGGATTGAACCTAGGACCCTAGGCATGCTAAGTGCATGCTCTCACCACTGAAATACACAAAATTTAAAATATATTTTAGAGACAGAAAGCTCACAATTGACATATTCATATGGGGAATAAGTGAAAAGAAGAATCAGTGAAAAACACTAGCTTTATGGCTAGAAACACCTGGTAGTAGGTAAAATCTACTAAGATAAGGCTTTCTAAAGATTAAGAAAAAAAAACAACACATAAACCAAACCAAAAGTTCCATTTTAAACATGTTAAAAGTGAAGTAACTAATAAGACACCCAACTGAATATCAGAAACTATTAAAAATAGTAGCCTCTTAACAGCAGGAGCCCCTGGAATTGGTGAGAGAAGGACCTTTATTTTTCATTGAGTTATTTCTTGAACTGTTTATTTTTTGCCACCAGATATACACATTATTTTTAAAATTAATAAACTATTAATAGTACAAACACTAATCACTGGATTGCTAACAAAATCCATATATATATAATAGTTACATTTCAACCATTTCCTTTAGATTTATAGTTACATTTTATATACATAATGATTTTTAATTATATTACAAATACTGTCAATCTTATTACTAAAGGTATCTGAATGTTCCTTATTCCCTGAAATTTCTTATGATCCTTTTCTCCAGGCTCTCTCACAGTAGAAAAGACCTCTTTCTCTCAATCCTTAACAGCTATTGCTCATAACAGCACAGCACTGATTTAGATGCCTGGGCTCTGGAGTCAAACTGGATGGATTCAAATCTGCCATTAATTTGTCTGGGCAAATTAATTTTTCTGTACCCCAGTGTCTTCATTTGTAAACAGGTTATATAAATCAACAATCATCTAGTGTTCTGAGGATTAATTTCATATGCCTAAAGCACTGCAAACAGTTACACAGTGACAATAAATGTTAACAATTATTAAAATTATAATAAAACAATTTCAAATTTTCTGCTGGGTTCTAGTTCTAATCCTTGCTCTAGACTGATAAACCAATTAACTGTTGAAAAGTACAGTTAAAAAACACAGTGAAGTAATGAAAACATTAGAAAACTAGTTGTGTGATGTGAAAAAACAAAAATATTTTTAAGGTAAAGTCTTACTGTAAGTCTCACAAACTCATCATGGCATAACTGATGATCTCAACCTACTTCTTAAATAGAATTGGAATGGTAACAAAACAAAACAAAATATACCTAATCCACAATGACAAAAACTAAAAATATTTAGGAAAAAGACCCTACCATTCAAACAAACAAAAAAACCACCATAGGGTCCTACGGCTGTTAATGTAGAACAGAAAATGCTGAAATAAAATAATTTTCTGCATAACAACATTTACACAAGTAAAATAAAATCTTTATAGGTGATAAATGGGATATAAAAAAGCATATATGTGAAATCAAAAATTATATTGATCCAGGCAATGGTGGCACATGTGTATAATCCCTCCTGAGCTGAGGCAGGAAGAGTGCGAGTTCAAAGCCAGCCTTAGCAACTTAGCAAGGCACTAAACCACTCAGTGAGACCCTGTCTCTAAATAAAAAATATAAAAGGGTTGGGGATGTGGTTTAGTGATTAAGTGCCCCCAGGTTCAATTCCCCAGTACAAAAACAAAAAAATTATATTGAATTTTGTGTGAATAAATAATATATATGTATATAGATAGGCTAAAGAGGCTGTTATAACAATTACCTCTATATGATGAGATGGGTGATTTTTTTTCAATCTTAATTTTTTGATAACTTTATGTTTTCCAAATCTTCAAAGAGCTTTCAACCACACTGTTTTTAACAGAGTATATAGGATATTGAAAGAAATACATAAATGTTAACTATCAATAGAAAAAGAATTTAGACTGTTGATAAAAAAATTAAAATTTCAGCTACCCTATAATTTAAATATTCTTGCCATAAAACTTTTAAAATGTCTTTTTAAAAAAAATTTTTAGTTTCTGACAGACCTCTTATTTTATTCATTTATTTATATGCGCTTCTGAGAATCAAACCCAGTGCCTCACACATGCAAGGCAAGTGCTCTATCACTGAGCCACAATCCCAGCCCTAAAATATAAGTTTTTTTAAAAAAATTTTTAGTTATAGATGGACACAATACATTTAGTTATTTATTTGTAAGTGGTGCTGAGGATTGAACCTAGTGCCTCACATGTGCTAGGCAAGCACTCTATCACTGAGCTTCAACCCCCTCTAAAATTTAAGTCTTAAAAATAACCAATAGATTTTGAGAGCCACAGCCAAAGGGGCCCCAGCAAACTTCCAGCTGCCAGCAAACTTCCAGCTACCAGCTGATGATTGGCTCACAGCGGCCCCAGCAAACTTCTAGCTGCCAGCTGATTGGGTCCTCTGTGGTGATGCTCATTGGGCTGTTTCCCCGCCCTTTCAGACCATGGAGCTGCTCATTGGGGGACTTTTTTTGGCTCCGCCCACACGACCCAGCCAATTGGCCTCAAGAGCAGGAGGAGTGGGGGAGG
>NW_025999998.1:5084133-5095765 GCF_001458135.2 Marmota marmota marmota | reverse complement strand
GGTTGAGAGGCTTGTGGGAAGCCGGAGGTGGCAGCTGAGCTCTGAGGGAATTCCTGAAGAGCTCCTGTGGTACAGCGTGTGTGTTCTAAAAAATACAGTTCATTTTGTTATTGGCAGACAAACGTTTTGAAAAATAACTTGGTAGAACAGAATAACCAGTTAAACAGAAAAACTTCAGATTGGTAAAATTCTGGATTTAACAATTTTTTTTTTTTCTGAGAACTGGAGAAGACTAAAATTATTCAAGTATAGAAACAAAACCACCAAACCCAATCTAAATAATATAGTGATGTGAATCTAGCATATTACCTATTCTGGCAAAAGAAAGTAGTCTTTCTTTTATTTCCTAGCACAACACCAGGATTTCTTTAACATTTAAAACAAAAATTTCCAGACACATTTGTACACACATACACCAAATCTAAGAAAGTCAATGCAAATCTTTTAATTTGGAAGTCAAAGAATAAGATATGCTGAAAATTAAGGGATGAGAAAATACCAAACTGATACTAGTTTTCTCCTCCATTTCACATGTGCTCCTTATAATTCCCTAATGTAAAAGCTTTTAATACAATAACTTCTGATATGGAATATCAGACTATTAGCACAGCATATTAGGCTCTCCTAATACTTTTCTATATTAAACTACACTCTAGCCAAACTAACTGTTGGCTATTCCCTAACTATCCAGTAGTATAATTATATACAGGCTATTTTCTCTTTGCACTTTTAAATATGCTATTCTTGTTGCCCAGAATGACCTAAACATCAACTTCATATCAACTCCTGCCTTTCTATATTCATCTTTGAATTCCCCTCTAGTGTTTATCAGATAATAAGCATTATAAATATGTTAAATGTAAGAGCTGTATCTATCATACCACATTAACCATCTATTACCTATTATGCTTTTGAACACATTCTCCTTTAAGGGAGAATATGATATCTCTATTCAACTCAAGAAATACCTATTGAACTCCTTTGCACTACAGTTTCTACATATACAAAAATGTCTGAGAAAATCTTAAAATGTAGCAAGGCAAAGAGGTAAACAGACAACTTCATTGTCATTTTTTAAAACTTCAAAACAAATATGCACTCAAATGATGGGTTCCATAAAAACAGAGGAATATACCTAATATATGCTGAAAAGCAGAGATGGGCAAAGAATTTTTCCTGAGGAGATAACAACTCTGTTTTGTCATGAACAACAAGCAGGAATGTGGGCTTAATATGGCAATACTATTTCATGTTGTATATGCCACAAACCCTAAAAAATGCAATGAATAAGACATATCATTTGCCTTTATAGAAATTCTAATCCAGATAGACAGACTGATCCTCAATATAATATTTTGTGTTTTGTTTTTAAGTGCTATAAACAGATGCAAAACAAAGAATCATAGAATACAGAGTGGGGGGCGGGGAGCAATTCATTCTATATCAGACTGTACTGAAGAGATGATATTTGAGCTGGACCTCAAACAATGATTAGAATTTACCTACATGTAGGAAGAAAAAGTAAAGGGGCTTCCTAAGTAGAAAAAAGGACATTTCAAATGTTGTGAAATTGTTCTGTATATTATGAAGTTAATGACCAATGAATGAAATTCTAGAGAAAACCAATATCTTATTCAATATATAAGTGTCACTGGCAAAACAAGAAATAAACTCACTTTACTCACAAAGGTATGATGTCTACAATATGAAACATCATAGTCACTCTTTCAGAGTCCTAGAATAAGAAGAGGGCTGTTTCTAAATTTTTTTTCCTTCAACTTAATGCAGAACAAAACTATCATTTAAAGGTCAGAATTAAACTCTCTTTCTAAACAGTTCATAGTACAATCTTGGACACAATATAAGAATATTTATCTTCAGATACTATTCACATTCTCTGTTATTTCTCTTAAAGGCCTATTTTTTCCTTCAGTTAGTTAAATTGAATTTTCTCCACTGTAACCACACATCATCATGACTTACTGGACATTTGTTAAATCTGTGGTCTAAACCTTTGGTTCTTATTTTTTCTGAGTCTGTGGCTTTCTGATAACCTATTAACTCTTTGTATCTTCTCTCTTAAAAAATTAAAATATGCATACATGCACACACACACACTACTGTGTACTGTATTTGAGCGGAGAAATGGTCATAGATGAACACCTTAAAGACCTATATAGGCTTGGAACTCATACTGAACTATAAAAGAGAAACACAAAATTTAAAAATCATCCAAACAGCTCTGAGGTCAATAAATATAATACTTTGCCCGATAAGTTATCTCAGAAACTCAGGAGGCTGAGGCAGGGGAAATCTCAAGTTTGAGGCCAACCTCAGCAACTTAGTGAGACCCTGTCTCAAAAGATAAATAAATAAATAAAAATAAAGACTGAGTATGTAGCTCAGTGGTAAATCACACCTGGGTTCAATTCCCAGTACAGAAATAAGAAAAAAAGAAATACTTTGCCTGATAATGTGCAAAAGCATTACTGTGACAGTTAAACCTGGACCTCTTTAATTATTCCCCAAAATCAAAAGGGGAAAACAGAAAGTAGTATTATTACTCACAGCAAATATGTAAGATCATACAAATAAGTTTAAATGGATTAAAAACATAGGGCCTTGTTGAGGGCCACAACCAAGTTAAGATGGCGCCTGGCAGTTTGCCAGGAGGAGTGGTTTGTGAGCCAACGCCACAGAGCCATTAAGATGATGGAGATTCCTTATTGGCTGATTGCTGTATCTAGATGATACTAATTGAATCAAGCTGTGTGTAATCAGTTGATTATATATACCTCTGTTGCCCTGCAATAAAGCAGTTCCCGTTTCAACCTTCAAGTTGCTTGTCACTCTACCCCCACCCCCGTTATTTTGCCCAGCCGGGCTGTGGGAGGGCCCAGTGTCTTTGAGTTTAAGCTAAGGCTCCCTTTTATTATTATTTTTTTAATGGTTTTTAACCTATCACCTCTGTGTAACAGGATTTACTCTTAGAATGTTTTGATATAATTCTAAATTAAAATCAGTTTCTCAAATTATAAATAAAATAGCCTGCCATGAAAATTACTTTCATGTTCTAAACTCCACCAGACGATGAAACTATGAAAAGATTATTTGCCATATAGTCCAACAGTTGAATTTTAACTGTATAAAATAAATGAAGAGCTGGAGTTGTGGCTCAGTGGTAGAGCGCTCACCTAGCATGCGTGAGGCACTGGGTTCGATCCTCAGCACCACATAAAAATAAAGTATATATAAGTCACCCTTATATATATAAGTCACCATTCGTTACCTTTCATTTTACCGCATTTAGAAAAATTATATCCTTAAAAACACCATCCCTCTATTTACCAGTTACTTTAAGCTCTGTTCCACATTCATCATGTTAAATCTAATAATTGATTTAAAATGTAAAACCAAAGCCTGATGGATGAATACAACATTACCTAAAGAAATAGTCCTGCCCACCACTCTGCCTCCAAAAACTGATCCTGAATTTGGTGAATTTCCTAGAACCAAATCAACTGATAGGAAAAACAGAGGACAACCAAACAGAATTCTATCAGCAGAATCTAAGACTATAAGAAACTTCAGATAACAACCTGGTTTCTTCAACATGATTTTGCTGCAAGAAGAGGGTGGATAGTAGTGAGAGGAGGGACAGGGAAAAAGAGACAGAGAAAGATTAAAAGACATAACCAATCATGATATGTGGCCTTAGAAATTGTATAGATATATAGATAGATATATATATAGAAATATATTTTAAAAATACAATTTCTGAGGGCCTGGGGATATAGCTTGGTTGGTAGAGCATGCACAAGGCCCCGGGTTCAATCCCCAGCATCACCAAAAAAAAAAAAAAATACAATTTTTGAAATAATCAGAAATGTTCACTGACTGTATATATGTTATTAATAAAAATAACATGTTGTTCTAGTTATATTTAAAATGAAAATGTACTTATCTCTGAGAGTTGTAATCCAAAGCATTTACAGAATCATTTGCTATCAGTGATTTGCTTCAAAATTATACCGAACAGGGGAAATATACAGAAAGAGTAGACAGGGCAAAACTGGTCATAAATATTGTTGGAGACTAGGTAAAGGATGCAGGGAAGTTCAAATATTCTGTTTTGCTTTTATATATGTTCAAAAATCTCTAATAAATAAAATGTTTTGAACAATGTAAAACCAAAGAATTTTGTGTAATAGCCTATGCCAAACTCATGATTTTAGGGGCTTCATGCTTTTTCTGAATGATAAAAGACACCCCATATCACATCTCCTAACTTAATACCCTTCAAAACACCATCCCTCACTATTTACCAGTTACTTAAAGCTCTCTTCCACATGAAGATATCTGCTTCTCATTTCTCTCCCACCATTCCAACTATAACCCAAAACACAAACTGACAATCATAAAAGTAGTGCTACAGATATACTTCAATAAAAAAACTAAATTGTAAAGTGAAATCATACATGAAACAGGTACTATACCCTGAAGCATCAGTCTTCAAACTTTATTATGCATAAAAATTATCTAGGTAGTTTAATATTAATTACATAATAGTATAGTACATACTTAGTTACAATAAAAGTCATGAAGACAAACAAAAGAGGGGATAGGTAATTACCAATGAGAGGGATACTATTTTGTTTATTGATTATTTTTAATATCTTCAAATTTTAAAAATCAGATATATCAAAAATTTTGTTTGTGGACCAACATGGAAACAATCTATATTTTATAATTGCTTTTACGGAAAATGTTTCTATGTAAAGCTTTTCAGATGGTCTATTTCCTTCCACGTAAAATGGAGTCTGTTTTTATTTTTAGAACAAAGATGAGGGAAACCCCTGAACTCACTAGGAATCACTTAGGCAAATTTTGGAATCCTTTACTGTTTTGGAATCCCTTACTGCTAGACAAATTACCACTGACACTGAAAAGCAGTTTTAAAAACAAAAAATATGAAAATGCCAAAGGGAAAAAATATTCAATGAAAAATTTGATTTTACTATAAAAATGATATGCTTATTGTAGAAAATCTAGGATACACGTATAGAAAAGTTACAAGAAAATGAAAACTGCCCCTTATCTTTCTACTTAGCAACAACCACTAACCACTATTACTAGTCTGTTGGTTTTCCTTAGTATTTTTTATCAAAATGTACATACTTACTATCCAGATTTTTAAGCATGATTAATAGTTACATTCATAGGTCCCAGGTGGAACCCAACATAATGAAAGGTTTGGGTGATACATAATATTTTCATTGGGGCTTATTAGTCTTTCCTCATTAAAACAAAAAACAAAAAAACAAGCCCTCAGGTAATATGAATTTTAAAGATTCATAATAATTATGCAAGTTCTTGGGAAATGAAAATGACTATTATTTGTTCTAGGCAAAGCTAATTTTATGGAGATAGCCTAAAGATGGTTTGAAAGCTGAAGTACAACATGAACACCCCCCATAATTTTTTTGCTGCAATGTAAAAATAAATCCAAGGGTACAAATACAATGAGAAACAGACAAGTCAAAATGTATTAGACTTTATTAAGATATTTTAATTTTATATGCACTCTAAATTGTTATTTAATATTTTCAAATATTTTAGTATTTTCAAATGGAATAAAACCCTTTAATAAAGTTTGTAAGTTTATAGTCTTTCAAATACCTTTTACTTATACCAGAATAAACTCTTTTTAGCTTCATTAGTTGCTTTTTCTAATTGAGCTGTTTAGCTTTTAATGTACGTTATAAATAGTTTAATCATAATTATTCTAATCATCTTTTTCTTTCAAGTTTGAAAACACACCTCATAAAATGTTTTGCTTTTGGTTCCCTTTATTAGATGGTGTCCTGGGCAATCTCATTTCTTCAACCACCATCATTTTGCAGGTTAATCCTTCATTAAACATCTCTAGCCCTCATCACTATGCTGAGCTCCATATGTACCTTTCGAAAAACTCTCAGCTTAGGGAGGCATTCACTTGAAGACATCTATCATGTTCCCTAAGCATTACAATTACCTGGGCACAGATGATCCAATTTCTCTGGACATCATCTTCCCCTCACACCCTATATCCAACAGTTTGCCATTTACCACAGTACCTGCTGACAAAAAGTCTATTTTGTATCCTCATTCACTTTTCTATTCCTACTGCTTATTATCTCTTAATGGAATTAATTCAAAGCTTTTTAACTGATTTCTTTCTTTCATTTCTGCCTTGGAACCTCAAAATACTAGTAAGATCATCCTGTCACTCCCTTAAATCAAAAACTGTGATTAATTTATACTGCCTAGATCGTAAATTCCCACACAAGCATTCAAAGTTCTCCATAATTAGCTCCAACTTATTTTTCTAGACTTATTTGCCACTCTTTGTCCTCTTTATTCTATACTCTAAACACTGGGTATAAACCATTCCTCCAGAATGCTCTATACTCTCCTATTTCTTCAAGAGTATGTGTCTATTCACCTATTATCTTTAAGTAAGGAACAAGGTCATGCTTACCATTTTATATCTAGGGCTTTGCATATTATCCAGCATAGAATAGTTAAAATAATTGTTCAATAAACTTCTCAATTTTTCCTATCAATATTCTATCCATTCTTTCAAAAGCTAGCTCCAAACTATAACCTGTTGAATAAAATCTAATAAAAAATTTTAATCTCAGCTCCTCCCATCCACATAGTAATTATCACCTGTCTACACTCTCCTAATACTGTATAACATAGCTCATCAGAGTAGACCTAAGATTATGCTCCCCTGGAACATAATCATTTCATAAGCTAAACCAAGATTTATTATAAAATATCCATAAGTGATCTTTGATCGTGTTTCCCTAATTTATAGTGTGTGTGGGGTACTAGATGGGATCTCTTTGATTAAGGGATTCCTTCCATAATTTGTTTTAAATCATTTGGACCCTTTAGCAAAAAATTCTGTGATACATCTAGATATATCAATGTTTCAGGGTGCTGTGTAGATAGTACCATGACATCAAGTAGTCTGAAAATGAATCAAGTTCAAGAATCACAGCCTCAATGTATTTTACTAACTTTTACACACCTGTATATGTGTCTTCCTAATAGTCTCTAAGCCCTTTGGGAATAGGGACTGTCCCCTAAGTCCTAAAAAGCAAGTGTTCAATAAACAGCTTATTAATTGAACCCTTCTACTTTCATCATTGCCCTTAAATATTTTCAGGACCTTCTTTAAAAAACACTGTTTTGTTGTTGGTGTTTAAGAATGGCTATTAAGTGGAATTTATTATCATGTAGTTCTCTACTTCTGAATAAGAGGCAAATCCAGATTTTCTACTTACAAAGGTTCCCAATTTTTAAGGATTTATGTAAAGGAGACAGAATTACAGTACTTAATGAGAGCTGGGAGGAATTAGACTACTTGGGAAAAATAAACCTCTTGCTAAAATTCCCAATTAATTTTTACCTTAATTGAGTGTAAGCAAGCCAATAAAAATGCAAATTTAACTAGAGGATTCAAATCTGTACAGAATTCTTTTTATCCAGTTAATGTATCCAGGTAAATGGATACCTCTATTTTTAAAAAATTTAAGACTTGATAAGAATGCTTTGTATTCTCATCCCCAGGAAAAATATTCTGTCCACTAAGAATCAATTATGAACTAATATACAGCTGTATGTTAAGAACAAACTTTTAGCCCCTACATGTACCATTTTTAACAACAACTGAAAAATCAAAAAAATTTTTTAACAAGGATACTCAAGATTATTTTCACCAAAACATTATCTTAAATGACCAAAATTAAAATTTTAATTCAGTTCTTTTAGTGTCTTTTATAACCTTTTAAAACCAGGAAAAAAAATCTTTTGGCTATTTGGCAATATTCTTTTTCTTTTTTTTCTTTTGTACCAGGAATCACACCCAGGAGCACTTAACTACTGAGCCACATCCCTGACCCTTTTTATTTCTTATTTTGAAACAGCTAAATTGCTGAGGCTGGCTTTGAAACTGCGATCATCCTATGCTGCTGGGATTACAGGCATGTGCCACAGGGCCCAGCTACAGCAATATTCTTAAAGCTTTCAAAAACATTCGCATCTTAAAAGCAATTTTGGAAGAGGTAAAAATTCTTATTAACATATGACATTTTCTAAATCTCTGTGCATGACTTTCTATTATTTTCCATTCCTTTCCACTTGGGTGATTTTCTCCATATCTAACTGCAGTTTCTTAGTTGCCTCAAACAAATGAATGAAATCTCTTCAAAATGTAACTTTCCAAGAATAATTATGTCATATAATAGAGAAAGTAGTATCTTTAGCAATGGGTGGTCAACAACTGTATTTTTAATATTAAAATTTTAAAAAGATGTGTTGGGCCCTTCAAAATATAGTGTCACTTTAGAAAAAAGCAATGCACACATCTAGCTCAATATGGAATTCTTTTGAGCAAATATTTAAGCAGATATTTAAATATTTGTACAATTCACTAATGTAGCCTCTTATAGATGTAATTGAGACTCAAGATATACAACGTGTCCACAGTACTAATACCACTGGGCTACTCTCTTAATGATAGTGTGGCATGCTCTTTACCTAATATACCTCATTTATTGCTCACTAAGAAGCTATAATGTTATCTCCAAAACTTGAAATTAGGAGTCAATTTAGCGTCTTACAAATATATAGCAGAAGACAAAAGAAAACTTAAATAATAACATCTGAGTGATTCACTGTTTTTATTATTAAAATACCATCTACCACTTAAAGATATTTACAAATAGGGTTTATGAGTCATCTGTTTGCTAAAATCCATATTCACATGAACAATCTATACAATATTGTTCTGGAACATCTACATATTTAAATTGTATTCCAAATAATTGTAACCTACACTTTTCTCAAAGTTGTACCCACTTAAAACACTTATATAGTTATTACTCAGATGTTAGGCCAATATGAAAAAGAAATGATTTCTTAGTATGCCAAGTGTGATATAGCAAACCTATTAGTCACAAAGTGTTTGCACACATCAAATACAGCTGCAAGACAAATATAGGAATTTAGAACTTTGTCTACTTCATACCATCATATTACTTTCTGCTATAAATACAAGAATTTTTTTATCATTCTTCCCTGAGGAATGTCAACTATGCAATGTTATAAGTTCAATTCCTAATTATGAAGACTAGTAAAATCACGTGGAAATATGTTTGAGCATTAGCCACTGGGAATGATTTCAAACATTTAAAAATTTACCTTTATGTAAAAGAGAAACAGTAACCCTCCCCTTTTTTTAAGACTAAGATTTGCTAAACATGCAGTGCTTTGAAAACATCTATAATTCAGTCAAATCTATATACTACTTCTTAGCCCCTTCAGTTATTCTCTTGCCTTATTCTAAATCCTTGCTTCAAAACTGTAAACCTAGACAGACAAGAAGAACTTTAAGGTTCCATCCAAATCTAAAATCTTTTGACATTAATTTGAATGTATTTTACTGCTTAAAAATAATGACATGTAAATGGATTGTTTCTTATGAATCACAGTCAAAATGCACTTTGGAGACAGTAACAAACATACTACATAAGTATCAAATCACTAAATAAAATATTTAAAGTAATTCACAAATCTAATTTGTGAATAATTATTCTATTACCAAACAATTCTACTTCATGAAAGATCTTAAGAGGCTCCTTAAAGAGTTCCTCTAATGTGTAAATTACTGTTAACATTTTAATGTAATAAGTCACTAGCAGTCTTGAAAATAGCAATATGTGAGGCCAGTAACAAAGACTCAATTATTTTAAATTAAAATTATAAATCAAGGACCCAAATATAACCACAATTTTTGAGGAACTAGTCCACAAAAGTACAAGTAAAATGCCCAGGTTCAGATATGAGGTATATTCTCATTTCATTCAACTACCATCACCACTACTATTATTATGGCTAACACTTACACTGGGCTGTGTGACCAACACTCTTGGCTTTACATTTTTTTAAATTTATTTGTTGATAGACCTTTATTTTATTTATACACAGTGCTGAGAAACGAACCCAGTGCTTCTCATATGCCAGGCAAGTGCTCTATGGCTGACCATTTTTAAACTCATTGAATCCTCACAGCAACTGTATGACACAGGAACCATTATTATAACCGTTTTACAGATCAGAAAAATGAAAAGATTAAATGATTTCATTGTGTTCTCTCAGCTCGCAAAACACCTATCCACTTCAACTATTATTTCTAACAACATTTAATTATTTTTCTATTGCTTAAGAACTTAAATTGGTTTATATCAACTATATAACAATTTTTAAAACAATACATTTACTTTAGTATGCACCTGTGTTTATTTTCCTCTTGCTAGAGTAAATTAATTGGAATTATGGGTGATGTATACCAAAAACACATAACTATCTGAATTGCCCATGAGTTCTGGCAGGAAAACAAACCAAAACCAAAGTCTAAGGGCTGGGGATGTATCTCAGAAGTATAGCGTCTGGCTAGCATTAGCTAGGACCTGGGTGCACGGAAAAGACACACACACACAAATGTCTAAACTTAATTAAAACCTTGTACTGATGTATTCCCTTATTGCAAAAATTATTTGCTCAGATGAAAGAAGGAAAGTATTAGGAGCATGGCAGAGTAATCATTACCCATTTAGTAACACTATAAATCTCCGGTGGCTGAAATAGGTAGTAAAAGATAAAATTATCTTTTAGTGGTTCGAAACAATCACCTTCTACATGAAGCAAAATTGTTTTTCTGAAGAGATTTCGTCCTAAAAACTATTAAAAAAACTGTCAAAGTTGTGGGTTCAACTTTGATCCCACAAAAGCTTTTCCTCCGCCTACACGTGTTCTTCTTACAGGAACCTTTCCACTTTGCGTCTACAAACTCCATGTGCTCGGATAAAAATTTTAGGCATGGGAAATTTGGCTCCCTTCTCAGCCTGCCTTCATTTGAGTGTAAGCTGCTTTCAGCCCACACCCACCACAACCGTCCGTGCCCCGGCCTAGTGCTGCTCCTCCTCCTGGGGTTCTCCGGCACCGACTCAGCACCTATCAGAGCTGCCCCCCGGCCCCAGGCCCAGCCCATCCTCGGACACGTGTGAGGGTGTGTTTGTGTCAGTCTGTCAATCCCACCGGGGACCGGGCTCGCTTACCGAGAGAGAAGCGCCAACTTTTGCTCCAGCAGCATCTCCAGCTTCTGGCCCTGTTTGGAGATCCAGTGGTCCACTCCGTGCAGGCGGTAACAGGTCTCCAGCATCAACCTGAAGTCCGCCACAAACTCGGTGATGCCCGCGTACTGGCCGCTGACGAACTTCTCCTCCATCTTCAGCAGACACAAGCCCTGTCCCGGGTGCTGCAGGAGGGTGCGACTGCCCCGGCCCCCGCTTCGCTGCCCCTCTGCCACCTCCTCCTCCCCGGTGGCAACGCCCCCCAAGGGCTTCAGGAAAGGGGCGGTGAGGCCCCGGTGCTTCTCCTGCAAGAACTCGCCCAGGATTCGGTAGCCTTGCTGCAGCTCGTAGGTCAGCTCCAGCTCCTTGCAGCCACCACTCGAGACCACCATCGCCTCCGCTGCAGCCTCCTGTTCGTCCGCGTCCTCCAGCAAGGAGGCACTCCTCCG
>NW_025999998.1:5067182-5083505 GCF_001458135.2 Marmota marmota marmota | reverse complement strand
GCGGGGAGAGAAGGGGGAGGGCACTCAGCCCCCCCACCCCGGTCGGGGAGAGCTGTGGAAAGAGGCAAAGAAAGAGGCACCGTCGCCATCCCCGGTGCGCATGCGTAGTAGAACAAAATCCCCCCGCCCCCTCGCGTCCCGCCCCGCCCCGCTCTGGAAAGTAAGGACTTCAGCCCAGCTACAGGCCCCGAAGCTGGGCTGTGGCGCAGAGCAATTATGTCATTCACTTGCGACGATCATAAGGGGCGCGATGGAGGGGAATCAGAGCGCCTGCGCAGCAGCATTCTGCCCAGGGACCAAGCAAATATTCCGATAGATTGCTCCTTTTGCAAGATATTTGTTAGACCTAAAAGCTAAAATTTTATCCTAAAGAAAGTTGCTCTATAACTTTGTTAATAGAAAATAAATAGAAAACACCAAGTGGAAATCCTCTTCATTGTAAAACCTCCATCCCCTTTTTACCCTCACTTTTTTAAAAAAATAGAATGTTGGAAAGTTTCCAAAGGAAATTAAAGGACTTGACTATACGTTCACGTGCAAGAGAAAAGGAGGTGATTCATACAATTCTAGCTCTTGAAACTACTGTTACTAGTTCGTAACACCAATTCATATTTGAAAACATCCTAATTTTACATTAAAATTAAAAATATCTCCGCCCTTTCTATATTCTTGTGTTTTGGGCGGGGGAGCGGGGGCCCTCCTGCTTCAGGCTCCCGAGTAGCTGGGATTGCAGGCGTTTGCCGCCGAGCCCATCTGAGTTCTGTTAAGAATGAAGGCAGGCAATGGAACCTTAAGAAGAAGAAAAAGATCTAGGAAGCTGGGCATCGGAAGCTGAGGCAGGAGGACCATGAGTTTAAAGTCAGCCTCAGCAATTTACCTTAGGCAATTTAGCGAGACCCTGTCTCAAAATAGAAAATAAAAACGGATAGGGATGTGGCTCAGTGGTTAAGCCGCCCTGGGTTCAAACCCCCAAGCCAAAGAAAGAAAGAAAAAAAAAAATACAGATCAGTGAAGTGGAGGAGGGAGATGGAGAGGGAGGAAGGTTTGGGAAAGGAGAGGAAATATGGACTGACTTTAACCAAATCATATATATACATGAATATGTCGCAGGGATTTCACCTTTACTACATATATGTAGAAGGTACCCAACAAAAATAAATAAAGGAGCCCGGCGGGGTGGCGCACACCTGTAATCCCAGCGGTTTAGGAGGATCGGGAGTTCAAAGCCAGCCTCAGCAAGGGCGAGGTACTTAGCAACTCAGTGAGACCCTGTCTCCAAATAAAATACAAAATCGGGCTCAGGATGTGGCTCAGTGGTTGAGTGTCCGAGTTCAATCCCCAGTACCAAAACAAACAAACAAACAAGCAAATAAATACGGGAGCAAGGGAAAATCAGTAGAATAAGGTGAGAAGAATAAGGGTGAGAAAAAGTCCCTCTTTAATTGATTAAACCCAGGGCGGCTTAACCACTCAGCCACATCCCCATCCGTTTTTATTTTCTATTTTGAGACAGGGTCTCGCTAAATTGCCTAAGGTAAATTTGATTGAAATAAAATTCCATCGTATATGATTTTATTAAAATGAGCCCCACTATTATGTATAACTATAATGCTCTAATAAAAATAATCCTTCAGGCTAAAAATCCATCTCGAAATACTTCAAATCTAAGCTGTACAGCATTAAATAGTCATTGGTGTGACTTTACAATCTCATTACACGGTTTAAAATTTCTATTTAAATGACTAGAAAGCGGACGCATCATTTACATTAATTTACATTAGATTAAATGTTGCTTAAAATCAGTCTGTGTGGGGAATTAATGATTCCCCAAAGCAGATACTACTATTTTCTGACATTGTTTGAAAGATACACCTAATACCTTTTCTAATTACACAGAACTCTTGCTTAAAACTTGGATTTAAGCACAAAAAACAAAATTATAGAAATCACGTATTTTAAAGTAAAATTATATAAGTAAGTGGTTGAGACAGTCTGACCTTTGAGATTGTTTTAAGTCTTGTGTGAGGTTTAAAGGACTGATAAAATTTAAAAACTATTTTTTTTTTTTTTGTCCAGCAAGTTAAATGAGTTGTAGGTAACATGGTGAAATGTAAGTTTTTAGGGCACTTACACGCTCCTCCTCTGCACACAAACTCATCTGGTATTCAGGGTCTCCTCTTATTGAATCAGACATTAATTTATTAGACATTCCTCAGAGGCTGGAGACATACTTCAGCTTGCAGGAGGAAAAGGGCAGGGACCAGACCTACTTAAGCAACTAGCAAACTAACATATGTCCAACTGGACATTCCTCATTTCCTTCCACAAAGCCCCCAAATTTGGAGCCTGCCCTACCAAAGCAAATATCCTTTCCTCCTTTTTAGCAACCAATCATATTTCATAACTCAGATAATGGCTTCTATTTTTTGAATCCTGTGCCACTAAGCACTTTAGTCATTATCTCCTTTAATTCTTAAAATGATCTTATAAGCTAGGCATTATCCTCATTTTATAAATGAGAAAACTAACACTTAGGTTAAGAAAATATTTGCCTAAATTCAAATCTAGGTGTAGTATTCAAATCATACTTCAAAAACTTCAAATGCCAAAATACAAGTCATTTGGCAGAATTTCTAATTCCTCATGCACAAGAGTATAGGGAATTGCCAGAAATGTTGACCAAGGCTTTCTTAAAGTATATAAAAGAGAAAGACATGTGGGCGAGTAGAACCAAGCTTACTCTAGTTCATGCAGAAGCCAACTTGATAGTAATCCTAGCTATTATGAAAGTAGGATCAGGCCCTTGAACTTAAATGACAATAATACTTTATTACACAATAAATATATTGATTATAGGTAAGTTAGAAAATATACATAAGTGAGAAGATTTGCCACTTAGTCCCACTCTCCGGAGAAAACCTCTATTAAAACTTCAGTAGAATTTTAAATTTATTCATCTATACTTTTATTTAATTAATTAATTTTTTGGTACTGGGATTAAACCCAGGGGTACTTAACCACTGAGCCCTATCCCCAGCCCTTTTTATATTTTATTTAGAGACAGGGTCTTTCTAAGTTGCTTAGGTCCTTAATAAGTTACTGAGGTTGGCTTTGAACTCACGATCCTCCTGCTTCAGCTTCCTGAGTTGCCGGGATTACAGGTGTGCACCACAACACTGGCTTTATTTAAATTAAATTATGACCATACTAAATGTAATGTCTTTAACTTTTTCCCCTCCCCTCATTAATAAGTAATTGTATGGAAAAGAGAGGAACTGTATGTGTAAGACAACTTTATATATCTGTCTAGAGTGGCCTAGATTGCTTGTCCATCTGAATTGGTAGGGAATGAACTGGGAAAATTCCAATATAAAAGGAATTCCAAGGTATTAAAAAAAAAAAAAACACAGTATAAGTACAAACAAGGGCAGTAACAGTGATGATTTATTGAGCGCTTACTAGGTCCTAAATATTTGCTAAACACTTTACACACACAGTACTCACAATAGCCCCAGGAAATCACAATAAATGTATTTGTTTTTAAGTTTTGGATTGAAAATTTGTTGAATAGAAAGCTTTTTTTTTCTACCCTACAAAAGCTCAACATTAAAGACTGACATTCCAATTAATATAATTAACCCTAGATTTATACAACTGTTTTCTTATAATACACACATACTGATAAATGACCAGTCTCAAAGCTGTTTTCTTTTTAATGTTTAAAGATAAAACTAAGTTGTTTTGCTTTCATAACAGAAGATCCTTCAGTGCTACTAAAAGAATCTGTTAGGGATATTTGAAATAGAAATCTATTTAAGCCCCATTTTGAATCCAGGCTTCTCTTCTTATTGGGCTGCTTTGCAGGGGGGAAAATGTAATACATACACAAAGCAATACTCTATTGAAACACATAACACTGACAGACTCCCATAAATATTGATTACTATTTGTCAAATACTATTAGAATATTACATATTACCAATGTTAGATGTACCAGGACTCCCTTTTCTGTAACCATGATTCTTGGAGTTCTGGATAACTTTAAAAAATGCAAACCATGTTAGTTAGGAGATTTAAAAGTTCTCAAAACTTTCAGCAGAACACTTTGGGAACTAGAATATTGGTATGTCCTGCCCAATTCTCAACATTATTTAAAAAGTTCACATACATTATAGAGAAAACTTCCACATCCATTGCAATATCTTAAAACTCTTGCTTAGTTCCAGCAAACTACCATTACATAAAAACCAGGAGTATTATCAAGGAGGAATAAGCCTGTCACTATATCTATCATCCTCGATTCCAAAGATTTTTGTCCTGGAAATTCTCCTAGCTTATCTTTGTAAGCTCTTACCATCTTGTGACAATCACCATGACATCTTGGCACCAAGTATAGCAATTGCCCAGCATCATTAGTTCAGACAAATAGTAACAATCTCTATACTTCACACAAATAGGGAAAAGGTGACAAACATTCTAAGACAACTGGAAGCATAGGTTATCACCAAGATCTATGTTTAAGAGATAAAACATGCAAGGTGAACAGAAGGCTTGAACATTAACTAATCTTGGAGACACATGGGGAAGAAATATAAACTGCTTAGCAGAGAGAGAAGTTTTCTCATCTTATAACGGAATTCACTCACAACATTTATTTATAGTTACTTTTATGATAGATAGATAGATGATATGTAAGTGATATTAAAGTGCTTCAAGCAAAATTTAGCAATTCCTGTAAGGCTTCCTGCTGTTCATTATCAAGTTTCGATATACATTCCAACCATAATTCTTCAGATGTTTGTACCTGACGAACAACATTAGCAAGGCGTTTGGCACAAGGATCTTCATAGCTAATAGTCTCATTAATTTTTCCTTCTGCAATTATACTAATTATTTTGGGGAGATTAGAATTATTTGGACCAACTACAACTGGGTGGTTACTTTCAATTAAGTCACAGAGAAAACTCAAAGTCTGAATCGCTTCCTCTTTATCTTCATGCAGTGGAAGCCATGATAACCAGTGTGGAAGAACTTCATCTACATTTACACAGTTAGGCTTAAACTTCAAAATCTTCCCTATTGCTGAGATACAGTTCTCTGTCGCAATGACATTTTTTTTAGTTTTGGAATTTGCACACTTAATAACTTTTACCAGTAGTGGAACAGCTTCTGAACATAGAGAATGATAATCATCTCCACCAAACTGTGCCATAACACCCAGGCCATAAGCAGCAGCTTGCCTGACTTCAGGGTTGTTATCTCGCATATTTAGTAGCATTGGCCACCGAAAATATTCTACATATTTAAATGAGGTTGGGCTGCAGTGCTCTATGATATCATCAAATATGCATAATCCCCACTGTCTGTCTGGCCATGGTCTACTTGAACATATTAGATTTACAATTAATGGAAGTAGCTGTTCAAACCATGGTAAAATCTTTTCTTTATAAGTACTAAATAATGAGTGCAAAATATCTGATACTTTGGTCAGAATATAAACATCACATTCATCCTCATCTTGCAGAGACATCTCAACCTGTTGGTCATAGTTTTCTTCTTGTCTTTTAACCTGTCGTAATTCTTGGTTTTTAAAATGTCCTTCAAGTTTTGCTTTCAGTATTCCTCCCAGTTCTTCCAAGTGTTCATCATTGAGGCAACCATCTCCCATTACCTCAATGGACTTTGCAAAAGAATTCATTATTTCTGAGAGTACATCAGTATCAGGTTCAGTTCCTATAGCCTTGATTAAGGGGTCACATATGAACTGCCACATCTGTGAAAGATACTCTGGACCACGAATTCTTGAACATTCCAGGAGAAAAGGCATGGACTCTGCAGCTGCCACTCGAACATTGTCATGGAAATAAAATTTCAGTAAGGGAACCATTAATTTCACAACTTGTTCTGTATACTCCACAAATCCTTCTCTTAACTCCTTAGCATAGTAAACCAACATCTGGCAAGCAGTTGCTTTTGCTTCAAGTCCTGAAGTTTTAATTCCAAAACTTTGCTGGTCTCCAAGATTTACAAATTGCCATCCATCATCATCACTCATATTTTCTACATCTTGTGTGTCTAAGAGAGCGACATCAGGTTTAGCTGAAGCAGTCTTAATAAGAGGCTCAATAACCAGTGGAAGGTACTGTTGGAAATCTTTTCCAAGAATTTTACACATTCTAGCCCAAGCTGAAACCATGTAAGAGGTCTGAGGGTCATCATCTTCCATATTATTCAAGTCTGATTGTGTCTTCAACAATAGCTGCATCACATTTGATGCATCTTGCATAAATTTTTCCTTCCCAACAGCAAGACCAACATGGCTAATGCACTCAATAGTTTTTCCTCTCAGAAGCTTGAGTTCCTTCTGAACAGCAAGCTCAACAATATGCTTTAGTGAGGGCATAAATATGTCATAATATGGAATAAATTTTTCTTCTATTGTATCTGCAACTGAGGCAATGGTTGTCACAAGCTGTTCCAAGGCCAACTTAGTTCCATTCCGAATCAACTCTTGAAGTTTAATCACCAAGATAGAATGTAGATTTTTAACCATACTATCCAAATAGAGAACTAGCAATGACTTGGGGCAATCTTCAATAAAAATAATAAGAGCAGAAGCTGCATGAGATTGTACACGCTGATTACCTTGATTTTCCATCGTACGCAACAAAGCTGCAATCACTGTTTCATGGAATTTCTTTTGGAAACTAGGTGCAAAATCTGTAGCCATTTGTCCAAGTGTAGTACAGGCTGCAGCCCTCACCCTTGGATGAGGATCCTGAAGAAAAAGTAAAACAGAGTTAACAGTTTCATCTAGAATTGGTTCCATTTGCTGATGGCAACCTTCTCCAATGGCAGATAAGGCCATTAATCCAGCATGTCGATATTTCCAGTCAGGGCTCTGAAGCATTTGCATAATATGCTCCTTGGTCATTGGTAAAACAACTTTTCCACCAAGCCCACAAGCCAGTCTGTCTAGAGCACTCTCAGCAGCAACTGCATTGCTGTCAAAATCATCTTCTTCCATTTCATCAGCATTTACCCAGTCCTCATCATCCTGTAGATCAACCATCATTGCTAATATATGAGGAACTGCCTGTGCAATAATATTTGTATGTTTTTTCAACATTGGAGTTGCAGTTTCAGACAAGGTCACTATCACTTCAAGGGCCAGCTGGCGTTGCAGGTTACTAAGTCTAGAATCTCCACATAACTTCAGGCTCAACTGTAGAGTATCTTCTAAATAAGGACCCAAATACTTAGGTACTGTATCAGCAATCTCAACAAGGGATTCTAGCACTGAATCATCATCCTGGTAGCATGAATCATTGACAGCTTGTAAGATTCCAGGAAGCAAGTCTGCAAAGTCTTTGAAAAGAGCAATATTATTCTCATTAGCAAGTACAAATGCAGCTGCAGCTCTAGCAGATAATGTCCTGATTGCTGGATGTTCTTGATCTTGAATACACTGGTCCAACAACCTTTTGATGATATCCAAATCGTGCCGATCTTGGTTCCCAAAAATTCCAGGAAAGTGCCAGAAGACGTGAAGTGCAACTTCCCACAGAACCACATTTTTAGAGTAGATCGAATCAATAAGGAACTTCAGACCTTCTGGCCAGTGGTTAGTGCCATCCTCATCTATCAAATTCCTGGCCAGCACCGCAAAAATATCACAGAGCTTTTTCCTCATGCTAGCATGTGTTTCTAACTTAACAGCCAGTATCAGTTCAATCTTGACATCTCTCTGAACATCAGAAGGCAGATTTGGGTAGACCTCCTCAAACCCAGAGGACAAAAGCCGGCGTAGCAGTGCGGCAGCCATTTGTCTCACCTCATAACCTGCTCTTCTATTTCTGACGGCATCTAAGAGGAATGTAGTCTTACACAGACCTGGGATATTTTCATAGATTTCCTCTGCTTGCCTCCGCACCATGCAGCTTGGATTGATCAGGTTCTTCAGAAGCTGGTAGAACTCTTGCTTTTCCGACACGATCGCCGGCACCCCTGCAGACCCGGCCGCCGCCATCGCGCCCTGTCAAAGCTACGGCTACCGGGAAGGAGGGATGGGGTCTGTGGCTCCAAGCAGTGACGTAAAAGAAGCGCCAGCAGGGATGGGCGGGGGCGCTTCTCCCTCACCGACCTGGGCGCTCTTGGAGCTTTTGGAGGAAGGCAAGACTTGGTTTCACAGAGGTGAAAGCAGGGTTCAGGTAAAGGGCATCCTTCATTTGTTTTCTGATCTGGTAAAAGTGCACCTTCGGGGATGGGGGAAAAGGAAGAGAAAGAAGAAAATGACACTATTGATTATATTGGAATGGGATTAAGAGTGATTTTTAAATTTATAAACTATATTGGTGTTACCCTGAAAATTCTAAAATAAGTACATCTTTAGAACATGCTAAGAAGCTAATCACGAAAGACCACATACAGTATGAGTCCATGTAAATGAAAGGTCTTGAGTAAGCAAATCTGTACAGACAGACATTAGTGGTTGCTATAAAGCTGGGAGGAGGGAAGAACGGAGCATGACTGCTGTCAGATGGGGAGTTTCTTTGTGAGTGATGAAAGTGTTCGATCATTGTGATAATGGTTGCACAATTCTGTAATTATACTAAAATTATATAAGAGTCGTGCAATTAAATTGGTGAATTTTATGGTATATGAATACTAACGAAGTCGTTTACAAAATAATGATGGGTAGAAGAATGACAATAATGATTTCTGTTCCACTACCACATCTAATGCAGTCGAAAGTATTGCTCAACGTTGATTGTGTACCAGAATTACTTGGCTTGTGAACTGTAATAAAGAATGGGAGAGACAAATGAGTAAAGTATGGTGGAAAGTGATCTGGACTGATAATCAGAACACTTGAACCCTGGTCTTTTCTCTAAATTAATTTTGTTTTCTTATCATGCCACTCAAGATTTTCCTTACATGGTGTCTAAACTGTAACATTAAGGGGTTCAGTGATTAGAATCCCAACTACACTTCAGTAGGAAGCTGCAGAGGTTACTTCAAGAAACAAATGTCCCTGAGACTGTTTCTTTAATGCAGGCAGATGTGTCAATTGAAAGCACAATGATCGGCTTAACAAAAATCAGGTTGTACTGTGTATTAGAAGGTAGCCACACTCATTTTGAACCTTATACAAATTTAGAAGGTTGGAAGGATAGGTATAATACTAATTTTAGATAAGAAGTGGAAACTCAGGGAGGTTAGGGGATTTGCCTATAATGATACATCTGAGTTTCAACTTCACATCTTTGGAAAGTGACACCAATGCTCTATAGTGCTTCCCATACTGCTCCAAGTTTTATAACGTCATTAAAGGCCCTGAATTAATGCAAAGTCTGTCCTAAACTTCTCCAAATAGGCTTAATTTTAATTTTGTAAATTGCTGCTACATGTACACACAAAAATAGAAAAATTATTGTTCTCACATTAATCAGATGTTAGATGAAGTAGGTAGTCTCATAAACTACTTTGTGATGTAGTTCTCATTCTGTAGACTGCATCAAAATCACTTGGGATACTTATTAAAATATAGACATTAGAGCCCAACATCTAGACTACCAAATCAAAATTTTTGGGACTTCAATGCAAGCACATTGGTTTTCTAGAATACCCAAATTTGAGAACCATTGATGAGATCTATTCTGGTTCTGATTCCAAGATCTTGACAACAGTACTGTATTAGCATGTTGCCACATTCATAGTAAACCTTACACAGATTTATAATGTTGGTAAACTATGTATAATACTAATTTAGATGAGATATTTCTCACTTTTTAATTTTATTGCTCCTTAAAAAAAGCTTACCTTAAATCCTTTGAATTTGCTGTTTTAGAAAATATTAATGAATTTTTGTGAGAAAAAAGGATTCTCTTAACACTACATCCATCAACATATTATGGATTTATTAAAAATCACAATGAGATGTCACCATAGGTGCACCACAATATTTTTAATGAAAATATATGATAATACCAATATAGATGTGGGACAATAGGGAACTCAAGTTATATTTTTGTTAGGAGTTTAGATGTTAGTACAAGAACTTTGGGAAAATGTTTGAAAATTGTTGTGTGCAAACCTTCATTGAGGGTATACTCAAGCATGCTGCTGGATGCCAGGGGTAGAGATTGCACACATGAGAAAGCTCATGAGAGATAGTGTCCCATAGTGTAGGGATCACTGTGGTAATAAGTCTACCAAGGAACCCATGGAATAGTGGAGGCAGCTAATGTACTCTGGATGTGGAGGAGGTCAGGTAAAGCTTTCCAGAAGAGGTGATCAGAGGTGATTTTTGAATAGAATGAATCTTCATTTGTCAAGAAAGAAGGTTGGTTTAAGTAGAGAAAACAACATATTGAAATGAAAAGGACTTAGAGCATAGAGTGGTCAGGGATCTGTCATGTTTCAGTATTTCTGGAGCATTGTGTATGGGACTTGAGAGATCCTGGGTATGACACAGGAGGCAGCAATGGGGAAGATATGAAATTAAATGGAGACCAGATCATCATGAAAGGTATTCTACTCCATACAAAGAAATTTGGAGTTTTTCTAAAGGTAACAAGGAGCCATTTAAGGATTTTAACCAGGGACTATGAAATGAAAAAAAAAAAAAAACTTTTAGAAAGATTACTTTGATAGGAATATAAAAACTAAAGTGTGAAGACTGGCGACATTTAGAAGGCCAATAACCTAGTTCAGTTACTATTGAAAGTCTAAACTGTAGCAGTAATGGAGGAAAAGAAGGGGAGAACTGGAGATTTTTTAAGTGTTATCAATAGTATGGCATGGGGAACCCAAGAAATCTCCCAAGTTTTGGCCTGGGTATCTGGTTGGAGGTGTTTCTATTCACCTCTTTACATACCTCTAAAAGAATAAAAAAGGAGTGTTAATGGAGATCAAAAGACTACGAACCCTTCTGGAGGAAAAAGAGGTTTCCCCAAGAAGGTGAATCCCAGGACCCATATATTTTGTTCTTTTGTTGCTCCCACATGCTACAGTGGTACTTATAATTTCAACAGTAGGAGCTAAACTGAATCCACTTTAGGAAAACTATTTATGATCCTTTACTTTAGAACACAAATTTTGTATTGTATTTTCCTAAGGAATAATAGCATTGAACACATTTTGATGTGCTTTGTTTGCCATTTGTATACCTTTTTGGTTTAAAATCTTGTTTCCTTTTTAGATTGAACATTTCTATTTACTTTTCTGAATTGTCATTCCCCCTTTCCACCCCCTTTCTTAGACTGTACATAATACCCAAGATTTCAAGACTGGACTTGCAGATTTGGTTAGAGTTGAAAAACTTTATTAAATTTTGTGATTAATACTGGCTTTGTTTGCACTGGTGGAGAGATCATCTCAAGAATGTTTCCACAAGGTGGCTCAATAATAGACAATCAAGGTGTTAATTTATTAACAGTTCATCAAGCAGGGAAAGTTCAAGGTAAGTTGCAAATTTTTTCCAAGAGCTGAGAGATTTGGAGTCAAATGAGAAGGATTGAATTAATTTGAACATACCTGACATTTTTACAAGGATAATCCAGAACAACTATCAAAAAAAAAAAAAAAAAACAGAAAACAAAACAAAACAAAATAACACAAAACACAAAAGCTTCAGCTGTCATAATATGGTAAAATTTGAATATCAAAAAGAATAACACCTGTAATAGATTAAAACATTAAATATTTAAGCAAAAGTGATGATTTTCTAATATTAAAAAAGCCACTAATTCATTGATCACCTTTGGAGGTTGCTAAGACATCAACTCTGAAAATGGCCAAAATTTTATAAGGGAATGTTCTTTTTTATAGAATTCTAACTAAAAAATGCATAAAGAAGCTAAAATCAGAAAACTGCTGTGCTATAACCCTGAATGAAATAATGAAGCTAGGTAACTGTAAACAATGGACGTTAAAACCAGTAAGTGAAACATTGATTGGGAATGTTTAGAGGGATTACTCTAAAATTACTGATTGATTTTCATATTAGTAAAAATGGGATTAAACCAGAAGTTTCATGTTCTCTTTTAGCTCTACACCCATACTTTCTATGATCTGTTCTCTGATGCTAAGATTAGCCTCTGGAAACAAAATTCTCCTTTCACAGCTAGGTCTGTGTTAAGTTCCACCAATAGGAAGCAATAAAGATTGGAAATGAAAAAAGGGAAAGAAAAGGGATTGATCCTTGTTCTTTCTGTTCTTCTCTAAGTTGTCTCAACAGTGGCCCTTCTTTCTGGGGACAGCAGCTTCCTGCCTCATGCAGCACTGTGAAAACCCCAACTACAGCCCCTGTCTCTAGAGGTACCTGCAGTGGTCTTGGTATACCTTTTCCTCAGAGATTTCACCCACAACCCTGGGAAGCCCCTCCTCTGAGCTCAAAAGGGACAGTTTCATTTTATTCCCTCAGCTTTAGGGGTGATAGCAGATCCTGCAGTTACCATCTTTTGCTTACATTTGCATTAGTGTTATTTACTCTTTTTTGCTTTCTCACGCTCATATAAATCGAGTCTCCCCTTGAAATAAGTCATGTGGTTTCTGTTTTTCCACCGGACCATGACTCATGTATCAAGAATTAAGTGATGGGGCTGGGGATATGGCTCAAGCGGTAGCGCGCTCTCCTGGCATGCGTGCGGCCCGGGTTCGATCCTCAGCACCACATACAAACAAAGATGTTGTGTCCACCGAAAACTAAAAAACAAATATTAAAGTTCTCTCTCTCTCTCTCTCTCTCTAAAAAAAAAAAAAAAAGAATTAAGTGATGAAATAGGACTAGCACAACCTATGAAGTATTTTTATTTTATTGAGGTACAATTTATATGTAATAAAATTCACCAATTGCAAGTATATAATTAGATGAATCATGAGTATAAGCATATATAGGTCATTTTCAATTCTAAAAAAAGTTCCCTTGGGTTCTTCAGTAGACAGTCTTCCTTCCCTCCCCTGGCTCCAGGCAACCACTAATTTCTGTTGGTACAGCTTTATCTTTTCTAGAATTTCATGTAAATGGAAGCATTCAATATGTGGCTTTTTGTATCTGGCTTTTTTTTACTTAGCACAAGCTCAGACATTCATCCATGTTGGTGTATGATTGTCCCTTCATATTCGTATGTCATGTGAATATACCACAATTTATTTATGTACTCAGCAATTAATAGACATTTGGGTTGTCCCCAGTTTTAAGCTGTTATAAATAAATCTCCTATGAACATATGAGCAGAACTTTTTGTGTGAAAGTATATTTTCATTTCTCTTGATAAAAACCTAGGAGTAGAATGGCTTGGTCATATGTTAGGTAGGTTTGTAAGAAGCTGCCAAATGCTTCCCAAAGTGGTTGTACAATTTTTCATTTTTCACTCCTACACAGCAATGTAGAGGAGTGCCAATTGCTCTACATCCTTGACAATACTTGATATCCTTGATTTTAATTGGTCTAGGGAGTAAATTGTGGTATCTGATTATGTTTTTCATTTGTATTTTCTTAAGGAATAATAGCATTGAACACATTTTGATGTGCTTTGTTTGCCATTTGTATACCTTTAGGGATGTACATATTTAAATATTTTTTCCCACAAAAATTTAGTTTTTTTGTCCTTTTACTATTGAATTTTAAGAGTGCCAAATATATTCTGGATACAAGTCCTTTAGTGGATATATATTTTCAAATAGTTTTTTTCCTTTTCTAGATCAATCTTTTGAAGATTAAAAAGATTTTAATTATAACGTTCAGTTTGTCAGTTTTTTATTACAGGGTTTGTGCTTTTTATGTCCTATTTAAATATCCTTACCCAACTCAAGGTCACAAAGATTTTGTCCAATATTTTCTTCTGTAAGTTTTATGGTTTGGGTTTTGCATTTAGATCTATAATCAATTTCAAGTTGATATCTATATGTGGTGTGAAGTGTGGATTAAGATTCATTTCATTTTTTTGCTCCTTTTGTTTTGTTACTTTGTACTATACATTCTGTTATTACAAAGGCAATTTAGTGGAAGAATCTTTTTTTTTTGATATTTGAATCCTCTGAACACAAACAGAACTATACATTAAAAAACAAACAAACAAACAAAAAACAAAAACAAAAACAAAAAAAAACCCTTACTTGGAAAACAGTAAAGTTAAACAACAAAAATTTTTTCCTTTACTATTGGTGGAGACACTGAATTGAACAAAGCCCTTAACTGCCTTGTTCAACTGAATTGGCCCTAATTTGGTTTTCTTTTTAAAAGATTCCAAAGACAAAACACAGTTTAAAACCTAGCTAAGATGAATTTAAATGTTTTTTTCCCTAAACTACTGGTTGAGTACCAGTAGTTTAGCACCATTTTCTGTTTACTGTTGCAGGCTTTTCTTTGTCTTTTTCTTTTCTTGCTCTTCTCACTGGTCCAGCTGTATCATTTTCATCATGTTAATTATCACTATCAAATTTCGTTTTTTTTGCCCTGAAACTCTACTTTACCTTTAGCAGACCCAGGCTGGGCAGCTTTATTTCCTTTTTTTTTTTTCCCCTTTAAATCTGTAACCTCTTGATTTCCATTTGTTTAGGGGTTCTGTTGGTCTTCTATGATATTTTTTCAAAGCTGCTTTTCTCACCTCTCTAGTACTTTCCAAGTCACTTCTTTGTTCCTTAATTGTAGATTACCATTGTTTGCATCTTTGGCTTTATCCTGTGCTTCCTTCTTCCTTCCTTCCTTCCTTCCTTCCTTTCTTTTTTTAATTAGTTGCTCAAGACCTTAGTTTTTTCTTTAAAGAGAAAAAATCCCTTTTTTGCTTCTCTGACAAAGTCTATCCATTTTATTTCACCATGATGTGAGAAAAGGATGTTCAATTTTCTCTGCAGGTCTGATCATCTAAATCAATCGAAAATTTCAGCAAGCATCCAATCTTTTCTTCTAGAGATTTCATTTCAGCATCTTCTGCTAAGTATTGTTTTTTTCCTTGCTCTTGTTTAGCTCTTAACTTAGCTTCCACTTTGTTTTGCTTACTTTCTTCATTTTTTTGAAAAGTAATCTTCCTTAAAAACTATTAGCAGATCTATATTTTTGTACTTTTGGCTAGGGATCTCTATAAACTTCTTAGCAGATCAGTGCTATCAACCAGCAAATATTGAGCCCTTAACTGCTTTGTTCAATGTTCTCATCAGAATATTTAGTACTTAACCTTTATCTTTTAGCCATTCTTTTAATGTCACCAAGGGTTGTGTCGTTTGGGAAGCCTTTAATATAAACAATTTTTGCATAATATTTATTCTCATCTGTCACAACTGGGAGGGATTTGCTTAGAGATCTTCTGATTTTAGTTTTGTCTTCACTGATTTCCATGAGTTCTGCCTTAAATTTGCTTAATGCTTCTACTTTTACATTAAAGTCTGCTGTTTGATGGTTTAATCTCAATTTGATGACAGATTTTGGTCTCCAGAGCAGCAATTTTCAGCCACTGTAGCTATCTTTAAGGTCCAGTACCAAGACTCCACAGGCTCACTAACAAGACAAAATGTCTCCACTTTGCAGCACCACGAGTTGGGCTACTCACTCCAAGATTGATTTCTTTTTGCTTATACATTTGCTGTTGTTCCACTTTTTACTCACTGAATTACCATGGATCCTTCCTTGAATATCAGCTAACTCTGTGTGTGTGTGTGTGTGTGTGTATTTCTATTTCTAAACCTCTGTCCTGTTCCAGTAATCTGTTTGTCCTTACTCCAATACCATACTGCCTTGATTTCCTCAGCTTTATACTAAATCTTGAACCCAAATGATTTCAACTTTCACTATTTTACTTCTTTTTGAAAATGGCCCAGTTTCTCTGTGCAACTCCTAGAAGAAAACATAGTGTCAACACTGCAGCATATAAGCACACGAAATGACTTTTTCAATAGGACAACTAAAACCTAGGAAATAATGGCAAAAGTTAATAAATGCAATGACATCAAATTAAAAAGTTTTTGTACAGCAAAGGAAACAAGAAATGAAAAGAGAACCCGCAGAATGGAAGAAAATCTTTTCTAGCTACTCTTCTGACAAAAGATTAATATCTAGAATTTATAAAGAACTCCAAAAACTTATTTTTAAATTTATTTATTTATTCTAATTTGTTATGCATGACAGCAGAATGCATTTCATTTCTTAGTACATATAAAGCACAAATTTTCATGTCTCTGGTTGTTCACAAAGTAGAGTCACAGCATTTGTATATTCATACATGTACTTAGGGTAATGATGTTTATCTCATTCCACCATCTTTCCTATCCCCATGCTCCCTCCCTTCCTCTCCCTCCACTTTGCCCTATGTAAAGTTCTCCATT